>NC_079194.1:129699946-130299946 GCF_029499605.1 Hyla sarda | reverse complement strand
TTTAGTGTAGGTAACAGTAGCAGAGAAGGGGTTAACTCCAAACATTAGAGGAATTCCCTGTTCTGATTGAACAGTATCTAATTAGGTTAGTGGCGGTGTGACAGAGGATGGCAAGCTTATTGCGGGGGAGGTGGTTTCGTCAAACGACTGGTGATGACTCATGTGTTCCCATTTAGGGGGTCCCTGCTGTGTTGCTGGAGTTGGGGGTGGGGTGTTGTGTTTTGATGCTGAATCTCACGACTCAGGGTCGTCATTCCTTGTGATGACAGCTAGCATGAGGAGCTGGAAGCCGAATTTGACACATTATCTGGGCAAAACCTGACACTGTCATCAGTCTGTGTCGCTGCCACCTGCAGGGCGGGTACAACTGTGACAAGTAATGCCGTCTGCTTACTCCCACTCACACTCACTGAGGGGGTTTAGTGATATTCCTGGAAAAATCCCACATTTTCAAATAGAAGGCATGGAGGTAATGAGACGTGCACTCACCCAGATGTTTATTTTCACATTATATCAGGCCTGTGGTGGATGAGGGAGGGGAGGGGGTTGAATACGAAATTTAGTTGTTGCATTAAAGACAACAATATATTAGGATTTGTAGCCTTTTAATTATAGGTTCAATCCAATAAGGTCCATCCACTTAAGTAGAATTAATTAAGTGACAGCAGAATGCAGAAAGGATGGGAGCTTCTGTGTTGCATAAATACACATTTTACGACTGTGACTTTTACCTATGGAAATGTAACCCTCTGACTCCAGAACATGTCCCACTTGGGTCATCAGAAAATGATGACCTATTGCTCAATATAGTTTTTTTTTTCATATATTTTTTTATTTTGGTGATACTTTTCTCATTTTTCATTTTTACTGTCTACTGTATATATTAAAATAATCCTTAAATCTGATCACTTTCCAGCATTGTCCTCCTTATTATCACATGACAGGATCTTTACAATAGTTGAAGCTCACAGCTCATCTCTGTAGAAGGACCTTTGCACATGTTATCGAGTATGCCAGTAGCCTTTTCCATTCATGTCAATGAGTCAGCTTCAAATGATTGTTGACTATATAAATGGGGCTTGCTATAAAGCACATCTCTAAATGCTGTTAAAACAGCTCAAGCAAGATGTCTGCCCTATACTCGTAAAAAGTAAAAAAGTTATATATCTTACAATCAGAAAATACCCACAGGCAGCAATCCCCTCACTATGACCTCGGGGTTGGTGCAATCATTACACCATTTTCTGAATATGAAGAGGGGCGGACTGACAACACTCATGGCCCCTGGACCATGTATAAAACATGTTCGGTATCCAGGTATGTAGGTTGGTAGGTAGCTACTTAGGTAGCCAGGTAGGTAGCTGGCTAGGCAGTTAGTTAGCAAGGTATGTAGGTAGGAATTTCTGTAGCCAGGTATGTAAGTAGGTCAGTTAGGTAGCCAGGTATGTAGGTAGGTAGTTGGAGATCCAGGTAGTTACGTAGCCGGGTATGTAGTTAGGTAGCCAGTATGTAGTTAGGTAGTCAGGTATGTAGGTAGATAGTTAGGCAGCCAGCTATGTAGGCCAGATATGAAGGTGGTTAGGTATCCAGGTATATATGTAGGGGGACACCCCACCTGCACCCCCCCCCCCACACACGCCTTTGCGCTAGGTTGAAACAATATAAAAAAGTAAAAAAACTAAACAAAAACAGATACTCACCTGTCCCATGCAGTGATCTCCTTCACACTACTGTTGGGTGCGTTCTTCATCCTCCGCAGTGCAGGCACCGATGAGTGATGTAATCGGCACCTCGCACCTACACTGCGTGGATGGGGAGGAAGTCACATCTCCTCTCAGTATAGGCGGCAGATGCGGCTCACACAAAGAGGAGACTATGAGCTGTATGCGCGTGAGATGCACATACAGCTGAAAGCAGTGCTTCTCTGGCTGGGGATCTGGGGCAAGTGTCCTGAATAGTATAGTGAAGTATAAAGCAGCCTCATTTATTTATTATGGTATGCTTAGAATATGCTTGTGAAGCCCTAGTGCACTGTGTGTGCAGCTTTACAAGCATATTCATGGTGTCAGTTGCGCTTTAAGCTGTACTAAAAAGTTGTGTCCAAGTGACTGTGAATTTTCTTAAAATTGTGACAGAGATAAGTAAAGTTGAAAATTGTTTTGCAGAACCCTGGCTTTCAGAAGTCTATCATATTAACCCTCTAAACTTCCTATAGCCACCACACAGACACTGCAGCAGAACTATCCTGAACTAAATAAACCTGAGACAGCCTCAAAGAGTGGGACTATATGCAGCATGGACACAGCACATATGAGGAAGACTGTCACTGTGGAGAGATAGCCCCTGGTGCACACCTGGAGAAGAACTGCCCAGCAAAAAAGTGTTGGCATACTGATGGCCTCATATGACGGGAGACAGGAGAAGCATGGCAAGCTCGTGGCAGTCCAAGCAAGTAGGCTCTAGCTGGCTGCAATAGAGGTGGGGTTATAGGGCGGGGGCAGCAAGTGATGTTGTCATTTTGATGTGCACTGCAGCAGTCATTGTTACTGTGTTGTGGTAACTATGGGGTGGTGTGGCCCAGAGCCAGGGGCTTGGTCGGGCAGCAGTGGGGCTGCCTGGCCACTGGGTCGCTCCCCCTGTGGGCATAGTGTTGCTGTGGTGGTGGCCGCCGCCCGGCACTATGCCAATGTTTGGAACCCACTTTAAATAGGTGGCCTTGACGTGGTGAGAGGGCTTGTACTTTTTGATCAAAATGTATACTAACAACCTGTTAGTGTTTGAATTTATGCTGAGAAGCAAGTATATCAAAATACAAATTGTGGATGTGCGGCTGTGTTTCTTTTTCTTCATTTTTGTTTTCAAATTGTAGTCTGTCCCCTCTTTCCTAGCCAGCACTCCACTCCACCAATTCGGCCCAGGCATTTTTAATTAGCAGGAGACTGCATAAGGGTTTCCTCCTAGCATTCTCCCAGCCCTCTGACAGAGAACACTTGGTAGGTATTCACAATGGTGTGGTTGCACTACGGCAGTCATTGTTACTGTGATGCTTTGTCTGTGGGGTGGCCCGGAGCCAGGGGCTTCGTCAGGCAGCAGTGGAGCTGCCTGGCCACTGGGTCGCTCCCCTGTGGGCATGGTGTTGCGATGGTGGTGGCTGCCCGGCGCTATGCCAATGTTGAGTTAGGGACCTACTCTAAAAAGGTAGCCTTGACGTGGTGAGTGGGCTTGTACTTTTTGATCAAAATTTGAGATGAGCGGCCGATTCGCAGAATTTTCCGAAAAAATTTGTTTTGAATTGAATTTATTTGTGGTGAATCTATATTAAAAATGGCTATTTCTGGCCTACAGAGAGCCTCAATAGGGGGTGTAGAACACTTTGCTTTGTTCTAACACGCATGTGGAGTGTGCTGGGGTAGTGAAATAATACTGTTATTCAGTATGACATGCAGATTACAGGCATCGCTATTAGAATCACTGCCGTAGAGCGGCACAATGACAGGACCTGGAGGTGGCATCAGTATGAGGAGACCATATAGTGGCTGAATGACACAGCTTGGATGTGTCTGAAGTATGAGGAGACCATAGAGTGGCTGAATGACACAGCCTGGATGCGTAGACACTAGGGCTTCCCAATCCCTAAGATTAAAAGATGAATTTTGAAATTTAAATTGAAGATTTATGGTAGCTAGTGCTACCATGAATTTTTTTAGTCCCAGCCTGGAGGGGGCATCAGTATGAGGAGACCATGTAGTGGCTGAATGACTGACTGCAGGTGGCTGAGGCATGAGGATACCATATAGTGGCTGAATGGCACAGCCTGGAGTTGGCCGAAGCTTGAGGAGACCATATAGTGGCTAAATGATACAGCTTGGAGTTGGCTGAAGCATGAGGATACCATATAGTGTCTGAATGGCACAGCGTGGAGGTCGCTGAGGCAGGAGGAGACCATATAGTGACTGAATGAGATAGACTGGAGGTGGCAGCGGCAGCATCAGGAGTCCTGAAAGTGACCTTAATGCATAGGAATATCTGAAACTGGGGACCGGCACCTTAATTATGTTTTGCAGTATCCATGGCAGCACAATGAGAGAACCTGGAGGTGGTAGCATCAGCATGAGGAGACCGTAGAGCAGCACAATTAGAGAGCCTGGAGGTGGCAGCATCAGCATGAGCAGACCATATGGCGACACAATGACAATGGAGGTGGTAGCATCAGCATGAGGAGACCATATGGTGGCAAAATTACTGAGCGTCTAGGTGGTAGCATTACCATGAGGAGACCATCGAGCAGCAGAATAAGAGAGCTTGGAGGTGGCAGCATCAGCATGAGGAGACCATATGGCGGCACAATGACAGAGCTTGAAGGTGGTAGCATTAATATGAGGAGACCATAGAGGAGCACCACGACAGAGCCTGGAGGTGGCAGCAGCAGCATGAGGGCCATGCCAACTGAGGGTTGGGTCTGAGGAACCCACTGGCTGTTGACTGAGAATGTTGGATGTCACTTGGGATGAAGTGAATGACCGAGAGAACCGATCAATCACGGCTGCTGGGTTGCTGGTCGTGACACGACTGCTGACACCGGGAGCTCAGACCTCTTTCTGCGACTCCAGCTAGCACACACCCCTACTCTGCTGCGACCTCTGCCTGCGTCTGATGAATTTAGGCCTCTGCCACTCCTCTGTGCATGTCCTGGCACTACTCTGCCTGACATACTTATTGCGTATATGAGGGGAGTACAATATGCTTCACTATGCTTAAAACAGTATTCGTCTAGAACAGCAGCAGGTGTGTACTGTTGGCTGTCCTTTCACAGGTACAGATTAACCGGTACAAAATAGAACACTACTTAGATGTAGTTTTAGATGCAGTATGCACTTATGAGGGCAGAAAAATGCACTACAGTACACTTAAAAAAGTATCTGAGTAAAAACACCAGCTGGTGAGTACTTTTGCCTGAACTTTCACAGTATCTAAGCCCTTGACAGATTAACAGGTACAAAATAGTACACTACTTAGATGTAAGTATGTGGTATGCACTTATGAGGGCAGGAAAATGCGCTACAGTACATTTAAAAATTATCTGAGTACAACACCAGCCGGTGAGTACTTTTGGCTGTCCTTTCACAGTATGTAGGCCCTTGAGAGGTTAACAGGTACAAAATAGAACACTACTTAGATGTAGGTATATGGTATGCACTTATGAGGGCAGAAAAATGCGCTACAGTACACTTAAAAAAGTATCTGAGTACAACACCAGCTGGTGAGTACTTTTGCCTTGACTTTCACAGTATCTAGGCCCTTGACAGATTAACAGGTACAAAATAGTACACTACTTAGATGTAGGTATGCGGTATGCACTTATGAGGGCAGAAAACTGCACTACTGGACACTTAAAAAATTATTTGAGTAAAACACCAGCCGGTGATTACTTTTGGCTGTCCTTTCACAGTATGTAGGCCCTTGACAGATTGACAGGTACAAAATAGCACACCACTTAGATGTAGGTATGTGGTATGCACTTATGAGGGCAGAGAAATGCGCTACAGTACGCAAAAAAAAAAAATTGCCCATAACACCAGCAGTACACAACAATGCTGCAGCACACAGTCACTGTGTACTAAACCCAAAATTGCAAAAAGACTCTCTCTTAAATACTCTTAGGAATGGACTGCTGGGTATGGATTGTAATCTACAGACTAGTATAACCAGCAGACCAGTTGTTGTGGAACAAAGACACAGATTTGCCCTAAAAAAATATTTCTCCCTCCTCTGAAAATGTTTCTGCAGCTGAGGCAACACATAGCTCTCTGCCCCTCTCTGTAATACAATGCCATTCACAAAGGGTTAATTGTTGCAGTAAGAATTCATTTTTGTGCAAAAACGCTGTGCTCTCTGTCCTACAGAAGGCTGAGGTGGAACACTGCAGCAAAAAGCTTTTCTGTGTAACACACACACACAGCGATGTCTGTCCTATTTCTATGCATAGTAATGAATGATATGACAAGCCGGAAAATGGCTGCCAAATATATAGGGCTGTGACATCACAGGGGTGACTGGCTGCTAATAGGCTGCATTCTGCATGTGATTCAGGGTCATCCCACCTACCTGCCTTCCCGCCTTGCCTTCCCACCTTCCCAGCATTCCTTGCCCCATGTACTGACACGTGGATTCGCCATTTTAGATGCCCTGGAGCCTGTAGTTTACTGTAGTAAATGTAGTTTAACCCCTTAAGGACCAAGCCCATTTTAACCTAAAAGGGGTATTCCGGCGCTAAGACATCTTATCCAAAGGTTAGGGCATAAGATGCCTGATCGCGGGGGTCCTGCTGCTGGGGACCCCCGTGATCTTCCACGCTGCACCCCGTTAGAATCAGCCCCTGGAGCATGCTCGCTCCGGGTCTGATTACTGGCGATCACGGGGACGGAGCATAGTTATGTCACGGCTCCGTCCCTGGGTGACATCACCTATGGGAGGGGGCGTGTCAGCTGTCACATGAGTGCAGAGCCATGACGTCACTATGCTCCATCCCCGTGATCGCCAGTAACCAGACCCGGAGCGAGCACGCTCCGGGGGCTGATTCTAGCGGGGGGGAGGGGGGCGGCGTGGAAGATCACGGGGGTCCCCAGCGGTGGGATCCCCACGATCAGGCATCTTATCCCCTATCCTTTGGATAAGGGATATGATGTCTTAGCGCCGGAGTACTCCTTTAAGGACCAGGCCAATTTTATTTTTGTGTTTTTGTTTTTTCCTCCTCGCCTTCTAAAATCCATAAATCTTTTTTAATTCCATCTACAGATCCATATAAGGGCTTGTTTTTTGTGTGACCAATTGTACTTTGGAATGAAACCTCAAATTTTACCATAAAATGTACGGCAAACCCCCCAAAATATATTTTTAGGGTGGAAATTTTTATGAAAAACCACAATTTTGCACATTTTGGAGGGCTTTGTTTTCACACTGTACACTTTACGGTAAAAATGACATGTGTTCTTTACTCTGTGGGTCAATACGATTAAAATGATACCCATGGCTAGATACTTTTATATTTTTGTACCGCTTAAAAAAAATCTAAAGCTTTTTGTACAAAATTAATAATTTAAAATCGCCCTATTTTGACCACTTATAACTTTTTCATTTTTCTGTACATAGGGCGGCATGAGGGCTCATTTTTTGCGCCGTCATCTGTACTTTTTATTGATACCACATTTGCATATATAAAACTTATCATTTTTTTTTACACTTTTTATGTTCCCATAGGGGACTATCTATAGCAATCATTTGATCGCTAATACTGTTCAGTGCTATGCATAGGACATAGCACTGATCAGCATTATCGGTGATCTTCTGCTCTGGTCTGCTCGATCTCAGACCAGAGCAGAAGACCCCGTGAGACGGCCGGAGCCAGGTGAAGGGACCTCTGGCCACCATGCTGGATGATTGGATCGCTGCAGCAGCGCTACGGGCAATCTGATCCTCCATTCAAAGTGCCGCACAGTATTGATCACGGCATCTGAGGGGTTAATGGCGGACATCCGAGCAATCGCAGATGTTGGCCATTACTGACGGGTCCCCGGCTGCTGATAGCAGCCCGAACCTGCCGTGTGTGACACGAGCACAGTTCAGATGCTTGCGGTCATACACCGGACGTAAATGTACGTCCTGGTGCGCGAAGTCCCGCCAAACCAGGACGTACATTTACGGCCGTGGTCATTAAGGGGTTAATGAAGAGATAGAATGGCGGAGATATTCGCATTCGTTGCAAATCAAATTTTTCATGAAATTCGTAACAAATTCAGGTTCGTCAGCTTTGATTCGCTCATCTCTAATCAAAATGTATACTAACAATCTGTTAGTGTTTGCATTTTTGTGGATGTGCAGCTGTGTTTCTTTTTCTCTATTTTTGTTTATGTTGTCATTCTAGGAAGCAGAGATCAATGCTGCCTGCACACTCCAACAACACTGACACACTGTTGAGCACTGCCTTTTAAACATCCCTTCCCATTCGCTGTCATTGATCTGCCGAGAGTGGGCCTGGGGCAAATTAACCATTATCGCCTATTATCTAAAGACTCAGGATTGACATTGACTCATCATCTGTGCCTGCACCATTCTTCCCCATCATAAATAGAATTAAAAGTGATAAAGTATTATGTAACCAAAAGGTACAATTTTAAACTTTTTTGTCAGACGTGTCTGGCTGATGCTTATTCTGCCTTATCTAGTGGCAACACATGCACTATCAGTCAAGTATATGTACAGCTTTTAGCCTAACACTAGCGTTAGTGCTTTGTTTTTGAGCCCCAAATCCCTTACATAAAGATGATTACATTCTTGCTATCTGCAGTCCCCACTAGGAGGATTTTAGGGGCTTACTGCATCCCGTGCAATTATTGAGTTCAATGTATACTGTTAGCTCTAAAGCTCCATCTACTGGTAGCTGCAGGCAGCATGAATTTTAACACGTACCTCTTTGTCTGTGCAGGTCATTTGGTGCTCTCTATCAGAGAAACAAAACTCCTTCAAACAAGTCACTATTTAATGATCTACAGTATGACAACTTCCATTGAAAGAGCGAAAGGGGCCATAAAGTGCAGCAAGTGGATGTCACCTCATTGCTGCTGCTGATGGAGTAAAGCATAATTGTAGCAGATGTTCTCATAGATATAGCTGGCTGTGTGACAACCAATGACATATGATGTCCTTTATCTTCCTTTGCATATATTACATGTAGTCATCACAGCCTCCCCCTGCACATATGACACGCTTTCCTCCAGGCATTATGGATTGATCTGACAGAATCTTAAGGTATTCTTATTAATTACATCTGAACATGACAACACAGGCGACTTGTTCCTCTCTCTCCTCTGAAGAGTCACAAGATGCGTCACGGGCATTTATGGCATGGTAATGGCTTTATAAAGTGAATCTGTCCCAGATCCATCTTCATTAGAAACCAATAGTCATATTGTTGAGGATGAGTCACATTTATTATTGCCATGATAAAGTGTTGAAGGGGAAGCAGAGAGACAAGGTTATGATTCAGCTAGCAGTATTGTCAAAGATGATATTTGTTCAATGCCATATAATACCGTGGGCCTCATCTAACAGAGAAGTGGATACGTAAATGCAGATTATTGTGAAATGCTAATGGAATGAAGCAGGGCTGGCAAGTAGGCAATGCTCCCCTCCTACAGCATTTATTGTACGGATGATTGTGGGGCACCCTTGTATGAATAGGATTATAAATAATTTGCAATGGTCAATTGTCAGGTATACACACTGCCTTATGACCCACATATATAGTTATGACCTACACATGAACTTTAATGACCTCTATGGAGCCCATGACCCATACATAAACAATCATGACCCACATATACAGTCCCTGGTCCACATAATATATGACTTAGGCTATGTTCACATATACGTTGGAGCTCTGTTCGGCAAACTCCAAGGCAAAATCCGTTTGATAAGCGGAACCTGAGTGGACAAAAAATTGTTGCAAGCAAGCAAAGTTAGTGGGTCCTGTCAGGATCTATCAGTGACCATTTTAAAACAGACTGGCCCTGAATGGTTTTCTTTTCTGGCCCTGAATGGTATGTCTGACTGAAGCCCCAATGGAGCCTCCAATGCATAAGTGAATGAGTCTATACAAGGACAACTTCATGACCTGTATATTCAGCCTATGACCTATACATAGATCCTTATGACCAGCTTATGTGGTGACACGGGGTGCAAGATACACTTGTCAATTCATGACGCCAGGGCACCGTTAGCTTATACACGGTCTGAGGTGGAGACAGCTTCTCCTGTTCCGGACACGGGGCAATAATCACACCAACATTGGGTTACGGATAACAGTCTTTTACTGAGCAGGTGTAGATGGTACAACACACGCAGTACAGAGCAGAGAAGAAGGGATGCAGTGTAACCCTTGGGAGCCCTATTGCCTTGCTTGGACTTGCTTTCTACCCACTTGAATGATTTAGACTTGAGATTTGAGACTTGAAGCAATCCCATGCTGACTAGGGTTACGACAAGGTCCAATTTCACTGACACCGCCAGAGTATAACTCCCCAACTCCTGTATGGGGGAACACTTGCAGAATGGCAGGGCTGATTTGAGAAGATATTTTCTTTAGGCTTCCCTCTGGATCCACCTCACACTTCTTCCTCCTCTTTTCCACACTGCTGCTCACATGGAGCTCTGCTTAGACTAAGAGCTAGGCTCTACAATGGTCTTAGCCTGGAGCAACTACACTATATACAGGACAATTCGGGGGTTCCCATTGGGTAACAGAGGTCACCTGGTTATTCTGCATCTCCCTTTTAAAGGTACAGTACGATCATAACACAAGAATACAGCAAATATGATAAAGAAAGTGCATGGACATAGTAAACAATACAACTGTGGGCCCAACACAAAAGCAGCAGGCATGCCCAAGGAGATCCGCAGCTTTCAGGACAGCCTTTGGTGCTGGGACACTACACATATACAACATAGCATTACACGTTGACGCTGATGACCAGCATTTACACCCACATGCTACGTATTTACTCCTGTACAAAATATATACTATATAGCCTGCTATGTGTGTTAATGCACTTAAGTAAGGGCACACCTACCAAAGAGACATACCATGCAGCTGCTATGGGGCCCCTAAAGAGAGGTGGCCCTGCCCTCTTCAGGGGCTTTAAGTCCAGATAACACAACCCTATATTCTACACATGCTTCCTCCGGCATAAATTACATTACATTACCCATTACAGACAGCGAGGTGCTGTATACTCTCTATGAGACTTAAATACTCTTCAGACACATGTATATCCTCCTCGTAGAGCACATACTGCAGGTTGCTTTATCTTAGACTATAATTAACTAGTTAACCTCACTGAGCATTTCTCATCCATACGTGAAATCTTGACAGTGTGGGAAGTCGCAGGTTTTTATATCATATAACAATTCCTTTACCATCAGTACGACTGCTGCAGGTGTGGATTTTGCTGCCTGTAATCTTGTATGTGGGAGGTCGGATATTTTAACAATTCAAATGTGATTTCCCTAATCATCCTCTATTTAATAATCTTTTTAGCTGTCTCCGGATTATTATGATCTCCTACAAGGATAGCAGATGTTGGCTGCGGTCTCTTACAACGGTACGACTGCTCTCACATAGGGTGTAACACATGCCACGTTCACACAGACATAATACGTTTGCATTACTGGGTGTGTATTTTGGCAGCAAATCTTGGCCTGACCAACAGCATTATACACTGCAAATGACTTGGATCAAGTAGCAAAAGAACAGAAATGGTCGCAGCCTTGGTTGCAGGAGGGAACAAGGAGCAGAATCTCACCTAGACAATAAAGCTGTTATGAGGGAGAAACCTCAGGCCCTCTGCACTTGTGCCCACTTTTGAGTATTGATTCCTTGAAGTGCACCAGACTCTGCTCTTATGTCTTATGTTTGAGCTATGAATGGCTCCCTCATCAGGCAGAAGGTCGCACCACGCGCCTTGTTCTATCAAAATCAATTATCGCCCTTTAAATCACTTGAGCTGCATTTGCCTGTTTCTCCCTCTCAGAATCAATTCATCTTTCCTAATATTTAAATTGTCCTCCATCCACCATTCACAAGTCTCTCCCATTTCATGTCGGCTTTATATACCATGTATCAATCAATTTGTTTTTCTTATTACTGCGGCTCGCTATCTGCTCATCAATATATTGAATGCTGTTTCGCTGCTAACTCAACAATATGAGAATGGGGGGGAAAAAGCATCTGATGGGCTGCTGCTGATTCTGATGAGAACTTGTTGGTGAAATGAAACGAAATGTTGTGTATGGAGGTGAATGGTGCATACCAAGTCCTATTCAGGCAGCAATAGTCAGTATTGATCTATGGAGCCACCATTAACACATGACTCATCTTTAAAATCAAATATATTTATGCTACAATTTAAAATAAAAAGGCCAGATTGAGGGTCTCAAATAATTCCCTGTAGTAGGAAGAGTCACGTTGGTGAGAATGGGAAATGGCAGCATAAATGTGTGTTTACCCAACAGTGCCCCTGCAGGGAAGCTGGAGTATAGCAAGCACCCAATAGTATTCAGTGGATGTCCTTCGCCTCAGGTCACTGATCTTCAAACTGTGGCCCTTCAGATGTTGTAAAGCTACAACTCTCAGCATGCTCTGCCAGCCAACAGCTGTGCGGGCGTTCTGGGCGTTGTCTAGGTGAGTTTCTGCTCCTTGTACACTCCTGCAACAAAGGCTGTGACAGATTTACTTTACTCTTCCAGAGTCATCCATTATGCTGGACATGACTCTTGTCATTATGTATTGTGAGTCCGGAGTGAAAAGCCTTACCTCTATGAACTCAGTATGCCATGATACATTATATGGGCATAGGCGTGCGCACGGGGTGTGTCAGGGGTGCCTGGGCACACCCTAATCAAGCCTCAAACTTGAGGCTCTATCACCTTCATGCTGCAGCCCTGCGGGCTGCTCAGTGGCAGATTCAGTGGGGGTATCGGCCACTGAGCAGCCCGCAGGGGCCCCCATCACATTCGGGACATCCCTGTGTCCCGAAAGATCTTTTCGGGACACAGGGATGTCCCGGTTACCTTTCTGCGGCCCCGCGTTAACTTTAAAAATGCAGGGGCCGCCGGGAGGTAGCGCACGCAGGGATGTCACTGATGTCACGTGCGTGCGCCCATAGAAACGGAGCATTGGAGCATCAGAGCATCGAGGAGGAGGACGACGTGCGGGCATGGTAAGTTACCTGCACGTCATCTTCAGTGCTCCGACCACCTGAGGAGTGGTGGATGGAGCACTGAAGTGGGGCAGTACACAGGCATACAGCCTCCAGTCATACACTGTATATGGCTGAAGGCTGTATGTCTGTGGCGTAGCTATACTGCACCTAATGTGGGGAATTATACTGCACCTAATGTGGGGAACTATACTGCACCTAATGTGGGGGAACTATACTACACCTAATGTGGGGGAACTATACTGCACCTAATGTGGGGGAACTATACTGCACCTAATGTGGGGGAAATATAATGCCAAACTTATGTGGGGGAACTATACTCCCAACCTAATGTGGGGGAACTATACTGCCAGCCTAATGTGGGAGAACTATACTGCCAGCCTAATGTGGGGGAACTATACTGCCAACCTAATGTGGGGGAACTACCACCTAATGTGGGGGAACTACAGCTCAATGTGGGGGAACTATACTAACAACCTAAGGTGGGGGAACTACAACCTAATGTGGGGGAACTATACTGCCAACCTAATGTGGGGGAACTACAACCTAATGTGGGGGAACTATACTGCATCTAATGTGGGGGAACTATACTGCACCTAATGTGGGGGAACTACACTGCACCTAATGTGGGGGAACTATACTGCCAATCTAATGTGGGGGGAACTATACTGCCAACCTAATGTGGGGGAACTATACTGCCAGCCAAATGTGGGGGAACTACAACCTAATGTGGGGGAACTATACTGCCAACCTAATGTGGGGAAACTACAACCTAATGTGGGGGAACTACAACCTAATGTGGGGGAACTATACTGCCAACCTAATGTGGGGGAACTACAACCTAATGTGGGGGAACTATGCTGCCAACCTAATGTGGGGGAACTAACTATGCTGCCAACATAATGTGGGGGAATCATACAAAAATATTAAATTGTACTATTCTGATCCCTATAACTCTTTTTTTTCCCTGTATATGGGGATGTATGAGGGTCATTTTTGGCGCTGTGATTTGTAGTTTTTATCGGTACCATTTTTGTTTTGATGGGACATTTCAATTGCTTTTTAGATATTTGAAGTGACCAAAAATGTGTAAATCTGTTTGGTGCAGTATTAAGACTTTTGGGAACCCACTTTTGATTTTGCCCAGGGCCATGCTAAGCCTAAAACCGGCCCTGGTAGGACGGACATGCTCCTCCTCCAGACCTCCCCTGTAGCATGTGTGGCGCGTTCCATGACGTGGAGTCACGGCAACGCAAGGGTGAGGGTGGCACGGCCAGGTGGTTACTGTGCAATACCAGCGGCATTGCTGTCGATATCCCACCCTCCCAGAACGTCTTACAGCAGCCAATATCTGCTAGAGGTGATTTTTTTCATTTTTAAATCATCAATTTGTAATAAATTGTGTAATTAATTGGTTATATAATTAGTATTATGATGATAGGGTACGCTAGCACTACCATCTTTCAATGGATTCTCTAGTTAGTTAGTCACCCTAATGTTTTAGTTTAACAGCTTTAATGATAACAGCTATTGTTTATTCATTTTATATATATATATATATATATATATTTTTTTTTTTTTTTCAGATTTTTTTCTCAGCTATGTACACTAAGAGTTTATTTCTTTTTCCTTCATGCTGCATTTTTATTTTATTTACTCATTCGTTCAGCCTCAGTCAGACCCATCTGTGTCACATATTAAAGGGGCAAATAGCTACCTACTGATAGTTAAGATTCAAATACAGATTGTTCTGATTTATCGTTTTAAACTTGCATGATACTACATATTGTTCACACAGAGCACCTGACCTGGGCTGGTTTACTGAGTGCAATTCACATAGAGGGACATTTATCAATGTTTGCTTATGTATTCCTTTGTTTAGTACTTTTGTTCTTTACTTTTTTTTTTTGCTTACTGTATATACTCGAGTATAAGCTGACCCGAATATAAGCCGAGGCCCCTAATTTCACCCCCAAAACCCAGGAAAAGTTATTGACTCGACTATAAGCCTAGGGTGGGAAATACATCATCCCCCCTGTCATCATCCCCCCTTCATCATCACCGCCTGTCATCATCCTCTTATCATCCCACCCCCCCTTCATCATCCCCTTATCATCACACACACACCCTTCATCATCCCCTTATCATCCCACCCCCCCTTCATCATCCCCTTGTCATTATCCCACCCTCCCTTCATCATCCCCTTATCATTCCTCACCCCCCCTTCATCATCCCCTTGTCATTATCCCCCCCTTCATCATCCCCTTGTTATTATCCCACCCCCCTTCATCATCCCCTTGTCATCATCCCACACCCCCCTTCATCATCCCCTTGTCATCATCACACACCCCCTTCATCATCACCACATGTCATCACCGCTTGTCAATGTCTGATACAGTTGTCTTCAACCTGCGGACCTCCAGATGTTTCAAAACTACAACTCCCAGCAAGCCCGGGCAGCCATCGGTTGAAGACCACTGCGGCCTTCGACATCATCCAGTCCATCTTCACCGGGGGGGCCTCTTCTCCGCGCTTCGGGCCCAGAATAGAGATGTTGCCTTGACGACGACGCACAGGGACGTTACTCATGAATGTCCCTGTGCGTTGTCGTCAAGGCAACGTGACTATTCCAGGACCGGGCCCGAAGCGCAGAGAAGAGGCCCCCCCGGTGAAGATGGACAGCCGGAACGACTATCCCTCCGCACCGGACTGTCCCTGCAGCACAAATGGCCCGGACCAGCGCACCCTAACGTCCCGCCGAGCGGAGGTGAGTACAGAACTAAAGGGGGTGAGAGGGGGGGGCTAGATGATGTCGAAGGCCGCAGTGGTCTTCAACCTGCGGACCTCCAGATGTTTCCAAACTACAACTCCCAGCAAGCCCAGGCAGCCCATGGCTGCCCGGGCTTGCTGGGAGTTGTAGTTTTGAAACATGTGGAGGTCCACAGGTTGAAGACCACTGAGGGCGGAGAGTTCACTCGAATATAAGCCCAGGGGGGGGGGGTGTTTTCAGCAAGAAAAATCATGCTGAAAAACTTGGCTTATACTCGAGTATTTATCAACTGGTTTCAGCCTGTTGATAATTTTCTTTCACGTAAGCAATTTTTTCTTTTTTACTTTGGTTGAAGCTTTTTCTGCTCCATGTTTGAGCTGGAGTAAATTTAGTAAATTTTAAACCTATTTTATATATTTATATATATACACACATGCAGGCGTGCGCTCGTGGCATGAGTTTGTGCTTTAGGGTGCACACCCTAATGCAATAGGCTGCGCACGCCTATGTATATGAGTTGTCCATGGAAATCCTTTGACTGCAACAAATTGATATAGTGGGAGATTTATCAAGACCTGTGCTGAGAAAAAGTTGACCAGTTGCCCATAGCAAACAATCAGATCACTTCTTTTGTTTTTCAGAGGCCTTTTCAAAAATGAACTTCTATTATTTAAAACTATTATAGATACTGGAAATAACTGGCATTTCTTTAGGGAAGATGAAGAATTACAGGGTTGATAGAAATACTGTGTGCATCTTTTGCCTGTATTAGACAAATAGGGAGTGGTCCTGAATGGTTAACAATTTGTTAGCTTGATATGTCTTAATCAGAATGTTCCTATAGTGGTACTATATGGCACTGTTTTTGCACTGTTCCACAATATATGGCCTACACTGTTGACACATGCTCTTTATGAATGCTATATGATTTGTGAGTAAAATATGGCAATATATGGCTCTGTGTAGAAAACGTATTGCATCTTAATATGTTTTTCTTGTGTCTTATAACACATTGCTTGTGGCTGGGGGAGGGAAACCTGTATCTACTATTGACAATATCGGTACTGTACGGTTTTATAGGCGTACTATGGCACTGTGTGGCTCTGTGTAGAAAAAGTATGGTACCATTTGGGTACTTTATGACTTTATGTGGGCACTGAATGACTTAATTTGTCAAAGTAGGCTACTCTGTATGGTACTTCGCAATGCCACATCTGCTATGAGGCCAGATAAGTTTCTGGCCTTAGGTGGCAGATTGTAAAATCTCTCAGGGGCGCCATGTTCCATGGAGTGGCCATAAATCATACTAACATATTCTGCTACACATCTATGACTCAATTGACCCCATGACCTGAAAAAGATGGCTGGACACCGATGTGGAATGCAAGGCAGTCGGTACTGGGAATACAGCAATTATGTGGTAACTGTATAAATATTTTATATAGATATACAGTACAATTTGCGAGTATCGCTTTATGCTTCAGACAGAAAAAGTGATCACTTCTTCTTGTTGCAGATTTTCTTCACACAAACCCAATGGGGTCATATGGGGCGTCATTTTAGTTTTTGCCTCAGGCAGCAGAAAAGCTAGAATTGGCCCTGGTGCTTTGGGTAATGTAGTATGCACTATATATCATGGTAATGTATGGCACAAACTAGGCGCTGTATGCAGTATTTGCTAAAGGATAATGGGGGAGACTTATCAAAACTAGTGCAGAGGAAAAGTTGACTAGTTGCCCATAGCAACCAATCAGATTTTTTCTTTTATTTTTCAGAGGACTTTTAAAAAAATTTAAGAAACCATCTGATTGGTTGCTATGGGCAACTGGTCAACTTTTCCTCTGCACAGGTTTTGATAAGTCCCCCCCAATTATGGCCATTTACAGATCTGTTAGGGCAACCGTTATTTATGTAAATACTTTATGGCGCTATATATCCAGGGACTGTGTACCTGTGACAGATTTTGATACTCTGCTGCTTAATTCATATTCGGTAAAGACCTGTCTGGGGGTCCTGGACAGACTCAATTTGCCCATAATTCATCTCTTAATAGAACTATTATAGGCATATGCCCTCCCTCCATCTCTGTTGAACTGTATAGAGTCCAGATGTCTGATATGCTGGGCTCCCGACAGTCTCCATTGTGCCGGGGGCTGTTGTGGGGGGCGTCACTGCATTAAGGTGAGGTCGTGTGCCGAGAATAATTGATGGCATTTTCCTGGCCACTTCATTGTAGGGAAGTGAAACGTGGCCACACTTAGAATAATTATGGAATTATATTTTAATTGGATCCTAATGAGATATAATTGAAATGTTTATGGTTTGTTAGAGACCAGAACGCAATTCATGAGAGAGGAAGTGGAGAGTCATTGAATGCTGGCAACAGCAGCGAAGAGAGAACAGAAAGCTAATGGAGACAATCAACAGTATTGTATATGACAAGAGGATATAAATAAATATGTATATATTTAGCATTGTTTTAGTTACATCTGTTTCTGGGATAGGTGGGTGACAACAAATATAACGACAAGTACACCTCTTAAAAGAGCTATCACTAAGATTCCCTAGATTTCTGCTAGGTACATTTGCTTATTAACGCTTCAGTGTTTTTTTAATCCATATTGTTTCCACTTTTACTTATTGAATTTAATAACAATGCATTTAAACATTTCTTTTTACATTTACACATTCTATACACTTTTTTTTTTAAAGGCAGATTACTTTGGTATATTTGTATTTGCACCATGTTAAAACAGATTCATATATTGGTATCACTTTTAGCCCGTAGAAGTCAATGAACTAATTTTTTTTTTTTACATTTGTATTTCAGCAATGTCAACAAAACAGCAAAAATAATTATTTAACAACAAATATAGATGAAAAACAGACATTTATAACAAATCTTTTTATCCTGGCATGAAGAGGAGGAAGGAGGGGATAGCAAGCAACCATCCAAGCAAACTAACCTCCTGCTTGGCTACCTACCGTCCTATCTACCTACCTTCCTACCAACCTGGCTACCTACTTAGCCTACTGACTTCCCACCTGGCTGCTTACCTACCTACATGGCTACCTACCGGCTATTTACCTACCTAACTACCTGGCTATTAACCTACCTACCTGGATACCTAGCTAGCTAACTAACTATATGGCTTGCTAGCTACCTATCTACCTACCCACCTCGCTATATAGCTAACTACCTACTTGGCTAACCGACTACCTATCTATCTAATTAGCTACCTGCCTGACTATCTACCCACCTGGCTATCTACCTATCTGGCTACCTACCTACCTGGATACCTACCTACTTACCTACCTGCTAAATACCTACCAACGTAGAAAGTTCATATAAATCCGCAGCACACAGGTCCAATATGGTGAAAAAGAAAAAACTTTATTCCATCATGTGAATGTCATACAGCGACATTTCTGCTGGCTCTCCCAGCCTCTCTCAAGCTCATACAAGTGTTCCAAATCACCCATTTTATAATGGCAACAATTACAAAGTCAATTACAAAAAAATCTGTGAAAAACATAAAATACACAAAGTAAGGTATACATCATACAATCCATAGTATACATAAATACGTGCTCATTATAACCATATATAATATTCACCTACATAGTGAAGTGATAACACGCCATTCTATTATATCCTTAATAAGGTTCTGATTGTAGTCTCAGAACATATGTGCACGTGTATTAAAAACAATTAAAATCAATACTTGCAGGCTATAAGGGAATCCCCACTCACCGCTATGTATATGTATATCAGTGTGGAGGTATTTTACGGCGCACATGCGTCGGAAATGTGTAGTTTCAGAACGAGGGTTGGGAGTGCGGAAGTTGCCATAGGTATACCAGACGCTGCGTTCCACTCATGGACGTCACGCTGCGCATGCGCACAGTCGGCCCGGCCATGAGTTTCATGCGGACAGCGCCGGCATCACCATGGCAACTCAACTTCACCAATATACAAAAGGTAATTCTTAACAAAAAATAGATAAAGACAATAAAGAGTGACAAATTATTAAAAAAAGAAGAAAAAAAATAATAAAAGAAATAAAAGCAAATCAGGACTGCCCGGATTTGAACTCACAGTACTCACTCCTCTCCTTCTGCTCTGTGCTATTCAGGAAACCACAGTCAGGCACAATTAATTGTCCGGCCTTGGTTCACATGTGGTTCTGTCCATGCCGAAATCCATAGTCTGAGGACTTCAGCAAGTCCTGGCCACTAGTGTGCACAGAGCCCTACAGAGAATTGGAGATTTAACCCATATCTAGGGATAATATTGCACTCAGTACATCGGCTTATGTCCACAAATCAAATAAAGTCATAATGAATAAATGATGTAAAAGTAAAATTAAAAATGAAATAACATAATAAAAATAAAAAAATAAATAAAAATATAAAAATAAAAAATAAGAAATTATTTTTAAAGAATAAGATTGAAGGTGAGAAAAATTTAAGTAATCTAATAGTCAGAGGCTACTGATGATATTCGTGAGGTGCACTCCCATATCCCCTCTGAAACATATACACATGCAAAAAATATGAATAATAATCATAATTTATTAGATCAAAGCAAAACAATATGTCTTGTGTTCAGTGAGTGACGAAGTATTCCCATATGGCCTCTGCAAGACAAAGGAAGAGAGAAAGATTATTAGTTATTATGTCTTTAACAGTAAAGATGTAAATAGCACACTTGTAATAACCACTCTGATGCTAGTTAGTCCCCACCCTCAGGCTGAAGCATAGGGTACCTCATCTCCCAACCACCCTCTGTGGTGTTTTAAATTCAACGTTCAATCCAGATGGTTTTAAGGTGTCCAGATCATAGATCCATTTCAGTTCCAGTCTCTTGAGTCGGCCCTGTCTATCCCCACCTCGTCTCATGGGTGGCACATGGTCAATGACCATGAACCTCCGGTCTCTCTCACCATGGTTCAATTCAGTGAAATGTTTAGATACTGGGAGATCCAGTTTCTTTTTGCGAATCGTATATCTGTGTTGATTCAGTCTTTTCTTGAGGTCCCATGTGGTCTCCCCAACATACAGGAGAACACATGGGCATCACAAGACATAGAACACATGAGATGTGTTACATGTTAGGTAATATCTGATTGGGTAAGATTTTCCCGTGGCCAGATGTGTGAATCTCTCACCTTTACACATCAGGCCACAGTTAGTGCATGACCTACATGGGAAACTTCCTTTTCTGATTGTAGTAAGGTATTGTTGACTGTCACTTTTTCTCAAAGAAATGTCAGCCCTCACCAACTTGTCCTTAAGGTTAGCTGAACGCCTATATGACATGGTTGATGGGGATCTAAATTCAGGGATATTTGTGTGGCCCTCCAATATGTGCCAGTGCTTGCGGATGACTTTACCAATCTCTGGGGATATCTCACTATATGTAGTTACAAAGGTCAGGCAGGGATCCCTATGTGGTTTGACCTGTCCCACAGATAGACCTCTGTCTTGTACATTAATTCTAGATATTTGTTTGTCAATGAGTTTCTGCAGATAACCCCTCTCTCTGAAATTGGCTACCATTTTTTCCAGCGCTTTCTCAACTTTCTCATCACGCTCCTTGCCCTCAGTAGTTGACTATAGGGCAAGGAGTTCACCATCGGTCTAGGATGGCAACTTTCAAATTTTAACAGTGTATTACAGTCTGTGTCTTTTGTGTATAGGTCAGTTGACAACCGTCCATTGGATATAGTGACTTTTATATCCAAAAAGCTCACCGTTTCTGTCGAGTGGGTCAGTGTAAAGCGTATTCCTGTGTCCCTGCTGTTAAGGTATTCCTGAAACAATAGTAATTCAGTTAATCCACCAGTCCAAATAAGAAACACATATTCTATGTATCTCCACCACTCAAGGATATACCTGGAGTGGTGGGATACATAGACGTGACAGTCCTCAAATCTTGACATAAAGATATTTGCGTACGTCGGCGCAACATTACTACCCATAGCGGTCCCCCGCTTCTGTAAATAAAATTTGTTATTAAATAGAAAATAGTTGTTTTCCAGTATTATTCTCAGTAGGGAAACAAAAAAATTAATCTTCACCTCCAAAAATCCTGCTTGGACTAGATAAGTGGATACAGCCTCTACACCCCCATCATGCTGGATGGAGGTGTAGAGGCTCACCACATCAAACGATGCAATAATCGTTCCCTCTGGTATTTGAATAGTCTCAATTTTTTGTAAAAAGTCAGCTGTGTCTCTGATATAACATCTCGCCTTTACTGCAAACGGTCTCAAAACTTTGTCAAGAAAAACAGAAATCTTCGAAGTAATCGAGTTCCTGCCTGAGACAATTGGACGACCGAGTGGATTCACCCGGTCTTTGTGAACCTTAGGTAACAGATATAGCAACGGTGTTACTGGAAACAGGACTATCAAAAATTTCTTCGGCAATCCCTGGCTCTGCCTTTTGCGATGTATTGAGGGGGCATGTCTGCTGCCGATTCGTGCCGTCGACACCCGCTATCTGGCCGGAGAGCCTGGCCCCCGTACAGAGAGATCGCGGGGGGCCCCAGCGGTCGGACCTCCGCGATCTCAAACTTACCCCCTATCCTTAGGATAGTGGCTAAGTTTTTCACCACTGAACTACTCCTTTAAAGGAGAACTCCAGAATATAAAAATTGTCACCCATACCGCCGGCAGTAAAAAAAACTTAAGATGTACATACCTTTCTCCGCTCCCCCGGGGCCTCCGGTAACCGGCTCCGGTATCCGCCGCGATCCTCTTCATGGTTACTGGTGGTCGGCGAGTCATACTGCACTCAGCCAATCACCGGCCGCAGTGAAGTCCCGACTCGGCTGAGCGGCAGTGTGACAGTGTGACGAATTGTGTGTCTTGAAGTGTTCTCACACTGCCACTCAGCCTATCGCCGGCCGAGTTGGGACTTCACTGTGGCCGGTGATTGGCTGAGTGCAGTATGACTCGCCGACCACCAGCAACCAGGAAGAGGATCGTGGTGGAGACCGGAAACGGTTACCGGAGGCCCTGAGGGAGCATTGGAAGGTATGTACATCTTTATTTTTTTTACTGCCAGCAGTATGGGGGACAATTTTTATATTCTGGAGTTCTCCTTTAATTTTCCAACTGGATGTTTCCAGTATTAGGTTTCAGGAAGTGCATATCTTTTCAGGGAAAGCGGAGTGAAATATGGAAAATCCGGTAGTTGAAAATCCCTAGTAGTGTTGAGCACGAATATTCATAATGCAAATTTTTATCGCGAATATCGGCACTTCGCGATTTTGCGAATATTTAGAATATAGTGCTCTATATTTTTATTTGTTTTTTTTACATGCCCATTTTTATGCAAATTTTAATATTAATTTTTCATGCGAATAGGGGTCTATCACATGGGTCTATCACGTGGGTCTTTTTTTTTTCCACATTCAATTTTTTATGCAAATTTTATGCAAATTTCCCATGCGAATTTTCGCATGGAAAAAAAAGTGAATGAACATAGCAAATATGCAAATTTCGCAAACATAGGACGAATAATCGTCAATATATTTGTGAAATATCGTGAATTCGAATATGGCCCCTGCTGCTCATCACTAATCCCTAGCAAGCCATCAGAGGTGGCTGTAGTCTTTATGAGGCCTTAGGCAAAACGAAAACATTAAGGCCCCACATAATTTTCTGCAGACTTTACATAGTGATGCAAGATGGTCACACTGTCGCCAATGAGCCCCACAACAAATTCTGCCCAGTATACCGAGAACAATATTACCAATATACAAGGAGGAATATTTGTCAAAACCTGTCCAGAGGAAAAGTTGCTGAGTTGCCCATAGCAACCAATCAGATCGCTTCTTTCATTTTTCAGAGGTCTTTTCAAAAGTGAAAGAAGTGATCTGATTGGTTGCTACAGGCAACTGAGCAACTTTTCCTCTGGGCATGTTTATATAAATCTCCCCCTCATCACCATACATATTACCATCATACTGTTACTGACCAAATCCTGTATACTGAGACCAACATTACCAACAATACCTGTATACATGGAAGAATATTATTATTATACATATATTACCGCTATTCTGTTACTGACGAAATCCTGTATACTAAGACTATTATTGTACTAGTGTATTATTGTACTAGTGTATTATCCCTGTACTGTGACATCATTGTGTGTATTATCCCTGTACTGTGACATCACTGTGTGTATTATCCCTGTACTGTTACATCACTGTTTATTATCCCTGTACTTTGACATCACTAAGATTAAAACAGAGAGGATATTCCTCGTACACTATCAAGAAAGCAGAACAGAAAGTGTCTAAAAAAGAAAGAAGTAACTTATTAAATCCAACACGTCAGGCGGCAACCCAGAGTAAAACACCCGTACTAGCCATTACCTACTCACCATATTTCGGCCAGATTAAAAACATAGTGCAGAGACACATGCAATATCTAAGGCAGGATGAAACTCTGGCTGAAATATTAGGTGTAGGATGTCAGATAGTTTCTAAGCGGGCACCCACACTTGGTGATAAGTTATCCCCCAGTGTGGTTGTTTCACAAAAAAGAAATAATCAAAATTGGATAGAGAGAAAAGGTTTTTTCAAATGTGGGCATAAAATATGCCGCACATGTCAGTATGTGAAACAGACCACCCAGTTTGAAAACTTTGATGGTACTAAAAAATATTCTATCTATAATTACATTAACACTCTGTGAATGTACAGAGTGTAATTTAAATTACGTAGGATACACCACACGAAAACTGAAAACCAGAGCACTCGAACATCTAAATGATAGTACACTCACTGCGGTGAGACAACGATCTGCGGCATCTGTGCATTTTCGTTCTGTACACGCTGGTAAATTAAATTCCTTCAAAATCTTTGCCATTGAGCATGTGAAAATGGGAACAAGAGGTGGTTGCATAAGAAAAAAACTTGCAGATCGTGAGGCTTATTGGCAGTTCACATTGGGGACTCGTTCCCCGATGGGACTTAATGTCCGTCATGAACTGTTGTTCCACTATTAATATTTAATATCTAACATTATACATGTTCCACTATTAATATTTAATATCTAACATTATATATAGCATAAATTGCTAGGCAAAACATTACCAATTATAATTATAGTATTCTTATAAACCTCTTGTTCCCATTTCTTTGATCCCACAATTGTATGAACAATATGGCAATATTTATTGCATGTATGTTCTTGATTGATTTTATATATCTTAAATCAATGTTTGTTTTTACTAATGTGAACTGTGTCACAGGTTTCCAGTGAGAGGTGGGGCTAGGAGTAAGTTCTTTCCCCCTCCCTAAGATGGAAAGTTATTTAACCTCACCTGGACTTACCTGTGACATCACCGAAAAATAGCGCATGCGCTCGAAACGCGTTTGATGTATTGGCTGATTTTATCCGAGTGCTGTGTTACAATAAAGCTGCTAAGAAGAGTGCTGGATCTACTGCTTCTTTGTTTGACATCACTGTGTATTATCCCTGTACTGTGACATCACTGTGTGTATTATCCCTGTACTGTGACATCACTGTGTATATTATCCCTGTACTGTGACATCACTGTGTATATTATCCCTGTACTGTGACATCACTGTGTATTATCCCTGTACTGTGACATCACTGTGTCTATTATCCATGTACTGTAACATCACTGTGTGTATTATCTCTGTACTGTAACATCACTGTTTATTATCACTGTACTTTGACATCACTGTGTATTATCCCTGTACTGTAAAATCACTGTGTGTATTATCCCTGTACTGTGACATCACTGTGTATTATCCCCGTACTGTGACATCACTGTGTATTATCCCCATACTGTGACATCACTGTGTGTATTATCCCTGTACTGTGACATCACTGTGTATTATCCCCGTACTGTGACATCACTTTGTGTATTATCCCTGTACTGTAACATCACTTTGTGTATTATCCGTGTACTGTGACATAACTATGTGCATTATCCCTGTACTGTAACACATCACTGTGTATTATCCCTGTGCTGTGACATCATTGTGTGTATTATCCCTGTACTGTGACATCACTGTGTATATTTTCCCTGTACTGTTACATCACTAATTATTATCCCTGTACTGTGACATCACTATGTGCATTATCCCTGTACTGTGACATCACTGTGTATTATCCCTGTACTGTAACATCATACTGTGTATTATCCCTGTACTGTGAAATCACTGTGTGTATTATCCCTGTACTGTTACACAACTGTGTACAGTATTATCCCTGTACTGTGATATGACTGTGTGTGTATTACCCCTGTACTGTGACATCACTGTGTACTATCCCCGTACTCTGACATCACTGTGTATTATCCCTGTACTGTGACATCACTTTGTGTATTATGCCTTTACTGTAACATCACTTTGTGTATTATCCCTGTACTGTGACATCACTGTGTGTATTATCCCTGTACTGTAACATCACTGTGTATTATCCCTGTACTGTGACATCATTGAGTGTATTATCCCTGTACTGTGACATCACTGTGTATATTATCCCAGTACTGTTACATCACTATGTATTATCCCTGTACTGTAACATCACTGTGTATTATCCCTGTACTGTGACATCACTGTGTATTATTCCTGTACTGTAACATCACTGTGTGTATTATGCCTGTACTGTGACATCACTGTGTATTATCCCCATACTGTGACATCACTTTGTGTATTATCCCTGTACTGTAACATCACTATGTATTATCCCTGTACTGTGACATCACTATGTGCATTATCCCTGTACTGTGACATCACTGTGTATTATTCCTGTACTGTGACATCACTGCGTGTATTATCCCTGTACTGTAACATCATTGTGTGTATTGTCCCTGTACTGTGACATCATTGTGTGTATTATCCCTCTACTGTTACATCACTATGTATTATCCCTGTACTGTGACATCACTGTGTATATTATCCCTGTACTGTTACACAACTGTGTACAGTATTATCCATGTACTGTGACATAACTGTGTGTATTACCCCTGTACTGTGGCATAACTGTGTGTGTGTATTGTTGTGTACTATTCCTGTACTGTGACATCACTGTGTCACAGGGGAGGAAAACTAATTTTCTCCAGCTCGCAGACTCCATCATTTACCTGTGGGTATATTCTTTTTGCTGTGTTCTTTGTGCTTTTTTATGTGATTGAATTTTTTATTTTTTTCTGTTTTTTGTTACTTCAATAAAGATTAGATTATTTTGATATCAAGTTTAGTCTCCCATTTGTTTATTTGTAGGATATAATTTCCTTCTTTTTTTTTTTTTATTAATCCTTTTATTTTTAACGACAATTTTACATTTCATTTAAAATCACATTTCCATTTCTCTTTGTCTATTATCAACATTTCAATAAAAAAAATGTCCCTTTTACCCTTCCCCCCCCCTATACATTTCTCCCATCCGGTCTCAGTGCCCTGTCAGACACTTTCGCCATCTAAATATTTCTTTTACCTTATCGAAGACCACCTCTCCTCCTCCTGCCATCTCTCCTCCTCCTCCCACCTCTCCTCCTCCTCCTCCCACCTCTCCTCCTCCTCCCCGCCCTTAATAAACTTTCCTATCCCTAAAGCCAAAAACATTTGGCTCCTCCCCCTCTCAAAATCCACCTCTCAATCAGATCCCAACCACTCTTTTCCTCCCTCTCACCTCCTTCCTCAGTCTTGCAATCTCTACCATACATATCTTGTCCATCTTTCTTCCTTCCGTTCTTACTCCCCCTAATAACCAATATATCAATTTATCACCTTCCTTCAGTTACCGCCTCCATCCAGAACTCTTTAAGCACAGGACACTCATAATACATATGGAAGAACCCCATTCCTTCATTCTCACTTCTTGGGCATTTGTATTTTTTACGTTTATCTATTTTTCCCAAGAGTTGCGGCGTGTAATATAACCTATGTGTTATAGAAAATTGTGTAACTCTATGTGAACTATTTTTAGTAATATTCAAATTCTCTTCCCAAATCCCCCTCCATTCCCTTTGTGTTACCTGTCCTATATCCTTCTCCCATTCTTTTATACTAAAGTGTTTTTCTCCCTTGTTTTTAACATCCACCATTATTTTATACATTTTTGATTTTTTTTTTTTATCCGTGCTTTCCCTTAACACCTTCATTATCAGGATTGTAGGATATAATTATATAGGTAGCACGTACCGCATTGGCAGAGTTTTTGTAGGAATTACATGTGACATTACTGTGCACAGTAACCCTGTACTGTGATGTCACCATGCATATTAACCCTGTACTGTAATGTTACTATGCATATTAACCCTGTACTGTGATGTCACTTTGCATATGGACACTGTATTGTGAGTCACTGTGAGTTAAAGGGGTTCTCCCTTGTTTATACTGTTTTTTGTTATTATGTTTGTGTGTTATGTGTGTATAAGTATGTGTTTTTTCATGTGTGTTGTGATTATGTATATATGTATTTTCTTACCTTTTGTGAAGATCCAGAAGCTGGCCCCTTTTTCTTCCAGTGGTTTGCTCTGTACCTCTGCCTCCGCCATGTTGTGTTCGGTACATGGGATGTCGGGGGGTGTGTTCTTGCATCTGTCCTTCCTATCTTCTGACCTCCGAGGCAAATCTTTTCTTCCTGTTTCTTCCGTGGCTCAGCGACGAATCTGCGGCCTCTTCCGGCGCATGCGCAGGTAGTTTTTTTTTTTAGCAATACAGTTTTTTTGTCTAACTGACAAACTCTCTGCGCTTGCGCGAAGCTACGCTATTAGCGTAGACCTAACGTACGCTACGCTGTTAGCGTAGCTTTTGCGTACTCGCGCATGCGCAGACAGTTTGTCAATTAGACAAAAAAAACTTTATTAGTAAAAAAAAAGAAATAAACTACCTGCGCATGCACCGGAAGAGGCCGCAGATTCAGGAAGAAAAGATTCGCCTTGGACATCAGAAGATAGGAAGGACAGAAGCAAGAACACACCCCCCGACATCCCATGTACCGAACACAACATGGCGGAGGCAGAGGTACAGAGCAAGCCACTGGAAGAAAAAGGGGCCAGCTTCTGGATCTTCACAAAAGGTAAGAAAATACATATATACATAATCACAACATACATAAAAAAACACATACATACACACATAACACACAAACATAATAACAAAAAACAGTATAAACAAGGGAGAACCCCTTTAATATGGACAGTGACACCACAGTACAGGGTTAATATGCACATTGACATTACAGTAAAGGGTTAATATTCACTGTGATGTCACAGTAAGGGATAATAAACATAGTGATGTCACAGTACAGGGTTAATACACAATGATGTCACAGTACAGGGATAGTAAATGGTGATGTCACAGTACAGGGATAGTAAATGGTGATGTCACAGTACAGGGTTAATATACACAGTGATGTCCCAGTACAGGGATAATATACAGCGATGTCACAGTACAGGGATAATACACACAGTGATGTCACAGTACAGGGATAATACACAGTGATGTCACAGTACAGGGATAATACACACAGTGATGTCACAGTACAGGGATAATACACACAGTGATGTCACAGTACAGGAATAATACACAGTGATGTCACAGTACAGGGATAATACACACAGTGATGTCACAGTACAGGGATAATACACAGTGATGTCACAGTACAGGGATAATACACACAGTGATGTCACAGTACAGGGATAATACACACAGTGATGTCACAGTACAGGAATAATACACAGTGATGTCACAGTACAGGGATAATACACACAGTGATGTCACAGTACAGGGACAATACACAGTGATGTCACAGTACAGGGATGATACACACAGTGATGTCACAGTACAGGGATAATACACACAGTGATGTCACAGTACAGGATAATACAGACAGTGATGTCACAGTACAGGGATAATACACAGTGATGTCGCAGTACAGGGATAATACACACAGTGATGTCACAGTACAGGGATAATACACACAGTGATGTCACAGTACAGGGATAATACACTCTGATGTCACAGTTAAGGGATAATACACACAGTGATGTCACAGTACAGGGATAATACACACAGTGATGTCACAGTACAGGGATAATACACAGTGATGTCACAGTACAGGGATGATACACACAGTGATGTCACAGTACAGGGATAATACACACAGTGATGTTACAGTAAAGGGTTAATATATACAGTGATGTCACAGTACAGGAATAATATACACCGTGATTTCACAGTGCAGGGATAATACACACAGTGATGTTACAGTAAAGGGTTAATATACACAGTGATGTCACAGTACAGGGATAATATACACAGTGAT
Source organism: Hyla sarda (assembly GCF_029499605.1). Taxonomy (NCBI): domain Eukaryota; kingdom Metazoa; phylum Chordata; class Amphibia; order Anura; family Hylidae; genus Hyla; species Hyla sarda. Next base: position 130,270,076 of record NC_079194.1, on the reverse strand, counting down.
GTCACAGTACAGGGATAATACACACAGTGATGTTACAGTAAAGGGTTAATATACACAGTGATGTCACAGTACAGGGATAATACACAGTGATGTTACAGTACAGGGTTAATACACAGTGATGTCACAGTACAGGGATAGTAAACGGTGATGTCACAGTACAGGGTTAATATACACAGTGATGTCATAGTACAGGGATAATACACACTGTGATGTCACAGGACAGGGATAATACACACAGTGATGTCACAGTACAGGGATAGTAAACGGTGATGTCACAGTACAGGGTTACTATACACAGTGATGTCATAGTACAAGGATAATACACACTGTGATGTCACAGGACAGGGATAATACACACAGTGATGTCACAGTACAGGGATAATATACACACTGATGTCACAGTACAGGGATAATATACACAGTAATGTCACAGTACAGGGTTAATACAAAGTGATGTCACAGTACAGGGATAGTAAACGGTGATGTCACAGTACAGGAATAATACACACAATAATGTCACAGTACAGGGATAATACACACACTGATGTCACAGTACAGGGATAATACACAGTGATGTCACAGTACAGGGATAATATATACAATGATGTCACAGTACAGGAATAATATACACAGTGATGTCACAGTACAGGGATAATACACAGTGATGTCACAGTACAGGGACAATATACACAGTAATGTTACAGTACAGGGATAATACACACACTGATGTCAAGTACAGGGACAATATACAGTGATGTCACAGTACAGGGTTAATACAAAGTGATGTCACAGTACAGGGATAGTAAACGGTGATGTCACAGTACAGGAATAATACACACAATGATGTCACAGTACAGGGATAATACACACACTGATGTCACAGTACAGGGATAATACACAGTGATGTCACAGTACAGGGATAATATATACAATGATGTCACAGTACAGGAATAATATACACAGTGATGTCACAGTACAGGGATAATACACAGTGATGTCACAGTATAGGGACAATATACACAGTAATGTCACAGTACAGGGATAATACACACACTGATGTCACAGTACAGGGACAATATACACAGTAATGTCACAGTATAGGTTTAATATTCAGTGATGCTGCAGTACAGGGTTAATAAATAGTGTTGCTCGCGAATATTCGCAATACGAATTTTATTCTCGAATATCGCATATTCGCGAATATTCGCGAATATAGCACTATATATTCGTAATTACGAATATTGTTTTTTTTTTTTTTTTACAGTACACATAACAGTGATCATCCCTCTCTGCTTCCAGCTTGTGTGGTGTAAAGAAGGCTCTAATACTACTGTGTGAGACTGGTGTGCGATTTTCGCACATGCGAAAATTTGCATATGCTAATTTTCGCATACGCAAATTTTTGCATATGCGAAAATAAAACGCGAATATTCGCGAATATATGACGAATATTCGTCCATATATTCGCGAATATTCGCGAATTCGAAAATGGCCTATGCCGCTCAACACTATTAATAAACAGTGATGTCACAGTACAGGGTTAATATGCACATAATATACACATATACTGAGTAAAATTGAATGAGTGAACCTATCCATAAAACTGTAGGATAACTATGACATGACCACAGGGATTCTCTATGTCACCTGATTACCAAATGGCCTTTTCATCCATGTACCATAATAGCATTGTGAGGAATGGGCCACTTAATACTTAGGCACTAGTCATTTGAAAGTCTATGCTGGCTTGAGGACACCCCTGAGGGAGCTGTAATGGTCACTCTGTTGGGTGCGGTGGGTTTTTTAATAGTCATTATACTGTAGGTATATGCAGACAATATCTTACACAAGTCTGTACCTTGGGTTTTCCCAGTGATGGGCTCATTTCTCCTTAGGATCTCAGCCTTTCCTTCTGGTTTTAATTAGCTCTCGCTCAAGCCCCTGATCGATAGCACGAGGCGGCAGGTCTGTCTCTGCTGCTTGTTTTCTCTATCTTGAACTTGCCAAGACAGATTAGGCTGTTGTCAAGGTCGCTCAATATCGTGTGTGCAAACCCCAAGATAAGTCATGGTCTTTATAGCAGGACTGAGTGTCAGTCTAGTGGTTCTGAGCCCTTTTAAAAAACCGGAGACACTCTCAAATGAAGAATCTTGACATTCGAGTGGTGACACCAATGACACAAAGCTATTACAGACAGGTGCATCACAGATTCCGATACTGCACCCTATAGTAGAGGCAATATTGTACCTGCGGACAATGCTATCTGCTCCTTGCAGTGCACAGTACCTAATATGGTGTCTATCTAGTAGGGGGGGCATTGATGCAACTTGGTTAACAGAGATATTCCAGACGATCCTGTCGATTCTGGCTACAGATGCAGTTTAGTCTCTGTTTACGTCTTTTTCATGGTTTCTGAAAATACAACATGGCGCTGACATCGCTGATTTACAATGGCGGTCTATCAGGTCCTGCTCCAGGTGTCCTTACGGATGCTGACGTGAACAGAGTTACTTATAGCCCTGTTCAGCCTAGTTCATGCCAGGAATACAGTGAAGACTGACACTTGTACAGGGAATAAAATAGAAGAGGGGATATTCTGTACTTTAGAAAAGAATACATTGCTGAATAACATAGCAGATACCCATCTACCCATCATATGAGTTATTTCCTAGCTTTCCAAGCTTCAGACATGACATAAAGTTACATGGCATTTGAGAAAGTCTCAGTTACTTATGTTTACTGGGTAAATTTAGATTTTAGGTGAAGGAGATGCCCTATAAATAATGACCACTTGGTGACCCACTGGATACAGGCCTGTTCTATCTGTGGATAATATCACTATCATGCAGCAATGAGATGAGAACTAAATGTAATGGGATATATAATTAATGCCCTTAACTGACTCTGCTACCCCCCTCGGTCCCCCTTTTTCTCTCTGCCTAATGCCCATACGCATCAAGATCAGTGTCCTCCACACAGGGACGGCTTCTTATCTCCTTTGACAGCCAAGATCTCTTTTATTTGGTTTGTTTTTCGGATTTGAGGTTAATGTAAAATAAAAGTTAAACTGAGCGGCAGACTTGTCTCCTATCACATCGTTTTAAGACGTGACACGATGACAGGACATCGCTGAGCCAAAGAGCTTAATGTAACTAGGCAGAATGTTTAAAACATTTATCTGTCAGAGGCAAATGGGTGGCGGTGCCGGACCCAAATCTGGAAAGGAAGTTAAAGAACTCGCCGTGCGCGGGATGTTTGTGTAATTAAATGACAAGACTAATTAAGCAGAGAGGCTGCTACATCCCGCTAATTGTATATAGATGTAACAAAAAAGAAACAAATTAAAATAATGAAAGTCGAGGATTTCTCGCCCCTCCCCCACCTTCAGCCGGCAGAGAAAAACCTAAAATCATAATCTTCCTCAATCCCTGAGAATTGGACAGCCTGATACAAACATTACTGACACAAAAATTAAAGGGCTTGTCCACAATAAAAAGAATCATGGCTGCTTCCTACATAGTTGCCATGTTAGTCTCTGGATGCTAAAGGCAGAGTTCACGCGTTCCTTGTGTATGGCGCAGCAAAAACCACATTCAATTTACTTCAAAATGGCACAGTTTTTCAGTTTTTGCTCACAAAATTATTTTACATGAAACAATGTTTTCGACATGTCACTATACTATTAAAATAGAAATAAACCCAGCAAGGGTTTTAATTTGGTGTCAGTGTTGGAAAGTTGGGCTGCTGCAGAGCCCTTGACATTGAAGCTACATTGCGCTAATCAAACTCGTACTATCCTACCTGACATCCTAATTTTAATCATCACTTTGCTGGGTTTATTTCTATTTTAATAGTATACATAATAAAGGTTATATTTTAAAGGGGGATTAATTAGAGGTGTTTTTGCACCCCGGGCTACGGCCTTGGGGTTAGCAATTTAATTTAGCCGTTTGGCCTCAATAGTCCCCCTGGGGTCAATTTCGGAGTTTCATGGCAAATTGTGCATGGTTTTGCCATGTGGTGATTGCGCTGCGTGGGGTACCTTAACAGATACCTTCAGTTATACAAAGCAATAATTATAGTGCAGGGATGTGCACAATAATCATTTTTCTAAATCACTTAAATGAGTAATTTTGATCTAGAATCCCATGATATTCTGTAGGTGAAAAAAAAGTAAGCGTCAGCACTGCAGAGTTGCACTACCCATTAGAGCCCTGCCCATTGCAGCTCAGCTACATTGAAATTAATAAGGCTGAGCTGCAATACCACTTATACATTAGGCAAGTGTTGTGCTGCAATGTATTTCTAAACTCATGTTCACGTGCATTCTTTAGATGTATTCTGATGCTTACATGTAATGCAAATAAGAGAAGGTGGGGCAGCCCAGAGGGAAGGTATGCTGGTTTAACAGAAGGGAGGAACAACTGTGGTTTGGCTGGGACTTGTAGTTCCACAGCCAGTCACAGTTGCTACAGCTTCTGCTACATGGCAAAAGGGCTTTACTGGGTGATCCTGCGCTCTGTAGGCTGGTGCAGTGAAAGGGGGTTCCACAGTGGTAATAATTCCTTTCGGGTACACCCTGTTGAGTGTTCAGTCGGATGGTATGTGGGGTATACTTGGTGTTGATAGCGCACATAATGAGTCAGATACAGTATAGTGGGGATGTAACACAGTCTTTGACTTAGTAAATATTAATCCAATAAAATGGAGGTACAGGCTTACAACTGTACCAAAGAAGAAAAAGCTTGTCCGCATTTCCATAAAAGAATGCAGCTTTATGTCAAATCTAAAAACATTGGACAACAAACCAATGTGCACTTAATACACAGTGATCAAGATGCATTTCAAGCACATGCACACTCTTTGTCAAGGATACACCTGACATGACTTTCTAACTTCATATACAAAAGTTACTAGGTGGAGTTACAAAACGAGATTGTAAAAACGAAATGTTCAATGAAAGCATATACAAAGCAACAGTTTATTACAAATGATTAGCAAATATCATAATACATAGTTATATGAAATTATTATACTTCATTTATATATCAAAGCAAATGGATGAGTGAATAAATGAATGAATGTGTGGTGAACCACAGGTGTATTGTGGGACCATGGGTGTAGTGGTGTAGGTAGCAGGATCAGATGGTATTAACCCCTGGGGCAAGATGGTATTAACCCCTAGTGTTTGTGACGCCAGAATGTTTTTGGGTACCAGAAGCACACAACGGTACCTCCGCTATTCCAATGGCTAGGTAGTGAAAGGAGAGTCCACAACCAGTTATGGTTTAACGGAAGCTTTACTGAGTTTAAGACAGATGGAATTATCTTCACAGCTAAGGCCAGAATCCCAGAGAGGTGGCCAGGAACACAGAAGGACCGCGCAGCTTGCTGGATCAATATACTTGCAAATAACTTGACTCAAGATTGGACTTGACTTGACTATATGCAGGACTTTACTAGTTTCAGTGACAACAGACATAGACTTGATACTTACTGGAATGACTGTAGCTTTTGGGGTCTTCCAGATGCTGATCACTTGCACTGAGATCTCTGGTGTTAACTGTTCCTCAAGAAAGATCATAAGAGAAGAGAGTGAATTGTAATGGCCGCCCCTTTATATAGTAGGGGGCTGGACCAAAGCCCATTGGTCAAGCTGTGGGTCATAGGTTAAGCTGGTGCTCTTTGGGAGAACATGTGACAACAAATCATGTGACTGCATAACATGTGACAGACTTACACAGGTCCTTTAGACCTCCCACAGGTCCTTTGTACTACCTATACATTAGGAGGCTGTCTAGGCATTAAAACAATATGCACAACATTCTGGAAACAACAGAGGGAGACCTTGCAGGGGAGCCCCCAGGTCACTGAGGGTCTCAACCTGACAGGGCCTAAGGGTACTACAGGGCCATGTCCTGTACTGGGACATTACAAATGAATGTAAAGTCTTACAATGACAGTTTTCCATTAGATGGCTGGACCAAGGGGATATCCTCAGGAAGTGAGGAAGAAAAGAGGGGTCTCAGAAACACTATGCTCTGCTCTTGTCTACAACAAAGCACTTGTGCAATTTTCTCTTCCCTGAGGGGCGCACTACTATCACTGGTTGGCTCCCATTGGATTTCCAAGGAATAAGAAAAACTCACAGTCTCTACCATCTACTGTATATAAATGGTAAGATGGTAGTCATAAAGTTTCTAGCCCTTACATGAAGCCCTAAAGGGTCCTAAGATAGCTATGGGGTATGTGCCCAACTTTTCCTCACAGTCTTTTTCTCTAAGACTCTTTTTACACTGTATTATGCAGTGTCTGTAGACAAACATGTTGGGGGAGGTGTCCCACGTGTATGTCTGACATGTGCTTATAACGGATGACACTTAGTGGCATTTCTCATACTTAGGGTCTAATAGTAAATTGACATCATCTGGTATTTGTCTTCTTTCTGACTCTGTAGAAGCTGTTCAACTCCAATCGGAGCCTGTTGGTTAAAGGGGTACTCCGCTGCTCAGCATTTCAGTGCCCCCTTCCATAGACTTGCATTGAGGGGGCGGGGTGTGACATCATGAGGGGCAGGGCTATGATATCACCAGTCCAAATGCTGAGCAGTGGAGTACCCCTTTAAGGTCAAACTTTGGAAGAGACATTTGTCTCTTTTCTTCACTCTAAGGTAGACCCCTCTAAACTAAACATGTTTCGTCTCTCTGGAGAGAGGCAGGCATCTTGAAGAGAGCAGAATGATCCCAATGTAAAGTGTATGGGCCTGTATGACATGCATGGGTTCCTCTAACTCACAGTTTAGAACATGGTACAACTGCATAATATCACTGGAACAATACAGAAATATAAAACAAAGGCATAAATACACATTAGTATCTACTTATGTCACTTATTTTCTGAGCATTTCTCGCCAATAACGTTTCAGGTGGTTAGGACAAGGTTAGGACCCATTAAATGGACCTCAGAATGAATACCTCAGATTTCTGCTGTATATTTTGTGGATTGTTTTTCTCATTGTTTGTCTCATAGTTCTCATTGTTCATGGAGTCACACCTGATTCTTTTATTGCAGCTCTGAAAGCCAAAAGCCAGGAGCGGATTTCAAAAGAGAGAGTAAATAGAAAGGAAAGGCATATATTAATCCCTGTTGAAAATAAGATATATCGGCATCCCATTCAAGACTTTTAGGCTGGTTATTGGTGTTCTCATTCATTTACATTGAATTAATATTACATTTATTTTCCTACTCAGGAGCAGATAGTGGGTGGCGTTGGGTGGCTGCCATTGTGGTGTCCATCGATAGTCTTGTCAGACTCTGAGTAGCATAAAACCTGTCTTGTTGTATGGCATTATCCTCACTACCGCCTTGTCTATTACTGTGTCAGTCTACAGTGTCATTCTGACATTTCACTCATAGATAACATGGTTCTGCAATGCATACAGAAATGTTTTCCCTGTTATAGATATGAACGATCTCCCATATGAAATAACACAACTAAATGGCTTTTTAGATAACACTTTCCTCATTCTTTGTTAACCCTGAGATGATATTGATTATATCCTAAAATAATCTCAGAGACAGAATGGCCCTCCCCATATTTCCTACCCAGAGAGTTAAAAAGTAAAGTTTTATTCGGCAATGAACCTGGAGACATGTGTTCTTCCCCTGACTGCCAGTATTTATGAGGCAGATATTCATTTCAATGGGATTTTAATATCCCTCATTAATCAGATTTTTGGTTCTTTATTGCCCTTTTAATCAGTAACTGATACAAGGTAACAGGGGCCATATGTGCAGGGGGTGAACTGTAATACAATGACCACATCTTCTGCATTTCAAGGGTCGCCTGACAATTTTGCAGGGATTTCAGCACATTTCCCCCACATGGGTGTGAGTCACTATCATGTATCCAGCGGCTGAGAGTCGCGTGAAATGAATTTCATCAGTCCTTGTTAGAGAGGCTTATGACTTCTGCAGATTACATCTTAATTCGCTTTCCCTCATCAGCTGACACAGGACCCAGCAGCTTCAGCACCGGAATACAGGATGATAAAATGCAGTCCATGAGCAGGAGTCAATGGGCTCGGATGGGGTGGGATTTTCTTCAGGCTGCGCACATTCATTATCACATAGTACACGGCTGATTTAATAGATGTAAAACAGAATGCTTAAGGGTACGTTCACACGTACGCAGATTTGATGCACAGGATTTGATGCACAGGATTTCCTGCTGCAGATTCCAATATAAACTAAATGACTGAACACAGCTTCTAATCTTCAGTTACAAATTCTGCGCAGGATCCTGTACGTGTGAACGTACCCTAAAGGAATATTCTGCTTGATGCAACAACTGTTAATATTTGAAATTATAAAGATAAAAAAAGTGCTCAGGATTGCCTCCTACTGACTAATGTACTATGTATGCAATGCCAAAATTAGTGCATAACTGTGCACTGTAAAGGGGATGGATGCTTTTTATGCCCTCTGTGGATGGACAGGAGTATATTTATTATACAGGAATACATTTACTATAATACTGCCTATATGTACTGAAATATAACATAACTGCTACAATTCTGATCCTATGTACAAGAATATAATTATTATAATACTACTACTCCCTATGTGCAAGAATATAACTTCCATAATACTGCCCCAGTTAGTGTCGCAGGACCTGCGGGTCACTTGATGCGTTCCAAAGACTCTATGGTCTCTGTGTATAGGACCTTTGGAGGAAGTCAGGTGTTCACCCATCAGGCTATGTAACGGTGAGGGACAGCTGACCATGGACCAATCCAAAAAGGCCCCGCCCCTGCCCATATAAGGGCGCGGTGGCCATGTCTCGCTCTCTTGTTCCTGGGCTGTTGACAGGGAAGGATCTGCGCTGCTGTCATCAGTGAGTTTAGGCCCGAGCCTTGCGGCGACGGCTGATCTTTACTAAACTCTGAGTGTAATCAATCCCTACACACTCTTCGCAACGGCCGGATCTTCGCAAATGACCCTAAATTCTGAGACTTATATAAAAAGTCAAGGTCCGCAACAACTGTCAGTCACTGAGGTGTATGGAGACTGTATTAATGAGACTGTTACTGTTCATTGGATGTACCGCAAGTCTTTAAATAAAGTTTATCCAAGTTCAAGTTCAACTATCTTGTGGACCTTCAGTCATTATATGCATGCACCTATCGTTACTGGGAAGGGCGGCGATAGGCCGAAGAATTACCTCAGCATACTAGCCCTCAGCCTGGCGTCACGAACTATAGGGTTAACCTTAACCCCGATATACTGAAGCAACACCCTGACTACACTACCCCTACCCCAGAGGCCTACCTACTGCACCATTTAGACACAAGTCACAAGTGGCCCAACGAGGACCTGATCAGAATCCAGCGGAATCTTGGTGGGTCCAACTACAAATAGGGGACGAAGACACCCCCAGGGAACAGGTGGAAGGAGTCATCCAGGTAGCTAAACAATATCAAAAAGCTTTCAGCAAGTTCCCCACAGACTTTGGCAGGACTACGATGATCAGACATCGGATTCTCACTGGGGACAGTCCACCCATTAAGGAGATGCATCGCCCCGTGGCTCCTGGAATGTATCAGACCATAAAGATGCTCGTGGAAATGAAAGAGGCTGATGTTATCCAAGAAAGCCAGAGTCCTTGGGCAGCTCCTTTGGTCCTTGTGAAGAAGAAGGATGGGACTATCGGTTTTTGTGTAGACTACCGGAAATTGAACAGAATAACTCACAAGGACGCCTATCCTCTCCCCCGTATTGAAGAATCCTGGACTGCACTGGGGTCCGTCACCTACTTTTCCACACTGGACTTGACAAGTGGTTACTGGCAGGTACCGATGGCGGAGGAGGATAGAGAGAAGACAGCATGTGTGACCCACATGGGACTCTTTGAGTTCAAAAGCATGCCCTTTGGACTGTGTAATGCACCGGCTACTTTCCAATGCTTAATGGAGCGATGTTTAGGACATCTCAACTTCCATAGTGTTCTGTTGTATTTAGACGACATCATTGTCTATTCCCGGACGTATCAGGAACATCTGGACCACCTGAAAGAAGTTTTACAAGTCCTTATTCAACATGGACTCATGGTTAAACCCTCCAAGTGTCATCTGCTGAAGCTGCAAATACACTACCTGGGACATGTCCTCAGTGCCCAAGGAGTCCAGCCCGATCCGGATAAAGTGAGTGCTGTAAGAGAGTGGCCTACACCCAAGATGGTGCGAGATGTCCGAAGTTTCCTGGGATTTGCTGGTTATTACCGATGCTTCATCCCCCACTTTGCCCAAATTGCTGGACCCTTGACCGAGTTACTGAGAGGCACTGCCTGGGAGAATTAAAATGGGAGGTCATTCAGTGGGCCGAAGATCAAGAAAATGCCTTCCGAGCCCTGAAATACCTCCTCACGGAAGCCCCTATTATGGCGTATCCTGACTACAGCCTGCCATTCCGTTTATATACAGACGTAGCTTCGAAGGTCTGGGAGCAGTCTTATCTCAGGTACAAGATGGCAAAGAGAGAGTAAATGCCTACGCCAGCCGACACCTCAGAGGCGCCGAAAGGAATGACGCCAACTACAGCTCCTTCAAACTGGAGCTCCTGGCCTTGGTCTGGGCCATAACTGAGAAGTTTAAGGACTATCTGGCTGCTACTCCCTTCACGGTCTACACTGATAACAATCCCTTGGCCCATTTGAACAGTGCTAAGTTGGGGGCTCTTGAACAACGCTGAGCCTCCTGATTGGGCAACTATGATTTCAACATCAAGTACCGCAGCGGAAAAACTAATGTTAATGCGGATGTACTTCCTCGTATGGCCCCGGGGGAAGCACCTCCTGCTGAGGATGTGTGGGAAGATGTGGAGATGCCTCCCTTCTACCGAAGGTTCGTGAGCCAGAGTGCTCTAACTGCCCAGGAGGGTGAAGAACCTGATTCTCTAAAAGTCCCTGAAGATTTATCCACCTGGAAGACACTTCAGGACGAATGAACAAAAAAGGGAAAGCGCTCCTGGTGGGATAAAGTAACAATTACGATATAGTGTGTAAAGCAAAACTACGACCAAGTACAACTATGGTGTAGACATAAAATAAACCCTCAACGGGCGAAGCTCGGCAGCCGCTCCTGGCACCACAAGTGAAGCACTCAAGACGGATCCCTCCAAGGAACAGCACAGGATAGAGCCGGCGCACACAACCCCAGGTAAAAAGTGTTTATTTCCCGGCATGCAACGCGTTTCGCTGGATAACCAGCTTCATCATGCATGCCTGATGAAGCTGGTTATCCAGCGAAACACGTTGCATGCCGGGAAATATACAGTTTTTACCTCGAGTTGTGTGCGCCGGCTCTATCCTGTGCTGTTCCTTGGAGGGATCCGTCTTGAGTACTTCAGGACGAAAGCCAGGTTATCGGGGACCTCTTAGACTATTGCCTCCACATGAAAGTGCCCACTCAGCTTCACAAGTCACAAGGGGACTTTGAATTGAAACAGCTGTGGTGACAGAGGAATCGCCTGTTCCTGCACAAGGGGTTACTACACCGAAACTCCCTGGACCCAGTTTCAGGAGACCGCATACATCAGATCTTGGCCCCTAGAAGAGATGGAGCCATGGTCCTGAATGCCTATTATGACCAGTCCGGGCATTTCGGGGTCCATAAGACTGAAGCCACTGTCAGAAGAAGATTTTACTGGATAGGGATGCGGGGAGACATCGAGAAGTGGTGCGCTGAATGCTCCGTGTGCAATGTCATCAAGAATCCCCGGAGGGACACAAGAGCCCCTTTACATCCCATCTGTACGGAGAGACTTGAATCAGATTGTTTCCCTGGATCATGTGAAGTTGGCCCCCACTCGGTCTGGCTACTGCTAAGCCCTGACCATGGTGGACCATTACTCTAAGTGGGTGGTTGTGGTCCCTGTCAAGGACCTTACTGCCAAGACGGCTGCCAAACTCTTCTACAGTCACTGTATCCAACCTCTGGGTGTCCTAAATCGGTCCTCACGGATCTGGGAACCGCCTTTGAAGCTCAATTGTTCCAAGAACGTTGCCAGTTGCATGACTGCAAGAAGCTCCGGACGACGGCCTACCATCCCCAGGGGAATGGGCTCTGCGAGAGGATCAATCAAGTGTTCATCCAAATGCTCAGAGCCGCTGCATTGCCGTAGAATGAGATTTGCCATAGAATGAGATGGTCCGCCTCCATCACATCCTATTGGCTCTCTCTTGTCACGTGACATATTTAAACGTCACGCATCGATGCGCACAGCATTGTCAATTTGGCTATCACAGAGAGAGGATCTCCTCACCCTGTGATAGCTGAAGCTGTACGGAGCTCTCATGGCCTCTGTGGCCCGACAGAAGTTCACACATGTACGCAGCTCATACGGCTGCCTCATATACATTTACTGTTGATCCACAGCGCTATCGGGATCCCTATGCCCGATGGCGCTGTCATCAGGATCCCCACGCCCGCAGCTCTACACCCCGTCCCCCGCAGCTGTACTTCCCGTCCCCCGCATCTCTACTCCCCGTCCCCCGCAGCTCTACTCCCCGTCCCCCGCATCTCTACTCCCCGTCCCCCGCAGCTCTACTCCCCGTCCCCCGGAGCTCTACTCCCCGTCCCCTGTGAACGCTCAGGGAGCGATCCACAGCGCTATGGGGATTCCTATTCCTGATGCCGCTGTCATCAGTGTGCGTCCCCGCGAGCGCCCCATGCCCGCAGCTGTACTCCCCGTCCTCCGCCCCCCGCAGCTGTACTCCCCGTCCCGTTAACGCTCAGGGAACGGGGAACAGAAAGTAGAGCATCGGGCGCAGGTAAAGTAGTACTGCGCATGCGCAGCACTACGCGAATAACTTAACCTGCGCCCGATGCTCTACTTTCTGTTCCCCGTTCCCTGAGCGTTAACGGGACGGGGAGTAGAGCTACGGAGGGACGGGGAGTACAGCTGCGGGCATGGGGCGCTCGCGGGGACGCACACTGATCACAGCGCCATCGGGCGTAGGAATCCCCATAGCGCTGTGGATCGCTCCCTGAGCGTTCACAGGGGACGGGGAGTAGAGCTGCGGGGGACGGGGAGTAGAGATGCGGGGGACGGGGTGTAGAGCTGCGGGCGTGGGGATCCTGATGACAGCGCCATCGGGCATAGGGATCCCGATAGCGCTGTGGATCAACAGTAAATGTATATGAGGCAGCCGTATGAGCTGCGTACATGTGTGAACTTCTGTCGGGCCACAGAGGCCATGAGAGCTCCGTACAGCTTCAGCTATCACAGGGTGAGGAGATCCTCTCCCTGTGATAGCCAAATTGACACTGCTGTGGAATGAGATTTGTGACGTTTAAATATGTCACGTGACAAGAGAGAGCCAATAGGATGTGATGGAGGCGGACCATCTCATTCTATGGCAAATCTCATTCCACGGCAATGCACCGCCTCTGTCTCAAAGCACGAAGAGTGGCCCCGGTTGTTGCCTGAGCTCCTGGAAATTTACAACAACACTGTTCACTGTTCTACATGGTACACGCCCTTTTTCCTGATGACAGGCCGACACGGCCAATTGCCAAAGCATCGGACCTTCGGGCTGCAGGCCCCTTACAACAATTCCCCTCAGGTTTCCCAAGGTTGGGTGTCGGAGCATCAACGGAGGATAGAGGAGGCCAAAAACATTGTTGAGAAGAAAATGGGCGAAGTCCATGAACGCCAGCAGAGAGATTATAATCGGCATGCTTCAGCTCAGCCCTTACAGCTTGGAGATAAGGTGTGGCTCAGAAAATTCCCTAGGACCCATAAATTGTACTCATTGTGGGAAACGGGACCTTATACCATTACTGCGATCCCTTATCCGGAAACAGATGTATATGAGGTACAGAAAGAAGGGTTCAAGCCGCAGGTGGTCCACAGAAACAGAATAAAGGTGTGCCTGACAGAAGATGTGCTTGGACTACCTCCACCTACTCCACCTCCAGTAAGGCCAGTGAGAGAATACATGCCGGGAGAGGGAATTCATCCCACTATGGACGTTCCTTTGTTCCCCTCTCATCAGCCTGCCATATATTGGGGTATACCATTTCCTGCTCCACCCAGCCAGCCGCCACTGGTTGCTCCACCCAGTCAGTTGCCAGTAGCCGTTCCACCCATCCAATTGCCAATAGCTATTTCTCCCTGTCAACCACCATTGGTTTTTGCACCAAACATCAGTCCTGCTCCTGTGACTGCTCCAAGTCTTGATGCACCTTCTCCACCTGACTTCAGAGAATCTACCAGTCCAACCGAAGATGTTGCTTCTGTTTCCAGCCCTCCAGCTGGTCCCTCGAGGACTGAAGCTCCTGCAAAATCATCAAGTGAAGAGACTCCTGATGACTCAGAGGTGGTGTTGCGGCGGTCTCAAAGGACTACACAGGGTAAACTACCCTTAAGGTACCAAGACTCACATTCAGTACCTGCACACATAGTGCCTTCAATAACTCACTTCAATGTACTACCTATATCTTTTCAGTACACCAAATTACTCACTTAAATGTACTACCTCAACCTTCTTCAGTACATATACAAAAACCAAAATATATCTCACTGTGGTAGCCCTGGGGGTGTAGGGTAGTTGGGATGTTGTGGTAGGTAAGGGGTTAATGTTAACCCTAGAGTTTGTGACGCCAGGCTGAGGGCTGGTATGCTGAGGTAATTCTCCGGCCTATCGCCGCCCTTCCCAGAAATGATAGGTGCATGTAATAAAATGACTGAAGGTTCACAAGGTACTTGAACTTGAACACACTTTACTTAAGTGCTTGCAGTACATCCAATGAACAATGACAGTCTCAGGCAAACAGTCTCTATAGATCTCAATGACTGACAATTGTTGCGGACCTTGAGTGATATTAGAAGTCTCTGAATTTAGGGTAGTTATTGCAGATCCATCCGGATTTAGGGGAGAGATAAGGTCCGTTGATCCTTCAGAGTGCGTGGGGATTGATACACTCAGTAATAAGAAGTTATCGGCCGTCGCCGCAAGTTTCAGGCCTAGACTCACAGATCTCAGCAGCGCAGATGCTTCTTGCTTGCTTGCACAGGAACAAGAGAGATCCTTACTGCTTGGCTGCGCAGGAACAAGAGACCGAGAAGATGGCCGCCGCTCCCTTATATGGGCAGGGGGTGGGGCTAATCCCATTGGTCCGAACACCTGTCACTCACTGTTACACAGTGTGATAGGTTTGACTACGTCACAGGGACCTCCAAAGGTCCTCAAGCAGAAATACCATAGAGTTCTCCTGATCACATGACCCGCAGGTCCCGCTACACTACGGCAAGGTAATTAACTATTTATTTACATTTATACAATCCTATAGACATAAATCCCAAATGGTTACTGGATAGTTAGTATCTGGATAAGAGGTGACTGGGGGTGAACTAGACAATTGGAACCCCAACGTCCTAGGGACTCTGGCTATCGGGACCACAATAGAAGGTACCGGATAGGATACGGTACCGGGACACCACATCAAATTCAAGAAACACTTAGGAATTGTAGCCTATTGATATCCAATTTCTGCCACTGTTAGATAAACTCATATTTCTTTTCTATGTATTACGTGTGAGATGCTCTACCTGGCCAGTAGGTGCTCTTGTGAGCTTGACATTAAACACATATTTCTAAAGGCAACCTAGGTAGGTTATACTGTTGTGTTCTAGGGGTGAGTAGCGTGTAGCCGATAGACCCTAGTAGCTAACCTTATTGGTAGAGAGCCTCGGGCAAGCCAATATACTCTTCTGTGTACTAACAGGTGACTCATCGTGGCAAAAAAGAAAAAATGTGGTGAGATTTCAAAAATGTTTTAGACAGCTTGAAACTAAATGTATAGAAAGCTGTATATAAATGTCTAGTGAGCTTTATAAATATCTAAAGAAATGTATTAATGTCTAGTTAGCCTCATAAATGTTATAGAAAGCTATATAAAAATGTCTAAGGAGCTAGTAACTAAAGGTTAGATAGCTTCATCACTGTCTAGATAGCTTCAAAATGTCTAAATAGCTTCATAATATCTAGATAGCTTCAATATTGTCTAGTCAAGATGCTAGTCAGAGTAACAAGCAAGTACAAATGTATCCAATGTTTACTCAGGTTTTGTCAGGATGTATAGAAAGTATTAATAATCCTGTCCTAGTCCTAGTTCCTCTGCCTTAGGGGACAGGCGTCAGGGTCGACTTGTTTTAAGTAAGGGGGTTTGTGGTGTCCCGGTACCGTATTACATACGTTACCTTTGTAGAGGTCCCCATAGTCAGAGTCCCTAGGAACGTCGGGGTCTCTCTCCTATAGTTATCCCCTTGTCACCCCTCAGTTAGTATATGACTGTATAGAAGTTCTTATAAATATAAGTATAAATGTGTATATATTTAATTGCCTACCTGTTCAGTGTAGCAGGACCTGGGGGTCACGTGATTAGGTTAGAACTCTATGGTTTTGCTACAGGACCTTTGGAGGTTCCCATGACGTGTTCACCCACAATGAAATGTAACGGTGAGTGACAGTTGTTATGGACCAATCCAAAACGGCCAGCCCCTGCCCATATAAGGGAGCTGCGCCGTCTTGATCGCTCTCTTGGGTTGCTGATTCTGGAAAAGGTAAGACCTCTGCAGCTTTATTTCTGCATCACCTATTGCTCTTGGGAAGGGTGGCAATAGGCCTATTAAGATTACAGAATTTAACCCCCACCCTGGCGTCACGAGTGACAAGGGTTAACAGCGCCCTTTACTATTCTGAACAGCAACACCCTAACTACCGTACACCCCACAAGGCTTTATCCCCCAACGCTACCACAAATGTATGTGGAGTCTTCTGCAGCCCATGATTCCCTGTATTCGGCCCTATGTGTGTTTTGCTGTGGTGACCATACCTGCTGAAATTGTTAACCCTTTGCACCTCCAAGTGAGGCACAATGCATGCATGTGATATATAAAAACACAGCGAATACATTTGTTTTGTAATCAACTTAAAGGGTTACTTCAGTGGCCCAGCATTTGGAATGCCCCCTCAATGCAAGTCTAAGGGAGGGGGCGTGCCACGCCCCCTCCCATAGACTTACATTGAGGGGGCATGATGTGACATCACGAGGGGCGTAGCCATGACTTCACGACCCCCGGAGCTCGCACCCAGCGTTCGGAACAAAATGTTCTGAACACTGGGGCAGTGGAGTACCCCTTTAAAGAGATAGGCCTGAGCCTTTCAGAGACAGACCTTAGACAGTGTTGAAAGTAGCAACTGGTGCCTCCACTCTGGGACACCACATAGTGAACGGCATCACATAGTGAAAAAAAAAGGTAAAGACCCTTGTGATCAGCTTCACCGTTCTGTTAGCATGAACCAGCAGGTTAGTGTGGGTGAGACTGCTGTCAGCTTCCCTAGGAGGGCGGGGTTTCCATGCAGTAATAGTAATAAGACTTCAGCTGTATTTCTCTCACTTTCCTGTAGGGGGAGCCTGAGTTCTTGCAAAGATTTTCAAAGGAAGCACATAGAAAATGTTATGAATGTAGACATGTTCCTCATGGTCATTGAGACTGTTTATTAGTGACATTTATATTAGCAGTGTGATGAAATAGACATGTATGCAAATTTCTGGTGTCCAATGATGTAACTGTTTTCTCCTGCTCCTAGACAAAGCAGGTCAGCGAAACGCGTCGGGGGGTGAGGTGGGGGAGCGCAGGTGACCAGCCGTTTGCACCAGCATATGTAAGCTATTGATATCCTATTGTATATCCATCATTTTTTACTGGGCACTTTCTGAGGGCAAGGACGCACCGGCATATAAGACGCACCAAGTTTTAAAGGTGCAAAATCTAGAAAGAAAAGATTCTGAACCCAACAGTGATCTTCAACCTGCGGACCTCCAGATGTTGCAAAACTACAAGTCCCAGCATGCCCGGACAGCCGTTGGCTGTCTGGGCATGCTGGGAGTTGTAGTTTTGCAACATCTGGAGGTCCGCAGGTTGAAGACCACTGGATAGGAGGTAGTACTCACGTGTCCCCGCCACTCTGGACCCGTCACCGCTGCCCTGGATGTCGCTCCTTCGCTGTCGCCGCGTCCCCATGGTGTCCCCGACTCTCCGGACGTCTTCTTCCCCGGGATCCATGCTCTCCGTTGCCGTCATCACGTCACCGTCATCACGTCGCTACGCACGCCGCTCCTATTGGATGACGGAACGGCGTGCCCGACGACGTGATGACGTCGAAGGAGAGCGCCGGCCATGAAGGGGATCCCGGATGGAGCAGACACTGAGAAAGCAGGTAAAGTCCCTCCCGTTGTCCTGTAAGCTGTTTGGGATGCTGCAATTTCACCGCGGCTGTCCCGAACAGCCTGACTTAGCAGCCGGGTTAGTGTCACTTTCCCTTCAGACGCAGCGGTCAGCTTTGATCGCCGCGTCTGAAGGGTTAATACAGGGCGTCACTGCGATCGGTGATGTCCTGTATTAGCCGCGGGTCCCGGCCGTTGATGACCGCAGGGACCGCCGCGATAAGTGTGTATTCGCCGTATAAGACGCACCAACTTTTCCCCCTCAGTTTTGGGGAAGAAAAAGTGCGTCTTATACGGCAAAAAATACGGTAGCTACTTGATTTGTGTCAATTCAGTATTGGCTCTCCATGGTTTGTTTATATGATACATATCAAATATTTATTGCACCATGCACTTTCCATGGCTTTAACCTCTTAAGGACGCAGGGCATATGGATACGCCCTGCATTCCGAGTCCTTAATGACGCAGGGCGTATCCATACGCCCGTGGGAATTCCGGTCCCCACCGCTAGCCGGTTGGGGACCGGAGCCGGATGCCTGCTGAAATCATTCAGCAGGCATCCCGGCATATCGCCCAGGGGGGTCATTATGCCCCCCCATGTTGGCGATGGCAGCAGATCGCTGGACAATTCAGTCCAGCGATCTGCGGCGATTCCGGGTCAATTGGGCCTCCAGTCTCTGACGGCCCCGAACAGCCAGAGCCTGCAGGGGTGAGGTGGCACTGGTGCCACCTCACGATCGCCCTGATTCGTCGGCCGGATTACCGGCCGACCAATCAGGGCGCCTGCTGCGGGTGTCACTCCCGCACCCGCTCCGCCCCTCTTCCGGAGGATGTGAGCGGGTGCGGGAAGTCGACCCCGGGTGCTGGGGACCCCGATCCCCGGCGTCGATGTTGGGATCGGGGCCCCAGGAGCGACGGCGGCGGCGAGGGACTGTCCTGAGACAGAGCAGCGGCAGGAGGTGAGTGACAGCCTCCTGCTGTTGCTTAGCATCAGCTCCCAGCATGCAAAAAGGGCATGCTGGGAGCTGTAGTTATGCAACAGCAGGAGGCAGACCACCACAACTCCCAGCATTCCCTTATGGGCATGCTGGGACTTATGGTTTTGCAACAGCTGGAGGCGCATTTTTTCTATGGAAAAGTGTACCTTCAGCTGTTGTATAACTACAACTCCCAGCTTGCACAAACAGCTAAAGTGCATGCTGGGAGTTGTAGTGGTGCATCTTCTGGTTGCATAACTACAACTCCCAGCATGCCCGTTGGCTGTCGGTGACTGCTGAGAGTTGTAGTTTTGCAACAGCTGAAGGCACACTGGTTGTGAAACTCAGTTTTTTTACCTAACTCAGTGTTTCACGACCGGTGTGCCTCCAGCTGTTGCAAACTACAACTCCCAGCAGTCACCTTACACCATGCACCGTACATGCTGGGAGTTGTAGTTTTG
The DNA here is from genome assembly GCF_029499605.1 of Hyla sarda. Taxonomy (NCBI): domain Eukaryota; kingdom Metazoa; phylum Chordata; class Amphibia; order Anura; family Hylidae; genus Hyla; species Hyla sarda. Next base: position 130,250,345 of record NC_079194.1, on the reverse strand, counting down.
CAACAGCTGGAGGCACACTGGTTTTGAAACACTGAGTAAGGTCACAAACTCAGTGATACATAACCAGAGTGCCTACAGCTGTTGCAAAACTAAAACTCTCAGCTTGTACAGTCTGTCAGCGCATGCTGGGAGTTTTAGTTTTGCAACAGCTGGATGTCCCCCCCTCAATGTGAATGTACAGGGTACACTCACATGGGCGGAGGTTTACAGTAAGTATCGGGCTGCAAGTTTGAGCTACGGCAAATTTTCTGCAACAGCTCAAACTGCCAGCGAGAAACTACTGTGAACCCCCGCCCGTGCGACTGTACCCTAAAAACACTACACTACACTAACACAAAATAAAATAAAAAGTAAAAAACACTACATATACACATACCCCTACACAGCCCCCCTCCCCAATAAAAATGAAAAACATCTGGTACGCCACGGTTTCCAAAACGGAGCCTCCAGCTGTTGCAAAACAACTACTCCCAGTATTGCCAGATAGCCACTGACTGTCCAGGCATGCTGGGAGTTTTACAACAGCTGGAGGCACCCTGTTTGGGAATCACTGGCGTAGAATTCCCCTTTGTCCACCCCTATGCAATCCCTAATTCAGGCCTCAAATGCGCATGGCGCTCTCACTTTGGAGCCCTGTCATATTTCAAGGCAACAATTTAGGGTCACATTTGGGGTATCGCCGTACTCGGGAGAAATTGTGTTACAAATTTTGGGGGGTATTTTCTGCTTTTACCCTTTTTAAAACTGTAAAATTTTTGGGAAAAGAAGCATTTTAGGTAAAAAAAATATTTTATTTTTTACATATGCAATAGTCGTGAAACGCCTGTGGTCTATTAAGGTTCACTTAACCCCTTGTTACATTCCCCGAGGGCTCTAGTTTCCAAAATGGTATGCCATGAGGTTTTTTTTTGCCGTCCTGGCACCATAGGGGCTTCCTACATGCGGCATGCCCCCAGATCAAAATTTGCTTTCAAAAAGCCAAATGTGACTCCTTCTCTTCTGAGACCTGTAGTGCGCCAGCAGAGCACTTTTCACCCCCATATGGGGTGTTTTCTGAATCGGGAGGAATTGGGCTTCAAATTTTGGGGGGTATTTTCTGCTTTAACCCTTTGTAAAAATGTAAATTTTTTGGGAAACCAAGCATTTTAAGTAATTTTTTATTTTTTTTTACATATGCAAAAGTCGTGAAACACCTGTAGTGTTTCACGACTTTTGCATATGTAAAAAAAAAGGTTCACATTATCCCTTGTTACGTTCCCCGAGGGGTCTAGTTTCCAAAATGGTATGCCATGTGTTTTTTTTTGCTGTTCTGGCACCATAGGGGCTTCCTAAAGGTGACATGCCCCCCAAAAACCATTTGACGCTCCTTCCCTTCTGAGCCCTCTACTGCGCCTGCCGAACAATTAACATAGACATATGAGGTATGTCCTTACTCGAGAGAAATTGGGTTTCAAATACAAGTAAACATTTTCTCCTTTTTACCCCTTGAAAAAATTAAAAAATTGGGTCTACAAGAACATGCGAGTGTAAAAAATGAAGATTGTGAATTTTCTCCTTCACTTGCTGCTATTCCTGTGAAACCCCTAAAGGGTTAAAACGCTTACTGAATGTCATTTTGAATATTTTGGGGGGTGCAGTTTTTATAATGGGGTAATTTATGAGGTATATCTTATATGAAGACCCTTTAAATCCACTTCAAACCTGAACTGGTCCCTGAAAAAAAGCGGGTTTCAAAATTTTGTGAAAAATTGGAAAATTGCTGCGGAACTTTGAAGCCCTCTGGTGTCTTCCAAAAGTAAAAACTCATCAATTTTATGATGCAAACATAAAGTAGACATATTGTATATGTGAATAAATTTTTTTTTTTTGGGAATATCCATTTTCCTTACAAGCAGAGAGCTTCAAAGTTAGAAAAATGCAAAATTTTCAAATTTTTCATCAAATTTTGGGATTTTTCACCAAGAAAGGATGCAAGTTACCACCAAATTTTTACCACTATGTTAAAGTAGAATATGTCACGAAAAAACAATCTCAGAATCAGAATGATAACTAAAAGCATTCCAGAGTTATTAATGTTTAAAGTGACAGTGGTCAGATTTGCAAAAAATGGCCGAGTCCTTAAGGTAAAAAAAGGGCTCCGTCCTTAAGGGGTTAAGCTGCTACTGCCATATACACCTTTGATGCTTACAATTTTCATGTGTTTCCCTCAGTCTGTCTGCCCTTCTGTCATATTAACCTATGAATTGTTCCATATTGTTTATATACATTAACTACTTTTCATATTTATTGGTGCATCCCATTGACAACCCATTTTGGGAGTCCTTATTTATGTCTGGCCACCTGTGCTTCCCCCCCTTGATTTTTAACTGTTATATGTTTTTTATGAGTTTCATTTGGGGTTTTCATTTTTTTAATCACTTTATGAATTTTTTCAGTCAATAAAGATTTTCAAAATTTTTATCACTATGTATTGTTTTGGTTGTTATTATTGAGGTCCACTGTAGGAGTATATATTGGCATTTATAGTTATCCTCATATCCCACTTTTTTTTGCTAGTAGAAGCGACTTCTGCAAAAGAACACTATAGTTTTATCAAACTACTAGCATACCATAAACCTTTTTTAGCATACGTTCACACTAGAGATGAGCGAACTTACAGTAAATTTGATTCGTCACGAACTTCTCAGCTCGGCAGTTGATGACTTTTCCTGCATAAATTAGTTCAGCTTTCAGGTGCTCCGATGGGCTGGAAAAGGTGGATACAGTCCTAGGAGACTCTTTCCTAGGAATGTATCCACCTTTTCCAGCCCACCGGAGCACCTGAAGGCTGAACTAATTTACGCAGGATAAGTTATCAACTGCCGAGCCGAAAAGTTCGTGACGAATCCAATTTACTGTAAGTTCGCTCATCTCTAGTTCACACATACTACATTTGCTTTGGATTTAACACTGTGTTCAATCATTTAGTTACACTAATTTATGCAGTATAAAATCAGCAGCATCAAATCCGCAAGCACAGTACATGTGAATGTAACCTAGGGCGGTCGGTCTTGAGAGGAATTTATCAAGCATTACTTTTAAAGGAAAAATCATCCGATTCACCTGCACTAAACCCAATACACAGGGTTATAGTGTTGGTGAAATGGATTACAGCGAGGTATCACTTACCCGGATCCATGGTCCGGTTCTAGAAATACCCATTGTCAGTTTCCCTTTAACAGTTTATTGGCAAATTTGGACCAGTTATTTCTGTTTTTGACTTTTTAGACACATTTACGGTATCAATCATTTGCACCAGGTTTAGTGTTTGACAAAAAAAAAAGGGGACATGGTTTGTGATGTGTCTGACTTTTTAGACACATTTATTATATATGCCACTTTTCAAAAAAGTCGCAAAATATTTGACCAACTCCACCTGACTTAATAAGGGTCCTCAAATCCACATGACAAAAAGGTGCCTTAGAAAAAAATCTATAAAGCTGCAAATTCATCAGTCTGATACATTTTGGTAAAAAAACTCCCAAATGATAAAGTCTAGAATGGATACAATTATAAGAAACTCAGCTGTGAGACGTATTAGACCCCTGGATGGTAAGAATATTGACACTCATTAAGAGCAAGCAGAGGAATTAAAATACAAAGCATATTATATCAATTGTATTTATATAAGGCTGGAACTGCCTATTAGGTGACAAAAGACACTTGAATATCTGAAGCTCCAATCTCTTGTCCTCCGTAGAGGCTTCTAAATGAATAGGTGTAGATGTAACACACAGGCAATGGCCCCTGAGGCCCACGTATATATTCACTTGGGGCTATATGATAAGGACTTCAGTTCACTTCATTAAACAAATCAGATTGTTAGTTCCTGGGTCCACTCAATGCTGCATTTTGTGATTTTTGTATGGACAATGGTGAGTTCTTTATCATTTTCTACACTTCGGATAAGAAACAGCAGCCTTTAAATCCAACACAATGAACATGAGTCCTCTGGGATCTGTCTTATTAGAACCTGGACACAGAAGACAGAATCGTCTCAGCACTTTGATTCCACTTCACTTGTCGAGACCTGTGGGGAATGTCAGCGCTTCATAAATAATCAACCATTTATAGAAATTTCTGCTATTTTATCAAAGATTAGAAAGGATTCAAGATAATAATGAGGAACAGAGGACGTGTCTCAGAGATGACTGAGGTGACTGTAAAGAAGAAGAAGCACCTACTGCGAAACATCACAAGAAGTAATAACAACATTCCCAGGGACAGAGGACTACATCCCACATCATGTACTCTTACTAATTTGTAGTATAAAATATTAAAATTACCATGCCCCTGTACTGATGTATCATACTGACTGCTAGGCCCCCTCCCTTAGACTTGCATTGAGGGGGCGGGGTGTGACATCACAAGGGGGCAGGGTTATGACATCACGAGCTCCCGGCGCCGGCTCCAGCGTTTGGAACAGTTTGTTCCAAATCCTGAGCAGCAGAGTACCCCTTTAAGGCTATACTGTTTATCTAAGCCTATCCCATATCATACTATGTAGTAAACAAATGTATATTGTATGGCTATGATCATCATGTGGGATACTGTCATTGAGCAAGTATATCTACCATTCTTAATACTGACTGCTAAGAAAGATGTTATATCTAAGCCTATCATGTATGGTATTGTTTGCTGAGTTGCTGTAACTTTTTATTGTCAATCTTACTGCAAATCCATAGCTGTCATATTTAAGGAGGGCACATTTTGGGCCAGGACAAAAGAAGGGGGCAATTATAATATATGTATATATATATATACATATATATATATATATATATATATATATATATATATATATACACATACAGGAATGGAATTCAAATAGTCAACAGGGTCCCTACTTGACATGATAGATTTTGCAGTGAAGAGCGTCTCAGAAAATTGTTTCAAATACAATAACAATAATCAAATATACCTATGGACAAGTATGGGGAATGTGCTAAACAGATTTTTACTAGGTGAAACTACTACTCCTACTAGGACCTAAGCAGTGATAAGGATATGCTGGGAGTTGTTGTTTCACTAATAATAACTGCAGAAATGACAAGTAACTACAGCACTGATAGGACACAGTCAAGCATACTACACCATGATATGAGTGACTTACAGGTGATAGTCTTTTTCTTCTTCATCTGGTCCAGACTGACATGACTTTTTCCAGCTACAGCTTTCATCTGCAGAGTTTAAAGGGGTTATCCACCATAAGGTGATTTCAGAACGTACCTGCCAGACAGTAATAGCCATGCTTAGGAAGGATCTGTGCTGGTCCTGCGGCTAAATGGCTATATTGTGAGATTATCATAACACTGATCTTTTTGTAGTTTTGTAAATTGGCTATTTTGTTCCCTTAAACTACAAATCCCATGATTCCTTGTTTGTAAGTGTGAGGTAACTTTTCTCCCTCCTACACATCAGCCACCCCACCTTTTGAAACACATCTGTGATCTCTTTAGTGCAATAGACCAGTGTGCCTCCGGCTGTTCCAAAAACAGAATGATCTCCCACCACCCAACAGTCGCTCCACCTATTGAAGCAAAGAAATGCTCCTTCTGAACACGTGACTAGTGATGTAATGTCTCAAGCTGCACTGCAACCTGGAAAAACCTGAGACGACAAACATTTTGTATGCTGTTAAAAATAATCATTGGGGAAAAAAAATCACTGAATTGCAAGACCACCATGAAACACAGGTACAGACACTATATTAAAAACACACTAACTTTACAGCCCCTGTAGCATAGTCAAATAAAATTAAAAAAAATACTGGAATACCCCTTTAACGCCCAGACATAATTGACTTCTCACTTTGTCAGCAGATCATCATCCTCTATATAAAAATAATAATTAATATTATCCTGTCAGACACTGCACCTCTGAATATAACCCTGCCACACACTGTACCCTCTGCTATAACCCTGCTAGACACTGTAGGCTCTAAATATAACCCTGCCACACACTGCACTCTCTGACTATAAACTCTACCAGACCCTCTGTACTCTGTGAATATAATACTGCCACATGCTTGACCATCTGAATATAATGCTGCCACTGTCCGTGCCACCCCAGAAATTCTTTACAATATACACCATGCCCTGAAATTCAAAACACAATGTGCTCCCTGCAATCCATTATAATACACTATTAATTAATCATATATTTTGGACATATACATGAATTAATTATATACACTGTGCCCCATATATGACTTTAGTACCCCACATCTTAGCTTATAATTTCCACCAATTATAACCCCCTATATTACCCTCTATATAATAATGCCCCCTTTTGTATTAATCTCTGCCTATATAATAATGCCCCTTAGTATAAATCTCTCTCCATAGACGTCATATGCCCAATAGAGAACAAAAGAGGGAGGTAATCTTGGACTCCATTCAGGACATATACAGCGTGTCTGCCGGATTGAATAGTGCTGAACTGCGAGCTATTCCATTTAGCTGGATACAGTAAACCAAAGTATACTAAGTGGTATACATCCTTTTACTATAGGTCTCTATGTATGACGGATGCCATGGTGGCATCCATTATAAGCATACATTGGACATAAATGTCAGGGACATTGCTTAACGCACCATTTACTGTATGTGAGACAAAGTAAAGATTCCTCCATTGTTTCCCCTACAAAATAATACTGTATTTGTTGTGCCCCTCAGTAATAATACCCTCCCTTGTGCCCAACACAGTAATAATAACCAATAAACACAATAATAACCACTTTTTTCCCAACAGTAATAGTGCTCCCCTTGTGTCCTCCACACAATAATAATGGCCAATTTGGCCATCCAAATAAAATAAACTACAGTGGTCCCTCAACATACGATGGTAATTCGTTCCAAACGACCCATCGTTTGTCGAATCCATCGCATGTTGAGGGATCCGGGCAATGTAAAGTATAGGAAGTTATACTCACTGTTACGCTGAGCGCTTCGGGCGCCCTGCTGGCCTCGGAGCGCTCACAGCGTGTGTCCCCAGGCAGCGCTCTGGCATCTCGGCGTGTGCGTCCCCGCTCTCTAGGGCGTGCGCGCGCCGGGACTCTTAGATATAAAGGGCCAGTGTACCAGTGATTCGTGCTTGGCCCAAAGTGGTTATTAAGGGTTAAGGTTTGTGAGAGGCAGTGCTGGTTGGACTTAATTAGGCTTCCCCTGTGCACTCCCTATAAATACCTTCTCCTCCCACAGCCTCCTGCCATTGCATGTCGGGGGGTTACTGTATATTACTTTCCAAACCCCTTTGCATTATAATATCAATGCATCATGCTGCCTGTGCTGGCCCTGCAATTGTCTTGGCACAGCTATCTCACACACTGCAGGCCTAAAGATGCCCTTTGGAGTGATCAGTGGGGTAGGGAATCGATGGCATAGTATTCAAGTATATGCCCAGCCAAAGTAGTAGATACAGTTGAATGGTATGGTTACCCAGGAGGGTGGGTACTAACAATGCTACTGATTGATCATATATCTTAAACCTCATTCACATTATGTTTTTGTGCTGCTTTACTGGTATATCGCAGAATACATTTTTGCTGGTATTCTGACCTATTCCAGGTACCCCCGGCACACCCATTGACTTTAATAAACCAGACATATATTTACACAGTTTCAGACAACCTCACAGTTCTACATGACACACTCTTGGGTAAACCTGAAATTACTGACATTTCCCCTTACCTTAGAGACAAGTTATTATTACTTGCTTCATTCTGTGACCTGAGCAGATTGACTGCAGCCAGTGAAGGGAAAATAATACCAATTTCTAAGGTCGCCCTGACTTGCTGAGGGCAGCATGATGTGTAATGTAAGGAGTAGAGAAGACTGTGCATATAACAATGACTGAGCAATGCTCCCTATGATGAGGGATCTCAGTGACACAAAGTGAGATCAATATCCCATCAGCCACCTTTGTTTGGATACAGTCACAGTGTGTCTTGAGCCCCTGCAGTTCACCTACAATATGCAGCCATCGACCTGCCCTGCACTCGCTTACTCAGCGGCTTTGTGAAACATTGCTCTATGTTTTATCGGTGAACTGCTGTGTACATCTCTACACTGCGGTGTAGACTGTGAGGACCATGTATAGCTAATCCAAACACAGTTTAGTTTCCTGTTATAGCTTTTAATATTCCACTTAACTGCATCACAACTACATATTGACTTTGAGCTCTGCTACACTGCACTTCTTCTGGCGTAAATGCTGTAAAACGAAATTGGACACTTGGCTGGCAGGTGACGCCAGAAGTAGGGTTGCAGTTAGAATGTGTGATGATGAGGCTTGTAGTATCTGGTGGCTGTACACTAAAGTGTAACAACCCTTTAGTTAAACCACTACTTCAAATAAAGGAGCTATACATATCAAAGCCCCGGGAATAAATACCTCAAAGGCCAAGATTTATGAATAACAGCTTGTTCTTTAGAGATGTTGCAGAGACAAAATAACAGCAGACAGTGATGATAATACAGACTGGGAATATCACACTTGATAGACACTTTAGGCAGAGATAGCTGGTAGTAAGTCATTGTAGCATTTTTTGAACAATGTGAAGAATATAGACTTGGGAATTGTTTCACGTTTAGTCCTCCAGAGTATATGGGTTCTCTATCCCTAGTTGTACATGCTGCGCTCAGAGGTGGGTGGCCGTTCTGGCCTGTAATACACTGTGCTTGATGAGATGCGATTAGACACTTCAGACTTGACTTCAGACTTACCTTAGACTTGGCTGTACAGTGGTCCTTCAACATACGGTGGTAATTCGTCCCAAACGACCCATTGTTTGTCGAATCCATCGTATGTTGAGGGATCCGTGCAATGTAAAGTATAGGAAGCTGTACTCACCTGTCCCCGCCGCTCCGGACCGCGTCCTCACCGCTCCCGATGCTGTCCCAGGGGCTCCCGATGCTGTTCCGCTGCTCCGGTGTCTTCTTCGGGATCCCCTGGCTTCTTCCGCATCTTCTGCAGGGTCCGGGCCTCGCTTTCTGGTGACGTTATTACGCTGCTGCGCCGGCGCGGTGTGCGTAGTGACGTAATAACGACGCCGGAAAGCGAGGCCCGGACCCTGGAGAAGATACAGAAGACAACGGAGGATCGCAAAGTGGACCCGGAGCAGCGGGGATAGGTAAGCGAACCTGTCCGGGATGCTTAAACTGCTATCCAACAGCAGCTTAAGCATTTCGCGCTGTCGGATAGCAGTTAATGCGATGGCCCTGACATATAAAAGCATCGTATGTCGATGCTGACATCGACATGCGATGGCCTTTGATTTTATCATATGTCGGGGCCATGGAATGTCGTGGGGTTACTGTACTTCTGTTCCGGCAGCTATCCATGTGTAAGTGCACACTTCAGGGGTCTTTACCAAGGTGTTCCGTGGTAAACTTTGCAAAGTCTACCTCCCTCACCTACATTTCCTTGGGAGACGTCACTGACCTAAGAAAATCTAGGAGGGAAACTCTAGATGTTAGTCCATCACTTTGGACAAGCTCAGAAAACACCCAAACTAAGTCTTCCTTTGCTAGAGGGCCCATCAGCTTTGTTCTTGTCCCTAAAGCATCAATTTGTGTTGGTACTACCCCTGTAGGGGGACACAACAGAAAGGTTACAGCATGTTGTCTAGACCGGGACTATTGTAGTTGGAGATGTGAGGGTGCGTAATGTTCTCTGAGGCTGAGCTAGAGCCTAACTATTAACATTTGCTTTAAGTCCTTTCCCTGTCTATGGGGACTAGGTTGAGACAGGACAGACTCTAGCCTTTAATTGGCTAAAGGGTGGATATGAAACTTGTAACCAGCTTTACACAGTAAATATATAGATTTAAGGTGCAGACAATTAACTCCTTGCTCTTGTATTGGCTCAGTGCATGCAGAAAACATTTGTATTCACTTCCAGGCAGTGTAACAGAGAGGTGGTATCTGGTAACTATAAAAGCAAGTACAATAAGCGATTGTGTGAGCTAGCGATTGTGTGAAGTATACAAGTGGGTGAAAGTATACAAGTGGGTAAGGATAAAAATGAGGGGGATTTAAAATTAAGGGACTTTAAATTCAGGGAGTTTAATTTAAATATTTGCATCTGTTTTTTACTGGTTATTTTTACAATCCCCAAAACCAAGATGGGTCTCCATGTTGGAAAATGCAGTCCAGTGTACATCTTGCACGATGTATGCAATCCTTGAACAGCAGTTTGAGGGTGCATATTGTTGTGCAGGGTGTGTGCGAGTTGTTCATTTGGAAGCCCAGATCCTGGATCTAGAGGAGCAAATGGCAACACTGAGATGCATTGACAACTTAGAGAGGAGTCTCATGCTCACTGAGATAGCACTCTCTGGGGTAGAGGTGGGGGATGATAGTGTGGGAAGTGCAGGACAGTCCAGCAGCTAGCTGGGTTACAGTTAGAAAATGAGGTAGAGGGAAAAGTGTCAGGGAGGCTAGTCCTGAACTGGCACACCCCAAGTTTGCCCGGATGGCAGATGAGGGGGATGCCATTTCAGAGCTAGCAGTACTGCTGCAGGACTCTGCCTCTGACTGCTAGGGGGTTGTCTGCTCCAGTATGGAGGGAAGGAGTAGTGCAGGGCAGGCCAGACAGGTACTGGTAGTGGGGGACTCTATTATTAGGGGGACCGGCAGGGCGATCTGTCACAAAGACCGGGATCGCCGAACAGTGTGTTGTCTTCCTGGCGCTCGAGTTCGGCACATCGCGGATCGGATTGACAGGTTGCTGAGTGGGGATGGAGAAGACGCAGCAGTCATGGTACATATTGGCACCAATGACAAAGTAAGGTAGAGGTAGGTGGAGTGTCCTTAAAAATGATTTCAGGGACTTAGGCCGCAAGCTTAAGGCAAGGACCTCCAAGGTAATATTTTCTGAAATATTAGCTGTACCACAAGCCACACCAGAGAGGCAGCAGGAGATTAGGGAAGTAAACAAGTGGTTCAGAAACTGGTGTAGGAGGGAGGGGTTTGGGTTAATGGAGAACTGGGCCAACTTCTCTGTCGGATACCGGCTCTACCGTAGGGACGGGCTGCACCTCAATGGGAAGGGTGCAGCTGTGCTTGGGAGAAGATGGCTAGAAGGATGGAGAAGTGTTTAAACTAGGGACTGGGGGAGGGAATATAGAATATAGAGGGGGGAAGATAGTGAAGATAGAGAAATGGGACTTATTAATGTACTTGGGGTGGAGCAGAGGGAGGGGTTAGAATAGTTAGTAGGGATAGGCTTCGTAGGAAAAAAACATACACCTTTGAATTGCGTGTTGACTAATGCCAGAAGTCTAACCAATAAAACTGACAAACTGAAATTGATAATGTCTGAGGAGAATTATGACATAGTGGGTATAACAGAGACTTGGTTGGAGAATAGCTACGACTGGGCAGTCAACATACAGGGTTATAGTCTATTCAGGAAGGATCGGACAAAATGGAAAGGGGGAGGAGTTTGTCCTTATGTAAAGTCCAGTCTGAAGGCCACACTGCAGGAGGATATACGGGAGGGAAACGATAATGTGGAGTCACTATGGGTAGAATTATATGGAAATTAATATAAAAAAAATTCTGATGGGGGTTTGCTATAAGCCACCAAATATAATGGAAGAGGCAAATTCCCCCCCAAAAAATGATGGGATAATATATGGGGACTTTAACTATCCTGATACAAACTGGGAGATTGAGACCTGTGAATCTCAAAAAGGAAACAGGTTTCTGACTATAGCTAAAGACAATTCTATCCCAAATGGTACAGGGCCGACCAGAGGGGGCGCCCTACTAGACTTAATAGTAACCAACAGACCTGACAGACTAACTGTAGGTAGAAGGACACCTAGGAAATAGTGATCATAATATAATACAGTATAACTTGTTCTGCAATATGGGAATCTCTCGAAGGGCCACAAAAACAATGAACTTTAGTAGTTTAAATGCAAAATTTGATCAACTCAGAGAAGCCCTTAACAATATATATTTGGATAATGTCCTGAAAAACAAGAATACTGATACTAAATGGGAGACTTTTAAAAATATCTTAAATTCTCACTGTAAGATGTATATACCTTATGGGAATAAAAGGGTCAGGAACAGGAGAAAACCAATGTGGATGAATAAGAATGTTAAGGGGGCAATAAATGACAAAAATAAAGCATTTAAACTACTAAAATAGGACGACAGTGAAGAAGCATTAAAAAGCTAGAGAGACAAATGTAAAATATGTAAAAACAGATAAAAGCCACAAAAGTAGAGACAGAAAGACTCAATGCCAAATAGAGAAAAACTAACCCCATAATGTTCTTTAACTACATAAATAGCAAAAAGGTTAAAAATGAAAGTGTTGGCCCTTAAAAAAATTATGAGGAAGAAATTATAGACAGGGATCAGGAAAAAGCAAATATATTAAACAAATTCTTCTCCACTGTATTCACTGAGGAAAATGAAATGCCAGGTGAAATACATCGAGATAAGGTAAACTCCCCAGTTCAGGTCACCTGTCTAACCCAGGAAGAAGTACAGCGCCGCCTACAAAAAATCAAAATAGACAAATTGCCAGTTCCAGATGGCATTCTCCCCCGTGTTCTAAAGGAATTAAGCAATGTAATAGACAGACCCCTATTTTTAATATTCAGGAACTCTATAGTAACAGTGACTGTTCCCCAGGACTGGCGCACTGCAAATGTGGTGTCAATATTTAAAAAGGGGTCAAAAAGTGACCCCGGGAATTATAGGCCTGTTAGTTTTACCTGTTAGTTGTTTGAGGGTTTTCTAAGAGATGCCATTTTGGAGTATCTTGATAAAAATAAATGTATGACTCCATATCAGCATGGCTTTATGAGGGATCGGTCCTGTCAAACTAACCTGATCAGCTTTTATGAGTCGGTGAGCTCCAGACTGGACCAGGAGCAATCGCTGGTTGTCGTATATCTGCCACATAAGAGGTTGGTGCATGAAATGAGAAGCATTGGGCTGGGGGAGAATGTGTGTAAGTGGGTAAGTAACTGGCTCAGTGATAGGAAACAGAGGGTGGCTATTAATGGTACTTATTCTGATTGGGTGACTGTTACTAGTGGGGTACCACAGGGGTCAGTCTTAGGTCCTGTCCTATTTAATATATTTATTAATGACTTTGTAGAGGGGTTGAATAGTAAATATGATACAAAACTCTATAAAGTGGTTAACACAATAGAGGACAGTGAACTATTACAAATTGATCTAGATAGGTTGGAGGTTTGGGCTGGGAAGTGGCAGATAAATTTAAGGTAATGCACATGGGGAGGAAAAATCCGGGCTGGAATTATGTATTAAATGGGAGAACACTTGGGATGACTGATGTGGAAAAGGACTTGGGAGTCTTAGTTAACAGTAAATTTAGCTGTAGTGACCAGTGTCGGGCAGCTGCGGCCAAGGCAAATAAAATCATGGGGTGCATCAATAGGGGCATAGATGCCCACGACAAGGATATAATTCTACCACTGTACAAATCACTAGTCAGACCACACATAGAATACTGTGTACAGTACTGGGCACCAGTGTACAAGAATTATATAGTGGAGCTGGAGAGGGTTCAAAGACGGGCAACCAGAGTGTAACGGGGAATGGCAGGACCACAGTACCCAGAAAGATTAGCTGAATTAGGGTTATTTAGTTTAGAAAAAAGAAGGCTTAGGGGCGACCTAATAACTATGTATAAATATATCAGGGGACAGTACAGAGATCTCTCCCATGATCTATTTATACCCAGGATTGTATATATAACAAGGGGGCATCATCTATGTCTTTAGGAAAGAAGGTTTCTACACCAGCAAAGACAGGGTTCTTTACTGTAAGAGCAGGGAGACTGTGGAATTCTCTCCTGGAGGAGGTGGTCATGGGGAACTCTATAAAAGATTTTAAAAGGGGTCTGGATGCATATCTGGAGAGTAATAACATTGCTGGTTATGTATACTAGATTTATAGGGACAGAACGTTGATCCAGGGATTTATTCTGACTGCCATATTTGGAGTCGGGAAGGAATTTTTATCTCTAGTATGAGGGTTTTTTGCCTTCCTCTGGATCAACTCAATAGGTACTTATTAGGGTTATAGGTTGAACTTGATGGACTCTGGTCTTTTTTCAACCTTATGAACTATGTTACTATGTTACATATACAGAACAATACACTTGTATAGCAATACATTTACAGAAATAGACCTGAAACTGAGCTGCTGACCTTTGAGGCAACAGCCACCCGAACTATGTTTCTGGTACCAAAAAGGTGACCCGCTCCAGGACACCACACAAAGCTGTGATGGTCCTGGACAGGATCTTGAGCTGATATCTATAAAGTATAATAGGTTTCCTGGTTCATAGTTCATCTCTTTAGAATGGTGTGGTCAGGCAAAGTGTATTTTCTACATTAAATGTATTTTTTGTCTTCCACCACTAGTCTAAAGAATACACTGAGGTCTACAGCATGCAGAAGATTGACTTGTTCACATTGCATTTTATGTACAGATAATTTATTGATTTGGTAACATGTAGACTACTATCCAATAAATGCAGGGGCCCAATTTCACCCGCATCTTCTGCGGAAAATAGGTGGATCTAATCTTGTTAGTCTAGTCTGGCCTTTGCCACAGTCACACGTCTTGTCCCTTAGCACTGCTAATGTAAGGCATATCTCCTTCATATACATCTTGTCTGCTAGAAAATCATTGTTAAAGTGACTTTTAGTTCCAATCCTGTTGTGAACATACAGTCTATAGTCTTCAGTCTTACAAGCCCAAAAGGAATTTTTCAAGAACAGAGCTAGCCTGTCTGACAAGTCGGGGAGGACTTACACTAGATACGCTCCTATGAGTGTTGTGCCATAGATTACTGCTAAAAGTAAAGTAGAGTCCTACTGCTTTGCAAAATGGTTTACTAACACTGAAGTTCTTTGTACAGCAGTTTGCTAAATAGACTAGAGAGTTTTAACATCTACACATATCTGCAGTAAGTATAGTTCAATGTACAGTGTCATAGCATTAAGGATCTGTTTCTGCTATGCATCTGTGAAAGATGTATTATTTAAAGTGACAGTGACCAACTCAGCATTCCTAAGCTGTATCATCAAAGTTGTATACAAGTGACTGAATTTTCTGGATTTACAAAAAGTTGTCCAGTAAAGTTACAGGTTATGCAGAACCCAGCGTTCGTTAAGAATGATGGGTGCGGGCGGCTGGGGGTCATGACGTTATGGCCACCCCCCTCAATGCAAGTCTATGGGAGGAGGCGTGGCGGCTGCCACACCCCCTTTCATGGACTTGCATTGAGGGGACGTGGTGTGATGTTACGAGGGGTGTTGATGTCACGACCCCCGCTGTATGTATGTATAACGAAATGTTCTGAACACTGGGGCAGCGGAGTACCCCTTTAATATTAATTCCCATTAACCCCTTAACGACGCAGGACATATATTTACGTCCTGCGCCGGCTCCCGCGATATGAAGCGGGGTCGCGCTGCGACCCCACATCACATCACGTCGGTCCCGGCGCTCATCAACGGCCGGGACCCGCGGCTAATACCACACATCGCCGATCGATGACCACCACTTCTGAAGTGAAAGTGAAACTATCCTGGCTAGTCAGTCGGGCTGTTCGGGACCGCCACGGTGAATTCGCGGCGCCCCGAACAGCTTACAGGACACCGGGAGGGCCCTTACCTGCCTCCTCGGTGTCCGATCGACGAATGACTGCTCCGTGCCTGAGATCCAGGCAGGAGAAGTCAAGTGCCGATAACACTGATCACAGGCGTGTTAATATACGCCAGTGATCAGCATGAGAGATCAGTGTGTGCAGTGTTATAGGTCCCTATGGGACCTATAACACTGCAAAAAAAAAAGTTTAAAAAAAAGTGTTAATAAAGGTCATTTAACCCCTTCACTAATAAAAGTTTGAATCACCCCCCTTTTCCCATAAAAAAATAAAACAGTGTAAATAAAAAAAAATTAAACATATGTGGTATCTCCGCATGCATAAATGTCCAAACTATAAAAATATATCATTAATTAAACCGCACGGTCAATGGCGTACGCGCAAAAAAATTCCAAAGTCCAAAAAAGCGTATTTTTGGTCACTCTTTAAACCATTAAAAAATGAATAAAAAGTGATCAAAAAGTCCGATCAAAAGAAAAATCATACCGATAAAAACTTCAGATGACGGCACAAAAAATTAGTCCTCATAACGCCCTGTACATGGAAAAATAAAAAAGTTATAGGGGTCAGAAGATGACATTAAACGTTTAAATTTTCCTGAATGTTGTTATGATTTTTTCCAGAAGAGCGACAAAATCAAACCTATTTAAGTAGGGTATCATTTTAACCGTATGGACCTACAGAATAATGCTAAGGTGTTATTTTTACCGACATATGCACTGCGTAGAAAAGAAAGCCCCCAAAATTTACAAAATGGCGTTTTTTCTTTGATTTTGTCGCACAATGATTTTTTTTCCATTTCGCCATGAATTTGTGGGTAAAATTACTAATGTCACTGCAAAGTAGAATTGGTGACTCAAAAAAAAAAGCCATAATATGGATTTTTAGGTGGAAAATTGAAAGGGTTATGATTTTTAAAAGGTGAGGAGGAAAAAAAAACAAAGTGCAAAAACTGAAAAACCCTGAGTCATTAAGGGGTTAAACATGCACACAGTACTCTGTTTCAGATTATCTACTGGTGGATATAAATTAATAGTTCTAGAACATTGGAAAAGCTTGTAGAATTTTCTAACAAAAAGAGAGGCTTTTGAATAATAGTCTATAAATAGAAAGCTTTGGTGGAGATATATGTGTTTGGGAAGTCAAAGGACTTCAATATAGAGTAATAGGCTGCAAATTCCAGGGCTAGTTATAGAGGACTGTTAAGGGCACCAGATTCGATGGCTGCTGAAGTCCAAGCAGCCACCTTACCCCTGTTTGAAGGATCTGGTTAACAACTACAACTCTCGGCCTGTGGGGGTAGGTGTACAAGGACCCCATAGCATCACATTGGTACCTAGGTATGCTTTCAATCAGGAACAGTACTTTGTGGCTGTCACAAATCACAAATCTCTGTTAAGACCTTTGTCCTGTAAGATCAACCTCACCCCTTCTCCAATCCAGTCCACAACCCTCAAAGCCAACAGGTGGAGTCCTCCTGTAAAGCAGCAAAAGACCACGGGTAATGGTAAACTCTACATAACTCCTCTAGACACTGCATGGGTTAACTTGTCACTATGAGCAACAACAGACAACAGAGCTGTTAAACCTTATCCATACCATTTCAACAAGGACACCCTGAAATGCCGTTAGTCATGGTATTGTCACCAGGGGGCGCCCCAGGGGAAATCTCTCTACTAACACCTAGTATGGTGCCGCCTCATCACTACACCTGACCTAAGGGGAACGTGGATAGCACCTTATTAAGTCCTGTGAGTAACACTACAGGTGTGATTTCCCTGCTGACCATCAGGCCTACGTTCTCTCCCTTTGGATCTGTTTGCTATATATATATATATATATATATATATATATATATAAATAGTTTCTGCAGTTTATTAGCCATCAGGCACTAAAGAGTGCGCAGAGAGACGAGCACTGACGCACTGAGCGCTGATGATCCAGGGAGCGGTACACGGCCTGTTACCATAGGAACTGCTAGGAACACTCCCGGATCTAGGCCTTAGATGGAGCATCAATTGCAGACCAGTACATTCTTCCTAATTTACCAAGACTAATTCATTTTTAACCCTGTATTCTGGGGAGGAAGTCTGCATAGTGCGCTGTGGGTTTCCCTGAGGAGGAGGATCATATATCGAAGCATGGAAACCATAGGTAACAGAATAAGAAGAATAATAAAGTAGAAATACAGAGCGGAAAATAGACAGAATATAATGTGTATCTCTAGCGCTGTGGCTGAGATGAGACATAATGAGCCCCCAGGTTGAGTGGAGAGATGAGGAATGTCAGGCAGACTCCCAGCAATTATTTCCACTGTAATTTGCCGCATTCTATGGTTTTTCCCCTCCGTGTATAAAATAAAGGTGAGGAGAGTATTAGAATCCTAGATAGAGATGAGATACAATGTATCCACTGCCACCACCAACCGTCACACACAACTAGTAACGTAAGTGTGAGATCCTCGACGTATACTGATGACATCTGGAGCTTCATATGAATCACTTGCCATCTGCCATACAACATTTAAATATGAGATCTGATGCTGGTTTGTTTGTTTTCTCAACATAGATTATTACCATCACTCATCTGTCTATTTATTCAGGTGAGGGGAGGAAAAGCACTTTATTTGTCAGGGTATATATGTATTATTGGGAGCCCATTCTACTGAATCTCTCTCTCTGTAAGATGAAAGTATAAGGGAAAAAAATGTTTTTTAGGTGTAAATTCAGATGATTATATTGTGCTGATCTGTGGGAAAAATGTATCCGTTTATTTCATGTACGATTGTTCTTTGGATTCTCAGCTCCAAATTTAGAAACCTGGCGACATCTTCATAAAAGTGTTGAGTAGCCTTGAGCTGTGTACGTCTGCAAAGGTTACTGAGGTTTGGCGCCTATCCAGGAAATTTACCAGCATTTTTATTGAAGAAAATGATTATTACAAGGACAGGTGTATAAAGTCAAGCACCTATTTATGCAGTCTTCCTTTATACACATTTGTGAAAGCATGGGTCATTCTAAGAGCTCAATGAATTCCAGCCTGGTTCTGTAATAGAAGTCACCACTTCCCAGCTGGCATTAAAATTAGCACTGAAACTCTATCGGGAGCTTCATGGCATGGGCTTCCATGGCTAAGCAGCAGCATGAAAGCTTGTCTGGGGTCAGGATCAGGGACCAATATAACATTGGATAAATACAAACAGCATACAAGAAGCAATCCAGAGGTCAGAACTCAGATATGAGAAATATTAGTGTAAGACAGACGCGTAGTTAGTACTTAGCCAAAGTTTGCTAGCGCAAGTAGTTTGAAGCAGTATCTCAGAACGGCAAATGAGCAAGGGTGAGCTTGATCAGGGCTGGAATCACAATATTCTTACAAGAAGAAAGTTCTTAGGCCGGGTATAAATAGGAAGTCCAAGGTGGACCAAGATTGAGAAGGAGCATCATGAAGATACCTAGGAAAGAACTATTTTTCCTTATGCCCTTCCCATTTATATAAGTTTATACAGCCACGGTGTCTGATTAACAGTGTCTGGCATAATGATGTCTGCCAATGTCTGCAGCTCTATACCTGCTACAGAGTTGACAGATTCTCTTTTAAAGATCAGAAGTACAAGTCAGAAAATATACCCTCCCCCCCAAAAAACATTTTTTTTATACATATATAGTTATCATATAACATTGTTCCAAATATACCAAGAGCACATATTACCACCATACAGTGATGAAATATTACCTCCTACTGAACTAGATGTCCTAGACACAGAAGGATATTACCAAAAATATTACTACATAATGTCTAAGCAATACTGCCATACCACGACTGTTATCATTACTAAGTGCAAATACATCCTGGGACTTGACATATTATTCTCCTCACTTTTTCAGCACCCTCATCACATTTTCTTCACCTATAGTGCCCCCAAAGTTAAAATTTGCCCACTTGGCACTCCGCACAGTAAATTGGGTAGGTATGTGGGTTGGTGGGAGAAGTAGGTGGGTAGGGCAGGAGAAGGTTGCTTCAGTAGTTTTCCCTCAGTAGTTTGTCCCCCCCCCCCCATTAGGTAGTTTGTAGGTAAGTGATTTGCTCTGTGTAAGTAGGTAGTTTTCCCCCAGTAGGAAGTATTTTGCTCCCCAGTGGGTAGTTTACCCCACTGTAGGTAGGAACCCTGCAGGTAATATGCCCCATTTAGGATGCACTAAGATTACTTCTCCCTTTAGGATGCGCTAAGATGACATCCTGAAGTTAGAGGTGCTCCCAGCCTCTAGTTACTCTGAATGACAGAGTCACTAGAGGATGAGAGTTTCATCTGATTGTAGCTTTTTACTGTAATAATGCCATTATTACATGATTACAGTTAAACATGGTGCAAATTCGGACCTGCCTAGCTGTTCTCTGGGTGCAACATTGGGCACAGGAGTTTTTGGATTATAATCAAGACAATGGCCCAGATTTATCAAACAGTGTGAGAGAAAAAGTTGAGAAATTTTCCCACATCAACCAATAATAGCTCAGCTTTCATTTTGGTTGCTGTGGAAAAATGACTCCACTTTTTCTCTCACAGAGTTTGATAAATCTGGACCAATGTCTTAAAACACAATGCAAAGCTACAGATGAACACGCTTCCACTGAAATCCAGAGTGGTGGTATTGTGTTCTGTTGGGTGATGAATCACGTTTCTTTATCTGGAAGTCTTACTTTGCTGAATGCTAAGAGAACATTACCTGCCAGACAGCATTGTGCAAACTGAAAAGTTTGGTGGAGGAGGGATAATGCTTTGGGGTTTGTTTTTCAGGGGTTGGCCAGGGCCCCTCAGTTTCAGTGAAGGTAAATCTTAAAGGGGTATTCTGGGATTTTTTATTTTTTATTTGACTAAGCTAAAGGGGTTGTAAAGTTAGTGTAGTTCATAATATAGTGTCTGTACCTGTGTTTGAAGGTGATCTCGCAATTCTTCTGTGATTTTTGCACCAATATTAATATTTAACAGCGTGGTGGCGGGGTGTGTGGTGCAGTTGTTACTCTAGGGGCAGATGGCATTAACCCCTCGTATTCATGACGCCAGGGCGTGGTTTAGCCTATAACCACCTGAAGGTATATTGCTGTATCCTGGGCTAGGCACGGGGACAATGAAGACACCAACGCCAAATTATCTAATCTTTGTACCTCGCAGGGAGTTGTCATGGCAGTGAGGCAGTTACACTTTTCCTGACCTAACTGGATGCCTCCTAGATAAATCGCCATAGACACAAGGAGATGTTTGTGGATGACTCTGTATTTACCTATTATACACATTTTATTATAAAACTCCATAAACAATATAGTACAGCAACATGTGTATTCACCTGTGCAAAACATAGACAAAATATATTACATTGAAAATACATATAGAGTACCGCTCTACAGTTCAGGTACATTTTGAGTTCTCAGTAAAGGGTCACGGCTGAAAACTGGGCAGGAACACTTACACATGTGGTTACAAGTAAACTTCTTGACAAGTTCGTCAGGCACTTCTTCTTTATCGTTGCAGGAACCTATAAACAACAACAATGCTTTCGCATGAAATGCAGTTAGTCTCACGACTCAATAGTAGTAAACATCTTGCAATCTTCAAACATTGTGGCCTGGCAACTTTCAATCCCACCCTTGACGGTCACCTTGCTTTCTAGGCTTGAACATGTACCTAGGACCACGAGGCTTTGCCCCCTCCATGAGGCTGACATTAGTATCCCACGACACATGGGACGAACTGGATTCAGTGATGGTCGAGCTCATGGTGACCACCACTTGAACAGCAGCAGCTTCTTCCACTGGGGACCAGGTGTAGGTGCCTGTTGGGCCGGTGCATTGCCGTGGAATGAGATTTGCCATAGAATGAGATGGTCCGCCTCCATCACATCCTATTGGCTCTCTCTTGTCACGTGACATATTTAAACGTCCCTGAGCGTTAACGGGACGGGGAGTAGAGCTACGGAGGGACGGGGAGTAGAGCTGCGGGGGGCGGAGGACGGGGAGTAGAGCTACGGAGGGACGGGGAGTACAGCTGCGGGCATGGGGCGCTCGCGGGAACGTACACTGATGACAGCGCCATCGGGCGTAGGAATCCCCATAGCGCTGTGGATCGCTCCCTGAGCGTTCACAGGGGACGGGGAGTAGAGCTGCGTAGGACGGGGAGTAGAGATGCGGGGGACGGGGAGTAGAGATGCGGGGGACGGGGAGTACAGCTGCGTGTGATAGCCAAACTGACACTGCTGTGCGCATCGATGCGTGACGTTTAAATATGTCACGTGACAAGAGAGAGCCAATAGGATGTGATGGAGGCGGACCATCTCATTCTATGGCAAATCTCATTCCACGGCAATGCACCGGCCAAAACCTCCTCCTCAGCAGGAGTAGGCCAAGGCACTTTAGTCTGTGCCCGTTGGTTAGGCCAAACCTCCTCGACCACAGGAGTAGGCCTGGGTACATCTGTAGGAGACCCTCAACACAGATATCTGGGGTCCATAACAGGTGACTCGGGATACTATTCTTCTTGAACGACTTTCCCCTTGACGCCTGGTATCAAAAGCGAATGACCAGGGAGTCAGGAGTTTGTCTGGCGCAGAGAGGAACCATCAGACAGCCAAGTAAAATCAATGGATTTATTGAATGCAACGCGTTTCGCTGCGCATGCGCAGCTTCATCAGGCAAGTTGCCTGATGAAGCTGCGCATGCGCAGTGAAACGCGTTGCATTCAATAAATCCATTGATTTTACTTGGCTGTCTGATGGTTCCTCTCTGCGCCAGACAAACTCCTGACTCCCTGGTCATTCGCTTTTGATTCCATATCTATCCAGGAGGGCTGCAGTGGACCTACTTTCATATCTCTTCTGCTTCTAACCTTGTTGTGTGTGGGCGCACAACCAACTTTGGTAAGCGGCTTGGGAATTACCTTCCCCTACCCCCACCTGCAAGATCTACTGATCCCGCACATGAGGCGCCTTCCTTTCTTTCTCTTGACGCCTGGTGGCAGTAGACTAAATTGATCTGTGTCCCAATCTTCAGAGGGGAAATAGGCGAAGGGGATTTGTGTCTGATTCTTGGGTCTGGTGACAACTGCTGCTCATTCCCCTCGCAGGCTCTGTACAATGGTGAATTCTACAATCTCCCCGCTCTCTAGGGAGTGTAGAGGTGGAGGAAGGTAGTCTCTCTTCACCGCTCTCCTGTTGACTAGAATAGTACCGCCGTGGTGGCAGTCCATAAATGTGCCATACCGCCTCACTCTGTTGAATTTGTTGACTGTGGCTCTCCACTGCTCTAGGGGTGGCTCTCCCTCTCGGGGTTGTTCTAGCCTTCTGATGTACAAGGCTTCAAGGCTCTTAGTGTCCTGCTGCTGGACTTGAAGGACTTGATAATGCATGCCTTGAGGGCCATATTCTCTTCTCCTCTGCACCCTTAATTATTCCATGATGGCAGCCACTTTGGCCTCCCGTTTAGCCTTCTTGGCCTGGGCAGTTGGGACAGAAGGATGTGACTTCCCTGACAGGGGTAGGAGATGATCCGTCATGAACTGGATAAGTGCCGGCTCTTCACCAAATAACCACTTGGGTAGCGGTGGTGACTGGGAACATGCTGGGGGCTGCTGGACCTGGGGTGCTGGCTCTCGACTGGGGGTAGAGGGAGGGGTAGAAAATGTGGCCTCAGCCGGGGTACTCACTTCCAACTCCTTCTTGTAGATCTCAGCCCAGGATCCCCAGGTCCGGTCATGGGTGACAGCCTCTCCGGCTATGGTTCTCATGAAGACTACCTTTCACTGGGGTCACAGGCCAATCCCCATCGTCCTCGGGAAAAGGAACCTTCAGGTGGGCGTCTTCCGCCCCAATGGAATATCTCTGCAGATGATCTGCTAGCTCCTGGAACATCTGCAGACCTGCGTCCTCTGCATTCGCTCCCGCCAGCTCTAGCTTCGGAGAGTTGAGGGGAGGAGCGGTCGCACGTCTGCACGGGGCGCAAGTTTCACGCCGCCGTTAATAACTAGCATGCGGCGCTCAGAGAGGTGTATGGAGCGGGCTCCGGACTCCTGCCCGCTCCATACTCTGCAGCCCCCGGCTGTTCTCAGCAGTATGTATGGAGCGGACTCCTTACTCCTGCCCGCTCCATACTCTGCAGTCCCCGGCTGTTCTCAGTAGCCGGGGGCTGCCGCTAATAGCCAGATCGCCGTGACTGGCTATTAACCCTTTAGATCGCCGCTGTCAAAGCTGACAGCGGCATCTAAAGGGTCATGCGAATGCTCCCTAGTGGGCTAGTGGGGTGGATTGCTCCCCGCAGCGCGATTGTGAGGGGATGATCCACTATGGAGGTAGTCACAGGACTTACCTCTGTTCCCTGCTATCCCGCGGCTTTGTCATTGATAGATCCTGGCTGGACCAGGCTCTATCAATGGATCGCAGAGCATACAGATCAATTGAGTTCAATAGAACTCTATTCATCTGTATGATGAATCTAATGATTCCTCCTATAAGCCTAATAAAGTGTAAAAAAAAATAAAAAGTTTTAATAAAAGTTTAAAAAACACACACATGTTAAAAGTTCAAATCACCCCCTTTTCCTAAATAAAAACATGCAAACATAATAAAAATAAACATATTTGTTATTGCTTTGTGCGTAATTGTACGACCTATTAAAATATAACATTATGTATCCCATACGGTAAGTGTAAAAAAAAATACCAAACCACAGAATTGCAATTTTTATAATATCCCAGAAAAAAAAAGTTAAAAAGTGATTAAAAAGTCAGATCAATACCAAAATGGTACCGATACAAAAAACAGATTATGGCACAAAAAATGAGCCCTCATACAGCCTGGTATGTGGAGAAAAAAATAAAGCATTAAAAATGGCAATTAAAAAAATTCTAAAAAGTTCAGAATTTTTTTTAAATTTGTAAAACATGACGTAAATATACAAATCTGGTATTGCTGTAATCAGGCCGGCCTAAAGTATGAAACTAACATGTTATCTGACCACAAGGTAAATGGTGCAGAAAAGAAAACCACCAAATCTGCAAAATTATCTTTTACTATTTCAATTTCACCACCTATTTTTTGGTTCAGAGAATATGTTATTGAAAAATAAAAAGGTATCATTATAGTAGGTAGTTATGGCTATTATAGGGCGAGGAGGAAAAATTTAGAGTGTAAAAGCAAAAATTGGCCCAGACAAGTGGATCGTCATGAAGGACAAGTAGATTTTGCTCCATTTTAGGCCCGTGGACAAGTAGTTTTTTTTATAAAATTTCCACACCCCTGCTATAACCACTCGAAGGTATACCGCTGGATCCTGGGCTAGCACAGGGGCAATAAAGACTCTGACGCAAAGTTATGGACAACAGTAGCTTTACTTAGGGTAGACAGTTGGTAAAGTCTATACAGTGCAGCTAGGGCCCAAGAAGGAGACCAGTGACTCAGAGACCTTGCAGGCTCACTAGGACTTGTAGTAGGACTGGGTATTTTACTGCAGGTCACGTTGACTAGACAGACGACTTGAAATGACTGGTGACTGACAATTATTGCAGGTTTAGCTTACTTGCTCTTGACTGTGGCTGCAGACTGGGCTTGAGGCCTCCAATGCTCTGGACACACACACTGAGACAGCTTGACTGCACTGGACCTCAGCAACCAGAGATAGAAGCTAGCTCCCCCTATGGGGGAGACTAGCAGGGAGCCCATAGGTCACCCTTGTGGCCAGCTGGTCACTGATACCTCCAGGGTGACAATCACATGGTACATTTTATTAAAGGTATAACACATCTTATAATACAAAACATATGTACAAATGGGGAAACAACTACAGGGGCCCCTGGGGACACTGCCGGACAGGGCAGGAAAGGTATGGAGCAACACCATCCTGTACTGGGCCACCACAACAGCATACAAAATGACTGTCGTCTTAGTTTTCCCAGGTTGCAGTGTGGCCTGAGACATTACATCACTAGTCAGGTGTTCAGAAAGAGACGATCTTTGCTTCAATGGGTGGAGCGATTGCTGGGTGGGAGGGAGATCATTTTGCAGTGAATTGTAGTTTTGCAACAGCTGGAGAAACCCTGGTCAGAAAACACTGGTCTATAGCATTAAAATGTGTGTTTAAATGGGTAGGGTGGCTAATGTGTGAGAGGGAGAAAGTGACCTCACACTTACAAACAAGGAATTATGGGATTTGTAGTTTAAGGGAATGAACTCCAACAGGAAATAGCCAGTTCACAAAAAGTTAGCCTCAGCATTTTGGTAATCTCACAACATAGCCATTTGGTCCCAAGACAAGCATAAATCCTTCCTTAACATGTCCATTACTTTTTGGCAGGTACATACTAAAATCACCTTATGGTGGAAAACCCCTTTAATGCCCAATGCATTTTGGACAATTGTGTAGAAAGAACTTGACGGGCCAGCACAGGGCCTTGACTTCATCAAATCCCTTTGGGATGAACTAGAATAGGGATTGTGAACCAGGCCCTCTCATTCAACATCAATATCTGACCTCACATATGCTCTTCTGGATGAATGGGCAGAAATTCCCACAGTCCCAATCCAAAATCTTGTAGACAGTCTTTCAAGAATAGTAAAAGCTGTTAAGGGGAAGATAGTGTATTTGCAGAATATCTTAAGAGAATTTCTGGGATATAATATGTGGGAGATAAATATCTTAAATGTTGGAATTTGCTTCATGTTTTGCAATATCACTAAACTGAATCTAGGCCATGGCTGCAGGATTCTTCTGTCTGCGCTTAGCGTGTGACAGGACGGTGGACTCTGCGGCACACACATCGGCGATGGGGGAAGGGTGCTGGATGCCTGTGGGTCTTGTCATCTTGCACTGTGTTAGATACATCTATGTGCATATGTCTAATGACATGAACACATGCTGTGTGAGACATAGAACAGGAATATCTATATCACTGACAGAAGACGTTTAGGTCAGCTGTCCTGTTCTCTGGCATTCTGATGGATGTCATTATCATAACTGCACTCAGCATGGAGAGGTGAAGACTTCCACATCATGTAGGTCACATAGTCTCCAAAAAACCCTAATTAGATGACCTCCTCTCCAGGTACCAGATATAGGTTGACCGATGGTGTATGTGCCATAGTGGTAGATCATGTAGCTGTTTATGGGTTCCTGGTTGGCCCAATCCTTTTTCTTTTGGAAAGAAACTGTTCAGAACTCCTCTCCAATCATCTGATTGGTTGCCATGGGCAACTGCACCACTCTTCCTCTGCACAGGTTTTGATAAATCTCCCCCCATTAGGTTAAGTTTCCACTTGTTTTTTTAAACCAGAAAAAAACGGCAGAAAAACTGATAACGCTTTTTCCTGCGTTTTGGCAGTTTTTCTGGCTAATTTGGGATGTTTTTTCTATGTACACTCTGTGGGTTGAATGCAGAGCGCCTGGGTCACAGAGTGTAAGTAGTGATGCATAGCAACACTACTCACCTCAGCTGGCCGTGTAGTATACATGGGTGCATAGTGCACCCATGTATACTATACAGGTAAGTAAAACACCAGGGTCAGGGGAAAAAAACACCAAACCCAGAAACACAAAATAGGTTTGGGATTTTGCTTTTCCCTATTAACTCCCTGCTAACATCTGACTGCAGTGTTTTCCCAGGGCAGTGGAAGCTTACCCTAATAGTTGGCCCATTTTGATGTTTGCTTTCTTTTATGTACGCCACTGTGGATACCAACCACCATTTTCTACAATGACAACACCTGTGGTCAACTTTCCACAGACACTGAATGGAAGTTCAAATTATTATTTGTATATTATGCAGAGGCACATTCCCTTCTGCTCACTCTCTGTCATTGCTTTGCTTCTTTCAGTCCTCATTATAGTTGATGCATTATATTCATAAGCCAGGAAGCACAGGGTGAATAGAACCATTTATCAGATCCACATCAGCAGGGCCCGACAACTGTTGCAGTACTGAGCCAAAAGAGCCTGCTAAAACTATCCTGCACCCATCACCTCCCTGACTACTGCAGACAGGATTGTGTGGAGCCACAAATGTGGAGAAGGATATAAAAAGATTTCTGCTGCACTGAAAGTGCACAATGGCTTCTACAATTCTTAAAGAGAACTTGTGGCCAACTCCGAAATAATGATATTGCATTATCATTAAACAGCTTTGGGTACCCTGAGCACACACCTTTTTACAGATTTTTGTTACGTCTTTCTGTTCCTGAGATATGAGGGGTTACCATTGGACCATTTAGGGAATCAGTAAGATGGTCTGGAACTTAATTTTAGTAATGGGAGTGATGGGTGGGATTATACAGTCAAGGGGTGTGTATAAGGTATACATGACCCTTAATGTAAAGCATTCACACTCCCTGGCTGTATAACCATGCCCATCTCCTGATATTTACTTCCATTAGTAAAATTAAGTTTACGCCCATCTGACTGATTCCCTAAATTGTCAGGCAAACTAGGCAACCCTTATATCTCAGGAATGGAAGAACATATCAAGGAACTGTAAAAAGGTGTGTGATCAGGGTACCCTCAAAAGGGACTGTGAAATCTAATTTTTTTTTTTAGGTTGGCCACAGGTCCTTTTTAAATGGAAAAAGATTGGAAGAACCAGATCTCTTCCTAGAGCTGATCACCCTATCAAACTGTAATCAGGGGAGAAGGGCCTTGGTAAGACAGGTGATTAAGGTTTAGTTACATAAAAGTAGACTTCCCCTTAAAGTGTAGTATGCGTGGGTCACCCCAGCACATCTGGGTATGGTTATATAGCGGCACTAGGCATTGTTTGTATTCTGTGCAGTGACTCCAGGATGATTTCAAGCCTCTTTCCACTGCTCATAACCTTGGATATCTCTCATTCCACAATTTTTTCATGATATTATCACAATTAACCTCTGTTGAGCCGAGATGCGGCTAAGAGCCCAAATCTCAGCAGATTTCTATGGAAAATGATGGCTGGCATGTCACAAGGAATTGTAGAGTCGCCAGCGTTCTGCCCTGAGCTATATAGCCCTGTGACATTAAGGTCACCCGGCTTATGATGCTGCCATAAATTGGAACTACATTGCTGGCCCCAATCCATTCAGCGTGGCAGCTGTGATAAAGTGAACCCCAAGTAGGGATAAATAATAACTTAATTAAACAGTTTATCTGTGCTGCTGCATTCCTGCAGGCACTGATGCCATTTAGTGGACAACATTGAGCATGTTCCAGAGGGAAGGTGGCTCTAAATAATCCTTAGTTTTTGATGTTTATTTTACTGCCTATTTGTCGTAACACAGGGGTGCAAGGAATTCCTATTACTTCGTGACGCCAGGGCACCATTAGCCTATACACGATCCGAGGTGGAGACAGCTTCTCCTGGGCTGGACACGGGGGGTAAGAAACACACTGATGTAGGTTTACGGATAGCTGTCTTTAACTGAGCAGGTGCAGATGGTATTACACACAGTACGGAGCAGAGTAGAAAGGATGCAGTGCAACCCTTGGGAGCACTTTTGCCTTGCTGGGACTTATGGAGCTTTTGACCCACTTGATTGATATAGACTTGAGACTGGAACATATCCCACGCTGACTAGGGCTCTGACAAGGCCCAATCACTATCACCGCCAGGAAGCAACAAAGAACGAGAAGAGAGGCCGCACTCACCGAACCAGGACTTTATTCAAGTCTTGATTACATGTAGGTAACAGGCGGGGGAGTTGTAGTGGAGGACAGGGGAAGAACCGGAACAAGAACTATCACTGCCAGGGCTTGACTCACCAATATATGGGGGGGAACACTTGCAGAATGGCGGGGCTGACTTGAGAAGATATTCTTAGGTTTTATGCCTTCTTTATTTATAGGTGGTTGTGTGAACCTGTGCCAGGCTACCTGTCTCATGCAGATGGTGGAGGAAGCAGGGGATAGGGGACCCAGTAGATGAGCTATTCATCTATATGTCAAGGCATACAAGGCACACTGGTTGGGAAACACTGTATAGTAGTGGTGCCACCTTTTGTAACATGTATATTTCATGCTTTTCAACAGATATTGCTGATTATGACAATTGAATGTGGGGGTTATGTACTTAGGGTGATAATACTGAATATTTATGAAGGAGGTGTGGAACAAAGAATAAGCTGGCAGTCGTACCAGTGCACCACACAGCTAGGGAATTCCCAGAGTACACCAAAGCATTTAATTTGCACATTTAACTTTTTGGCCATATCTTTGCAACAGAGCATTTTTTTCTTTTCTTTAAGGATTACACATGATTATAGTCAGAGCCACCCACACTATTAGCTTATTGTGGTTGACGTTGTGGTGTGATACTTTATCAAGCTCTGTATCATATCTTTCCCCTTGTGTGACCTCCCGGCAAGAGAAAGTAGGCGTTCCCCAGTAGGCACAACATCACTGAAGCCTAAGAGCCGTGCCTGTCCATGCTCCACATGCATTATCTGAATTTGGTCTCCTGCCAGGCTGGGAAGAGACCAAACTAACTGTTTGATTTGGTGACGTCTTTTTAATCACAATAAAAACATATAAAGGTTGAGAAGTTTAACAGCAAGTAAATAGCAAATTGTGTTATAATTACATAAGTAACAATATATTATAAGTTTTGTTTAGTGACAGGTACTTGGCGCTCAAGACAGTATCAGCCAGTGTTGGACTTGGGTGCTGAAAGTCTACCAGTGAAATTGATTCTTGGGGACTACCTTACAACTACAGCTCCTGAAAGTATTACCTGTCCACTAGGGTCAGGGGGTGACTAACAAATAAGTGCCGCAGTCTGACATTCGTTGCTGATTTATAAGAGGCACAAATATTTATAATTGATGTTGTGACAGTTAGAAGGGTGCCCAATTTGGGGGTGATATGTTACTGGATATGTGTTTTTCTAAATTAAATGTCAACTCTTCAGAAGGGACATCATGGATATATGCATGAACACAAGGACTAGTAGCGTGCATTGCTTACATTATTGATACTTCTGCCCCGGGTGACATTAAGGGTGTCTAGAGTATGGATCTGTTAACCTATTAGGGTACCAACTGTAGACTAACACCTAGTGTGAGATGGAAAAGACACCTATGTCTAAAGCTATATGCTAAACTATTAACATCAAGGGTGTTGCAAAAGTCTTAAAAGACTAGCATATAGTTATAATATAACATTGTTTCCGATAAACCAGGAGCAAATATTACACCATACAATAATGAGATATTATCTCTATACTACTTCTACTGAGCACAATGGTTGCTCTAGACTTAGCCAAAATTCGAACGTGAGGCCCTCACTGACACTCATAACTTTAAAAACACATGCAAGCTGAAAGATGGTTGCAACGTAGCGACAAGTTTCAGCTTATCATGTGTTGGAGGCACCCCGGGCAAGGCAAAGTGTTGTGCATCCCCTATGCCAAAGAATGTAAGAGAGGGATTGGAGGAGGGTTTGGGTTTAGAAACATACATACAAACAAACAAAATAATACCTCCACATCAGCACTAGATATTACAACTTCAGTGATTTAATAATACTACAATATCTTTATAAAATAAAACCCACAATACTCTAATTACAATACTATACAAGTGACGAATAACTGCCCTCATCATGACCAACACTATTACCACCACATAGTGACTAAATAATACCACCACAAGATACTAAATAAAAAACACTATATACAGACCAATATTCCCTATACAACACCCATACTGTGGAAGATACTAGCTGTACACAGGTGCAGTTAAATCCAGTGACTCACAAGTGGCGTCTTCTTGGAGTCATTCTGTTTCTATTTATACTCTATCTGGCTCAGATAGCCTTGAATTCTTCTTCTAATCATGACTCATCTCTGCACAGTCTGCCAGTAAAACATCTTAGGCTCTGTACTTTTCTAGCACATTCACTATCATTTTCCTATCCATAGGGTATGAACCACCCTATGGCCTACTAGCCCCGCCCTCCTCAGGATCAGGGGTTCTGGAGCTTGCCCAAGTTCACCCTGGAGTTCACTGTAGCTCACGGCCCACAGGGAAATTCCCCAATGTGCCAGTCTGAGCCTAGCATTAGCTGTAAATACAGACCTGTGGAAAGTTTTGTTATGATATATTTAGAGAGGAGTGAATTTTTGAAAAATTTGATTCGGCCGATTCGCCCAATTTTCCCCAAAAATTTGTTGCAGTCCGAATTTATTCACGGCAAATCGCTATTAAAAATGGCTATTTCTGGCCTACAGAGAGCCTCAATAGGGGTGTAGAACACTTTGCCTTGCTTTAACCAGATAGGGTGTGTGCTGGGTTAGTGAAATAATACTGTTATTCAGTATTACATGCAGACCAGAGGCGTCGTTATTTGAATCACTGTCGCAGAGCGGCACAATAACAGGGCCTGGAGGTGGCGGCAGCATGAATGTTACGCCGAGCGCTCCGGGTCCCTGCTCCTCCCCGGAGCGCTCGCGGCGTTCCTCTCTCTGCAGCGCCCCGGTCAGACCCGTTGACCGGGAGCGCTGCTCTGACACTGCCGGCGGGGATGCGATACACATAGCTGGACGCGCCCGCTCGCGAATCGCATCCCAAGTCACTCACCTGTCCCAGTCCCCGGCTGTCACGTCCTGGCGCGCGTGGCTCCACCTGCTCCCTGCTCATATTACCTCACTTCCCCTTCACTTCCTTGCCGGATCTTGTTGCCTTGTGCCAGAGAAAGCGTTTATAGTGTTTGCCTTACCAGTGTTCCTGACCTCTTGCTATCGCCATTGACTACGAACCTTGCCGCCTGCCCCGACCTTCTGCTACGTCTGACCTTGCCTCTGTCTAGTCCTTCTGTCCCACGCCTTCTCAGCAGTCAGCGAGGTTGAGCCGTTGCCGGTGGATACGACCTGGTTGCTACCGCCGCAGCAAGACCATCCCGCTTTGCGGCGGGCTCTGGTGAATACCAGTAGCAACCTAGAACCGGTCCACCGACACGGTCCACGCCAATCCCTCGCTGACACAGAGGATCCACATCCAGCCTGCCGAATCCTAACAGTAG
This sequence comes from Hyla sarda, assembly GCF_029499605.1. NCBI lineage: Eukaryota > Metazoa > Chordata > Amphibia > Anura > Hylidae > Hyla > Hyla sarda. The sequence continues at coordinate 130,217,618 of NC_079194.1, read as the reverse complement.
ATCCGGCCATGGATCCCGCTGAGGTCCCGCTGCCAGTTGTCGCTGACCTTACCACGGTGGTCGCCCAGCAGTCTCAACAGATAGAGCAACTTGGACAACAGTTCGCCCAACAAGGACAGCAGCTGTCGCAGTTGACCGCCATGCTACAGCAACTTCTGCCACAGCTACAGCAGCAACCATCTCCTCTGCCAGCTCCTGCACCTCCTCCGGAGCGAGTGCCCGCTCCTGGCCTCCGCTTGTCCCTGCCGGACAAATTTGATGGGGACTCTAGACTTTGCCGTGGTTTCCTGTCACAATGTTCCCTACATTTGGAGATGCTGTCGGACCAATTTCCTACAGAACGGTCGAAGGTGGCTTTCATGGTTAGTCTCCTGTCTGGGAAGGCCCTGTCATGGGCCACACCGCTCTGGGACCGCAATGATCCTATCACTGCTACTGTACAGTCCTTCTTCGCTACGTCTTCGAGGAACCAGCCCGAGCTTCTTCTGCCGAAACTGCCTTGCTGAACCTGGTCCAGGGAAATTCTTCTGTAGGAGAATACGCCATCCAATTTCGTACCCTCGCCTCTGAATTATCTTGGAACAACGAGGCCCTCTGCGTGACCTTTAAAAAAGGCCTATCCAGTAACATTAAGGATGTGCTGGCCGCACGAGAAATTCCTGCCAACCTGCATGAACTTATCCATTTGGCCACCCGCATTGACATGCGTTTTTCTGAAAGACACCAGGAGCTCCGCCAGGAAAAAGACCTTGATCTCTGGGCACCTCTCTCACAGTATCCTTTGCAATCTACCCCTGTGCCTCCAGCCGAGGAGGTTATGCAAGTGGATCGGTCTCGCCTCACTCATGAAGAGAGGGCTCGCCGTAGAGATAAAAATTTATGTCTGTACTGCGCTAGTACCGAACATTTCTTGGTGGATTGCCCTATTCGTCCTCCACGTCTGGGAAACGCACGCACGCACCCAGCTCACGTGGGTGTGGCGTCTCTTGGTATGAAGTCTGCTTCTCCACGTCTCACTGTGCTTGTGCGGTTTTCTCCTTCTGCCAACTCTTCCTTCTCAGCTATGGCCTTCTTGGACTCTGGTTCTGCGGGAAATTTCATTTTGGCCTCTTTTGTTAATAAGTTCAACATCCCTGTGACCCGTCTCGTCAAGCCGCTCTACATTTCCTCGGTCAACGGAGTAAAGTTGGACTGCATTGTGCGTTACCGCACAGAACCCCTGCTCATGAACATTGGACAGCATCACGAAAAAATTAAATTTTTTTGTTTTGCCCAACTGCACATCTGAAGTCCTCCTCGGTCTGCCATGGCTCCAACGCCACTCTCCTACCCTTGACTGGACCACCGGGGAGATCAAGAGCTGGGGTGCTTCTTGCCACAAAAAATGCCTCACGTCTGCTCCCAGTCCCGTCAGTCAAACCTCAGTGTCTCCTCCTCATAGCCCCCATCCTGGTAAGACTCTGCCCCGTACCAAGCTTCACCCTCTGCCCCCCCTCCCCATTCCCACTCCTTCTGAACTGCCTGCCGTTGATGTGTATACCCAGGACTTCTCTGTACTCCAGAAGGAGACTCTACAATCGCTCCCAATGTCCTCGTCCCTTGTGGAGCGACAACCGGACAAAAAGAGGGGGAGACCTAAGGGGGGGGGGGGGGTACTGTTACGCCGAGCGCTCCGGGTCCCTGCTCCTCCCTGGAGCGCTCGCGGCGTTCCTCTCTCTGCAGTGCCCCGGTCAGACCCGCTGACCGGGAGCGCTGCACTGACACTGCCGGCGGGGATGTGATTCGCATAGCGGGACGCGCCCGCTCACGAATCGCATCCCAAGTCACTCACCTGTCCCGGTCCCCGGCTGTCACGTCCTGGCGCACGTGGCTCCGCTCCTTAGGGCGCTCGCGCGCCAGCTCTTTAAGATTTAAAGGGCCAGTGCACCGATGATTGGTGCCTGGCCCAATCAGTCTAATTAGCCTCCACCTGCTCCCTGCTCATATTACCTCCCTTCCCCTTCACTGCCTTGCCGGATCTTGTTGCCTTGTGCCAGAGAAAGCGTTTATAGTGTTTGCCTTACCAGTGTTCCTGACCTCTTGCTATCCCCAGTGACTACGAACCTTGCCGCCTGCCCCGACCTTATGCTACGTCTGACCTTGCCTCTGTCTAGTCCTTCTGCCGCAGCAAGACCATCCCGCTTTGCAGCGGGCTCTGGTTAATACCAGTAGCAACCTAGAACCGGTCCACCGACACGGTCCACGCCAATCCCTCGCTGACACAGAAGATCCACATCCAGCCTGCCGAATCCTAACAATGAAGAGAACATATAGTGGCTGAATGACACAACCTGGAGTTGGCGGCAGCATGAGGAGACCATATAGTGCCTGAATGACACAGTGTGGAGTTAGCAGCAGCATGAGGACACCATATAGTGGCTTAATGACACAGCTTGGAGTTGGCGGCAGCATGAAGAGAAAATATAGTGGCTGAATGACACAGCCTGGAGGTGGAGGAAGCATGAGGAGACTATATAGTGGCTTAATGACACAGCCTGGAGTTGGGGGCAGCATGAGGAGAACATAAGGTGCCTGAATGACACAGCCTGGAGTTGGTGGCAGCATGAGGAGAATATATAGTGACTGAATGACACAGCCTGAAGGTGGCAGAAGCATAAGGAGACCATATAGTGGCTGAATGACACAGTGTGGAGGTGGAGGCAGCATGAGGAGACCATATAGTGGCTGAAGGACACAGCGTGGAGGTGACGGCAGCATGAGGAGAACATATAGTGGCTGAATGGCACAGCTTGGAGTTAGCGGCAGCATGAGGAGACCATATAGTGGCTACATGACACAGCCTGGAGTTGGTGGCAGCATGAAGAGAAAATATAGTGGCTGAATGACACAGCCTGGAGGTGGAGGAAGCATGAGGAGACCATATAGTGGCTTAATGACACAGCCTGGAGTTTGGGGCAGCATGAGGAGAACATAAAGTGCCTGAATGACACAGCCTGGAGTTGGTGGCAGCATGAGGAGACCATATAGTGGCTGAAGGACACAGCGTGGAGTTGGCGGCAGCATGAGGAAACCATATAGTTGCTGAATTACACAGCCTGGAGTTGGCAGCAGTATGAGGAGATCATATAGTGGCTGAATGACACAGCGTGGAGGTGGCGGCAGCATGAGGAGACATATCATGGCTGAATGACACAGCATGGAGGTGGCAGCAGCATAAGGAGACCATATAGTGGCTGACTGACACAACCTGGAGTTGGGGACACCATGAGGAGACCATATAGTGGCTAAATGACACTTCGTGGAGGTGGAGGCAGCATAAGGAGACCATATAGTTGCTGAATGACACAGCCTGGAGGTGACAGCAGCATGAGGAGAACATATGGTGGCAGTATGAGATAGCTTGGAGCAGGCATCAGCATGAGAAAATATGGTGGCAGAATGAGACAGCCTGGATGTGGCAGCAGCATCAGGAGTCCTGAAAGTGACCCGGTGACAGAGTAGTGCCGTGAATGGCAATACCAGTACCCGGTGAAGAAGGTGGGTGAAAAAAGGAGAAGATATGTGGAATCAAGTGGGTGGCAGGATCAGAATAGTAGCTGAGGCAGGTAGGCAGAAGAAAACGGTCTCTTTTGTAAAAGTGTTAGTGTGCACAAGTAAATATTGAGGATATGCATTACGTAAAACATAACTTTTAATAATATGCTTAGAATAAAATATATGGACCCCAATTTTTTTTTATTAAATAGTAGTAAAGGTGTGCAAAAAACACCATGTGCCACCTACACCACCAAATATTGATGTGATGCAAAGACCTCTAAAAGGTGGAAGGGAACAACGTATGGCCCATTGTAACCGGTGGGGGTAAAAACTTCCCCTGTAATGCCCTACTCCCACATTATTAATTCCCTTCTTGGCAAGTGTGACTCGCCCTAAAAAGAGCGGCCCCACACAGTAAAAAATCTCTATTTCTACCTAAAAACCCTGGGAAATGGCAGTGTTTGTAGGGGGAAATAGGGAGAGATTCCTGTGTGGGGCCGCCCTTTTTAGGGCGAGTAACACTTGCGAAGAAGGGAATTAATAATACATTGTTCCCTTCCACCTTTTAAAGGTCTTTGCATCACATCATTACTTGGTGGTGTAGGTGGCACATGGTGTATTTTGCACATATTTCCTTTTGTTTAATTAAAAAAAAAAATTTGGGTCCATATAGTTAGTCTTAAGCATATTATTAAAAGTTATGTTTTACGCAATGCCTATCCTCAATACTTACTTGTGATCTGATGCGGAGGAATGTCTGTATTTGGGGAGCAGAGCCTTAAATATGTTAAGCACTATCCATATTTGTGAAGTGTTGGTGTGGCACCATGGTCAATCTACTCTCATGCATCAGGCATTGGTGGGGGGAAATCCTGGCTGATCCATGCCGGATTAAGCTTCACAAAGGTCAGTCTCTCTACATTTTTTGTGGACAGACGAGTTAATATGGCCCCTGCCGCAATAAATACCCGCTCTGATGGCACACTACTGGCGGGGAATGACAGATTTTCCAGGGCAAACTCTGCTAGTTGCAGCCACAAATCAAGTTTGGCTGCCTAGAAGTCCAGCGGATGTTCTAGGTGTGTTGGCATGATCATGTCAAGTTATGCCCCCACCTACTGGTTCAGGTCCTGCTCCAGGTTTACCTGCTGGTGATGAGTTGCTTCACTATGTGGGTGAAGAAAGCTACTCATCTGCGACTGTAGACTCAGGCTGCTGCTGATGGAGGTGGTATTGCTCCTGCCAACCCACCCCTCCCCAGCAGCCATGGCAGTGGAAGGTGAGCGCAGAGGGCCCCCAGAGTCAGACCTGCAAGAGGATGGACGATGGCGCAAATAGGCATTTGCGCACTGACTATGTAGTATGTCTCTGTAGTAGGTCCGTTTGTTCTCCCTCTCAGTGGGTGTAAAATAAGGTCCCCTTTTGTGCCGGTAGTGAGGGCCCAATAAGGTGGAGAGCCAGAAGTCATCCCATTCGGCGGTCACTACGCAAGCAAGCGAACATGCATTGTGCCATTTGTACAAGTGACTTGGAGGGACTCCCTGCCTCCATTTCCACTGCATACTGCCACGGTGTGTCTGGGTCCTCTGTCTCGCCTTCCTCATAGCTCCTCTAGCTGCTCCTGCTCCTCCTCTCCTGTCAAATGACTAGAAAAACTGCCCATCTCGTGAAACCTAAACTGTGCTCCACTGTGCCCCTCCCTCTTCTCCTCCAGTTCAGCCCCCACAGGGCTTATGTGACCATGAGATGTAGGCACCACGTCTCCAATGTAAAAACAAAAGGAAAAATAGCCAGCACAGCAACCTAATACACAGGTGCCCGCTGCTGTGGCAAATACAAAATGTACAAAAAAGAAAGTTGCAACAGCACTCTTGGTAAAAAAATGGAGGCTCTTAGCGCACTTTTTGATCAAAATGTGTCCCCCCATCCACCACGCGGAGGTGGCCTCATATCGGATGGGACCCTAACATGATAACTCACCTCTGTTGTGCATATAGCCTCTGACTGTGTGACATGTTGGATCAGCCATTGACTAAACCACCTTCAGTCTGAGAGGGGTGGGGTGCACGGCTAAAGAGGGTGCCACACCCCCCAACCTACAAAGGAAAAACAAAAGGAAAAATAGCCAGCACAACAACCTAATACACAGTTGCCCGCTGCTGTGGCAAATACAAAATGTACAAAAAAGAAAGTTGCAACAGCACTCTTGGTCAAAAAATGGAGGCTCTTAGCGCACTTTTTGATCAAAATGTGTCCCCCCCCCCACCAGGCGGAGGTGGCCTCATATCGGATGGGACCCTAACATGATGACTCACCTCTGCTGTGCATATAGCCTCTGACTGTGTGACATGTTGGATCAGCCATTGACTAAACCACCTCCAGTCTGAGAGGGGTGGGGTGCATGGCTAAAGAGGATGCCACCCCCCCCCCCAACTTACAAAGTAAAAAGTTAAAAAGTTTTTACTTTGTAAGTTGGGAGGTGTGGCACCCTCTTTAGCCCTGACCAGCTATTATTTCCAACACATGTTGTAGTAGATGAAGCATTGAAATTACATTGTTCATCCTGTAATCCAGGCGACTAACTAATAATGTGGTTTCCTCAAAGGGCCTGAGCAAATGGCAGGTGTCCCGTATGAGCTGCCACTGGTTGACATTAAAGTTACACAGGGGAGTCCCCCTATCTGCTTGGATCATCAAGAAATTGGTGATGGCTTTTCTCTGTTCGTATAGTCGGTCCAACATATGGAAGGTGGAATTCCAACGTGTGGAAAAGTCGCAAATCAGACTATGCTGGGGGATGCCGTTCTGACACTGCTGTGCTTTACAGTATACGAGTGCCTGAAGTGTATGCAAAGTTTCCTTCCCATTGTTAGGATGTCTTGCAGATGGGGAACACTTCAGGGACCGTTTCACAACCAGATTGAACACGTGTGCCATGCAGGGAGCATGTCTCAGTCTTCCTTGTTGCAACACTTCCCATTGTCTGTCACAATGGTTTCCATTTCCAGTTTTCGTGGAGTAAGCCATGATTTGATTTCTTGATGAATGACTTTTAACAGTTCCTCCCTGTGTGTGTCTGGCACCGACCAGGGGACAAGGAGAGTGAGCCCTAAACTGACCCTAAAACTGCTCTCCCTGTCTACTTGCCCATCCACCCTAACAGGTGGATAGACAACTGGGCGCCGGTCCCTCCCTGACCTAAAATGCAAGGGCCTAATAAAAACACAAACTAATAAATAATCGGTCACAAACCAGAAACATAACGGGAACATAGAACTCTCTAACAGATTAAGATCAGAGGACACAGATCAGTGAGCAGCACAGGGGACACTATGGATCAGCAGTCATGAACAGACAGGAATATAGCATAATCCCCATAATGCCACCTAACATGGCTAAAACCAGAAAATACAAAGTGCATGCTAAAACAAAGATAGTAGATTAAAAGCTCGAACAAAGAGTGTTTCACCAAGCCTCCATTAGCAGCATAACCAGCATGTTAGCAAGTCAGGATGAAATTAAGTCAATCACCAGCACTGAAGCTAGTCAGTGCTGAACTTAAATGGACACACCCTATAGGCTGTTGGCTAACAGAGGCTGAGGCTGAAAAAGCCAGAGACATTAACTATTCCCTGACCAGAGAACATAAAACAGTTCACACACAGCAAATCCAATAACTGTATGTGAACACAGACCAGGACAGACATGACAGTGTGACTCCATTTGCCAAGACAAACCATGTGAAGAACAGCGTGACAATGTCGTGCCCTGCACACATGGTATAGTGGAAGGGCACTGAGACTTGTTCGTGCAGTGGAGGCTGAGTACACAGTGGAGGATGACGAGTAGCACACTGTCACAGGACCAATGGCCTGAGAGCGTGGAGGCAGAAGCGGCATGATCTGTCCAAGTTGGTGTTGTGGCTGTGCAGGAACCACATTCACCCAGTGAGTCGTAAAGGACATGAATTGCCCCTGATCGTAGTTACAGCTCCACACGTTGGCGCTGCCGTGCACTTTGGCAAACACCGACAGGCTCAAGGACTTGCCCACCTTCTGTTCCACAAAATTGTGCAGGGCTTGTACTGCCTTCTTCGCAAAGAAATTACGGCTTCGGATTTTCCACCTCGGCTCCGCACAAGCCATCAGTTCTCTGAAAGGTGCAGAGTCCACCACTTGAAAAGGGAAGGACTGCAGCACCAGCAACTTGGACAAGAGCACATTCAGCCTCTGCGCCGTTGGATGAGTGGGCGCCTACTGTTGTCTCTTGGACATGGCTTCACCGATGGATTGCTGGCTGAATGACTGACTCGAAGTAGGAGGACCAGGAGCATCTGAAGCGCCAGAAGATGGGTATGACACACAGCTCCCTTCGGCTGAGGTGGTGGAGCCTTGGCTGGCTGAAACAGGGAGCGGCATGCCACTGGCTGATGCAGCAGGCTGGACCACCACATCGGAGCCACGGTTCTCCCAGGCCGCTTTATGGTAACGCTGCATATGTTGACGCAGGGCCATGGTGCCAACATTGGGACCCTGGCCACGCTTCACCTTCTGCCGACATATCTTCCATGTGGCCATGTTAACCTCCTCCTGATGCTTGATGAATAACTGCCACACCGCTGAGAAGCTGATTTTCCCACCAATAGTCCGCACTGATTGACTGCTACTGCCGCTGACTCCAGGAACACCTGTTTCACTTCCTTCCAGGAAGGTAGGCTGCCGCAAAGCAGGTGTTCTACCCCGGGCACGTTTGGCTCCAGACTTTCCACTTCTGCCACCATGCTGATTGCCAACCATGATACCACCTTGCTGGCTCAGCTGCTGCCTCATAGGCAACCTGCAACCCTCTTCTCCTGATGATGATGAAGCCCCTTCTGCATCCGGCTCCCAAGTGCGATCAGCTTCATCATCATCGAGTTGTGTCTGCATGTCACTGATGTCCTGAGCCTGAGCGCTCGCAACACCACCTCCCACACACCTCTCCTCATCACTACTTGCCCGCCTAGTGGAGGAACCGGCAGATGTCTCTTCCACTTCTTGGCTGGGCAGTGGCTGCTGACTGTCCTCTTGATCATCCTCACTAAATAGTAGAGCTGAACCCACAGCATAAGAAACTTCTGTGGGGGAGGGAATAGCATAGAACAGAGGCAATGTAAGCACAGGGACTGCTCCCGGGCCATGCCAACTGAGGGTTGTGTCTGAGGAAGCCACTGACTGTTGACTGGTGGTGTCAAATGTAACTTGGGATGAAGTGGATGACCATGTTAACCAATCGATGATGGCGGATTGGTTGCTGGTCGAGACACAACCACTAACAGATACCAGGAGCTCAGGCCTCTCACTGCGACTCCTGCTGCCACTCTCCCCTAGTCTGCTGCGACCTCTGCCTGATGAATATAGGCCTCTGCCATTCCTCTGTGCGTGTCCTTGCACTTCTCTGCCTGACATACTTAGTGCATATATGAGGGGAGTACAATACACTCCACTACACTTAAAACAGTAATTGTGTACAACACCAGCCGGTGTGTACTTTTGGCTGGCCTTTAACAGTATCTAGGCCCTTAAGATTTTAACAGGAACAAAATAGTACACCACTTAGATGTACGTATGTGGTATGTACTTATGAGGGGAGGACAATGCGCTCCAGTATGCTTTAAACAGTATTTTTGTACAACACCAGCTGGTGTGTACTTTTGGCTGGCCTTTCACAGTATCTCTAGGCCCGTAAGACTTTAACGGGAACAAAATAGTACACCACTTAGATGTTCGTATGTGGTATGCACTTATGAGGAAAAGACAATGCGCTCCAGTACGCTTAAAAAAGTATTTGTGTACAACACCAGCAGTACACAACAGTGCTGCAGCACACAGTTGCTGTGTACTACACCCAAAATTGCACTCTCTCTCAATCTCACTTCCTTCCCTATCAGTGCTTCTAGGCAGGATTTAGGCTTGGGGTGAATCGCTGCTGTTCTGTGCAACACACTGCTCTCTGTCCCTCTCTATAATAGAACGCTGTAGTGACTAGGAGGTGAATCGCTGCTGTAAAAATGCTTTTCTGTGCAACACACTGCTCTCTGTCCCTCTTTCTGTGCAACAGAATGCTGATGTGACTGTGAGGTGAATGTTGGGTCCACTGTAAAAATGTTAATTGATGTTCATGATCCAGCACTTTATAACATTTACTGTATTCAGCATTTACTGTATTTACTGTAGATGAGCAGTTGTTACGCCGAGCGCTCCGGGTCCCTGCTCCTCCCCGGAGCGCTCACGGCGTCTCTCTCCCTGCAGCGCCCTGGTCAGACCCGCTGACCGGGAGCGCTGCACTGACATTGCCGGCGGGGATGCGATTCGCATAGCGGGACGCGCCCTTTCGAAAATCGCATCCCAAGTCACTTACCCGTCCCGGTCCCCGGCTGTCATGTGCTGGTGCGCGCGGCTCTGCTCTCTAGGGCGCGCGCGCGCCAGCTCTCTGAGACTTAAAGGGCAAGTGCACCAATGATTGGTGCCTGGCCCAATTAGCTTAATTAGCTTCCACCTGCTCCCTGGCTATATCACCTCACTTCCCCTGCACTCCCTTGCCGGATCTTGTTGCCTTGTGCCAGTAAAAGCGTTTAGTGTTGTCCAAGCCTGTGTTACCTGATCTCCTGCTATCCATATTGACTACGAACCTTGCCGCCTGCCCCGACCTTCTGCTACGTCTGACCTTGCCTCTGTCTAGTCCTTCTGTCCCACGCCTTCTCAGCAGTCAGCGAGGTTGAGCCGTTGCCGGTGGATACGACCTGGTTGCTACCGCCGCAGCAAGACCATCCCGCTTTGCGGCGGGCTCTGATGAATACCAGTAGCAACCTAGAACCGGTCCACCGACACGGTCCACGCCAATCCCTCGCTGACACAGAGGATCCACATCCAGCCTGCCGAATCCTAACAGTAGATCCGGCCATGGATCCCGCTGAGGTCCCGCTGCCAGTTGTCGCTGACCTTACCACGGTGGTCGCCCAGCAGTCTCAACAGATAGAGCAACTTGGACAACAGTTCGCCCAACAAGGACAGCAGCTGTCGCAGTTGACCGCCATGCTACAGCAACTTCTGCCACAGCTACAGCAGCAACCATCTCCTCTGCCAGCTCCTGCACCTCCTCCGGAGCGAGTGCCCGCTCCTGGCCTCCGCTTGTCCCTGCCGGACAAATTTGATGGGGACTCTAGACTTTGCCGTGGTTTCCTGTCACAATGTTCCCTACATTTGGAGATGCTGTCGGACCAATTTCCTACAGAACGGTCGAAGGTGGCTTTCATGGTTAGTCTCCTGTCTGGGAAGGCCCTGTCATGGGTCACACCGCTCTGGGACCGCAATGATCCTATCACTGCTACTGTACAGTCCTTCTTCGCTACGTCTTCGAGGAACCAGCCCGAGCTTCTTCTGCCGAAACTGCCTTGCTGAACCTGGTCCAGGGAAATTCTTCTGTAGGAGAATACGCCATCCAATTTCGTACCCTCGCCTCTGAATTATCTTGGAACAACGAGGCCCTCTGCGTGACCTTTAAAAAAGGCCTATCCAGTAACATTAAGGATGTGCTGGCCGCACGAGAAATTCCTGCCAACCTGCATGAACTTATCCATTTGGCCACCCGCATTGACATGCGTTTTTCTGAAAGACACCAGGAGCTCCGCCAGGAAAAAGACCTTGATCTCTGGGCACCTCTCTCACAGTATCCTTTGCAATCTACCCCTGTGCCTCCAGCCGAGGAGGTTATGCAAGTGGATCGGTCTCGCCTCACTCATGAAGAGAGGGCTCGCCGTAGAGATAAAAATTTATGTCTGTACTGCGCTAGTACCGAACATTTCTTGGTGGATTGCCCTATTCGTCCTCCACGTCTGGGAAACGCACGCACGCACCCAGCTCACGTGGGTGTGGCGTCTCTTGGTATGAAGTCTGCTTCTCCACGTCTCACTGTGCTTGTGCGGTTTTCTCCTTCTGCCAACTCTTCCTTCTCAGCTATGGCCTTCTTGGACTCTGGTTCTGCGGGAAATTTCATTTTGGCCTCTTTTGTTAATAAGTTCAACATCCCTGTGACCCGTCTCGTCAAGCCGCTCTACATTTCCTCGGTCAACGGAGTAAAGTTGGACTGCATTGTGCGTTACCGCACAGAACCCCTGCTCATGAACATTGGACAGCATCACGAAAAAATTAAATTTTTTTGTTTTGCCCAACTGCACATCTGAAGTCCTCCTCGGTCTGCCATGGCTCCAACGCCACTCTCCTACCCTTGACTGGACCACCGGGGAGATCAAGAGCTGGGGTGCTTCTTGCCACAAAAAATGCCTCACGTCTGCTCCCAGTCCCGTAAGTCAAACCTCAGTGTCTCCTCCTCATAGCCCCCGTCCTGGTAACACTCTGCCCCGTACCAAGCTTCACCCTCTGCCCCCCCTCCCCATTCCCACTCCTTCTGAACTGCCTGCCGTTGATGTGTATACCCAGGACTTCTCTGTACTCCAGAAGGAGACTCTACAATCGCTCCCAATGTCCTCGTCCCTTGTGGAGTGACAACCGGACAAAAAGAGGGGGAGACCTAAGGGGGGGGATGGGTACTGTTACGCCGAGCGCTCCGGGTCCCTGCTCCTCCCTGGAGCGCTCGCGGCGTTCCTCTCTCTGCAGTGCCCCGGTCAGACCCGCTGACCGGGAGCGCTGCACTGACACTGCCGGCGGGGATGTGATTCGCATAGCGGGACGCGCCCGCTCACGAATCGCATCCCAAGTCACTCACCTGTCCCGGTCCCCGGCTGTCACGTCCTGGCGCACGCGGCTCCGCTCCTTAGGGCGCTCGCGCGCCAGCTCTTTAAGATTTAAAGGGCCAGTGCACCGATGATTGGTGCCTGGCCCAATCAGTCTAATTAGCCTCCACCTGCTCCCTGCTCATATTACCTCCCTTCCCCTTCACTGCCTTGCCGGATCTTGTTGCCTTGTGCCAGAGAAAGCGTTTATAGTGTTTGCCTTACCAGTGTTCCTGACCTCTTGCTATCCCCAGTGACTACGAACCTTGCCGCCTGCCCCGACCTTATGCTACGTCTGACCTTGCCTCTGTCTAGTCCTTCTGTCCCACGCCTTCTCAGCAGTCAGCGAGGTTGAGCCGTTGCCGGTGGATACGACCTGATTGCTACCGCCGCAGCAAGACCATCCCGCTTTGCAGCGGGCTCTGGTTAATACCAGTAGCAACCTAGAACCGGTCCACCGACACGGTCCACGCCAATCCCTCGCTGACACAGAAGATCCACATCCAGCCTGCCGAATCCTAACAATGAAGAGAACATATAGTGGCTGAATGACACAACCTGGAGTTGGTGGCAGCATGAGGAGACCATATAGTGCCTGAATGACACAGTGTGGAGTTAGCAGCAGCATGAGGACACCATATAGTGGCTTAATGACACAGCTTGGAGTTGGCGGCAGCATGAAGAGAAAATATAGTGGCTGAATGACACAGCCTGGAGGTGGAGGAAGCATGAGGAGACCATATAGTGGCTTAATGACACAGCCTGGAGTTGGGGGCAGCATGAGGAGAACATAAGGTGCCTGAATGACACAGCCTGGAGTTGGTGGCAGCATGAGGAGAATATATAGTGACTGAATGACACAGCCTGAAGGTGGCAGAAGCATAAGGAGACCATATAGTGGCTGAATGACACAGTGTGGAGGTGGCGGCAGCATGAGGAGACCATATAGTGGCTGAAGGACACAGCGTGGAGGTGACGGTAGCATGAGGAGACATATCATGGCTGAATGACACAGCATGGAGGTGGCAGCAGCATAAGGAGACCATATAGTGGCTGACTGACACAACCTGGAGTTGGGGACACCATGAGGAGACCATATAGTGGCTAAATGACACTTCGTGGAGGTGGAGGCAGCATAAGGAGACCATATAGTTGCTGAATGACACAGCCTGGAGGTGACAGCAGCATGAGGAGAACATATGGTGGCAGTATGAGATAGCTTGGAGCAGGCATCAGCATGAGAAAATATGGTGGCAGAATGAGACAGCCTGGATGTGGCAGCAGCATCAGGAGTCCTGAAAGTGACCCGGTGACAGAGTAGTGCCGTGAATGGCAATACCAGTACCCGGTGAAGAAGGTGGGTGAAAAAAGGAGAAGATATGTGGAATCAAGTGGGTGGCAGGATCAGAATAGTAGCTGAGGCAGGTAGGCAGAAGAAAACGGTCTCTTTTGTAAAAGTGTTAGTGTGCACAAGTAAATATTGAGGATATGCATTACGTAAAACATAACTTTTAATAATATGCTTAGAATAAAATATATGGACCCCAATTTTTTTTTATTAAACAGTAGTAAAGGTGTGCAAAAAACACCATGTGCCACCTACACCACCAAATATTGATGTGATGCAAAGACCTCTAAAAGGTGGAAGGGAACAACGTATGGCCCATTGTAACCGGTGGGGGTAAAAACTTCCCCTGTAATGCCCTACTCCCACATTATTAATTCCCTTCTTGGCAAGTGTGACTCGCCCTAAAAAGAGCGGCCCCACACAGTAAAAAATCTCTATTTCTACCTAAAAACCCTGGGAAATGGCAGTGTTTGTAGGGGGAAATAGGGAGAGATTCCTGTGTGGGGCCGCCCTTTTTAGGGCGAGTAACACTTGCGAAGAAGGGAATTAATAATACATTGTTCCCTTCCACCTTTTAAAGGTCTTTGCATCACATCATTACTTGGTGGTGTAGGTGGCACATGGTGTATTTTGCACATATTTCCTTTTGTTTAATAAAAAAAAAAAATTTGGGTCCATATAGTTAGTCTTAAGCATATTATTAAAAGTTATGTTTTACGCAATGCCTATCCTCAATACTTACTTGTGATCTGATGCGGAGGAATGTCTGTATTTGGGGAGCAGAGCCTTAAATATGTTAAGCACTATCCATATTTGTGAAGTGTTGGTGTGGCACCATGGTCAATCTACTCTCATGCATCAGGCATTGGTGGGGGGAAATCCTGGCTGATCCATGCCGGATTAAGCTTCACAAAGGTCAGTCTCTCTACATTTTTTGTGGACAGACGAGTTAATATGGCCCCTGCCGCAATAAATACCCGCTCTGATGGCACACTACTGGCGGGGAATGACAGATTTTCCAGGGCAAACTCTGCTAGTTGCAGCCACAAATCAAGTTTGGCTGCCTAGAAGTCCAGCGGATGTTCTAGGTGTGTTGGCATGATCATGTCAAGTTATGCCCCCACCTACTGGTTCAGGTCCTGCTCCAGGTTTACCTGCTGGTGATGAGTTGCTTCACTATGTGGGTGAAGAAAGCTACTCATCTGCGACTGTAGACTCAGGCTGCTGCTGATGGAGGTGGTATTGCTCCTGCCAACCCACCCCTCCCCAGCAGCCATGGCAGTGGAAGGTGAGTGCAGAGGGCCCCCAGAGTCAGACCTGCAAGAGGATGGACGATGGCGCAAATAGGCATTTGCGCACTGACTATGTAGTATGTCTCTGTAGTAGGTCCGTTTGTTCTCCCTCTCAGTGGGTGTAAAATAAGGTCCCCTTTTGTGCCGGTAGTGAGGGTCCAATAAGGTGGAGAGCCAGAAGTCATCCCATTCGGCGGTCACTACGCAAGCAAGCGAACATGCATTGTGCCATTTGTACAAGTGACTTGGAGGGACTCCCTGCCTCCATTTCCACTGCATACTGCCACGGTGTGTCTGGGTCCTCTGTCTCGCCTTCCTCATAGCTCCTCTAGCTGCTCCTGCTCCTCCTCTCCTGTCAAATGACTAGAAAAACTGCCCATCTCGTGAAACCTAAACTGTGCTCCACTGTGCCCCTCCCTCTTCTCCTCCAGTTCAGCCCCCACAGGGCTTATGTGACCATGAGATGTAGGCACCACGTCTCCAATGTAAAAACAAAAGGAAAAATAGCCAGCACAGCAACCTAATACACAGGTGCCCGCTGCTGTGGCAAATACAAAATGTACAAAAAAGAAAGTTGCAACAGCACTCTTGGTAAAAAAATGGAGGCTCTTAGCGCACTTTTTGATCAAAATGTGTCCCCCCATCCACCACGCGGAGGTGGCCTCATATCGGATGGGACCCTAACATGATAACTCACCTCTGTTGTGCATATAGCCTCTGACTGTGTGACATGTTGGATCAGCCATTGACTAAACCACCTTCAGTCTGAGAGGGGTGGGGTGCACGGCTAAAGAGGGTGCCACACCCCCCAACCTACAAAGGAAAAACAAAAGGAAAAATAGCCAGCACAACAACCTAATACACAGTTGCCCGCTGCTGTGGCAAATACAAAATGTACAAAAAAGAAAGCTGCAACAGCACTCTTGGTCAAAAAATGGAGGCTCTTAGCGCACTTTTTGATCAAAATGTGTCCCCCCCCCCACCAGGCGGAGGTGGCCTCATATCGGATGGGACCCTAACATGATGACTCACCTCTGCTGTGCATATAGCCTCTGACTGTGTGACATGTTGGATCAGCCATTGACTAAACCACCTCCAGTCTGAGAGGGGTGGGGTGCATGGCTAAAGAGGATGCCACCCCCCCCCCCCCCAACTTACAAAGTAAAAAGTTAAAAAGTTTTTACTTTGTAAGTTGGGAGGTGTGGCACCCTCTTTAGCCCTGACCAGCCATTATTTCCAACACATGTTGTAGTAGATGAAGCATTGAAATTACATTGTTCATCCTGTAATCCAGGCGACTAACTAATAATGTGGTTTCCTCAAAGGGCCTGAGCAAATGGCAGGTGTCCCGTATGAGCTGCCACTGGTTGACATTAAAGTTACACAGGGGAGTCCCCCTATCTGCTTGGATCATCAAGAAATTGGTGATGGCTTTTCTCTGTTCGGATGCCGTTCTGACACTGCTGTGCTTTACAGTATACGAGTGCCTGAAGTGTATGCAAAGTTTCCTTCCCATTGTTAGGATGTCTTGCAGATGGGGAACACTTCAGGGACCGTTTCACAACCAGATTGAACACGTGTGCCATGCAGGGAGCATGTCTCAGTCTTCCTTGTTGCAACACTTCCCATTGTCTGTCACAATGGTTTCCATTTCCAGTTTTCGTGGAGTAAGCCATGATTTGATTTCTTGATGAATGACTTTTAACAGTTCCTCCCTGTGTGTGTCTGGCACCGACCAGGGGACAAGGAGAGTGAGCCCTAAACTGACCCTAAAACTGCTCTCCCTGTCTACTTGCCCATCCACCCTAACAGGTGGATAGACAACTGGGCGCCGGTCCCTCCCTGACCTAAAATGCAAGGGCCTAATAAAAACACAAACTAATAAATAATCGGTCACAAACCAGAAACATAACGGGAACATAGAACTCTCTAACAGATTAAGATCAGAGGACACAGATCAGTGAGCAGCACAGGGGACACTATGGATCAGCAGTCATGAACAGACAGGAATATAGCATAATCCCCATAATGCCACCTAACATGGCTAAAACCAGAAAATACAAAGTGCATGCTAAAACAAAGATAGTAGATTAAAAGCTCGAACAAAGAGTGTTTCACCAAGCCTCCATTAGCAGCATAACCAGCATGTTAGCAAGTCAGGATGAAATTAAGTCAATCACCAGCACTGAAGCTAGTCAGTGCTGAACTTAAATGGACACACCCTATAGGCTGTTGGCTAACAGAGGCTGAGGCTGAAAAAGCCAGAGACATTAACTATTCCCTGACCAGAGAACATAAAACAGTTCACACACAGCAAATCCAATAACTGTATGTGAACACAGACCAGGACAGACATGACAGTGTGACTCCATTTGCCAAGACAAACCATGTGAAGAACAGCGTGACAATGTCGTGCCCTGCACACATGGTATAGTGGAAGGGCACTGAGACTTGTTCGTGCAGTGGAGGCTGAGTACACAGTGGAGGATGACGAGTAGCACACTGTCACAGGACCAATGGCCTGAGAGCGTGGAGGCAGAAGCGGCATGATCTGTCCAAGTTGGTGTTGTGGCTGTGCAGGAACCACATTCACCCAGTGAGTCGTAAAGGACATGAATTGCCCCTGACCGTAGTTACAGCTCCACACGTTGGCGCTGCCGTGCACTTTGGCAAACACCGACAGGCTCAAGGACTTGCCCACCTTCTGTTCCACAAAATTGTGCAGGGCTTGTACTGCCTTCTTCGCAAAGAAATTACGGCTTCGGATTTTCCACCTCGGCTCCGCACAAGCCATCAGTTCTCTGAAAGGTGCAGAGTCCACCACTTGAAAAGGGAAGGACTGCAGCACCAGCAACTTGGACAAGAGCACATTCAGCCTCTGCGCCGTTGGATGAGTGGGCGCCTACTGTTGTCTCTTGGACATGGCTTCACCGATGGATTGCTGGCTGAATGACTGACTCGAAGTAGGAGGACCAGGAGCATCTGAAGCGCCAGAATATGGGTATGACACACAGCTCCCTTCGGCTGAGGTGGTGGAGCCTTGGCTGGCTGAAACAGGGAGCGGCATGCCACTGGCTGATGCAGCAGGCTGGACCACCACATCGGAGCCACGGTTCTCCCAGGCCGCTTTATGGTAACGCTGCATATGTTGACGCAGGGCCATGGTGCCAACATTGGGACCCTGGCCACGCTTCACCTTCTGCCGACATATCTTCCATGTGGCCATGTTAACCTCCTCCTGATGCTTGATGAAAAACTGCCACACCGCTGAGAAGCTGATTTTCCCACCAATAGTCCGCACTGATTGACTGCTACTGCCGCTGACTCCAGGAACACCTGTTTCACTTCCTTCCAGGAAGGTAGGCTGCCGCAAAGCAGGTGTTCTACCCCGGGCACGTTTGGCTCCAGACTTTCCACTTCTGCCACCATGCTGATTGCCAACCATGATACCACCTTGCTGGCTCAGCTGCTGCCTCATAGGCAACCTGCAACCCTCTTCTCCTGATGATGATGAAGCCCCTTCTGCATCCGGCTCCCAAGTGCGATCAGCTTCATCATCATCGAGTTGTGTCTGCATGTCACTGATGTCCTGAGCCTGAGCGCTCGCAACACCACCTCCCACACACCTCTCCTCATCACTACTTGCCCGCCTAGTGGAGGAACCGGCAGATGTCTCTTCCACTTCTTGGCTGGGCAGTGGCTGCTGACTGTCCTCTTGATCATCCTCACTAAATAGTAGAGCTGAACCCACAGCATAAGATACTTCTGTGGGGGAGGGAATAGCATAGAACAGAGGCAATGTAAGCACAGGGACTGCTCCCGGGCCATGCCAACTGAGGGTTGTGTCTGAGGAAGCCACTGACTGTTGACTGGTGGTGTCAAATGTCACTTGGGATGAAGTGGATGACCATGTTAACCAATCGATGATGGCGGATTGGTTGCTGGTCGAGACACAACCACTAACAGATACCAGGAGCTCAGGCCTCTCACTGCGACTCCTGCTGCCACTCTCCCCTAGTCTGCTGCGACCTCTGCCTGATGAATATAGGCCTCTGCCATTCCTCTGTGCGTGTCCTTGCACTTCTCTGCCTGACATACTTAGTGCATATATGAGGGGAGTACAATACACTCCACTACACTTAAAACAGTAATTGTGTACAACACCAGCCGGTGTGTACTTTTGGCTGGCCTTTAACAGTATCTAGGCCCTTAAGATTTTAACAGGAACAAAATAGTACACCACTTAGATGTACATATGTGGTATGTACTTATGAGGGGAGGACAATGCGCTCCAATATGCTTTAAACAGTATTTTTGTACAACACCAGCTGGTGTGTACTTTTGGCTGGCCTTTCACAGTATCTCTAGGCCCGTAAGACTTTAACGGGAACAAAATAGTACACCACTTAGATGTTCGTATGTGGTATGCACTTATGAGGAAAAGACAATGCGCTCCAGTACGCTTAAAAAAGTATTTGTGTACAACACCAGCAGTACACAACAGTGCTGCAGCACACAGTTGCTGTGTACTACACCCAAAATTGCACTCTCTCTCAATCTCACTTCCTTCCCTATCAGTGCTTCTAGGCAGGATTTAGGCTTGGGGTGAATCGCTGCTGTTCTGTGCAACACACTGCTCTCTGTCCCTCTCTGTAATAGAACGCTGTAGTGACTAGGAGGTGAATCGCTGCTGTAAAAATGCTTTTCTGTGCAACACACTGCTCTCTGTCCCTCTTTCTGTGCAACAGAATGCTGATGTGACTGTGAGGTGAATGTTGGGTCCACTGTAAAAATGTTAATTGATGTTCATGATCCAGCACTTTATAACATTTACTGTATTCAGCATTTACTGTATTTACTGTAGATGAGCAGTTGTTACGCCGAGCGCTCCGGGTCCCTGCTCCTCCCCGGAGCGCTCACGGCGTCTCTCTCCCTGCAGCGCCCTGGTCAGACCCGCTGACCGGGAGCGCTGCACTGACATTGCCGGCGGGGATGCGATTCGCATAGCGGGACGCGCCCTTTCGAAAATCGCATCCCAAGTCACTTACCCGTCCCGGTCCCCGGCTGTCATGTGCTGGTGCGCGCGGCTCTGCTCTCTAGGGCGCGCGCGCGCCAGCTCTCTGAGACTTAAAGGGCAAGTGCACCAATGATTGGTGCCTGGCCCAATTAGCTTAATTAGCTTCCACTTGCTCCCTGGCTATATCACCTCACTTCCCCTGCACTCCCTTGCCGGATCTTGTTGCCTTGTGCCAGTAAAAGCGTTTAGTGTTGTCCAAGCCTGTGTTACCTGATCTCCTGCTATCCATATTGACTACGAACCTTGCCGCCTGCCCCGACCTTCTGCTACGTCTGACCTTGCCTCTGCCTAGTCCTTCTGTCCCACGCCTTCTCAGCAGTCAGCGAGGTTGAGCCGTTGCTAGTGGATACGACCTGGTTGCTACCGCCGCAGCAAGACCATCCCGCTTTGCGGCGGGCTCTGGTGAACACGAGTAGCCACTTAGAACCGGTCCACCGGCATGGTCCACGCCAATCCCTCGCTGACACAGTGGATTTACAACCTGTAAGCCGAATCGTGACAGCAGTGTTAATCGGGTGACCCTGTCTGCCCAATGGGAACCCCTAAATTGGTCAGTATATAGTGTTGAGGGGGTGCCCCTGTTCAGTTGGAGTTTGGAATTAATGCTGAGCACAGTGTGGAAAGGAGGTGGAAGTTGTGTTTGGTGAATCGACAGGGAAGCCTAAGAAAATATCCTCTCAAGTCAGCCCCGCCATTCTGCAAGTGTTCCCTCGCACAGTGGTGAGTCAAGTCCTGGCGATGATAGTAATTGGACCTTGTCAGAACCCTAGTCCGCGTGGGAAATTTAGAGTCTCTGATCTCAAGTCAGTATTACTCAAGTGAGTGAAAAGCACCATAAGTCCCAGCAAGGGAACAGGGCTCCCAAAGGATTACACTGCATCCCTTCTACTCTGCTCCATACTGTGTGTGTAATACCATTTGCACCTGCTTAGTAAAAGGCAGTTATCTGTAACCCGACATTGGTGTGTTTATTACCCCCTGTGTCTGGCCCAGGAGAAGCTTTCTACACCTCGGACTGTGTCTAGGCTAATGGTGCCCTGGTGTCAGGAAGTGATAGGAATTCCTTGCACCCTTGTGTCACCACAGATATGTGCTTGATTATCAGACTTTCTGGACTATAATATTTTCATCGAATTTTACCAAAAACCTCACACCTTTCCTTACTTTGTCTTCTGATCATGGTCAATACTAATGAAGAATGGCAACTTTTACTGCATCCATTATATAAATGAACTTTTCTTGACCCTTTCCATAGTTGGTGTTGAGGAATTTGGCAGGAAATCTGTTACCTGCTGAGTCTTTAAAAATCGTGGTTAAATTTAAATTATAGTGTAATTTTGTCTTTGGAGCAGACAGGTAGAGATAGAACCCTCCAATATCTGGCATGGTCTGCTCTATTAGCAACCTGATGTCCCTGGGAAGGAAATAATGCGAATTATTTATCGTTTACAGGACCGTGATTATAGTGATTCAGTGAATTATGCAGCTATCCTGCTGAGATGAGGTTCAAAACCATTATTATTTATAAAGTTCCAATATTTTCTGCCGCGCTGTACTACTAAACATAATCAGCTTATAAAATACATTATAATTGAATGTAATAATAGAGCGCGGGGATGGTCAAAATAAAAGACACAGGGGGAGATTCTCAAAAACTACAGTAATTTCTGTTCCAGCGATATTATTCACACCTTTTTTTTTTCTCCTCACATTTTCAAAGGTCTCTTGTGCTGCTTTGAAAATATTTGCAAATTCATTTTGGTGCCACTTTTGTTTTTGTTTTTTCGTGGTAAATTTTTTCTTTTGTTGCAGCCATATTGGATTTTTTTTTTGTGCCAAAATTGTTGAGTTTGGCACCAAAATCAGCAATTTTAGCGCCAAAATTGCAGATGTTTGCGCCAAATTTTACATCCCAGAAAATTCTGGTGGAAACATCTCATGAAATATTCCATGGTTACCAGTGTCCAAACAAGCAATAACTGTATCAATAAAACATTTCTGAGCTTAAATGTGAGTGCAGGTGCAGTGACAGAGAAATAAAAAAAAAAAAAAAAATAATTATAATATTTAAATTATTACTTAAATAACACCTTTGTCCCCCTCAAAAAAATACAAAAAAAAAAAAAAGCAATAAAACTACAACCATTTCTGTGATTTCTACACTATCAAAAAGCTAATGTGAAATTTTTTATGTAAACTGGACTCTTACAAAACTGACGTGAACAGTGTAAACCAGTGGATACTTTTCGTGCCAAAATTTTGGTGCAAAATAGTTTTTTTTTCCCCGCAAAATTCTTTGAGAATCTCCCCCCACTGAATCTGGATTATGAGATTTTTGTTTTTTGCAACCAAAAACTGTGCTGACATCCAGAACAATAAATACTGTAGAAATACCCTTAACCCCTTAAGGACCAAGGACGTACCGGTACGTCCTTGGTCCTGCTCTTCCGATATAACGCGGGGTTACACAGTAACCCCGCGTCATATCATGGCGGGCCCGGCGTCATAGTGAAGCCGGGACCCGCCTCTAATAGCGTGCAGCGCCGATCGCGGCGCCGCACGCTATTAACCCTTTAGCCGCGCGCTCAAAGCTGAGCCGCGCGGCTAAAAGTGAAAGTGAAAGTTCCCGGCTAGCTCAGTCGAGCTGTTCGGGATAGCCGCGGCTAATCGCGGCATCCCGAACAGCTGACAGGACAGCGGGAGGGCCCCTCCCTGCCTCCTCGCTGTCCGATCGCCGAATGACTGCTCAGTGCCTGAGATCCAGGCATGAGCAGTCATCCGGCAGAATTGTTGATCACTGGTTTCTTATGAGAAACCAGTGATCAGCATAGAAGATCAGTGTGTGCAGTGTTATAGGTCCCTATGGGACCTATAACACTGCAAAAAAAAAGTGAAAAAAAAAGTGAATAAAGATCATTTAACTCCTCCCCTATTAAAAGTTTGAATCACCCCCCTTTTCCAATAAAAAAAAAAACACAGTGTAAATAAAAATAAAAATAAACATATGTGGTATCACCGCGTGCGGAAATGTCCGAATTATAAAAATATATCATTAATTAAACCGCTCGGTCAATGGCGTGCGCGCAAAAAAATTCCAAAGTCCAAAATAGTGCATTTTTGGTCACTTTTTATATCATTTAAAAATGAATAAAAAGTGATCAATAAGTCCTATCAATGCAAAAATGGTACCGTTAAAAACTTCAGATCACGGCGCAAAAAATGAGCCCTCATACCGCCCCATACACAGAAAAATAAAAAAGTTATAGGGGTCAGAAGATGACAATTTTAAACGTATTAATTTTCCTGCATGTAGTTATGATTTTTTCCAGAAGTCCGACAAAATCAAACCTATATAAGTAGGGTATCATTTTAATCGTATGGACCTACAGAATACATATCAGGTGTCATTTTTACCGAAAAATGTACTACGTAGAAACGGAAGCCCCCAAAAGTTACAAAACAGCGTTTTTTTTTCAATTTTGTTGCACAATGATTTTTTTTCCCGCTTCACCATAGATTTTTGGGCAAAATGACTGACGTCATTACAAAGTAGAATTGGTGGCGCAAAAAATAAGCCATCATATGGATTTTTAGGTGTAAATTTGAAAGAGTTATGATTTTTTAAAGGCAAGGAGCAAAAAACGAAAATGCAAAAACGGAAAAACCTCCACTCCTTAAGGGGTTAATCATAATTTAATACAGAGCTACGCCCAGGAAATAACAGCCACACACCTCCCTGTGCCCCGCCTTTGCCCTCCATTGCCCACGACCATAATGTCCTGGTTTTTGCTGAAACAAAGCTGAAGAGCACATCCATTCTGAGTGACTGCTCCTCTCCATCACCATTGCTTGGCATGTCATAGGCAAATCACGCTGCAGGCCAAACGCCTGGGAAAAAAAGTCACTGTCACCTTAGAGGAGAGCAAAGCTTATCATTGTTCCTTGAGTTTAGCTGTTTCTAAAATTTAAAGGGCTCTATCAGTCTTATCCCAGTACATCTCAATCATTGTATAAAGGGAAGAGCTACAACTTGTGCTTCAATTCATGCTTTTCAAGACCTGTTATCTACTAATCCGTAGGGGGCAGTAATAAAGTAGTTATATTTTTATACATAGAAGACTGTATTATAGTACAGTGACCCCCCCCCCCCCGACCTACAATGGCCCCGACATACGATAATATCAACATGCGATGGCCTCTGAGAGGCCATCGCATGTTGAAGGCAGCATCAACATGCTTTTGTATGTCGGGGCCAATGCATAAACGGCTATACGGCAACGCAGACAGCTTCAGCTGCCGCCGGATAGCCGTTTACGATGCCCCGTGTGCTCCGGTGATGCTCTCTTACCTGTCCTCGGGGCTCCGGACAGTCCTCTTCGGGCTCCCCTGCATCACCGTCGCTCTCCTTCGTTGTTATCACGCAGAGAGCGAGGATCCCAGGGAAGCAGAGACATCCAGAGCGTCGGGGACACCCCAGGGACGCGGCGACAGCGATGGAGGGCGACATCCAGGGCAGCGGTGACGAGCGGTGTCTGGGGCAGGTGAGTATAACTTACTATTCTTTCCATTGCACGGATCTCTCAACATACGATGGTTTCAACAAACGATGGTTCATTTGGAACGGATTACCATGGTATGTTGAGTGACCACTGTAGTTATATTGTTGTACATAGAAGACAGTATTATAGTATTATAGTCGTGCAGGGAACAGTATTATAGGTATATTCTTGTACATAGGAGGAAATATTATAGTAGTTATATTCTTGTACATAGAGAACAATATTATTATAGTTATATTCTTTTACATAGAAGGCAACAGGGCCGGCCCTATTCAGGTGGCTAGTCTTTGCTGCTGCCCCCTTTTTTTTTTTTGTGCCACCTGGGTCCATGGTCGGGCCAGCCCTGCTGCTATGCCACTCACTGGGTCTGGACATCAGTGACGCCACTCGTCATGCCACCGCCGGAGAGAAGCGTGGCGCAGACCAGGTGAGTGTGTGTGTTTCTCTGTCTCTGTGTGTGTCTCTGTGTTTGTCTGTTTCTGTGTTTGTCTGTCTGTGTGTGTGTGTTGGGCGGGGGAGGGGGGAGTTGTTGAAACTATGCTATCTTATGTGGAGAAACTATGCTCCTAACGTTGGGAATCTATCTTACCTAACGTAGGGAACGGGACACTATGCTACCTAACGTGGGGAATCTATGCTACATAATGTAGGGAAACTATGCTCCTAATGTGGGGCAACTGCTGCCTACCTAATGTAGGGGAACTGTTGCCTACCTAATGTAGGGGAACTGCTGCCTACCTATTGGTTTTTTTTGGAGGGGAGGGGGGCAGCATTTCACTCTTGGACCCAGGCAGCACAATGTCTTGTGCCGGCCCTGGAAGGCAGTATTATAGTAGTTATATTTGTGTACACAGGGGATAGTATTATAGGTATATTCTTGTACATAGAGGTAATATTATAGTAGATATATTCTTGTACATAGAGAACGGTATTGCGGTAGTAATATTCTTGTACATAGGAGGCGGTATTATAGCAGTAAATTCTTGAACATAGGAAACAGTATTAAAGTTGTTATATTTGTGTACATGGGTGCAGAATTAAAGTAGTTATATTGTACATAGGAGGCAGTATTATAGCAGTTATATTCTTGTACATAGGAAACAGAATAATAGCAGTGATATTCCTGTACATAAGGAACAGTATGATTAAGTTATGAAGAGCTCACTAATAAATAATACCCAGTAAACATATTTCTTTATATGACTAATTGTGTTACTTTTTGGAACCTTATGGGTTATGACAATGCAAATGACTGAGAGCTTTGTTCAGGCTCACATTGAATTCCCAGCATTACTTGAGATTCTCAGAAAACCAAGCTTTTATTTGGAAGGTGACAAACTCCTAAATCACAGAGATTTCTATAAAAATATTTGACAGTTTTTTTTTTTTTTAGCTTGGAGCAAAACAAGAAGCAGGACAGTGATAGATTCTTCCATGTGTGCGGTGCGCTTCCATGATAAAATGCTCAGCAGTAGCCGAAAATATCAGGAAATTCTAATAAACCAAACCCAAGAGAGATATCTGAAGATCACTGCTGGGGCTGTGAGGGGCTCGGTGCCCCCAGAGTTACATGTAATCTAATGTACATCATCACTGACTTTGCAGATATTTTTTGAATTATTGTCTTGACCATCTATGTAGCAGAAGTGTCAAACATGATCAACTATTACAGCAACATCTCTATGCAGTGTGAATCAATGTGAACTCATCCCCACTGGCCCAATGGGACCTATTGGGTTACAAGAAAAGGTGTAAAAGAGCAATATGACTCATACAGGCAATTGTCCTTTAGACCTGTGGATTGTAACATAGAATTTCAAATATCTATAAATCATTAACCTCTTCTCTCCTTGAACACTGCTACTATGTTCAGCATATATTTGCAGCCCTTCCATGTGTTCAGCCATGTGAATTTCTCTTGTTATCTATAGACTGAATATTTTAGCTCATGTACCAATGAAACATCAGAAAATATGACAGGTAAAGGGAAAACATTACATTGTGCAGCGACAGTGTATAACAGATTTTAAGTGTTACAAATATGTCAATGGTCATTCACATGCTGTAAATGTAAACACCAAACAGTGCCTATTATACATAAAAACATCATACAATACTCAAATGATATGACTAATCAGTGCTTTCATAAATCTTATGTATGGTAGTATTAATGTAATAGAATATCAATAGAATACTACCATACTGTCATACAGTGGTGTCCAGATAAGCTACTATACAGTACCCAAATGATTCTACAATACTATTGTGGTGAGGGTGTGACGAGGGCAGATGGAATTACCCTAGTGGCAAATGGCATTAACCCCTTGTGTTCGTGACGCCAGGGTGTGGTTTATCCTCTACACCACCAGAAGGTATACCGCTGGATCCTGGGCTAGGCACGGGGGCAAATAATTACTCCGATGTCAAGTTACGGAACGACAGCTTTACTCAGTCAGACAGATGTAACAGTTTATACAGCTTGGCTAGGCCCAAGGAGGTGACCAGTGACTTCAAAGAACACAGGGCTTGTTGGGAGGACTTGGACAATTTGATGGAGGACCACGCTGACTTGAGACAGATTGACTTGGACTGACTTGACTGAGACTGACTATGACAGACTTTACCCGGTTTGTAGCTTACCAGGCTTTGTCTTGGACCTGGGCGGTAGTGGACTTGTGGATCCGTGGGTGTGTGGTAGACTTTAGGCCTCTTTAGGACACCAGACACTCTCTCCAGACTTAAGCTCACTGCAACTCAGCACAAAAGAGAGCGAGGAAGCTCCACCCAGGACTTATATGGGGGAGACTCAGGAGGGGTCCCATAGGTCACCCTGTAGGTCACATGGTCACTGGTACCTTCCTTGGTTACAATCACATGACAACACTTAAAGGTATATAACATTATATGTACATTACACTATATAACATTGGCACTTAGGGGAATACATAAGATACAAGTACAAGGGGGGCCCAGGGGTCACGAAATGGAGTCTGCCGGACAGGACGACAAAGGTACAGGGGTGCAACTCCTATATTGGGCACACAGGAACACTTAGGGCCAGTTCACACTGAGAATTTGCTTTGCAGCAGTCTCCCATTGCTGACAATAGGATTCCACTGCAGAATTTCCATCGAAAGAATGAACATGTATTTTGTGTGAACTGCATCCGTCAATAGGGACGGAACATATCGGTGCAGTCATAGCACAGGCAGCACCAGGTGCACTTAGAATATGTGCTTGGAATTTGTCCTGGTGGAAATTCTCAGTGTGAGCATACACTAACAGTAACTTCTGACTAAATAGGAGAGGGCAAATGTGTACATGGTGATGGCAATTGGCAATTGTAGAGTGGCCCTATTCTGTTCCTTGTTATAGGACCTCTAAACCCCTCCCTCATCCATTAAAATGCATTCCAATGCTAAATAAACACTCCTGACCACCTAGGTCATATACAGGGCTATGCCATTAAAGAAATTCTGCACTCCTGACCAGCTAAAAGAATGAACATGTTCATTCTGTTGGCAGAAATTTACACTGACTGCATTGTCGTCAGTGGTGGCTGCGCATGTCTGCGCAGTGATAGATTTTTGGCGGCAGCGCACACTGCTCTCGCAATAACACTGATCACTCTTCTTGCAGCCATTGTAAAAACTCTCTGGGGAGATTCATCAAACATTGTGCAATGGAACAATTGGTTGCTACTGGCAACTGTTCCTCTGCAGAAACTTTAATAAATCTTCCCCAGAGAGTTTTTACAATGGCTGCCAGAAGACAGAGAAGGATCAGCGCCATTTTGAGAGCAGCTGCAACTCTAGTCAGGAGAGTAATGACTGCTCTATACCAACTATTGTTTTGCTGTATGTGGATAGACAGAGGGATCTATAAGTATTTTAACTTTACAAAGCTCCATCATGACTAAATAGGACTTGTTTGGGGCAATAGAACCTTGTCCAGCCATACTTCTCCTTCATAATTTTGTATTTAGTACTTTGAAGGACAATTTAGTAATTAGAAACATGGAGGTTAGAAGCATAAAGGATGTGGAGGTTCAAAGCACGGAGGACATGGAGGTTAGAAGCATAGAGGACATGGAGGTTAGAAGCATGGAGGACATGGAGGTTAGAAGCATGGAGGACATGGAGGTTAGAAGCATGGAGGACATGGAGGTTAGAAGCATGGAGGACATGGAGGTTAGAAGCATGGAGGACATGGAGGTTTGAAGCAACGAGGACATGGAGGTTAGAAGCATGGAGGACATGGAGGTTAGAAGCAAGGAGGACATGGAGGTTAGAAGCATGGAGGACATGGAGGTTAGAAGCACAGAGGACGTGGAGGTTAGAAGCATGGAGGATGTGGATGTTAGAGGCATGGAGGACATGGTTGTTAGAAGCATGGAGGGCATGGAGGTTAGAAGCATGGAGGACATGGAGGTTATAAGCATGGAGGACATGGAGGTTATAAGCATGGAGGACATGGTGGTTAGAAGCATGGAGGACGTGGAGGTTAGAAGCATGGAGGACGTGGAGGTTAGAAGCATGGAGGACATGGAGGTTAGAAGCTTGGAGGACGTGGAAGTTAGAAGCATGGAGGACGTGGAGGTTAGAAGCATGGAGGATGTGGAGGTTAGAAGCATGGAGGACGTGGAGGTTAGAAGCATGGAGGACGTGGAGGTTCGAAGCATGTAGGACATGGAGGTTAGAAGCATGGAGGACATGGAGGTTAGAAGCACAGAGGACGTGGAGGTTAGAAGCATGGAGGATGTGGATGTTAGAGGCATGGAGGACATGGTTGTTAGAAGCATGGAGGGCATGGAGGTTAGAAGCATGGAGGACATGGAGGTTATAAGCATGGAGGACATGGAGGTTATAAGCATGGAGGACATGGTGGTTAGAAGCATGGAGGACGTGGAGGTTAGAAGCATGGAGGACGTGGAGGTTAGAAGCATGGAGGACATGGAGGTTAGAAGCTTGGAGGACGTGGAAGTTAGAAGCATGGAGGACGTGGAGGTTAGAAGCATGGAGGATGTGGAGGTTAGAAGCATGGAGGACGTGGAGGTTAGAAGCATGGAGGACGTGGAGGTTCGAAGCATGTAGGACGTGGAGGTTAGAAGCATGGAAGACAAGGAGGTTAGAAGCATGGAGGACGTGGAGGTTCGAAGCATGGAGGACGTGGAGGTTAGACTGTATTTACACTGTACTGTGCACTGTCCATATAACTCCAACAGATAACACTGTATAGAGACATTCCGTGGCATCTGTCACCAATAGGCTCAGTGAAGGATGGTAAGTAGTACCTGGAGCCCCACTTCCAAAGGATGTAACAACGCTCCATGTGCATAAAAGGGGCTGAGAAGGGCCAGAAGCAAAATGAATATGGTCTCTCTCTGCTGGTGCACACAGGGGGTACCTATGATGGGCGTCCCCTTCTTTTTCTGCAGAATATCTTTCCTAGAGTTGACAGCTACATCCAAGTCCATTACCACTCACAGGGTATTAGGTGAGTAGCATAATGAGGATAAATACAGCCCATGTAAGTTTCACAGTACCCTCCCTCTCCCCATAGGGTTCCGGCTATGCTAAGAGCCCCCACCACAGCACCTGCAGCCATTAGCCATTAATATTATGCCATTATATTTGCATAAAGAGAAAATCTCTTTGCAGCTGGTTCTACAGAGGACGGAAAATCCACAGACAGCAGGTCACAGTCCTCAGAAGCCATCCTTCTCGCTCTCGCTATCCCAGATTAAAGGGTCTGGAAAGTAAGCATTTAAAGGGTTAAATGTACATAATTAACCCTGTCATTTCTGGAGGATTGTTTATGAGTCAATAGAATATGGATAGTGTGCTGAGATATAGGGTCAAATATAATCAACGAGTGACTCAAACCTTTGGTCAAATCTGTACTTTTATTTTGTGGGACTCAAAATGGAGTCTTTTGTTCTTTTAAGTACCACAAAAAAAGTAGATGGGCCTATTTATACCCTGGTTATGTTGTTGACAGGTCCATTTTTGTGAAGATTTTGCAGATTGCCACATATCAGCATAGTTTCAGCCACTACATGCAATAGGTCTACAACCTATTGTTTCCTTTTATTAGCTATATGAGGCTGGGAAAAGACTGACAAGTGTTACTTAAAGTGATAAGTAAAAGGAAACACAAAAATCCCTCCGCCAGGGTGATATCTACTTTATGTTGCATATTTTCTTGCCATTATATAGCAGCTGTCTGAAAATTATAGTAGTTACATTACACACAAGAAGGCCTGGTAGTAAAGGCTATGGACACCATTGAAAAGCATTTTTTATACTTTTTGTACTTGTTTTGTACTTATGGTGGTTATGGTGCAGAAACAATGTCTCCATAGGTCTTTATTAAACATTTTGCTTATGTTTGTTGCCTTTACAGTGTGCTTTATGAGCTTTAGTCTCTATACTTGTACACTGGAGTGGAACTGACAGAATAAAGTAAAGGGCTGCACCTTGTGTGTCGTTTCCACTCCTGGTTTTGGTTAAAAATACTGATGAAAATACTGAGAAAAATACTATGTGTGAACAAAGCCAACATGTTATAGTACAGGACATTCTTGGAAATGACAGCGGAGACACTGCAGCCCCCTGAATTCCCCATGTAATCACCATCTCTGTCACCTTTCCCTTATCTCTGCTGGCTTTCTATTGGATTCCCTTTGTATTTACCTATGACAGAACGCAATCTCTTGATAAAGACTCTAATTTTTGCAATTGCTCATCCCTGTTGAAGAGCTGAAGTGATTATATATCCAGCTCATCCCATTATCTCCATAAGGCACAGATTGTAGTGAATTACAGAGCAGGCTTATTAATGCTGTGATACGGCTGGGTGTAATTTGTACACTGTATAGCTCGCTGCTTTTAAATGCAGGGTTCCACTTCAGCAAAGACGGGTAAGATATGCACTTTGCTGGAATGTGCCGGAAACATCATCATTCCTTAAAGGGGAAGAAACCTCAAGTGTGCTGTCAGAAGCAATGAAACATATACAGTGGTCCCTCAAGTTACAATATTAATTGGTTCTGGGACGACCACTGTATGTTGAAACCATTGTATGTTGAGACCACAACTCTATGGAAACCTGGTAATTGGTTCTAAAGGCACCAAAATGTCATCCAAAAATAGGAAAAAGTGAGAATTAAATAAAAATAAGTAGATAACTAATATAAATAAAGCAAGTCCTTACATATAAAAGTAATAAAGATCTGCTCGGAGCTGTAACTCACTGTCTACTGAAGCGTATGCACTGCCTGGTGTCTGGTAGCGCCCCCTACAGTACAGGGAGGTATTACATGTTCTGTACTACTCTTTAACTGGGCCAGGATTAGCTTCTCTTTTGGACACCAGGTGAGGGCGGCTTCATGATACTTTTTTAGGACACTGTGTGCACTGTACAGGACCCCGAAGAAGCTCCTGTCCTCTACATAGACAAGTGCTTCCCAAGCAGGGTGGCCCCAGCAGTTGCAAAACTACAACTCCCAGCATGCCCGGACAGCCTTTGGCTGTCAGGGCATGCTGGGAGTTGTAGTTTTGCAACAGGTGGAGGCTCCCTGCTTGGGAAGCACTTGTCTATGTAGAGGACAGGAGCTTCTTCGGGGTCCTGTACAGTGCACACAGTGTCCTAAAAAAGTATCATGAAGCCGCCCTCACCTGGTGTCCAAAAGAGAAGCTAATCCTGGCCCAGATAAAGAGTAGTACAGAACATGTAATACCTCCCTGTACTGTAGGGGGCGCTACCAGACACCAGGCAGTGCATACGCTTCAGTAATACAGGAGTTTTACCAGTGAATGCCCATTCTGATTGGTCAGTTCATTGACACATTTCACAGATCTGGACTGTCTGTAGCATTATATGTTGAGTCTGGTTTCAACTTACAATGGTCCAGAAAAGACCATTGTATGTTGAAACTATTGTATGTTGAGGCCATTGTAAGTTGAGGGATCACTGTAGTTACAAGGGTACTTTGTTACATTGCTATCAGAGCTCTCAATTAGAGGAAGGATGTCAACAAGAATGTTTCTATTCACTGACAGCAAGCATAAATAAGTGACAACATATATGACAAAGATTCAAAACGTATCATGATACAGTAAATAAACAGCGAATTAAAACAAGCCTTCTCAAAACCTGTCTACGGGTTATGTGTGGTATCAGAGCTCACCTCTATTCACTACAATGAAGATGATCTGCAATACCAGACACCACCCCAGGTACAGGAGTGGCGCTGGTTTGGTAAGAAAGCATTCATGTTTTTCTAATTACAGACAGCCTCTTTATACTTAAAGGGGTACTCCATTGTCCCAGCATCTGAAACATTTTGTTCCAAACGCTGGGTGCGGGCTGCAAGGGTCATGAAATCATGGCCACGCCTCCTCTATTGGAGTCTATCCCATAGACTTGCATTGAGGGGGCGTGGCCGCGACATCACAACTTCTGTACCCCGCACCCAGCATTCGTAACAAAATGTTCAGGACGCTGGGACAGTGGAGTACCCCTTTAAATCCCATAAAAATTGGATCACTATAAATTACCGAATAAGGCTATGTTCACACATTGTAAAATTGTATGGAGTATTATTTTTACGTGCATATTTTTGTCAGTAATGACAAAATTGTACAAAATAAAATACGGCACAAGATTTTTCTCTGTGTGAACATAGCCTAAAGGCCTTTCAAGGTGTTCTCCACTTCGTACATTGGTTACTTTCTAGAAATAAGCTCATCACAAAATGTAAAGCTGTTTTTACACCGTCATTTCTTTTCAGCACGTTTGCCCAACTCCCATTGAGGGCAATGGGAGGGGGGTTTTGAGCAGTTCCACCATGTCGTTCTGATGACCCCCAAAATCAGCTGCAAAACACTTTTGTCTATTTTCAGCTAGATGTTTGCTGAGGTGAAGCGTCATGGGTAGCGACCTTTGTGGATATGCCAGTGATCCAGAACATGGTCATACAGGGCTCTCCTGAATCTCTTCACGCCTTGTGGCATAGATAACCAGACTTGCTATGCACAAAGTAATAAATAAAGATGGATTAATGATCACTCTTTCCATCTCGCATCCACACAAGCTCGCGGCTCCCCAGATGGATTCCTGTGGCCACCACAAGACTAAATATGTGATACAAGCAGCTTTTATTAGAAGCATTTATGAGATCATTATTCACTGGCAACCAAGACTGTGCGCCCTGAGCAGTTATCACACTCCATTTATTGCTACTGTCCCTACGTGTATTGCGAGCCCCATAATCACCACAATGATCACATAATGCCTGAGCTGAGCCAGAATAACTCAGTGGTTTACAGGATGGTGAGTGTGTCTCTCTGCACTGACACTTTTCATTTGTGCTTTTTACATTGTTGCGGTTTTTATGTCTGCATTAATATGATACATTTTATTGCCGCTCCAAAGTAGCATTTCCAGATAATGAGCGAGCTGGGTGGCGCGCGGATGAAGAGTGGTTCTCCGCGCTGTTTGATTATCTTTCTTCTCACCAAGAATGATTAGTTTGCATGTAGACGAGGAAGAATTACTGAGTATTAGTATGTCAGAGTTCTCCAAGTATTTTAAGTCTGACAAGGTTTGATGTCCAGGGGGCTATAAATGTATAAGCTGCGCTGTAAGAATTCAAAATATTGTGAATTTACTTATAGAATTGATGCTAAGGAAAAGTGAAAGGTTTCGTCTCTTGAACGCATATACAGTGGTCCCTCAACATACGATGGTAATTCGTTCCAAACGACCCATCGTTTGTCGAACCCATCGTATGTTGAGGGATTCGTGCAATGTAAAGTATAGGAAGCTGTACTCACCTGTCCCCGCCGCTCCGGACCAGGGCCTCACCACTCCCGATGCTGTCCCAGGGGCTCCCGATGCTGTCCCGCTGCTCCGGTGTCTTCTTCGCGATCCTCCGTCTTCTTCCGCATCTTCTGCAGGGTCCGGGCCTCGCTTTCTGGTGACGTTATTACGCTGCTGCGTAGGCGCTGCGTGCGTAGTGACGTAATAACGACGCCGGAAAGCAAGGCCCGGACCCTGGAGAAAATGCGGAAGACGCTGGAGGATCGCGAAGTGGACCCGGAGCAGCGGGAATAGTTAGGCGAACCTGCCCGGGATGCTTAAACTGCTATCCGACAGCAGCTTAAGCATTTTGCGCTGTCGGATAGCAGTTAATGCGATGGCCCCGACATATAAAAGTATTGTATGTCAATGCTGACATCGACATGCGATGGCCTCTGAGAGGCCATCGTATGTCGATTTTATCATATGTCGGGGCCATCGCATGTCGGGGGGTTACTGTATACGTCTTATATGTGGTCAATGTCTCGTAGCCAGAGCAGAAAGTCACTAACAATTTGTATTATGTAAAACTTTAAGTCTAATGTTCACATAGGGGGAGATTTATCAAAACCTGACTAGAGGAAAAGTTGCTGAGTTGCCCATAGCAACCAATCACATTGCGTATTTAATTTTTGAAAAGGCCTGTGAAAAATAAAAGAAGCGATGTGATTGGTTGCTATGGGCAACTCAGCAACTTTTCCTGTGGACAGGTTTTGATAGATCTTCCCCATTGGGTTCTAGAAGCCAAACCCAAGACAATCAGCTGATTCACCAGCTCATATACTGTAGGTGCTGCATATACAAAACGATATAAGGCTTGTTTCACACAAACCTATAAGTAGATGTTCAGAATATGGATGTGGAATACATATTACAGATGAGATAGCATCAGTGGACCCGATTGTGGTGCAATTTGAGCCTAACAACTGTCTGACATGACTTGCTGTAAGCTTAAGACACTTTTAAGGCATTTTTTGACTTGTCCAAAAAAGGGGCATGGCTTATGTAATAAGGACCAAGGTTTTGGTAAAAAGAGGCATGGCTTAAGATGTGCTCATGCACCAAGATTCTGGTGCTAAATCTTGGTGCAGTTTAACCCAGCTAATGGTCGGTCTAAATTGAGACTATACAGTCATAGGCCATGTTTCCATATGACAGTGAATGCATGCGACCAAAAAAACGCTATACCATGTGTTCACCAATGGCTGTGCAATGTTGCTTGGATTATTAGCAACATGGCGCGGACATCAGTGAACGAATGGGGGTGAATTCACCAACATGTAGGAAAGCGGCCTAATGTTATGGCAGATTCATGAAACAGCCTTGGCGATGGTGATACATCTGGTGGATTCTTACACTGTCTAATCTAAGTTTTAGTAAAATGGTCCAGTAAGTCATAAGCATTGCATTAATATTACTGATCAATAATATTGTCTTCTATGCTGTGTTCACACATGACATTTAATGATCGGTACCGCTACAATTTTGGCACTATTTTCACGAATCCCTGTAGAAAATAGCAGAGATTTGCCTGGTGAATTGTGGTATTTTCACTGTAATTTCTGAAAATAATACTCAAATTGAAGCGGTTCCACTAGTTAAACTCCACATCTAAACACAACCCGAAACAGGAAATGTAACTACGTAAGACAACTGCTTTGAGAAATGGAGGCAAAAATAGATGAAATACTGATGACTATAATAGCGATGATAGTGATGCAGCTGTTAAAAAGCCAAAAAACAACCCACAATGAATTCAGCAAAAAGTTTTAAAAGTAAGAAAAAAATGTCATCATTTTGTGTCCCTGGTTTTCACCATTGATCCCACAATGCACAGCGGACCCCTACAGCGGTTGTTCTTTAGTTGTATAATTGAGTTATGGGCAGCATTTTATACGTATGTTTTGTCTATTCCATCTATGTTCTTTTTTTTTTTGTTTTAAAGCCTTTTTCTTAAAAGACCTGGAACCGCAGGCAACCAAAGATTAATAAATTTTGTTTACAAGAAGAGCTCACTTTATTCCTTCACCTCGTAACGTCTCCTCTTTCAGTTGGGTTCTTCTGTTTGTACTGAGCGTATAAAGTCTTTGCAGCGAGATGAAATGTCTGCACGCAGCCTAAGCCAGTCTCTCGCCGTGGACTTCTGTACTCTGCGCCATACATAAATTATTTACCGTGAATTACCGAGAGGGAAAAACACTCTGAAATAAAATAACTTCTCGACGCAGGCGTAATAATTCTCCTGGATGCAGAAAGTGTTTATGAGAAGCGAAAATGCTCAATAAGAGTCCAAAATGGGAAAGAAATTCATAAAGCCAGAGACATTTTCGTTACAAAGTTTGTTCGGGGACTGTTGCCATGGAAATTTTCTCTGCAACTGTTTCAGGGTTGGAGAAGTCTTTTGTATAAGTGCTTGCTAATATGCGCCTTGTTTATCTGTGGGTCCTGGGAGCCTTTTGGTTACAGCTTGTAATAATATTGACATTACCTTCCAATATCAAAGCTCCGAAGCAATCCGAGCCGGGATGACATAATTAAAGGGAGGACGGATGCTAATGGCACACTCCTGCAGTAATGAAAGTCTTGGCTGTGGATCACTTAGTACTTTATAATAATTTGGGGATAGTTGTGGATATGATACTTAGTACAAAAACGTATTGTACGGCAGCGTTTCCAAAACGGAGAATCCAGCTGTTGCAAAACAACAACTTCCAGCATTTCCGGACAGCCACTGACTGTCCAGGCATGCTGGGAGTTTAGCAACAGCTGGAGGCACCCTGTTTGGGAATCACTGGCGTAGAATACAACTATGTCCACCAATATGCAATTACTCATGTCTCAGGATATCCCAGGTTGAAGTGCGTCGAGACCTGACATCACTATTCAGATGATCAAAGGGAGCCAGTCGGGATTCAGTTTTGCAACAGCTGTAGGCCCCCTGGTTAGAAAACACTGTGTTTCAATGGGTGGGGTGGCTGATGTGTGGGAGGAAGGAAAGTGATCTCAAACTTTCAAGCATGGAACTGTGGGATGTGTAGTTTAGAGAACAAAATCAAACAGGAAATATCCAGTTCTGGCAGGTAAGTACTAAAATCACCTTATGGTGGATAACACCTTTAAATGGAGAACACTTGGGACGACTGACATGGAAAAGGACTTGGGAGTCTTAGTTAATAGTAAATTTAGCTGTAGTGACCAGTGTCGGGCAGCTGCTGCCAAGGCAAATAAAATCATGGGATGCATCAATAGGGGCATAGATGCCCACGACAAGGAAATAATTCTACCACTGTACAAATCACTAGTCAGACCACACATAGAATACTGTGTACAGTACTGGGCACCAGTGTACAATAAAGATATAGTGGAGCTGGAGAGGGTTCAAAGATGGGAAACTAGAGTATTACAGGGAGGACTACAGTACCCAGAAAGATTATCAGAATTAGGGTTCTTTAGTTCAGAAAAAGAAGACTTAGGGGCGACCTAATAACTATGTATAAATATATCAGGGGGCAGTACAGAGATCTCTCCCATGATCTTTTTATACCCAGGACTGTATCTATAACAAGGGGACATCCTGTACATTTAGAGGAAAGAAGGTTTCTACACCAGCACAGACGGGGGTTCTTTACTATAAAAGCAGTGAGACTATGGAATTCTCTCCCGGAGGAGGTGGTCATGGTGAACTCTGTAAAAGAATTTATAAGGGGTCTGGATACATTTTTGGAGAATAATAACATCGCTGGTTATGTATACTAGATTTATATGGACATAAGTTTGATCCAGGGATTTATTCTGATGCCATATTTGGAGTTGGGAAGGAATTTTTACCTCCAGTATGAGGTTTCTTTTGCCTTCCTCTGGATCAACTCAGTAGGGACTCACTAGGGTTATAGGTTGGACTTGATGGACTCTGGTCTTTTTTTCAACCTTATGAACTATGTTACTATGTGAGAGATTACGCACAAGTCATAGCCATATTGTCAGAGTCACAGATCAAGTCAGACTATAGTCTATAAAGGGACCAAGTTACATTCTGTGATAGACCTGATCACTGAGACCAGAACTTGTGAACAAAAAAGTAAATCTTCATGTTAAAGTTATTAACCCCTTAGAGACTCAGCCTATTTTCACCTTAAGAGCTCATCAAATTTTCATTTTAGTTTTTGCGTTTTTTCCTCCTTAAAATCATAACGCTTTCAATTTTGCACCTACAGACCCATATAAGGGCTTGTTTTTTGCGTCGCCAATTGTACTTTGTAAATTTGACATCACTTATTTTATAATATAGCCTGCTGCAAAACCAAAAAAAATTTATTTGTGGGGTGAAATAAAAAAAAGAAACGCCATTTTGTAAATTTTCGGGGCTCCTGTTTCTACACAGTGCACTTTTTGGTAAAAATGACACTTATCTTTATTCTGTAGGTCCATACAGCAACAATGATACCCAATTTATATAGGTTTTAATTTATTTTAATACTTAAAAATATTGTAAACTACATGCACCAAAATGAGTATGTTTAAAATTGGCATCTTCTGACCCCTATAACTTTTTTTTATTTTTCTGTGTACGGGGTGGTATGAGGGCTAATTTTTTGCGCCGTCATCTGTAGTTTTTATTGGTACCATTTTTGTTTTGATGGGACTTTTTGATCGCTTTTTATTAATAATTTTTATGGTATATGAAGTTACCAAAAATGCACAATTTTGGACTTTGGTATTTTTTTACGTGTACGCCATTGACCGTGCGGTTTAGCTAACCTAATATTCTTATAGTTCGGACATTTATGCACATATGTTTATTTTTATTCTTTATTACATTATTTTATTTAAAAAATGGTAAAAGGGGATTT
The DNA here is from genome assembly GCF_029499605.1 of Hyla sarda. Classification (NCBI taxonomy): domain Eukaryota; kingdom Metazoa; phylum Chordata; class Amphibia; order Anura; family Hylidae; genus Hyla; species Hyla sarda. Next base: position 130,178,321 of record NC_079194.1, on the reverse strand, counting down.
AAACTTTTAATAGGGAAGAGGTTTATAAAAAAATTCAACACTTTATTTATTTCATTATTGTTTATCCCCCATAGGGGCTAAAACATGCACTCTTCTGATTGAATACACTGATCAGTGTTATACCATTGCAAAGCACTTATCAGTGTAACCGGCGATCTGCTGTTCTAGCCAGCTGCGCAGGCATGGAGCAGTAGATCACCAATTGGACAGCAGAGAGGCAGGTGAGGACCATCCCATCGTCCGGTAAGCTGATCAGGACATCGCTATTTTGTCGCGACAGTCCCGTTCAGCTCCACTGAGCTGCTGGGATTCTTTTACTTTCGCTTTAGATGCTGCGATCAACTTTGATCGCGGCGTCTAAAGGGTTATTGCCGGATCGACCATGCCCGGCATTAGCTGTGGGTGCGGGCTGCTAGTAGCAACCGGGTCTCACCGGATATAACCCGCTTAACCACTGTGCCAGTGAGAACAGTTTAAACCTGTTAAACTGGACCAGGGCGTACAGGAACGCCCTGAGTCCTTAAGGATCGGGGATGCCAGGCGTATGCATACACTGTAACAAGCAACTCTGCTCTACACACACTAGAAATTCTTGCAGCGCGTACAGCCTGGGCCTTTGTGAAACAAACTATTAATGCTATTTAACATCTAAAGTTTTCTACGTAAAATTGCACCTTATCCTTTTTTCCCTATGTCTGGTTACCTGCACCTATAAATAACATCAAGGACATCCTGACTATCATCAGCAGCACAGAGTACACTGGGACGTGCCCCGAAGGTATGTGCCACTGGTGCAGCTTGATAAATATTTCCCTATGTACATGATGTAACATGCATGCTGGTACTGCAGGTCAGTTCCTATTGACTTCATTGGAGGCAATCTGCAGTAACCTGGCATAGCCACATCCCTATAGAGTTGTCTGCTTCCAGCCCGATTCAACATGTAGATCTGGCAGCTGATTGGTGAGGGGTGCCATACGTTAGCACCCCACTAATCAGCCAAACTCCAAATAGACTTTGTTACATGGACTGTTCCTGCAGTAAAAGTTCCGACAGTTTTCTACAAAATCTCCGGTTGTGGACAATCATTTATTTAATACCTCCCTATCGCTCTTGGGACGGGTGGCGATAGGACAAGCATATACAGAGGAGCCCTCACCCTGGTGACATGACAGTTAAGGGTTAAATCAGCACCCTCTCATCACTGCACACTACACCCCATATACCCTATACCCCCACAAGCTTACCACACCATCAATCAACTTTGCCCCTTTAACCTCTTACTGATGACCAATAAACCTCTTTACGGCAGTCATTAAGGGTCCATATATAGCCTAGTCATATATAGCCTAGCCTTTTCATGTTCATTCTTTTGGCAGAATACCGCACGGAATACATTGTCATCTATGGGGACCCGCAAAGTCCATGTGGTGCGGCTGTTCTCAATCAGAGATTCCGAGGTGTGAACCCAGTCTTAGAATGCACTGGTTTCTGCATGGAGTAGAAGAAGAATTCAGCTTTTCCTCATCAGGAAATTCAGTGAGGAATTTTCTTGGTGAATTTCCTTAGTGTGCATGAGCGTATATTGTCAGTCATGTGCTTTATATCTAAACCCTTGAAAAAAAAAAAAAACACCTATGTTTGCAAAGGACTTGTTAAAAATGAATGAAGTGATCTGATTGATTGATATGGGCAACTGGGCAACTTTTCCTCTGCACAAGTTTTGATAAATCTTCCCCAATGACGTTATATTCCATTATTCTAACAAGAACCTAATAAAACTTCACAGCAACATTTCTCCTGTCACATTGTCCTATCATTGTTTTTATCTTATTCTTCTTCATCTTCCAAGAACCTCTTAATCTTCTCCCTCTGACAGCACTGTGACTACATGTGATGTCCACCATTTACATCCCTGACAACAGGAACAGATCTCCGGGACCATAATTAGGGCTGAAGGCCAGGACTGGATGGATGTTACCAGGTATGAAGATACTACAGGTATTGTGGGCTGAATGGCTTTTCTAATCCGTTTCTATTTTTTATTTCATTTTTGTACGTTATTATGGAGGTCAGCCATCTTGCCTGAGCTGTTTTAACCCCTTGGGGATGGAGGGTTCTTCCGTTTTTTCACTTTCATTTTTCCCTCCTTACCTTTTAAAAACCATAACCATTTCAATTTTGCACCTAAAAATCCATATGAGGGCTTATTGTTTGCACCACCAATTCTACTTTGTAATGAAATCAGTCGTTTTACCCAAAAATCTACGGTGAAACAGAAAAAAAAATCATTGTGCGACAAAATTTAAGAAAAAACGCCATTTTGTAAATTTTAGGGGCTTCTGTTTTTACGCAGTACATTTTTCCGTAAAAATGACAATTTATCTTTATTCTGTAGGTCTGTACGATTAAAATGATACCCTACTTATATAGGTTTGATTTTGTCGTACTTCTGGAAAAAATCATAACTACATGCAGGATAATTTATACGTTTAAAATTGTCATATTCTGACCTCTATAACTTTTTTATTTTTCTGCGTTCGGGTTGGTATGATGGCTAATTTTTTGCGCCGTGATCTGAAGTTTTTAGCGGTATCATTTTTGTATTGATCAGACTTTTTGATCGCTTTTTATTTATTTTTTCATGATTTAAAAAGTGACCAAAAATACGCTATTTTGGACTTTGGAATTTTTTGCACGTACACCATTGACAATGCGGTTTAATTAGCAATATATTTTTATAATTCGGACATTTCTGCACACGGCGATATCACATGTTTATTTTTATTTACACTGTTTTGTTTTTTTTTAAATGGGAAAGGGGGGGGGGGGTGATTCAAACTTTTATTAGGGAAGGGGTTAAATGACCACTTTTTTCCACTTATTTTTTTGCAGTGTTTTAGCTCCCATAGGGGGCTATAACACTGCACACACTGATCTTTCACATTGATCAATGGTTTCTAATAGGAAACCATTGATCAATGATTCTGCCGCTTGACTGCTCGTGCCTGGATCTCAGGCACTGAGCAGTCATTCGGCAATCGGACAGCGAGGAGGAAGGTAGGGGACCCTCCTCGCTGTCCTACAGCTGTTCGAGATGCCGCGATTTTGCCACGGCGATCCCGCACAGCTCACTGAGCTAGCCAGGAGCAGTTTACTTTCATTTTAGATGTGGCGTTCAACTTTGAACTTTATAGAAAAGGAGTGGGCAGAGGGCGTACAGGTATGCCCTCCATCCCCAACAGGTTAAGAGCATTCAGAGATATTCTTTACAGCAGGACCCATAAATATAGGCAACAATAGACTGAAGTGGCCCTGCTATGTTAATATATATATATATATATATATATATATATATATATATATATATACCGTATATACTCGAGTATAAGCCGACCCGAGTATAAGCCGAGACCCCTAATTTCAGCCCAAAATCCCAGGAAAAGTTATTGACTCGAGTATAAGCCTAGGGTGGGAAATACCTCATCCCCCCTGTCATCATCCAGACCCGTCATTAACATCCTCATCATCATCCCCTTGTCATCATCCCACACATCCCCCCCTTCATCATCCCCTTATCATCCCACACATCCCCCCTTCATCATCCCCTTATCATCCCACACATCCCCCCTTCATCATCCCCTTATCATCCCACACATCCCCCCTTCATCATCCCCTTGTCATCATCCCACACATCCCCCCTTCATCATCCCCTTATCATCCCGCACATCCCCCCTTCATCTTCCCCTTATCATCCCGCACATCCCCCCTTCATCATCCCCTTATCATCCCACACATCCCCCCTTCATCATCCCCTTATCATCCCACACCCCCCCCTTCATCATCCCCACCCCCCTTCATCATCCCCACACCCCCCCTTCATCATCCTCTTCTCATCATTCGCCCTCAGTGGTCTTCAACCTGCGGACCTCCAGAGGTTTCAAAACTACAACTCCCAGCAAGCCCGGGCAGCCATCGGCTGTCCGGGCTTGCTGGGAGTTGTAGTTTTGAAACCTCCGGAGGTCCGCAGGTTGAAGACCACTGCGGCCTTCAACATCATCCAGCCCCCTCTCACCCCCTTTAGTTCTGAGTACTCACCTCCGCTCGGCGCTGGTCCGGTCCTGCAGGGCTGTCCGGAGAGGAGGTGGTCCGGTGGGGAGGTGGTCCGGGCTGCTATCTTCACCGGGGGCACCTCTTCTCCGCGCTTCCGGCCCGGAATAGAGGCGTTGCCTTGACAATGACGCAGAAGTACGTTGGCAATGAACGCACCTCTGCTTCGTTGTCACGGCAACGTGACTATTCTGAGGCCGGGCCCGAAGCGCTTAGAAGAGGCCTCCCCGGTGAAGATAGCAGCCCGGAACCAGTATCCCACCGGACCACCTCCTCACCGGACAGTCCTGCAGGACCGGACCAGCGCCGAGCGGAGGTGAGTACTCAGAACTAAAGGGGGTGAGAGGGGGCTGGATGATGTTGAAGGCCGCAGTGGTCTTCAACCTGCGGACCTCCGGAGGTTTCAAAACTACAACTCCCAGCAAGCCCGGACAGCCGATGGCTGCCCGGGCTTGCTGGGAGTTGTAGTTTTGAAACCTCTGGAGGTCCGCAGGTTGAAGACCACTGCGGGTGGGGGAGTTCACTCGAGTATAAGCCGAGGGGGGTGTTTTCAGCACGAAAAATCGTGCTGAAAAACTCGGCCTATACTCGAGTATATACGGTATATATTATCATATAAATATATATAATATATGTATGTACATAAGGATTGCAGTAACACATGTTTTGCTATACAAATGTTTATTCCCTTTGAGAGTATTGGAACTAAACAAAAAAAAGGGGGGGGGGAGCAAATTGGACATAATGTCACACCCACTCAACTCCAAAAAGGGGCTGGACAAAATTATTGGCGCCCTTTCAACATTGTGGATGAATGAGATTGTTTCAAGCATGTGTTGCTCCTTTAAACTCACCTGGGGCAAGTTACAGGTGTGGGCAATATAAAAATCACTCCTGAAAGCAGATAAAAAGGAGAGGAGTTCACTTAGTCTTTGCATTGTGTCTGTGTGTGCCACACTAAGCATGGACAACAGAAAGAAGAGAAGAGAACTGTCTGAGGACTTGAGAACCAAAATTGTGGAAAAATATCAACAATCTCAAGGTTACAAGTCCATCTCCAGAGATCTAGATTTGCCTTTGTCCACAGTGCGCAACATTATCAAGAAATTTGCAACCCATGGCACTGTAGCTAATCTCCCTGGGCATGGACGGAAGAGAAAAATTGATGAAAGGTGTTAATGCAGGATAGTCCGGATGGTGGATAAGCAGCCCCAAACAAGTTCCAAAGATATTAAAGCTGTCCTGCAGGAACTATCCCTCAACATTTAAATCAAATGAAACACTATGGCAGGAGACCCAGAAGGACCCCACTGCTGACACAGAGACATATAAAAGCATGACTACATTTTGCCAAAATGAACTTGAGTAAGCCAAAATCCTTCTGGGAAAACGTCTTGTGGACAGATGAGACCAAGATAGAGCTTTTTGGTAAAGCACATCATTCTGCTGTTTACCAAAAATGGAATGAGGCCTACAAAGAAAAGAAAACAGCACCTACAGTGAAATATGGTGGAGGATCAATGATGTTTTGTGGTTATTTTGCTGTCTCTGGCACTGGGTGCCTTGAATGTGTGCAAGGCATCATGAAATCTGAGGATTACCAACGGATTTTGGGTCGTATTGTACAGCCCAGAAAAACTCAGAAAGCTGGGTTTGCATCCGAGATCTTGGGTCTTCCAGCAGGACAATGACCCCAAACATACGTCAAAAAGCACAAAGAAATGGATGGCAACAAAGTGCTGGAGAGTTCTGAAGTGGCCAGCAATGAGTCCAGATCTAAATCCCATTGAACACCTGTGGAGAGATCTTAAAATTGCACCTTGGGAAAAGGCGCCTTCCAATAAGAGAGACCTGGAGCAGTTTGCAAAGGAAGAGTGGTCCAACATTCCGGCTGAGAGGTGTAAGAAACTTATTGATGGTTAGAGTAAGCGACTGATTTCAGTTATTTTTTCCAAAGGTCGTGCAACCAAATATTAAGCTAGGGGGTGCCAATAATTTTCTCCAGCCCATTTTTGGAGTTTGGTGTAACATTATGTCCAATTAGCTTTTTTTCCCTCCCTTTTTTTGTTTAGTTCCAATACACACAAAGGGAATAAACATGTATACAATTTCAGAGGTGCAAACATTTACGGCCATGACTGTATATATTTGTGTGTGTGACCTGCAGTGTATGTGTATGTGTGTATATATATATATATATATATATATATATATATATATATATATATATATTGTCTTATATTTTATTGACTTTATTTTTCGGTTATGCTTTTAACCAGAATTCATTAAAAGTTAAGTCATAGCCTTTATTAGTTTTGTAGAGCTGGACACTATTCCTTCTTTATAAGGCTAAGTTTCTAAAAATTTTTTAACGCCAAGAAAAACGCCAGTTCTGCCGCATGGCGTTTTTTCGGCCAAAAACGCTGCAGCCAGATGCTAGCTGTGAATCAATGAGAAATCGCAAAACTCTTTTTCCACTTGCCGTTTTTTAGTTTTCCATTTTCTTTTTATCCTTTTGGCCTTTTTTCACTCTTTTTTGGCGTTTTTCAGCTGCTTGGCGGTTTTGGAAAATCGCGGCATGTTGAGCCACTGGCATTTTTCCCCCTGAAATCGTGGTGTTTTTCTCGCATACAAGTCTATGGGAGTAAAAAAAATGCCAAGAAAAACGCCATGTGGGTTTTCACTTTGGTGTTTTTTCAGGTGGTTTATTGTTCACTTTTGGACTTTAGTGATCCAAAAAAGTGATGGAAATACATTTTTTTATAAAATTTTGTAGCGTACCATTTAAAAAATAATAATAAAAAAGATACAGTAGTGATAGAAAAAATAGTATCTAACGAAATTTATCTTTTTTATAAAAAAAGTTTATAAATTTTTAAACATGGATCAATGTATGTGTGCGGGCAGGGACCTAAAAATGTAGCCGGCAATAATAAAAATGTAGTGTGTGTGTGTGTTTTTTCCCTTTTTTTTTTTTTACATTCTTTTAGGTAGTACTCCTACTCCCAGCATGGAACACACTGTTCCATGATGGGAGTAGTAGTACCTGTACTAATTGACAGATCGCCCTTTGCAATCCTTCTGTATAATGTATAGATGCGGCCAGCCGTTCTTCTATGGTTCCCTGCACTGGCGTTTATATACACCTATTCATATTTCCCGCAGAGAGCTGTGATTGACCAGATGGTTCCAGCCAATCACAGCTCTCTGTGGGAAATATGAATATGTGTATATACACAGCCGTGCAGGGGACCATAGAAGAGCGGCCGCATCTATACATTATACAGGAGGATCACAGCGGGTGTCAGGAGTGACATCGCCTGTGATCTTTCCTTAACTGCAGGTACTACTACTGACAAAACTTTAAGACTTTTTACCATGTGACTTGTCATGTGATTGTTACCCAGGAGGTACCAGTGACCAGGTGATCCCAGGGGTGACCTATGGTCTCCCTGATAGTCTCCCCCATATAAGCCCTGGGTGGAGCTATCTCTCTCTCTTTCTTTACAAGTCTTTGATTAGGTCAAGTTGAGTCCTAGAGAGTGTCCAGAGTCATTTGAGGCCTCAAGTCAAGTCTGCAGCCACAGTCAAATGCAAGTAAGCTACAGTCATAGCTTTGTCAGTCATCAGTCAAGTCAATCAGTCCCTGTCAGCAACTGACAAGTCAGCGTGGACTGCATTAAATTGCCCAGTCCTACTACAATTCTCAGCAAGCCCTTAAGGTCTTTGAGTCACTGGTCACCTCTGTGGGCCCTGGCTGAAATGTATAGACTTTACCATCTGTCTACCCTCAGTAAAGCTACCGTTATCCGTAACTTGCCGTCAGAGTCATTATTGCCCTCATGCCTAGCCCAGGATCTAGCGGTATTCCTGAGGGTGGTATAGAGGATAAACCATGCCCTGGCATCACGAATACAAGGGGTTAATGCCATCTGCCCCTAGGGTAACACTATCTGCCCTCATCACACCCCGTTACCACAACATTTGGTGTCACGAACAGGATACGGGTGTGCGCCCCATGCGAAAAGTCCTCCCCCAGTCTGAACTGTGTCCAGTATTGTCAGAAAAACGCATGCTGATGAGAATAGAATTTGCACCAGAAAGTGTACGGGACTTTGTCAGAGGAAAGTGTTTTACTCGTGGCACTTGTGAAATAGAGGGGGATGTGAAGAAAAGACTGTTATCTGCCACTGAGGATAGTGCTGAAGTCGTGAACACTATGTGCAAAATTTGTGCTGAAGCAATGTTGTGTGCCAAGATGTCTGCCGCCATACCTGAAAAGGTTAATCTGTTGGAAGAAAAGTGCGCAAAAGGATCCCACCAAAGCCAGCGTCCCGCCCCTGGGCGTGTATGCCAAGTCGCAGTTCCTAGTCCTAAGTGGGACTTGAAAGGTCCGCCCCTTGTTGCCGGGAGAGCGGAAAAAGAGGATGCATGGCTGAGTCACTTCCGGTCTCAGTCCCTGCTGATGACGAAGTTCCGGTGGCCATTTTGTTGGAGACAGGCATAAGAAGCAAAGCGGGGCCGGACCTCTTCAGCCTTGCAGAAGCTCTTGGTGAGAGCAAGAAGATGGTGGATGCGCAGCAGAACACGAGAACAGAGAGTCCCAAGATTGCACAGGAGGCCCGGCCAGTTGCTGTTGCCGCGGTGCAGATGTTCCAGGAGTTAGCGGATCGTCTGCAGAGATTCTCCATCAGGGCTGAAGACGCCCAACTGAAGGTTCCTTTGCCCGAGGACGATGGGGAATGGCCTGTAACTCCGGCGGGTGGAACGCCTGCATCATCGCGAGATATCGTCGCCTGTGAGGCTGTCTCCCCACCACCGGACCTAGGGATCCTGGGCAGAGATCCACACGAATGAGTCGGAAGTGAGTACCCTGGCCGAGGCCGCATTCTCTACCCCTCCATCTACCCCCAGTCCAGAGCCAGCACCCCAGGTCCAGCAGCCCCCAGCATGTCCCCAATCACCACCATTACCAAAGTGGCTATTTAGCAATGAGCCTGCATTAATCCAGTTCATGAGGGACCATTTACAACTCCTGCCAGGGAAGTCCCATCCTCCTGTCCCAACCACCCAGGCCGAGAAGGCCAAGTGAGAAGTCGAAGTGGCTGCCATAATGGAAGAGTTAAGGGCACAGAGGAGAAGAGAGTATGGCCCTAAAGTAGTGCCTTATGAAGTATGCCAAGTCCACCAGCAGGACACTAAGAGCCTTGAGGCCTTGTATATCAGAAGGCTGTAGTAACCCTGGGAAGGAGAGCCATCCCTAGAGTGGCAAAGATCCACAGTTATCAAGTTTGACAGAGTGAAGGGGTATGGCACATTAATGGACTGACACCACGGTGGTACTATTCTGGTCAACCGGAGAGCGGTGAAGAGAGACTACCTCCCTACACCTCTAAACTCCCTAGAGCACGGGGAGATTGTAGAATACATCCAGGTAAAGAGTCTGCAAGAGGAATGGGCAGCAGCTCTCACTAGGCCCAAGAATCCAACACAAATCCCCTTCACCTACTTCCCCTCTGAAAATTGGGATTCACATCCATTTGGTCTCCTGTCACCAAGCGTCAAGGGGAAAGTCATCCAAGAAGAATGGTATCCTGAATCACCTGTTTTGGACCCCAGATATCTGCATTGAGGGTCCTCTACAGATGTTCCCAGGCCCACTCCTGTGGTCAAGGAGGTTTGGCCTAACCATTGGGCACCAACCAAAGTGCCTCGGCCTACTCCTACTGAGGAGCAGGTTTTGGCTGGCCCAACAGGCACTTACACATGATTCCCCAGTGGCACAAGCTGCTGCTGTACAAGTGGTGGTCACAGTGAGCCCAACCATCACTGATTCCAGTTTGTCCCATGTGTCATGAAACACACATGTTAGCCCTATGGAGGGGGCACAATCTCGTGGTCCTAGGTACCCAGCTGAGAAAACAAGCTGACCATCAAGTTTGGGATGGAAAGTTGCCAGGCCACAGTCCTTGAGTCTTGCAAGATATTTGCTATTTTGGAGTGGAAAAGACTAACTGTATTTTATGCAGAAGCATTGTTGTTGTTACAGGTTATGCAACGTTTAAGTGCCTGACGAGCTTGTCAAGAAGTTTATTTGTAACCATTTGCGTAAGTGTACGTGCCCAGCTTCTATCGGTGATTTTTTACTAAAAATGTACGAGGACTGTGGAGCGGTACAATGAAAATATGTATATACCGTCAGAATAATATATTTTTGCTCATCAACTTTGCACAAGTAAATACTTATGTTAGTGTACTATAATGGTTATGGTGTGCTGTTATAAAATGTGTATAATATGTTTTGAACGGAAATGTTTACATGTACAGTGTCTTTTATTCATGGCAGTTTATAGGTAGGTACCCTGACCCAGTCAGGAGAAGCGTAGCCACTACCTCCCCGCCATGACAAATTCCTGCAAGGTACAAAGATTAGCTCACAATATATTGTATAAAGTTGTACCACACATAGTCAGTCCACACACATGTAGATATCTAAGTTAGGACTGTAAAATAATTTGTAGTCCCGGTCCACAAGTCTCAAATGTATGTATACATGGCTAACATTTCTTCCTGTCCACGTGTACAGGGCACTCTACTGGCTAGAGGGTTTCCCTGAAGTATAAGTTAAACACGAGTAGGGACAGAATATGGTATGTACTTTGTTCTGGGGAGAAGGAGCTAGTGCCGATGGGCCCCAGCAGCCAAGGCATTGGGTAGATAGCCTCCGGCAGCCCAATCCACAACTTATGTATATTAATGTTCTTAATGTGTTGATAAAGCAGTTACATGATCCGTTAACCCCACATGGTTATTGCCCTAAAACACAAGAGCCTGTATGGACATTTTTTGCAAGATGCTACATGGACTCATTTCTATTTTGTTTGCCACAATCAGACCTTTAAATTAAATTTTGTACTTATGCCCCAGGAACTGTCACTAGGCCCCAGTGGCCACTTCTAGTCATTCGCCCTCCAGGACTGGGAGCCGAGGACAGCTGTACTTAAGAGGGGGAGTTTGTGGTGGCCCAGTATGGGAGGTGTTACCCCGTACCCTTGTTGCCCTGTCAGGCAGCCTCCCTAAATTGTCCCCTGGGCCCCCTTGCATCTGCCCCCCATGTAAATATGGTACTAATGTATTATACCATGTAATGTGTTCAGAAAGCGTTGTCACTTTAAGACTGTTTACCATGTGACTTGTCATGTGATTGTTACCCAGGAGGTACCAGTGACCAGGTGATCCCAGGGGTGACGTATGGGCTCCCTGCTAGGCTCCCCCATATGAGCCCTGGAAGGAGCTATCTCTCTCTCTTTCCTTACAAGTCTTTGAGGTCAAGTTGAGTCCTAAAGGGTGTCCAGAGTCATTCGAGGCCTCAAGTCAAGTCTGCAGCACAAGTCAATTGCAAGTAAGCTACAGTCATAGCTTTGTCAGTCATCAGTCAAGTCAAGTCAGTCCCTGTCAGCAACTGTCAATTCAGCATGGCCTGCATTAAATTGCCCAGTCCTACTACAAGTCCCAGCAAGCCCTTAAGGTCTTTGAGTCACTGGTCACCTCCATGGGCCCTGGTTGAAGTGTATAGACTTTACCATCTGTCTACCCTCAGTAAAGCTACCCTTATCCATAACTTAGCGTCGGAGTCATTATTGCCCCCATGCCGAGCCCAGGATCTAGCGCTATACCTTCGGGTGGCATCAAGGATAAACTACGCTCTGGCATCACGAATACAAGGGGCTAATGCCATCTGCCCCTAGGGTAACAACATCTGCCCTCATCAAACCCTGTTACCACACATGTCACACCAAACACTGCTTGAATAGACCCTTTTATACCCTATTCTTCCTTACTGCACAAGATTTCTTCCATGGAAGCATTGCTCCATTGTTTCTGATAACTGGTCTGTGTAAGGCTATGTTCACACAGCAGGATGTCTGTTCAGAATTCCCCAGGAATATTCCACATGAACATTCGGCTTCAGCAGAGTCATATTGATTTTAATGGGATTCTGCTGTACTGTGCACAAAGTAGAATTTCCCGATTTTGGCATTCACAAAAAGAAATCCCGATTCTGACGTCCGCAAAAAGAATAGACTTGTCCATTCTTTCTGCCAATTCTGCTCGGAAATGTATTGCCGTCTATGAAACTGCAGTTCTAGCACCTGCCGGTGTAGGGAAGTCCTTGCGGTGGAATGTGATCCGACCAGCTGCTCAACAAGCAGTTCACCCGGCGTGATTGGCTGAGCCACTCAGACCCTCTCTCTGCTATTGGTTGTGGGGGAGGGTGTGCTGCAGCTCAGCTGTTTAGGCAGACTCAGTATTTTACAGATGACTGCTCCCAGTCACCATGGCTGCCTCGCTCTCACCCCTGCTGCCTCACCCCAGAGCTCCAACCAGATGAGGTGAAGCCTCGCTGTGACCACCACCCCCCAAGCCACCCCCCTCCCTTGCCTCATTTGCACAGCCCTGCTGACTGCTTACAGTACCCATGGACTGTGAAGTAAAGGGAGAGCTGTCATCCCCGCTGCCTTCAGCCACACAGCTCGACTCTCACGGTGTCTATGGCTTTCATCCCTGCACTTTGCTGCCAGTCACCGCGGCTGTCAGCCCCTCTGTTCGCAGACAGTCCCTGTGGCTGTTACCCCTGCTCACAGAGCGGGGCTGTGCGGCTGGAGGCAACGAGGATGACAGGCTTCAGTAGCCGCAGTGAGTGCAGGGGTGACATCTGTGCACACTCTGAGCGGAGAGCAGGGCAATGTGAGCAAGGTTGCAGAGGGAGGGGGTGAGAGTGAAGCAGCAATGATGGCAGGTGTCACTTTACTAAATATAAGTCTGCAGGGAATGTGAGCAGTAAGCGGGGCTATGCAAGTGAGGCAGCGGGGGCTGAGAGCGGTCAGCGGGGCTATGCCAGTGTTTGGCGTCCATTTTAGGACATCGTCAGCCGTAACTCCATCCCGCGTCAGGCAAAACAGCGTCCCGCCTCCTCCCTCGGACCAATCAACGTCAGTCAAAACTCTGTCCCCCATCAGTCGAAACAGTGTCCTGCCTCCTCCCTCACACCAATCGCTGTCCTCCTTCAGCCACAACTCCCTCCTACCTCATCCGAAACTCCCTCGTCCAAAATGCTGTCATGTACTACAGACACTACATGTGCCACGTGTGAGTCTGTATAGCAGATCTGACACTGAATAGCATGTATAGAAGAACCTGTATAGCAGAGAGCCGACACTGACTCTGCTCTGCTACACAGCAGGAAGGTTTTTCGACTGAAGGATGATGGAGTTTCGGATGAGGGCGTTTCGGATGACGGAGGAGGTAGGAGGGAGTTGGGGCTGACTCCTGACAGAGATTGGTCCGAGGGAGGAGGCGGGACGCTGTTTCGCCTGATGTGGGACGGAGTTATGGCTGACTATTGACGATGTCCTAAAATGGACACTGTACGAGTGAGCCAGCGGGGTTGAGAGCGAGGCTTCTGGCTGTAAAATACCGAGTCTACCTAAACAGCTGAGCTGCAGCACACCCTCCCCCACAACCAATAGCAGGGAGGGTCTATGTAGCTCAGCCAATCACGACGGGTGTGCTTGTTGAGCAGCTGGTCAGGTTACATTCTGCCGCAAGAAACTGTTTTCTTCACTACACCGGATTATTTAGATGTGCAGAATGTCCACCCGTGCTTTCCGTACATTTTGGCCATGCAAAACTGGCCTAAGAGGGCAGCAAACACCTGAAGAAAGATAAAGCACTTGCTTGTCGGCTGATCATATTGTGGCGTCAGGTTGTGAGGTGCAGGGTAGCTATTATAACCCAAGGGGCATATGTTATTAACTCCTTCTTGTCGTGACACCAGGGCGTGGTTTAGCCTTAACCACCCGAAGGTAATACCGCTGGTCCTAAGCTAGGCACGGGGGCAATGAAGACACCGACGCCAAGTTATGGACAAACGGCAGCTTTACTGAGGGTAGACAGATGACACAGTCTATGCAGTACAGCCAATATCCCAAGGAGGTGACCAGTGATACAGGGGCACCTCGCAGGCTTGCTGGGACTTGCAGTAGTTAGACAGACTTTGGTGCAGACCACGGTGACTATAAGGTGGACTTGACTTGACTGACTTGATGACTGACAATTAGATGACTTTGGCTTACTTGCAATTGACAGGTGGCTGCAGACTTAAGGCTTGAGGCCTCCAATGCTCCGGACACACACACTAAGACGACTTGACTGCACTGGACCTCAGGAACAAGAGAGAGATTGCAGCCCCTCCCCTGGTTATATCGGGGGCTGTGCAAGGAGCCCATAGGTGACTTGAGGGGTCACCTGGTCACTAGTGCCTCTTGGGTAACAATCACATGGTATAACAATTAAAGAAATAGTACATTCTTAATATCACAACTTATATACACAGGGGATAATACATAAAGGGGGCCCTGGGGATATGGAGAGACTCTGCCTGACAGGGCAGGAGAAATACGGGGAAACACCATTCCGTACTGGGCAGCAACAATATAATTTATGTAGGCTTTAAATTCATTGTTAGTTGGCCGTGCATCACCCATGTAATTGGGGTCAATTACAACCAAAGAAAGATACAGTGCTTAAATTAAAGTGTAATTAAATAAATAAAATAAATAAATAAACAAATAAATAGTCTTGGCAGCATGCCAGAAACGTAAATGCTTATTACAATGGAACTGGGTATGAACTGGGTATGGAGCATTCACATATACAGATCTCATTTTTCTGAAGGAAGATAATTACCAATAATCATTCAGTAAATATTACAGCATTCTTCTTATCACTTCTTATTACTCCTTCTGATTCTTCACAGATATTGGACTTTTACACAATACCCAAAGGACAACAGGTCTCCAGTACAATGATGATGATGGCTTCATTGATAACAAACTTCACAGGTTTTCTATACTCAGCTCCGGTCATTGTCATTAAAAAACCTATCAACTCAACTAAGAGCATGCACGCTTGCAGAGTACCAGACGACTTCTAAATTTTCTTTCTAGCACAAGGGAGTGAAATCTGCATTCTGACACATAAGCAAAACCTTGGGAAGAGGAAAGGAAATGTCAGCACATCCAGCTAAAGAAAAAAAGATCAAAGAGAAGAAAAAAGTCAGTATAAATCATAGGGAACAGCTCGGCACCCGATAACATCTCCCAGGGTAACAAAAAATAAATAAATAAATCAAATGAGGATTTTCAGTCTTTTTCTAAGGTAATGTGGCTGTCATTGTCTATTTACAGGAATAGGGATTAATAAATTGTAATAACCTTGCCTTACAGGGTATCTCCAGTCAAATTTAACCCCTAAAGGGGTAGTCCAGTGGTGAAAAACGTATCCCCTATCCTAAGGATCTCTCTGTACGGGGCCCTGGCTCGCTGGCCATTTAGCGGGTGTTGACCACCGCACGAAGCGGCGGCCGACACGCCCCCTCAGTACAACTCTATGGCAGAGCAGGAGATTACCCAAGGCAGCGCTCTGACTCTGCCATAGAGTTGTATTGAGGGGGCGTGTCAGCCGCCGCTTCGTGAGGTGGGTAACACGCCCCCTTCCCGCGGGCTGTCGGGGCCCCGTACAGGAGATCGCGGGGAGCCCCAGTGGTCAGACCCCCCGCGATCTGAAACTTATCCCCTATCCTTAGGATAGGGGATACGTTTTTCACCACAAGATATCTGCTTTAAGGACCCAGCCCATTTTCACCTAAAGGACCCGGGCATTTCTTTGCACATCTGACCACTGCCACTTTAAGCATCAATAACTCTAAGATGCTTTTACTTTTCATTCTGATTCCGAGATTGTTTTTATGTGACATATTCTACTTTATATTAGTGATAAATTTTTGTTCATACTTGCATCATTGCATCGTGGACCACTGTTCCCAAAATCTGTCAAACACCTGTGGGGTGTAAATGCTCACTACACCCATTGTTACATTCTGTGAGGAGGGTAGTTTCCAAAATGGGGTCACATGTGGGGGCACTGTTCTGGCACCATGGGGGCTTTGTAGACACACATGGCCTTCAATTCCAGACACGGTCTCTCTTCAAAAGCCCAATGGCGCTCCTTCTTTTCTGAGCATTGTTGTGCGCCCGCAGAGCAATTTACATCCACATATGGGGTATTTATACACTCAGAAGAAATGGTGTTATAAATTTTGGGGGGATTTTTTCGTATTACCCCTTGTGAACATGAAAAATTTGGGATAACACCAGCATTTTAGTGAAAAAATAAATATTTTCCATTTTCACGTCCAACTTTAACAAAAATTCTTCAAACACTTGTGGGGTGTTAAGGCTCATTATACCACTTGTTATGTTCCGTGAGGCAATTTCTCCCGAGTACGGAGATACCCCATATGTGGCCCTAAACTGTTGCCTTGAAATAAGACAGGGCTCCGAAGTGAGAAAGCGCCATGTGCATTTGAGGCCTAAATTAGGGATTTGCATAGGGACGGACCCGGGTGCAAAAATGACACTTGCCAAAACTACCCTACAGCAGTGTTTCCAAAACAGGGTGCCTCAAGCTGTTGCAAAACTCCCAACATGCCTGGACAGTCAATGGCTGTCCAACAATACTGGGAGTTGTTGTTTTTGCAATAGCTGGAGGCTCCGTTTTGGAAACACTGCCATATGAGACGTTTTTCATTTTTATTGGGGGGAGGGTAACTGTGTAGGGGTATATGTATATGTAGTGTTTTACCCTTTATTTTGTGTAGTGTAGTGTTTTTAGGGTACATTCACACGGGCAGGGGTTTACAGCGAGTTTCCTGCTGGGAGTTTGAGCTGCAGCAGAAAATTTGCTGCATCTTAAACTTGCAGCAAGATACTCGCTGTAAACCCCCGCCCATGTGGATGTGCCCTGTACATTCACATGTGGGGGGGGGGGGGCAAGCCTCCAACTGTTGCAGTGTTTCACAACCAGTGTGCCTCCAAGCATGTACTGTCTATCAGTGCATGCTGGGAGGTGTAGTCTGCAACAGCTGGAGGCACACTGGTTGCGAAACAATGAGTTAGGTAACAAAGTCTTAGTGTTTTGCAACCAGTGTGCCTCCAGCTGTTGCAAAAACTACAACTCTCAGCATGCAGTGACAGCCGAAAGGCATACTGAGACTTGTAGTTATGCAAGAGCTGGAGGCATACTACTACAACTTCCAGCATGCACTTTGGCTGTCCGTGCATGCTGGGGGTTGTAGTTATGCAACAGCTGGAGGCACACTGGTTGCAAAACACTGAGAGTTTGTTACTTAACTCAGTGTTTCCCAACCCGTGTGCCTCTAGCTGTTACAAAACTACAACTCCCAGCCTGCATGGTCTGTCAATGCATGCTGGGAGTTATAGCTTTGCAACAGCTGGATGCACACAGGTGTGGAAACACTGAGTTAGGAAACAGACAATGGAGGAGAACAGTTTGGAGACCACTGAGTAGTGGTGTCCAAACTGTAGCCCTCCAGATGTTGCCAAACTTCAACTCCAAGCATGCCCAGACTGCCCAGGCATGCTGGGAGTTGTAGTTTGGCAACATCTGAAAGGCCAGATGTTGCTGAACTATAACTCTCAGCATGCCTGGAAAGTCTCTGCATGCTTGGAGTTGAAGTTTTGCAACATCTGTAGGGCTACAGTTTGGACACCACTGTATAGTGGTCTCCAAACTGTGTCCTTCCAGATTTTGCAAAACTATAAATCCCAGCATGCCGAAACTGTCCAGGCATGCTGGGAGTTGTAGTTCTGCTACATCCGAAGGGCCAGATGTTACAGAACTACAACTCCCAGCATGTCTGGACTGTCTGGGCATGCTGAGAGTTGTAGTTTTGCAACATCTGGAAGGGCACAGACTGGAGACCACTGCACAGTGGTGTCCAAACTGTGGCCCTCCAGATGTTGCAGAACTACAACTCCCAGCATGCCAAGACAGCCAAAGGCTGTCTGGGCATGCTGGGAGTTGTAGTTTTGAAACTCCTAGAAGCAGCAGTGAAGATCACTTTACAGCGACCTTCACTGCTGCCTCTGACGACGTTGCCGCTGCATCCACTTGCCTGCGCCTCCTTTCTGCCGCCAGTCCCCGGTCCCTGCTTGTCCTCCAGGTATCTACCGCCGGACAGAGCGGGGGAAAGGAACTTTCACCCCCGCACCTGCCCTCGGTCAGTCCTGACTGGCCATTCACATGGGATAGGAGGAGCTGGCTCGCTCCTTAATTTTTGGGCAATCGGGTCACCAGAGACCCGATCAGCCCGGAATCGCCGCAAATAGCCGATCTGAATTGATAGCGCTTGCTCCAGGAGATATTGGGATTTCTACAGCAGAAATATCAGCTGCAAAAATTTATATCAATGCTGCAGAATCTCCGTGCGTAATTCTAATGCAAAATTCTGCACGGAAATGTCATTGTGTGAACATAACCTAACACTGTGTATTTTGGCATCACTCAGAAGACTCTCGGTCATATACATTTGACTAAGAACATTACAGGACATTCTTTACAGACCACATGCACATAAATTATTCATTATGAATCCATTTTGTGCACAAATAAGATTTCTCCTCGCTGTGGCGCAACGCAGTCACCGTCTCCACCAGCTCCTGTGCTTAAGCTTTAATTGACATTAATTTGGAAAATAATGAAATCATTGATTTATTCTGCTAGACAGCAGCGGTCTCACTTGGCGTCCTTCAACTTCACGCACTAAGCACCTTGCACTAGACACCCTTGTGCTGGGTTTAACATTCTTTTACAGTATTCGTGTGTACACTGTGGATTGATTCGGAGACGTGAGAAATCACAAAGGGAAAATTGTTTTCTTTTTAACCATCATTTCTATGCACGGGTAAGGTAGGAGTGATTTGCAAATGAATATGGCATTGTACTATATCAGATATGAATTATACAATGTATATACACTGCTCAAAAAAATAAAGGGAACACTTAAACAACACAATGTAACTCCAAGTCAATCACACTTCTGTGAAATCACACTGTCTACTCAGTAAGCAACACTGATTGACAATCAATTTCACATGCTGTTGCGCAAATGGAACAGACAACAGGTGGAAATTCTAGGCACTTAGCAAGACAACCCCAATAAAGGAGTGGTGGGGTGCTTTCATTCTAGTGGTAGCATGAGATGGAGTCTACTACCCACACAAGTGGCTCAGGTAGTGCAGCTCATCCAGGATGGCACATCAATGCGAGCTGTGGCAAGAAGGTTTGCTGTGTCTGTCAGCGTAGTGTCCAGAGCATGTAGGCGCTACCAGGAGATAGGCCAGTACATCAGGAGACGTGGAGGAGGCCGTAGGGCAACAACACAGCAGCAGGACCACTACCTCCGCTTTTGTGCAAGGAGGAGCAGGAGGAGCACTGCCAGAGCCCTGCAAAATGACCTCCAGCAGGCCACAAATGTGCATGTGTCCACTCAAACGGTCAGAAACAGACTCCATGAGGGTAGTATGAGGGTAGTGGGGGTTGTGCTTAAAGTCCAACATCGTGCAGGACATTTGGCATTTGCCAGAGAACACCAAGATTGACAAATTCGCCACTGGCGCCCTGTGCTCTTTATAGATGAAAGCAGGTTCACATTGAGCACATGTGACAGACGTGACAGAGTCTGGAGAGGCCGTGGAGAACGTTCTGCTGCCAGCAACATCCTCCAGCATGACCGGTTTGGCGGTGGGTCAGTAATGGTGTTGGGGGGCATTTCTATGGGGGGCCCTCCATGTGCTTGCCAGAGGTAGCCTGCTATGGACTAGCCTGCCCATTCCCCAGACCTGAATCCGATTGAGCACATCTGGGACATCATGTCTCGCTCCATCCACCAACGCCACGTTGCACCACAGACTGTCCAGGAGTTGGCTGATGCTTTAGTCCAGGTTTGGGAGGACATCCCTCAGGAAACCATCCACCACCTCATTAGGAGCATGCCCAGGCATCGTAGGGAGGTCATACGGGCACGTGGAGGCAACACACTCCTGATCCTCATTTGGACTTGTCTTAAGGATATTACATCAAAGTTGGATCAGCCTGTAGTGTGGTTTTCCATTTTGAGTGTGACTCCATATCCAGACCTCCATGGGTTGATAAGTTTGATGTCCATTGATAATTTTTGTGTGATTTTGTTGTCAGCACATTCAACTATGTAAAGAAGAAAGGCGCCATCTTGGGACTCTCCGACCTCGTACATGCATGTTACGCCATGTTGCTCCACTCACAGACTTTCGGCAAACTGAGAGGATCCTTCGGCACTGCTCCTTTTATGCAGGGCTTCCAGAAAATGGCTACCGGACAGAAGTACGTCAGCTGTGCAGCGCTGACTTCTGCTCCCCCGGCAACAAGGGGCAGATCTTTACAGTTCCACTTCGGCTTTCATACAGCAACATGGTTTCCACGCCCAGGGGCGGGATGTTGACCAGCGCGGGACAACGTCCAGGCAATGGTTTGTTATGGAGCATAACTTAGGACCTGATTTTACACATGATCGGCACAGTTCTAGGACAGTTCACAATGGCAGATAACAGTCTTTTCTTCACCTCCCCTCTATTTCACAAGTGCCTCGGATTTGCTGTGACTTATAGTAGACTTGGACAATTTGATGCACAGCAACGCTGACTTGATACAGACTTGACTTGGACTGACTTGACTGTGAATGACTATGACAGACTTTACCTCGTTTGTAGCTTACCTAGCTTACCAGGCTTTGACTTGGACCTGGGGGTTTAGTGGACTTGTGGATCCGTAGCTGCCTGGTAGACTTTGCCCTCCTCTGGACTCCAGACACACACCTAGGACTTGACCTCCCTGTAGCTCAGCAAAGACTCCAAGAGAGTGAACTAGCTCCACCCAGGGCTTATATGGGGGCGACTCAGGAGGGGTCCCATAGATCACCCTGTAGGTCACATGGTCACTGGTACCTTCCCTGGTTACAATCACATGACACATTTCTTAAAGGAATAACACAGTATAGGTACAATACATTAGATAACATAGTGTGATGACCCACAGGTGTATGGCGGGACCACCGGTGTAGTGGTGTGAGTGGTGGGATCAGATGTTATAAACCTCGGGGGCAAGATGTTGTTAACCCCTAGTGTTCGTGACGCCAGTGTGGTTTTAGGGTTCCGGAACACCACACGCCTGGTTTCTCCGCTATCCCAGTTGCTAGTAGTGAAATGAGAGTCCACAACCAGTTATGGTCAAACGGAGGCTTTACTGAGTATAAGACAGTTGGAATTATCTTCACAGCTAAGGCCAGATTTCCCAGAGAGGTGGCCAGGACCCAGAAGGACCTCGCAGCTTGCTGGACCAATATACTTGTAATTCACTTGAGATTGGACTTGACTTGACTATATGCAGGACTTGACTAGTTTCAGTGACAGGAGACATAGATTGAGACTTACTGGAATGACTGTAGCATTTGGGGTCTTCCAGACAGAGGCGGCTCTAGACTTTTTAAGGCCTTAGGCAAAAATATATCTGAGGCCCCCCAAGCGCGATAAAAATGAAGAAGAAAAAAAGTAAAAAAAATATTTAACATTTTTTTTTACGCGGGGCTCCCCTACCGAGGTTGACAAGCAAAAAAAAAAAAAAATGATAAAATGGTAAAAAAAAAAACACAATGCACTATATCTATTTATCAGTGGGTATGTAGTTTAAAGTGCTGCTTTATACAGCAACTCACCAATGACATCTTGTCTAATTTGCTTCATTGCCTCCTCTTCTCCATTTGGTCTGGGCCATCATCACGATTTCTTCCACCCACAATTCTTCACCGTTAAACCTGCAAAACAAACCTATTAGGCTCCGCACTTTTCTTTTTTCCATGGGTGACAGAGGGGTGTAGAAGAGTGTACATGGGTGACAGAGGGGTGTACACAGGGGTGTAGAGGAGTGTACATTGGTGACAGAGGGGTGTAGATGAGTGTACATGGGGGACAGCGGGGTATAGAGGAGTATACATGGATGAAAGAGGGGTGTAGAGGAGTGTACATGGGTGACAGAGGGGTATAGAGGAGTGTACATGGGTGACAGAGGGGTGTAGAGGAGTGTACATGGATGAGCGAGGAGTGTAGAGGAGTGTACATGGGTGAAAGAGGGGTGTAGATGAGTGTACATGGGGGACAGCGGGGTATAGAGGAGTATACATGGATGAAAGAGGGGTGTAGAGGAGTGTACATGGGTGACAGAGGGGTATAGAGGAGTGTACATGGGTGACAGAGGGGTGTAGAGGAGTGTACATGGATGAGCGAGGAGTGTAGAGGAGTGTACATGGGTGAAAGAGGGGTATAGAGGAGTGTACATGGGTGACAGAGGGGTGTAGAGGAGTGTCCATGGGTGACAGAGGGGTGAAGAGGAGTGTACATGGGTGACAGAGGGGTGTAGAGGAGTGTACATGGGTGACAGAGGGGTGTAGAAGAGTGTACATGGTTGACAGAGGAGTGTAGAGGAGTGTACATGGATGAAAGAGGGGTGTAGAGGAGTGTACATGGGTGACAGAGGGGTGTAGAAGAGTGTACATGGGTGACAGAGGGGTGTAGAGGAGTGTACATGGATGACAGAGGGGTATAGAGGAGTGTACATGGGTGACAGAGGGGTGTAGAGGAGTGTACAGGGTTGACAGAGGGGTGTAGAGAAGTGTACATGGGTGACAGAGGGGTGTAGAGGAGTGTACATGGGTGACAGAGGGGTGTAGAGGAGTGTATATGGGTGACAGAGGGGTGTAGAGGAGTGTACATGGGTGACAGAGGGGTATAGAGAAGTGTACATGGATGAAAGAGGGGTGTAGAGGAGTGTACATGGGTGACAGAGGGGTGTAGAGAAGTGTACATGGGTGAAAGAGGGGTGTAGAGGAGTGTACATGGGTGACAGAGTGGTGTAGAGGAGTGTACATAGGTGACAGAGCGGTGTAGAGGAGTGTACATGGGTGACAGAGGGGTATAGAGAAGTGTACATGGGTGACAGAGGGGTGTAGAGGAGTGTACATGGGTGACAGAGGGGTGTAGAGAAGTGTACATGGGTGACAGAGGGGTGTAGAGAAGTATACATGGATGAAAGAGGGGTGTAGAGGAGTGTACATGGGTGACAGAGGAGTGTAGATGGGTGACAGAGGGGTGTAGAGGAGTGTACATGGGTGACAGAGGGGTGTAGAGAAGTGTACATGGATGAAAGAGGGGTGTAGAGGAGTGTACATGGGTGACAGAGGGGTGTAGAGAAGTGTACATGGATGAAAGAGGGGTGTAGAGGAGTGTACATGGGTGACAGAGGGGTGTAGAGGAGTGTACATGGAGGAGCGAGGGGTGTAGAGGAGTGTACATGGGTGACAGAGGGGAGTAGAAGAGTGTACATGGGTGACAGAGGGGTGTAGAGGAGTGTACATGGATGAAAGAGGGGTGTAGAGGAGTGTACATGGGTGACAGAGGGGTATAGAGGAGTGTACATGGGTGACAGAGGGGTGTAGAGGAGTGTACATGTGTGACAGAGGGGTTTAGAGGAGAGTACATGGGTGACAGAGGGGTTTAGAGGAGTGTACATGGGTGACAGAGGGGTATAGAGGAGTGTACATGGGTGACAGAGGGGTATAGAGGAGTGTACATGGGTGACAGGGGTGTAGAGGAGTGTACATGGGTGACAGAGGGGTGTAGAGGAGTATACATGGGTGACAGAGGGGTGTAGAGGAGTGTACATGGGGGACAGAAGGGTGTAGAGGAGAGTACATGGGTGACAGAGGGGTATAGAGGAGTGTACATGGGTGACAGAGGGGTGTAGAGGAGTGTACATGGGTGACAGAGGGGTGTAGAGAAGTGTACATGGATGAAAGAGGGGTGTAGAGGAGTGTACATGGGTGACAGAGGGGTGTAGAGGAGTGTACATGGAGGAGCGAGGGGTGTAGAGGAGTGTACATGGGTGACAGAGGGGAGTAGAAGAGTGTACATGGGTGACAGAGGGGTGTAGAGGAGTGTACATGGATGAAAGAGGGGTGTAGAGGAGTGTACATGGGTGACAGAGGGGTATAGAGGAGTGTACATGGGTGACAGAGGGGTGTAGAGGAGTGTACATGTGTGACAGAGGGGTTTAGAGGAGAGTACATGGGTGACAGAGGGGTTTAGAGGAGTGTACATGGGTGACAGAGGGGTATAGAGGAGTGTACATGGGTGACAGGGGTGTAGAGGAGTGTACATGGGTGACAGAGGGGTGTAGAGGAGTGTACATGGGTGACAGAGGGGTGTAGAGGAGTGTACATGGGGGACAGAAGGGTGTAGAGGAGAGTACATGGGTGACAGAGGGGTATAGAGGAGTGTACATGGGTGACAGAGGGGTGTAGAGGAGTGTACATGGGTGACAGAGGGGTGTAGAGGAGTGTACATGGGTGACAGAGGGGAGTAGAGGAGTGTACATGGGTGACAGAGGGGTGTAGAGGAGTGTACATGGGTGACAGAGGGGTGTAGAGGAGTGTACATGGGTGACAGAGGGGTGTAGAGGAGTGTACATGGGTGACAGAGGGGTGTAGAGGAGTGTACATGGATGAAAGAGGGGTGTAGAGGAGTGTACATGGGTGACAGAGGGGTATAGAGGAGTGTACATGGGTGACAGAGGGGTGTAGAGGAGTGTACATGTGTGACAGAGGGGTTTAGAGGAGAGTACATGGGTGACAGAGGGGTTTAGAGGAGTGTACATGGGTGACAGAGGGGTATAGAGGAGTGTACATGGGTGACAGAGGGGTATAGAGGAGTGTACATGGGTGACAGGGGTGTAGAGGAGTGTACATGGGTGACAGAGGGGTGTAGAGGAGTGTACATGGGTGACAGAGGGGTGTAGAGGAGTGTACATGGGGGACAGAAGGGTGTAGAGGAGAGTACATGGGTGACAGAGGGGTATAGAGGAGTGTACATGGGTGACAGAGGGGTGTAGAGGAGTGTACATGGGTGACAGAGGGGTGTAGAGAAGTGCACATGGATGAAAGAGGGGTGTAGAGGAGTGTACATGGGTGACAGAGGGGTGTAGAGGAGTGTACATGGAGGAGCGAGGGGTGTAGAGGAGTGTACATGGGTGACAGAGGGGAGTAGAAGAGTGTACATGGGTGACAGAGGGGTGTAGAGGAGTGTACATGGATGAAAGAGGGGTGTAGAGGAGTGTACATGGGTGACAGAGGGGTATAGAGGAGTGTACATGGGTGACAGAGGGGTGTAGAGGAGTGTACATGTGTGACAGAGGGGTTTAGAGGAGAGTACATGGGTGACAGAGGGGTTTAGAGGAGTGTACATGGGTGACAGAGGGGTATAGAGGAGTGTACATGGGTGACAGGGGTGTAGAGGAGTGTACATGGGTGACAGAGGGGTGTAGAGGAGTGTACATGGGTGACAGAGGGGTGTAGAGGAGTGTACATGGGGGACAGAAGGGTGTAGAGGAGAGTACATGGGTGACAGAGGGGTATAGAGGAGTGTACATGGGTGACAGAGGGGTGTAGAGGAGTGTACATGGGTGACAGAGGGGTGTAGAGGAGTGTACATGGGTGACAGAGGGGAGTAGAGGAGTGTACATGGGTGACAGAGGGGTGTAGAGGAGTGTACATGGGTGACAGAGGGGTGTAGAGGAGTGTACATGGGTGACAGAGGGGTGTAGAGGAGTGTACATGGGTGACAGAGGGGTTTAGAGGAGTGTACATGGGTGACAGAGGGGTGTAGAGGAGTGTACATGGGTGACAGATGGGTGTAGAGGAGTGTACATGGGTGACAGAGGGGTGTAGAGGAGTGTACATGGGGGACAGAAGGGTGTAGAGGAGAGTACATGGGTGACAGAGGGGTATAGAGGAGTGTACATGGGTGACAGAGGGGTGTAGAGGAGTGTACATGGGTAACAGAGGGGTGTAGAGAAGTGTACATGGATGAAAGAGGGGTGTAGAGGAGTGTACATGGGTGACAGAGGGGTGTAGAGGAGTGAACATGGAGGAGCGAGGGGTGTAGAGGAGTGTACATGGGTGACAGAGGGGAGTAGAAGAGTGTACATGGGTGACAGAGGGGTGTAGAGGAGTGTACATGGATGAAAGAGGGGTGTAGAGGAGTGTACATGGGTGACAGAGGGGTATAGAGGAGTGTACATGGGTGACAGAGGGGTGTAGAGGAGTGTACATGTGTGACAGAGGGGTTTAGAGGAGAGTACATGGGTGACAGAGGGGTTTAGAGGAGTGTACATGGGTGACAGAGGGGTATAGAGGAGTGTACATGGGTGACAGGGGTGTAGAGGAGTGTACATGGGTGACAGAGGGGTGTAGAGGAGTGTACATGGGTGACAGAGGGGTGTAGAGGAGTGTACATGGGGGACAGAAGGGTGTAGAGGAGAGTACATGGGTGACAGAGGGGTATAGAGGAGTGTACATGGGTGACAAAGGGGTGTAGAGGAGTGTACATGGGTGACAGAGGGGTGTAGAGGAGTGTACATGGGTGACAGAGGGGAGTAGAGGAGTGTACATGGGTGACAGAGGGGTGTAGAGGAGTGTACATGGGTGACAGAGGGGTTTAGAGGAGTGTACATGGGTGACAGAGGGGTGTAGAGGAGTGTACATGGGTGACAGATGGGTGTAGAGGAGTGTACATGGGTGACAGAGGGGTGTAGAGGAGTGTACATGGATGACAGAGGGTTGTAGAGGAGTGTACATGGGTGACAGAGGGGTATAGAGGAGTGTACATGGGTGACAGAGGGGTGTAGATGGGTTTACATGGGTGACAGAGGGGTGTAGAGGAGTGTACATGGGTGACAGAGGGGTGTAGAGAAGTGTACATGGATGAAAGAGGGGTGTAGAGGAGTGTACATGGGTGACAGAGGGGTGTAGAGGAGTGTACATGGGTGACAGGGTGGTGTAGAGGAGTGTACATGGGTGACAGAGGGGTGTAGAGGAATGTACATGGGTGACAGAGGGGTGTAGAGAAGTGTACATGGATGAAAGAGGGGTGTAGAGGAGTGTACATGGGTGACAGAGGGGTGTAGAGGAGTGTACATGGGTGACAGGGTGGTGTAGAGGAGTGTACATGGGTGACAGAGGGGTGTAGAGGAGTGTACATGTGACAGGGGGGTAAACAGGGGTGACAGGAGGGTGAACGGGGTGACAGGGGGGTGGACAGGGCTGACAGGGGGGTGGACAGGAGTGACAGGGGGGTGGACATGTTATTATAACATTATTACAGACAGTGTACACACCTGACATCCTAAATGGCCATGGTGTGGGATGAGTATGGACTGGATCGGTGTTTCCCAACCAGGGTGCCTCCAGCTGTTGTAAAACTACAACTCCCAGCATGCCTGGACAGATCTACGCTGTCCCAGCATGCTGGGAGATGTAGTTTTGCAACAGCTGGAGGCACCCTGGTTGGGAAACACTGAACTGGCGGGGGTTTGAGGGGGGCTAGACATGGGTGACGGGGGGGGGGGGGGGTAGACATGGGTGACGGGGGGGTAGACATGGGTGACAGGGGGGTAGGACATGGGTGACAGGGATGGACAGGGAGGTAGACAAGGTGGACATGGATGACAGGGGGGGGGGGGGTCAGAGGGTGGACCTGTGTGACGGTGGGGGGGTTTGGACAGGGTTAAGAAGGGGTAACAGGGGCCCGCGCAGCTTGCAGTTCCACGGCAGTCCGGAACAAATGCAGCTCACTCCGCCGTTTGGTACAATTTTCGGTTCACTGCGCCGCAAGGGGGAGGGGTGGTTCACGCAGGGGACGCAGGAGGACGCTGTGTGCGCAGTGCGCACGCAGGCTTCCCTTCCCCCCTATGCGCAGGCTGGGGCGGGACATTTGAAAAAAATTAAAATAAAATGTCGCCAAAATCACTGCTCCAACTACACGACTTAGGCGGCCGCGAGGGCCCCTTTCAGGGAGAGGCCTTAGGCGGCCGCCTAAATCGTCTAATTAGAGAGCCGCCTCTGCTTCCAGATGCTGATCATATGCATTGAGATCTCTGGTGGTTGCTGTGCTCAGTCAGGTTGCAGGTGGTAAGAGCAAAGAGCAGAAGAGACTGAATTGTAATGGTCGCCCCTTTATATAGTGGAAGGCTGGACTAAAGCCCATTGGTCAAGCTGCGGGTCATAGGTTAAGCTGGAGCTCTCTGGGAGAACATGTGACAACCAATCATGTGACTGCATAACATTACATGTGACAGACTTACACAGGTCTTTAGACCTCCCACTGGTCTTTTGTACTTCCTATACATAAGGATACTGTCTAGGCATTATAGTGATATACACAACATTCTGGAAACAACAGGGGGAGACCTTGCAGGGGAGCCCCCAGGTCACTGAGGGTCTCAACCTGACAGGGCCTAAAGGTAGTACAGGCCATGTCCTGTACTGGGACATCACAATAGGCACTTTAGGTGATATATACAAGGCATAAGTAAAGGGGGGCCCAGGGGTCAAAGGATGGAGTCTGCCGGACAGGGCAGCTAGGGTACAGGGGTGAAACTCCTGTACTGGGCCACCTCATTAGGAAGGATGCATGCTTGACTTAGAGCTAAATGGCTGTGTTGTGAGTCCACCATAACTCTGCTGCTTTCTTTTTGTGAACTGGCTATTTCCTCTTGGAGTTCCTTCCCTCCAGCTACAAGTCCCAGGATCCCTTGTTTGTAAGTGTGAGGTCACTTTTCTCCCTCCCACTCATCAGCCACCCCACCTATTGCAGTACAGCTGCAGCACTGTGGAGAATGATCTTCCCCCACCCAGCAGTCGCTTTACGCACTGAAGTAAAGACAGGTTCCCTTTCAACACCTGACTAGTAATGCAATGTCTCGGCCCACATTGCAGCCTGGAAAAAGCCTGAGAGGAAACTCATTTTGTATGCTGATAAAAAGGAACAAAGGGGCAAAGATCCCATAAGAATTGTTAGACCAGCCATCAAACACAGGTACAGACACTATATTATGAACAACACTAACTTTACAGCCCCTGTAGCATAGTCAAATGAAATAAAAATGTTGAAAAACCATTTTAAGAGTTACATAGTGGAAACAGCAGGATCCACAGCAGCACAAAGTATTTCAGGAAAGGAGTTGCTGATCTTTTAGAAGGTGTGGGTAGAATGAGGTCAGAATACATATACAGTGGTCCCTCAACATACGATGGTAATCCGTTCCAAATGGACCATTGTTTGTTGAAACCATCGCATGTTGAGGGATCCGTGCAATGTGAAGTATAGGACAGTGGTCTACAACCTGCGGACCTCCAGATGTTGCAAAACTACAACACCCAGCATGCCGTTGGCTGTCCGGGCATGCTGGGTGTTGTAGTTTTGCAACATCTGGAGGTCTGCAGGTTGTAGACCACTGTTAGAGGAAGTTGTACTCACCTGTCCCCGCCGCTCCGGACCGTCACCGCTCGTCACCGCTGCCCTGGATGTCGCCGTCCATCGCTGTCGCCGCGTCCCCGAGGTGTCCCCGATGCTCCAGCAAGGCCTCTGCTTCCCCGGCATCCTCACTCTTCGTCGCCGCCATCACATCATTACGTACGCCGCTCCTATTGGATGACGGGACGGTGTGTGCAGCGACGTGATGACGACGATGGAGAGCGCCGACAATACAGGGGATCCCGATGAGGACGAGCCGGAGCCCCGAGGACAGGTAAGTGATCGTCAGCGGACCACACGGGGCACCATAAATGGCTATCCGGCGGTAGCTGAAGCAGTCAGCGCTGCCGGATAGCCGTTAATGCGATGGCGCCGACATACAAAAGCATCGTATGTTCATCGTATGCCTCTGAGAGGCCATCGTATGTTGAAATGATCGTATGTCAGGGCCATCGTAGGTCGGGGGGTCACTGTACAGTATATTAGAGAGACCTCTGTCTTCCTAGGTGTGTTCACGGGGCCTATGTGTAATACATAAAGCGACATCATGACAGGATATGATAAGCAGTTAGATGTGTCTCCAATATTCCACCAGCTTTATCATCCTGACCTTAATGCATTGAATAAGAACATTACAAGAGCACCTTTCCCAGTTCTTCTTTCCAATCTGTCTTATATTAAGAAGGCTGCAGCCCTGGTTGGCTCAGATCACATTGATTTTCCTTAGCTGTCTGCTGGTCTGAATTGTATACAGCTACAGGAGGAACAATGAGGAGAACCAGAGCTCTCTGAAAGAAATGCGTCGTCTCTCATCTACCCCATCAAGGAAAGAAAATGTGAGGTGCCTTAAAAGTGGCATTGGTGAATGGTGGCTGTCCAGCTGGTAATGAAGAGTAAATAGCATTCTTACTTTATCTCAAGAAATCTAAAGACAACTGGAGCTGTATAAAAGGTGACCAATGGCACTATATATACAAGGGAATGTGTACCTTATACAAGCTGTAACTACAGTATATAATTGTATACATAAGATGTCCAGATTATACCAGCATGGTCCATATCACTATATACAAGGGAATGTGTACCTTATACAAGCTGTAACTACAGTATATAATTGTATATATAAGATGTCCAGGTTATACCAGAATGGTCCATATCGCTATCTACAAGGGAATGTGTACCTTATGTGTACCTACAGTATATAATTGTATACATAAGATGTCCAGGTTATACCAGCATGGTCCATATCACTATATACAAGGGAATGTGTACCTTATACAAGCTGTAACTACAGTATATAATTGTATATATAAGATGTCCAGGTTATACCAGAATGGTCCATATCACTATCTACAAGGGAATGTGTACCTTAGGTGTACCTACAGTATATAATTGTATACATAAGATGTCCAGGATATACCAGCATATCACTATATACAAGAAGATATATAACTTATACCAGCTGTATATATATTATTATACACAGAATATACCCAGGTTATACCAGCATGGTCCATATCACTATATACAGGAGATATATAACGTATACCAGCTGTACATATATAATTATATACAGTATATACCCAGGTTATACCAGCATGGTCCATATCACTATATACAAGAAGATATATAACATATACCAGCTATACACATATAATTATATACAGTATATACCCAGGTTATACCAGCATGGTCCATATCACTATATACAAGAAGATATATAACTCATACCAGCTGTACATATATAATTATATACAGTATATACCCAGGTTATACCAGCATGGTCCATATCTTTATATACAAGAAGATGTACAACTTATACCAGCTGTATATATATATAATTATATACAGTATATACCCAGCTTATACCAGCATGGTCCATATCACTATATACAAGAAGGTGTATAACATATACCAGCTGTACATATATAATTATATACAGAATATACCCAGGTTATACCAGCATGGTCCATATCACTATATACAAGATGTATAACATATACCAGCTGTACATTTATAATTATATACAGTATATACCCAGGTTATATCAGCATGGTCCATATCACTATGTACAAGAAAATATATAACTTATACCAGCTGTACATATAGTATTATATACAGTATATACCCAGGTTATACCAGCATGGTCCATATCACTATATACAAGAAGGTGTATAACATATACCAGCTGTACATATATAAATATATACAGAATATTCCCAGGTTATACCAGCATGGTTTTCACCAGAGCCCGCCGCAAAGCGGGATGGACTTGCTGTGGCAGGTAACCCCCAGGTCGTTCCAACCGATAGCGACTCAACCTCACTGACAGCTGAGACAGGTGCGGTACACAAGGACAAGGCAAGGTGAGGTCAGATGTAGCAGAAGGTCAAGGCAGGCGGCAAGGTTCGTAGTCAGGGGCAACAGCAATGGGTCTGGATACACAGGCTACACATAAAACACTTTCTCGGGGCACTAAGGCAACAAGATCCGGCGAGGACAGGAAGGGGAAGTGGGTTTATATGAGTTTTGGGAGTAATACACTGATTGGGCCAGGCACCAATTAGTGGTGCACTGGCCCTTTAAATTTCAGAGAGCCGACACGCGCGCGCCCTAGAGAGCGGGGCTGCGCACGGCAGGACGGACCTGAAGGAGGACGGGGCAGGTGAGAAGATCGCGGGCGGTCATGTCCCGCCAGGCGGATCGCATCCCCGCCGGGGACACTAGAGCAGCGCTCCCGGTCAGCGGGTCTGACCGGGGCACTGCACAGCGAAGAACGCCGCGAGCGCTCCGGGGAGGGACAGGGACCCAGAGCACTCGGCATTACAGACCCCCCCCCTTTGGTCTGCCCCTCCTTTTGGAGCCCAGGAATCTGCGGATGAGCTCTTTGTCGAGAATGTTTGTCTCAGGTTCCCAGGACCTCTCTTCTGGACCACAATTATCCCAATCAATAAAAAAAAATCTTTTACCTCGGACGACCTTGGAGGCGAGGATCTCCTTGACAGAGAAGACATCAGAGGAGCAAGAAACAGGAGCGGGAACAGGGGTCCTTGGGAGAATAACGGGTAAGTATGAGAGGTTTAAGAAGAGAAACATGGAAAGAGTTGGGAATACAAAGAGAAGAGGGAAGATGAAGTTGGTAAGAGACAGAATTGATTTGTTTTTTGATTTTGAAAGGTCCAAGAAAACGAGGACCTAGCTTGTAGCTAGGCACACGGAAACAAATGTACCTAGCTGAAAGCCACACTTTTTCACCAGGGGGCAAAAACAGGAGGAGGTCTTCTCTTTTTATCTGCATGTTTCTTCATGCGAGATGAGGCCCGCAAAAGAGAATTACGAGTCTCACTCCAGATGGAGGAAAAATCTTGAGACAATTTGTCCCCAGCAGGAACTCGAGAGGAAGAGGGAATGGGGAGGGGGGGTTCGGGTGACGGCCGTACACCACAAAAAATGGGGACTTGGAAGAAGACTCAGAATCTTTAAAATTGTATGAAAATTCAGCCCATGGCAAAAGATCCACCCAGTCATCTAGACGGGAAGAGACAAAATGACGCAAGTAGTCACTGAGTATTTGATTTACTCTTTCCACTTGACTGTTGGATTGAGGGTGGTAAGCAGAAGAAAAATGTAATTAGATTTTTAATTGACTACATAGCGCTCTCCAAAATTTGGAAACAAATTGCACGCCTCTGTCAGAGACGATGTGCGTGGGAAGCCCATGAAGGCGAATAATATGAAGAAAAAATACGTACAATTTATGGTAAAAATGACGTGTGTTCTTTATTCTGAGGGTCAATACGATTGAAATGATACCCATTATTATATACTTTTATATTATTGTTGCGCTTAAAAAAAATCACAAACTTTTTAACCAAATTAGTACGTGTTACGCCTAGCGCTCCGGGTCCCCGCTCCTCCCCGGAGCGCTCACGGCGTCTCTCTCCCTGCAGCTCCCCGGTCAGTCCCGCTGACCGGGAGCGCTGCACTGACATGGCCGTCGGGGATGCGATTCGCACAGCGGGACGCGCCCGCTCGCGAATCGCGTCCCAGGTCACTTACCTGTCCCGGGCCCCTCCTGTCATGTGCTGGCGCGCGCGGCTCCGCTCTCTAGAGCGCGCGCGCGCCAGCTCTCTGAGACTTAAAGGGCCAGTGCACCAATGATTGGTGCCTGGCCCAATTAGCTTAATTGGCTTCCACCTGCTCCCTGGCTATATCTGATCACCTCCCCTGCACTCCCTTGCCGGATCTTGTTGCCATTGTGCCAGTGAAAGCGTTTAGTGTTGTCCAAGCCTGTGTTACCTGAACCCTTGCTATCCATCTTGACTACGAACCTTGCCGCCTGCCCCCGACCTTCTGCTACGTCTGACCTTGCCTCTGCCTAGTCCTTCTGTCCCACGCCTTCTCAGCAGTCAGCGAGGTTGAGCCGTTGCTAGTGGATACGACCTGGTTGCTACTGCCGCAGCAAGACCATCCCGCTTTGCGGCGGGCTCTGGTGAACACCAGTAGCCTCTTAGAACCGGTCCACCAGCACGGTCCACGCCAATCCCTCGCTGACACAGAGGATCCACTACCCGTAAGCCGAATCGTGACAGTAGATCCGGCCATGGATCCCGCTGAGGTGCCGCTGTCAAGTCTCGCTGACCTTCCCTCGGTGGTCGCTCAGCAATCGCAGCAGATTGCCCAACAAGGACAGCAGCTGTCGCAGTTGACCGCCATGTTACAGCAACTTCTGCCTCTGCTACAGCAGCAACCATCTCCTCCGCCAGCTCCTGCACCTCCTCCGCAGCGAGTGGCCGCTCCTAGCCTCCGCTTGTCCCTGCCGGACAAATTTGATGGGGATTCTAGACTCTGCCGTGGATTTCTGTCTCAGTGTTCCCTGCATATGGAGATGTTGTTGGACTTGTTTCCTACAGAACGGTCTAAGGTGGCGTTCGTAGTGAGCCTTCTTTCAGGAAAGGCCTTGTCTTGGGCCACACCGCTCTGGGACCGCAATGATCCTGCCACAGCCACAGTCCAGTCCTTCTTCACTGAGGTCCGTAGTGTCTTCGAGGAGCCAGCCCGAGCTTCTTCTGCCGAGACTGCCCTGCTGAACCTGGTCCAGGGTAATTCTTCAGTGGGCGAGTACGCCATCCAATTTCGTACTCTTGCTTCCGAATTATCATGGAATAACGAGGCTCTCTGCGCGACCTTTAAAAAAGGCCTATCCAGTCGCATCAAGGATGTGCTGGCCGCACGAGAGATTCTTGCCAACCTGCAAGAACTTATCCATTTGGCCACCCGCATTGACATGCGTTTTTCTGAGAGACATCAAGAGCTCCGCCAGGAAAAAGACTTAGATCTCTGGGCACCTCTCCCACAGTATCCGCTGCAATCTACGCCTGGGCCTTCCGCCGAGGAGGCCATGCAAGTGGATCGGTCTCGCCTGACCCAGGAAGAGAGGAATCGCCGTAGGGAAGAAAATCTTTGTCTGTACTGTGCCAGTACCGAGCATTTCTTGGTGGATTGCCCTATTCGTCCTCCACGTCTGGGAAACGCACGCACGCACCCAGCTCACGTGGGTGTGGCGTCTCTTGGTTCAAAGTCTGCTTCTCCACGTCTCACGGTGCCCGTGCGGATTTCTTCTTCAGCCAACTCCTCCCTCTCAGCCGTGGCCTGCTTGGACTCTGGTGCCTCTGGGAATTTTATTCTGGATTCTTTTGTGAATAAATTCCGCATCCCGGTGACCCGTCTCGTCAAGCCGCTCTACATTTCCGCGGTCAACGAAATCAGATTGGATTGCACCGTGCGTTACCGCACAGATCCCCTCTTGATGTGCATTGGACCCCACCACGAAAGGATTGAATTTTTCGTCCTCCCCAACTGCACCTCTGAGGTCCTCCTCGGTCTGCCTTGGCTCCAGCTTCATTCTCCCACCCTCGACTGGACCACCGGGGAGATCAAGAACTGGGACTCTGCTTGCCACAAGAGATGCCTCTCCCCCCCTCCCAGTCCCGTCAGGCAAGCCTCAGTGCCTCCTCATGGCCCCCGTCCTTGTGTCACCCTGCCCCGTGCCAAGCTTCACCCTCTGCCCTCCCTCCCCATTCCCACTCCTGCTGTATTGCCTGCCTTTGAGGAAACCCTCCATTCACTCCCGGTGTCCTCGTCCCAGGTAAAGCAGTTGTCGGACAAAAAAAAGGGGAGACCTAAGGGGGGGTGGGGTACTGTTACGCCTAGCGCTCCGAACCCCGCTCCTCCCCGGAGCGCTCACGGCGTCTCTCTCCCTGCAGCGCCCCGGTCAGTCCCGCTGACCGGGAGCGCTGCACTGACATGGCCGTCGGGGATGCGATTCGCACAGCGGGCCCGCTTGCGAATCGCGTCCCAGGTCACTTACCCGTCCCGGGCCCCTCCTGTCATGTGCTGGCGCGTGCGGCTCCGCTCTCTAGGGCGCGCGCGCGCCAGCTCTCTGAGACTTAAAGGGCCAGTGCACCAATGATTGGTGCCTGGCCCAATTAGCTTAATTGGCTTCCACCTGCTCCCTGGCTATATCTGATCACCTCCCCTGCACTCCCTTGCCGGATCTTGTTGCCATTGTGCCAGTGAAAGCGTTTAGTGTTGTCCAAGCCTGTGTTACCTGAACCCTTGCTATCCATCTTGACTACGAACCTTGCCGCCTGCCCCCGACCTTCTGCTACGTCTGACCTTGCCTCTGCCTAGTCCTTCTGTCCCACGCCTTCTCAGCAGTCAGCGAGGTTGAGCCGTTGCTAGTGGATACGACCTGGTTGCTACTGCCGCAGCAAGACCATCCCGCTTTGCGGCGGGCTCTGGTGAACACCAGTAGCCTCTTAGAACCGGTCCACCAGCACGGTCCACGCCAATCCCTCGCTGACACAGAGGATCCACTACCCGTAAGCCGAATCGTGACAGTACGTTTATAATCCCTTTATTTTGATGACCTATAACTTTTTTATTTTTCCGTATAAGCAGCGGTATGGGGGCTCATTTTTTGCGCCATGATCTGTACTTTTTTTTGATACCACATTTGCATATAAAAAACTTTTAATACATTTTTTATAATTTTTTTTTTAATAAAATGTATTAAAAAAGTAGGAATTTTGGACTTTTTTTTTTTTTTTTTTCGTTCACGCCGTTCACCGTACGGGATCATTAACATTTTACTTTAATAGTTCGGACATTTACGCAGGCGGCGATACCAAATATGTCTATAAAAAATGTTTTTTACGCTTTTTGGGGGCAAAATAGGAAAAAACGGACGTTTTACTTTTTTATTGGGGGAGGGGATTTTTCACTTTTTTTTTACTTTTACTTTTAAATTTTTTTACATTTTTTTTTACACTTGAATAGTCCCCATAGGGGACTATTCATAGCAATACCATGATTGCTAATACTGATCTGTTCTATGTATAGGACATAGAACAGATCAATGTTATCGGTCATCTTCTGCTCTGGTCTGCTCGATCTCAGACCAGAGCAGGAGACGCCGGGAGCCGTACGGAGGAAGGTGAGGGGACCTCCGTCCGGTGTTCTGAATGATCGGATCCCCGCAGCAGCGCTGCGGGCGATCCGATCGTTCATTTAAATCGCGAACTGCCGCAGATGCCGGGATCTGTATTGATCCCGGCACCTGAGGGGTTAATGGCGGACGCCCGCGAGATCGCGGGCGTCGGCCATTGCCGGCGGGTCCCTGGCTGCGATCAGCAGCCGGGATCAGCCGCGCATGACACGGGCATCGCTCCGATGCCCGCGGTTATGCACAGGACGTAAATGTACGTCCTGGTGCGTTAAGTACCACCTCACCAGGACGTACATTTACGTCCTGCGTCCTTAAGGGGTTAAGCAGGGGGATATATCTGGCACTGCATGATTTGAGTCCCTGGCGGTGTAGTGTGTTACTGATAGTAGCCTTTGTTACTTTAGTCCCAGCTCTCTGCAGGTCATTCACTACATCCCCTCATGTGGTTCTGGGATTTTTGCTCACCGTTCTTGTGATTATTTTGACACCATGGGGTGAGATCTTGCATGGAGCCCCAGATCAAGGGATATTATCAGTGATCTTGTATGTCTTCCATTTTCTAATAATTGCTCCCACAGTTCATTTCTTCATACCAAGCTGCTCGCCTATTGCAGATTCAGTCTTCCCAGCCTGGTGCAGGTCTACAATTTTGTTTCTGGTGTCTTTCGACAGCTCTTTGGTCTTGGCCATAATGGAGTTTGAAGTGTGACTGTTTTAGGTTGTGGACAGGTGTCTTTTATACTGATAACAAGTTCAAACAGGTGCCATTAATACAGGTAACGAGTGGAGGACAGAGGAGACTCTTAACCCCTTAAGGACCCAGCCATTTTACACCTTAGGACCCGGCCATTTTTTGAACATCTGACCACTGTCACTTTAAACATGAATAACTCTGGAATGCTTTTAGTTATCATTCTGATTCCGAGATTGTTTTTTCGTGACATATTCTACTTTAACATATTGGTAAAATTTTGTGGTAACTTGCATCCTTTCTTGGTGAAAAATTCCAAAATTTGATGAAAAATTTGAAAATTTAGCATTTTTCTAACTTTGAAGCTCTCTGCTTGTAAGGAAAATGGATATTCCAAAAAATTTTTTTTAATTCACATATACAATATGTCTACTTTATGTTTGAATCATAAAATTGATGTGTTTTTACTTTTGGAAGACACCAGAGGGCTTCAAAGTTCAGCAGCAATTTTCAAATTCTTCACAAAATTTTCAAACTCACTATTTTTCAGGGACCAGTTCATATTTGAAGTGGATTTGAAGGGTCTTCATCTTAGAAATACCCCACAAATTACCCCATTATAAAAACTGAACCCCCAAAGTATTCAAAATGACATTCAGTCAGTGTTTTAACCCTTTAGGTGTTTCACAGGTATAGCAGCAAAGTGAAGGAGAAAATTCACAATCTTCATTTTTTACACTCGCATTTTCTTGTAGACCCAATTTTTGAATTTTTACAAGGGGTAAAAGGAGAAAATTTATACTTGTATTTGTAGCCCAATTTCTCTCGAGTAAGCACATACCTCATATGTCTATGCAAAGTGTTCGGCGGGCGCAGTAGAGGGCTCAGAAGCGAAGGAGCGACGAGGGGATTTTGGAGAGTACGTTTTTCATACCCCCCAAAATTTGTAACCCCATCTCTTCTGAGTATGGAGTTACCCCATAAGTTGACCTGAAGTGCACTACGGGCGAACTACAATGCTCAGAAGAGAAAGAGTCATATTTGGCTTTTTGAGAGCAAATTTTGCTCGGGGGCATGTCGCATTTAGGAAGCCCCTATGGTGCCAGGACAGCAAAAAAAAAAACACATGGCATACCATTTTGGAAACTAGATCCCTTGAGGAACGTAACAAGGGGTACAGTGAGCATTTACCCCCCACTGGTGTCTGTCAGATCTTTGGAACAGTGGGCTGTACAACATTTTTAATTTGCACAGCCCACTGTTCCAAAGATCTGTCAGACACCAGTGGGGTGTAAATTATCACAGCACCCCTCATTACATTCCGTGAGGGGTGTAGTTTCTGAAATGGGGTCACATGTGGGGTTTAGTTTTTTTTGTGTTTGTCAAAACCGCTGTAACGATCAGCCACCCCTGTGCAAATCACTTCAAATGTACATGGTGCACTCTCCCTTCTGGGCCTTGTTGTGTGTTAGTGTAGTGTTTTTAGGGTACAGTCACACGGGCGGGGTATTACAGCGAGTTTCCCGCTGCGAGTTTGAGCTGCCGTGCAAAATTTGCTGCATCGCAAACTTGCAGCCTGATACTCACTGTAAGCCCCCTGCCCATGTGAATGTACCCTGTACATTCACAGGGGGGGGGGGGGACCTCCAGCTGTTGCAAAACTACAACTCCCAGCATGCACAGTCTATCAGTGCATGCTGGTAGTTATAGTTTTGTAACAGCTGGAGGCACACGGGTTGGGAAACACTGAGTTAGGAAACAGACAATGTTTCCCAACCAGTGTGCCTCCAGTTGTTGCAAAACCACGACTCCCAAACATTCTCAGGCATGCTGGAAGTAGTAGTTCGGCAACATCTTTAGAGCCAGATGTTGCCGAACTACAACTCCCAGCATGCTTGGAGTTGTAGTTTTGCAACATCTGGAGGACTACAGTTTGCAGACCACTAATACAGTGGTTCCCAATCTGTGCCCTTCCAGATGTTGCAAAACTACAACTCCCAGTATGCCAAAACTGTCCAGGCATGCTGGGAGTTGTAGTTCTGCAACATCTGAAGGGCCAGATGTTACAGAACTACAACTCCCAGCATGCCTGGACAGTAAGGGCATGCTGAGGATGTGTAGTTTTGCAACATCTAGAAGGGCACAGTGGTCTCCAAACTGTGGACCTCCAGATGTTGCAAAACTGCAACTCCCAGCATGCCCGGACGCCAAGGGCTGTCTGGGCATGCTGGGAGTTGTAGTATACAGGGTTCCATTACAGCAATGCATGTCGCTTTACTGCGACGTGCATTGCTGTAAAGGGCCCGACCGCGGCTGAAGAGGAACTCACCTGTCGCCGCCGCCGGGATCCGGGTCTTCAGGGACGAGGTAAGTACCGGGGCTGGGCCCTAGCACTCCCCCGTCCCCCGCCGCGTCCTCCGGTCTTCCTCCCGTCCTCTCCGGACTTCCAGGGGCAAGGCTGGGTGGGAGGAAGTAACCGCCCCCCCCCCCCCCCCCCCCCTTGCGATTGGTCGGTTAGATAACCGACGAATCGCAGGGGATAGGAGGAGGTGGCAGGCTTGCCACCTTGCTCCTATACTCCAGCATGGTCCTGGCTGTCTGTGACAACAGGGATAATGCAAAATTACCGGGCGGTCGGGTCCCAGAGACCCGATCAGCCCAGTATCGCCGCAGATTGCTGTTCTGATTTCAGCAGCGTTTTGCGGCGATCGCCGACATGGAGGGCCTACATTGCCCCCCTCGGCGTTTGCCCTGGATGCCTGCTGAACGATTTCAGCAGGCATCCGGTTCCGATCTCTGCCCGGCGAGCGGCGGAGACCGGAATGACTCAGGACGTATGCATTCGTCCTGGGTCCTTAAGTACCAGGGTCCCAAGATGTATGCATACGTCTTGGGTCCTGAACAGGTTAAAGAAGTTACAGGTCTGTGAGAGCCAGAAATCTTGCTTGTTTGTAGGTGACCAAATACTTATTTTCTACCATAATTTGCAAATAAATTCTTAAAAAATCAGACAATGTGATTTTATGTTGTTTTTTCTTTTTTTTCTCATTATGTCTCTTGTTGAGGTATACCTATGATGAAAATTAAAGGCCTCTCTCATCTTTGTAAGTGGGAGAACTTGCACAATTGGTGGCTGACTAAATACCCCATTTTTGCCCCACAGTATGTTATTCAGCTTTATGTACCTTCCAGTGTGGGTTTGATTCTTTGGCTCTATATAATGAACATATACACAGTGTACAATGGACAAGTATTGATAAGCCATTAGTAGTGATCCCCTTAGAGGCATTGTTACGTTCCTCTCTGAATCATCCCTGACCTAGTACTGGGGTCCCCCTCACCCCCTAATTATTTCTTTGTGACTGCAGTAGAGAAGGAGCATTAAATGATTCATAATCTGCAGCTCAGACCCAGGAAAGTCTCTTCTTAATGCAGAATTTCCTTCTTCCTTTGTCAGGTTTGCTCATGTCAATTAAGTGTCTGATGTAAATCCTCCCAGTTAATCCATTACTTAAGTTGTTTAAAAACTATGAAAGCAAATTCTGCACCTTCCACTCTGTAGGGATCACAGACTGCTGTCAGCCTGAAATGGAACCAGTAAAAACACAGAACATAGAATCATTAAACATTTAATGTTCACAATCCATTGGCAAAGTGATAGATGGGAAAGTGTCAGGAGAGCCGCGCAGAGCTGGGGAAAGGGAACACCACCATTCATTTATTGTTGTCAGCCACAAAATGTAATACTGAAACAAAGAAATCCCCAGACTGAATATCATTGTGTTCTCATAGCGGCGAGCACAGCCGGGGATAATGGGGTGATACAGTAATAAGACCTTTGAGTGATTGGGGCTTTGATGGCAATTGTCTTGTGGTGGGGTGACATATTGCATTTGCTGTATTATGCATGATAGGAAGTGATCAATGTTGAGTGTCTTGCTATAGAGAGTATCCCAGAGGCAGGTGACATTTTTCAAGATGAGAAGAAGAAAGCCAAGTCTGTATAGGGAGATCATTGTTTTGGGGGATTGAGCAATTCTGAGACAGCAGCTGCCCATTTTAGTCTTTCTTCCTTTTTGTGAAAGTTATGTATTGGCTGTGAAGTCAGGAACATGTCACAAAGCTGTTTGAGGGTTCATAACTATG
Source organism: Hyla sarda (assembly GCF_029499605.1). Classification (NCBI taxonomy): domain Eukaryota; kingdom Metazoa; phylum Chordata; class Amphibia; order Anura; family Hylidae; genus Hyla; species Hyla sarda. The sequence goes on along the minus strand of NC_079194.1, from coordinate 130,136,545 downwards.
AAAAGAAGAAAAATTAAGAAGGCTCAAGTGTAGGCTCATGGATAAACCACACATAAGGTATATATGTAGATGGACATGTGGCTCCCAAGAGGCAAGAAACCAGAGACCTTCTAGATAGAAAAATGTGGGGTAAAAGAAAAAATGGGATGTGTTAACTAGTGCTGTCACTTTATAGAACACATATTATTAGCTTCAGTACGGTAGTCTGTTTTTGCCTGACAGCGCCTTCTTCAGATCGAGAGAAAATTCTAAGAGGAACCTACTGGACCTGAGACGTGTATGTCACGATCCGGACTGGTAAGCGGGTAGTGGATCCTCTGGATCAGTGAGGCGATGACGCGGGCCGTACCAGGGTACCGGTTCTAAGAAGTTACCGGTTTTCACCAGAGCCCACCGCAAGGCAGGATGGGTTTGCTGCGGCGGTAACTCCCAGGTCGTATCCCCCAATAGCGACTCGACTTCAATGACAGATGAGACCGGCGTGGTACAGAAGGACTAGACAGAGGTGAGGTCAGACGTAGCAGAAGGTCAGGGCAGGCGGCAATGGTTCGTAGTCAAGGGCAACGGCAGATGGTCTGGAAACACTGGCACACACAAAAACACTTTTACCAGGCACAAGGCAACAAGATCCGGCAAGGACAGGAAGGGGAAGTCGGTTTTTATATGTTTGGCACTAAAGAAACAGATGGGAGGTGATTAGCACTGATTTGGAACAGATTGGGCCAGGCACCAATTAATGGTGCACTGGCCCTTTGAATCTGAGAGACACGGCGCGCGCGCGCCCTAGAGAGCGGGACCGCGCGCGCCGGGGCTGAGACAGAGGACGGGGCAGGTAATCAGAACGGGATGCGACCCGCAAGCAGGTTAGTACCGCCATGCGAATCGCATCCCCGTCGGCAGCACTGTAGCAGCCCTCCCGGTCAGAGAGAGAGACCGGGGCGCTGCAGGAGGGCAGACGCCGTGAGCGCTCCGGGATGGATGCGGGAACTGGAGCGCTCGGCATAACAGCACCCCCCCTTTGGTCTCCCCCTCTCTTTGGATCCTAGAAACCTGTGGACGAGTTGGTAATCAGGGACACTAGTAGCTGGCATGCCAAAGGTAGGGACAGGAGCAGGGGAGATCAGAGACTCTGGAGGTATGATGTGCTGAGGAAGAGCTTCGGCTTGCTTCTTTGGGAAATCGGAATAGTCCTGACAGACCTCAGGAAGACCTGGCAATGGTGTGGTACCTGGGAGCAAATCGATAGGACAGTTATAAGGTCTGTGTGGAGGTAAGATCTCTGCTTGCTTTTTACAGAAGACATCAGCATAGTCCTGATAGGCCTTAGGAAGACCTGGCAATGGAGTTGTAATGGAGACTTGGCAAGAAGGAACTGAGTGAAGACAACGCTTGTGGCAAGAAGATCCCCAACTTTTAATTTAATGTTCTCAGTGGCCCAGTCGAGACTAGGCAAGTGACGTTGGGGCCAAGGCAAGCCCAGAAGAATTTCAAAAGTACAGTTGGGCAGCACAAAAAATTCAATATGTTCGTGATGGGGAATTCCCACAGTCATGAGCAGAGGTTGAGTGCGGTAACGCACAGTGCAGACCAGCCTTTCTCCATTGACAGATGAAATGACGAGAGGTTTGACGAGACGGGTGACAGGTATACAGAATTTATCGATGAGAGAGGCTTGAATGAAATTTCCTGCTGAACCGGAGTCCAGAAAGGCCGCAGCGGAGAAGGAAGTCTTAGTACTTGCGGGTAGAGAAATCCGTACTGGTGTAGTCAAACGTGGAGAGGATGAGTTTACACCAAGTGACGCCACTCACACGTGAATAGGGGGTGTGCGAGCATGCATTTCCCTGACGCGGAGGACAAATAGGGCAGTCCACCAGGAAATGTTCGGTACTGGCACAGTACGGGCATAAATTTTCATTTCTGCGACGATACCTCTCTTCTTGGGTCAGGCGAGACCTATCCACTTGCATAGTCTCCTCCGCGGGAGGCACAGGAGTAGATTGCAGAGGATTCTGGAAGAGAGGTACCCAGTGATCAAGGTCCTTTTCTTGGCGGAGCTCCTAGCGTCTTTCAGAAAAACGCATATCAATGCGGGTGGCCAACTGGATAAGTTCAGACAGGGTAGCAGGAATTTCTCGTGCCGCCAGCACATCTTTGATGTGACTGGATAAGCCTTTCTTGAAGGTCGCGCAGAGGGCCTCATTATTCCAGGATAGCTCAGAGGCGAGGGTGCGGAACTGGATGGCGTACTTGCCCACAGAAAAACTCCCTTGGACAAGGTTCAATAGGGCTGTCTCGGCTGAAGAAGCCCGAGCTGGCTCCTCAAAGACACTGCGTACTTCAGAGAAGAAGGACTGGATAGTAGCAGTGGCAGGACCGTTGCGGTCCCAAAGTGGTGTGGCCCAGGACAAGGCCTTTCCAGATAGCAAGCTGACCACGAACGCCACCTTAGACCGTTCTGTAGAGAATTGACATCATCTCCAGGTGCAGGGAACACTGGGACAGGAACCCACGGCACAATTTAGAGTCCCCATCAAACTTGTCAGGTAGGGACAAGCGGAGTCTGGTAGTGGCAACTTGCTGCGGAGAAGAAGCGGAAGCTGGCGGAGGAGATGGTTGCTGCTGTAGAGGCAGAAGCTGCTGTAGCATGGCGGTCAACTGCGACAGCTGTTGTCCTTGTTGGGCGACCACGGTGGCGAGGTCAGCGAGACTTGGCAGTGGCACCTCAGCGGGATCCATGGCCGGATCTACTGTCACGATCCGGACTGGTAAGCGGGTAGTGGATCCTGGTGAGGCGATGACGCGGGCCGTACCGGGGGACCGGTTCTAAGAAGTTACCGGTTTTCACCAGAGCCCACCGCAAGGCGGGATGGGCTTGCTGCGGCGGTAACTCCAAGGTCGTATCCCCCGATAGCCCACTCGACCTCACTGACAGCTGAGACTGGCGTGGTACAGAAGGACTAGACAGAGGCGAGGTCAGACGTAGCAGAAGGTCAGGGCAGGCGGCAATGGTTCGTAGTCAAGGGCAACGGCAGATGGTCTGGAAACACAGGTTATGGCACACACAAAAACGCTTTCACAAGGCAACAATATCCGGCAAGGACAGGAAGGGGAAGTGGGTTTTTATATGTTTGGCACTAAAGAAACAGATGGGAGGTGATTAGCACTGATTTGGAACAGATTGGGCCAGGCACCAATTAATGGTGCTCTGGCCCTTTAAATCTGAGAGACACGGCGCGCGTGCGCCCTAGAGAGCAGGCCCGCTTGCCGGGGCTGAGACAGAGGATGGGGCAGGTAATCAGAACGAGATGCGACCCGCAAGCGGACTAGTGCCGCCATGCGAATCGCATCCCCGCCGGCAGCACTGTAGCAGCGCTCCAGGTCAGAGTGAGAGACCGGGGCGCTGCAGGAGGGCAGACGCTGTGAGCGCTCCGGGATGGATACGGGACCCGGAGCGCTCGGTGTTACAGTGTAATCATACAGATGAACAATTAACCAAATATACAGTGGATTACATAAGTTTTTACCCTCTTGGGAATTTTGCCCATTTTGCTACTGTTACAAACTGGGATTCAAATAGACTTCAATAGACTGTTAACATTTGATCCAACCAAAATAAAATATATTTTATTGTGACACAAACAATAATAAGAACAAAAAAGTTGACATCTATTGGATTCACCCTCTCTGAGTCAACGACTGTTCGCTACATTTACAGCCAAAAGTCTTTTGAGGTATGTCTCTACCAACTTTGCCCATCTATAGATGGAAAGGTTTTTCTATTCTTGTTGCCAAAAATGCTGAAACTGTCAGATTGGATGGAGATCATCTCTTCCCATAGATTCTCAATTGGATTCAAGTCTAGGCTTTGACTGGACCATTTAAGACATTAACAGGCTTTGATTCCACCCCCACACGGAGCGCTGGCCATCACGCCCCCTCCATGTATCCCATAGAGATGCATGGAAGGGACATGTCGGCCGCGGCTTCCTGCTGGGGTCGAAACAGCCGCTTCTGGCAGACTGCCGGGGCCCAGTCAGGAAATCGCGGGGGGTCCCAGCACTCGAGCACCCCGCAATCTATAACTTATCCCCTATCCTTTAAATAGGGGATAAGTTATTTTTTGCTGCACTACTCCGTTGAGGCCATTTTCCTGCTAAAAGATTAACCTGTATCCAAATCTCAAGTCTTTTGCAGATAACATTAGATTTTCTTCAAGGATTGCCCTGTATTTGGCTCCAGTTATATTTTCATCAATTCTGACCAGTTTCCCTGTACCTGCTGAAGAGAAGTATCCCCACAGCATGATGATACCACCACCATATTTTACTGTGGGAATGGGGTGTTCAGGGTGATGGGCAGTCTTGGTTGTCTGCCTCACATAGGCCAAAAAGGCATCTAACCACAGTGTCTTCCTCCATATGTTTGCTGTATCTCCCATATGGCTTGTAGAAACTAAACAGGCTTTATTTTTGTCACTCTTCCATAAAGGTCAAACATGTGGATTATACGATTAATAGTTATCCTGTGAATAGATAGACTCACCTTAGCTGTTGATCTTTTCTGCTTCTCCAGAGTTACCATGGGCCTCTTGGTTCCTTCTCTGTTTAATTTGCTCCTTGCTCAGCTTGTCAGTTTGGGTGGACTTCCTTATCTTGGTAGGTTAGTGGTTTCACCATATTCTTTCCATTTTGTAATGATGGATTTTATGATGCTCCACAAGATGTTCAAAGTTTGGGATATTTTTTTAGAACCTAACTCTGCTTCGTACGTCTCCACACCTTTACCGATGACCTGTTTGGTGAGCTCCTTGGTGTTCATGCTGCTATTTGTTGAGTAATGCAACTTAAATGAGCACTAGCATTAAAACTAATTTTTGCTATTGCACTTATACACTGGGCATTGATGTCACTGGGTATGTTACTTCAACTGATATACTGTGTGTAACCTCTTCAGGACGCAGGGCGTATGCATATGCCATGCATCCGGTCCCCACCGCTAGCTGGTTGGGGACCAGACAGGGATGCCTGCTGAAAACATGTCGGCGCAAATCACCGGTCAGTTCAGACTGGTGATCTGTGGTGATTCTGGGTCATACGAGTCTCCGGTGACCAGGAAAATAAGGGGGAATCGGGGGTGTCCAAGACACCCCCAGTCCCCCTGAAGGGATAGGAGTGAGGTAGCATGGGTGCTCCCCCTCCTATCCCTGCTATTGGTCGGTGGGAAGCGAATGACAAATAGCAAATCGGGGGGCGGAGGGGTTAAAGTTCGGTTCCCACATTCTGCCCACCCACGGTAATCCGGGCAGAACGGGGGAACTGTCCTGTGACCACGGTGGAGGTCCCTTACTGGCGACCAGCAGCGGCGGGCGGCGGAGGAGGGCAGCGATGACGTGCGGCTCCCTGGTACAGACTACGGAAGCCGGTGAGTAGTTGCCTGGCAACATCTGGAGGGCTACAGTTTGGAGACCACTATACAGTGGTCTCTAAACTGTAGCCCTCCAGATATTGCAAAACTACAACTCCCAGCATGCCCAGACAGCTGTTTGCTGTTTGGGCATGCTGGGATTTGTAGTTTTGCAAGATTTAGAGGGGTACAGTTTGGAGATCACTGTGCAGTGATCTCTAAACTGTGGCCTTCTAGATCTTGCAAAACTATAACTCCCAGCATGCCCTCACAGCAATTTGCTGTCTGGGCATGCTGAGATTTGTAGTTTTGCTAAATCTGGAGGGCCACAGTTTGGAGATCACTGTGCGGTGATTTCTAAACCGTGGACCTCTAAATCTTGCAAAACTACAACTCCCAGCATGCACGAACAGCAAAAGGCTGTTTCACCATGCTGAGAGTTGTAGTTGCGTACCTCCAGCTGTTGTATAACTATATCTCCCAGCATGCCCTTTGGTGATCAGTACATGCTGGGAGTTGTAGTTTTGCAACAGCTGGAGGCACACTGGTTGGAAAATACTGAGAAAGGTAACAGAACATAACTGAAGATTTTCCAACCAGTGTGCCTCCAGCTGTTGCAAAACTACAACTCCCAGCATGCACAGTCTGTCAGTGCATGCTGGTAGGTGTAGTTTTAAAACAGCTGGAGGTTTGCCCCCCTTCCCCATGTGAATGTAGAGGGTACATTCACACGGGCGGGTTTACAGTGAGTTTCCTGCTTTAAGTTTGAGCTGCGGCTAATTTTCTGCAGCAGCACAAACTCCTAGCGGGAAACTAACCATAACCCGCCACTGCGAATGTACCCTAAAAACACTACACTACACTAACACATAATAAAGGGTAAAACACAACATACAGACCCCCTTACACTGCCCCCCCCCCCCCCGCAATAAAAATGAAAAATGTATCATACAGTAGTGTTTCCAAAATGGAGCCTCCAGCTGTTGCAAAACAACAACTCCTAGCATTTCTGGACTGCCGCTGACTGTCCAGGCATGCTGTGAGTTTAGCAACAGCTGGAGGCACCCTGTTTGGGAATCATACTGCCGGAGATCCCAGGGGGCTCCTGCGATCTATAACTTATCCTTTTCCTTCGGAGAGGGGATAAGTTATATTGCACTACAGATGTCCTTTAAGGTGAAAATGAGCTGTGTCCTTAAGGGGTTAAGGTTACCATAGAGCTATTACTAGAGCTGACATACTGTGCTACATTCTATAATGGATACTGTGCCTCTTGTTCTATAGCTGAGATACCATGCCATTTAATGTTACCATAGTATCAAGACATTGGGCACCGAACCAGCAGGGGCTTAGATACAGCTCCTCAGCAGTGCATTGTCCCTTGATATAATATATTATAAAAATCTGTGCTGTGGGGCCTACAGATAATTTACCAATTTAAAAAACCTTCAAATAATATTCATATTTGGGGGGTTTATCAAAACCTGTACAGAGGAAAAGGTAACCAGTTGCCCATAGCAACCAATCAGATCGCTTCTTTCATTGTGCAGTGGCCTTTTCAAAAATGAAAGAAGTTATCTGATTGGTTGCTATGGGCAACTGGTCGACTTTTCCTCTGTACAGGTTTTGATAAATCTGCCCAGTTACCAAATAATACTGCTATTCAGGGAGCAAGACTATCCCTATATATCACTGTCGTTCCGTAACCAGACAAACCCACTATACTAAGGTCAATCTAACCAATAATACTAGTATGCAAAGGACACATATTATTACAATACATATTACCATCCATTACTGTGAGTAACCAAATCCAATATACCAAGACCAATATTAGCAATGCGACCAGTGACCAGACATGACCAGACATTATCACTGAGAAATGAGCCAAAACGGTAGAACTCGGTCTCACCAAGAATTTTTTTGTAAAATAATTATGTTCTACGAACATTAAAACTTTGCAGGTTTGCTTTGTGCAAGCCTAGTAACAGTGCTGTTATAGGTGAAGGGGTGAGGAACATGTTGTTTTGACGCCTGAATGCATAGAATGAGGAAGTAGGAATGTAGCTATCAGCAAGATCACATGACTGTTGGATAGCCAATTATTGCTTCCATACAGCTCCCTGGCCAATCAGGAGACAGCATGGGATGGGTCTAAATCGAGTAATGAAACCCTCTGCACTGTGTTGAGGCCCCCATCTTAAACAGACAAGCTGAGCATTATATATGGAGCTACAGAGCACGGCAATATAAACTATCCCACTAGAACACAAAGTGATTAAAACAAAGGATTGTATAGTGGCTTGTGATGACTTGCATCATTGTGTCCAGTGATTCTGCTGCATTACAAATCCCAGTAGTGAGACTGTACTGAAGAAGCCCATAGAAAGCTATCACACAACAACACAAAGAAATGTAAGCAAAGCTTTGTGTAGTGGCCTGGGCTGACCTGCATTACTGTGTCCAGAGATTCTGTTGCATTACAAATCCCAGCAGTGTGACTGCACTAAAATAGCCCATAGAAATCTATCACTGTACAAAACAAAGCAGTTAGTAAAGCATTGTGCAAAGGGGTGATGAACAGTGACAAATCATCCCAAAAACAAAGAAAAAAAACTTTAAATCTCTTTCTAAAAAAAATGTCTGGAAAAGGAATTGTTGGACGAGGAGGGGTTAAAGAAAGAGCACCCCTGCCATGAACTTTGGCAGTACCAGCACTGTGGGCACCACCCATTCGTACAGGTAAAAGCAGCAGCCAGGTGCCTGGGGGTAGTAGTAGCAGCAGCATCCGCAAGGAAAATTTGTCCATTTCTTTCAGGGGTTGTGATGTTGCAGAGGATAATACAACCATTGTGGACTGGTTGGCTTGTTCTCGATCATCACAAGAGGGGGGAAGAGTCTGATCATATGAAGTTGAGCCAAGTGTCAGAGGATTCCTCATCATCTACAGTTACGAGGCGTGGTGGAAATGGCCTTTCTAGATCGTCTGTTCCATCATCTATGTCTTTGCCTCCCCCCTAGTGCTAAGCAGAAGGATAACCACAAGTAGAAGTTGTATGAGGACAGTCAGCCTTGCCATGTGTTGCAGAGGTGGTGGAGGTGGAAGTAGTGGCCAAGCATAGCACTAGTGGGACTGGTATTGGCAGGTGTGGTGGTGAGTATGTAAGGCATCATGGTGGATATGCTAGAGTCTATAGAGTCTAGAGTCTATAATCAGATATCAGAAAACAGTGATGGGGATGATGATTATGTAGTTTTGGACTGGATGTGGAAACCAGGACTAGAAGGGGGGACATATTCAGAGCAGGGGGGCAGTGGTACTGACAGTGATGAAAAGCAGAGCAAAGGTTAGGCCTCTGACGAAGGCCTGATGGCCTGATATGTCTGAGTTTATCTGCTGGCAACAGCTACCACTAGTCCACCACTGCCTGCTGTCCACTGGACACTAAAACTACCACCAGTCCACCACCATTGCTGCTGCTATTACCAGATCTACAAATACACAAGCCACCATGATCCAAAAAGAAGGGATATTTTTTTCAGCTTTTCATATAAAATCTGTTTCTTTTTTTTTCTATTTTGACACACCAATCCTATTGTAACTCAAAAAGGGAAATTTTTTTAAAAGATTTAAACTTTTCAACATTCCTGAAAGCTATTTCTTCTTCACTATTTTGAGACACCATCACTAATCTTGTTGCAACCCCCCGAAAGGAGAATTTTTGATAAACTTTTCAACTTTTCAATCTAACTTTTTAAAATCTACGGTATTTCTTTTTTTTTCAATTTTGACACACCAATCCTATTGTAACTCCAAAAAGGGAATAAAAAAAAAAAAAAGATTTAAACTTTTCAATGTTCCCCAAAGCTATTTCTTCTTCACTATTTTAAGACACCATCACTAATCATGTTGCAATTCTAAAAAGGGAGAATTTTTTGAATGCTTGGAAAAAGCCATTGCATTTTTCGATACCTCAGAGTGTATTTTAACACTGGCAGGTAGGTTCCCTTAGAACGCATTCTGCACAGACCAAACTGTTTTTCTGCGAGCCTGGCAAACCAAACTTTTCAAAAGTTTGCTCAGCTCTAATTACAACATACAACATAATGACTGAACAATCCCACCATACTGATACTGAATATAAACCACTATGCAAAGGCCAATATTGCCCCCATACACTGACCATAAAGTTTATACCAGCTCTACACATACCAGACCAAATAAGTGATTACAGTGCAATTACATCCAGTGTTTCACAGGTGGCATATTATATCCTTTTCTTATTCCTCCAGTACAAATGACCAGCTGTTATAGTGATCCCAGTTCTGTTCCGTACGATTGTAGAATGTACGATGTATACACTTTTAGTTATGTGTTACTACTTTTATAGCATAAAAACTTTTTTTCTTTGCTTTGCATCACTCTATTCAGACTCCTATAACTTTCTAAGTTTTCTACGGAGCTGTACTCATTTTTTACGCCATGACTTGTAGTTATCATTGTGTTAGATGAGGCTTTTTAAATGCTTTTGTTACGCCAAGCGCTCCGGGTCCCCGCTCCTCCCCGGAGCGCTCGCTACACTCTCCTCACTGCAGCGCTCCGGTCAGATCCACTGACCCGGGGCGCTGCGATGCCGCCTCCAGCCGGGATGCGATTCGCGATGCGGGTAGCGCCCGCTCGCGATGCGCACCCCGGCTCCCGTACCTGACTCGCTCTCCGTCAGTCCTGTCCCGGCGCGCGCGGCCCCGCTCCCTAGGGCGCGCGCGCGCCGGGTCTTTGCGATTTAAGGGGCCACTGCGCCGCTGATTGGCGCAGTGGTTCCAATTAGTGTTATCACCTGTGCACTTCCCTATATCACCTCACTTCCCTGCACTTCCTTGCCGGATCTTGTTGCCATCGTGCCAGTGAAAGCGTTTCCTTGTATGTTCCTAGCCTGTGTTCCAGACCTCCTGCCGTTGCCCCTGACTACGATCCTTGCTGCCTGCCCCGACCTTCTGCTACGTCCGACCTTGCTTCTGTCTACTCCCTTGTACCGCGCCTATCTTCAGCCGCCAGAGAGGTTGAGCCGTTGCTAGTGGATACGACCTGGTCACTACCGCCGCAGCAAGACCATCCCGCTTTGCGGCGGGCTCTGGTGAAAACCAGTAGTGACTTAGAACCGATCCACTAGCACGGCCCACGCCAATCCCTCTCTGGCACAGAGGATCCACTACCTGCCAGCCGGCATCGTGACAGTAGATCCGGCCATGGATCCCGCTGAAGTTCCTCTGCCAGTTGTCGCTGACCTCACCACGGTGGTCGCCCAGCAGTCGCAACAGATAGCGCAACAAGGCCAACAGCTGTCTCAACTGACCGTTATGCTTCAGCAGTTACTACCACAGCTTCAGCAATCATCTCCTCCGCCAGCTCCTGCATCTCCTCCGCAGCGAGTGGCCGCTTCTGGTCTACGACTATCCTTGCCGGATAAATTTGATGGGGACTCTAAGTTTTGCCGTGGCTTTCTTTCCCAATGTTCCCTGCACCTGGAGATGATGTCGGACCAGTTTCCCACTGAAAGGTCTAAGGTGGCTTTCGTAGTCAGCCTTCTGTCTGGAACAGCCCTGTCTTGGGCCACACCGCTCTGGGACCGCAATGACCCCGTCACTGCTTCTGTACACTCCTTCTTCTCGGAAATTCGAAGTGTCTTTGAGGAACCTGCCCGAGCCTCTTCTGCTGAGACTGCCCTGTTGAACCTGGTCCAGGGTAATTCTTCCGTTGGCGAGTATGCCGTACAATTCCGTACTCTTGCTTCAGAATTATCCTGGAATAATGAGGCCCTCTGCGCGACCTTTAAAAAAGGCCTATCCAGCAACATTAAAGATGTTCTGGCCGCACGAGAAATCCCTGCTAATCTACATGAACTCATTCACCTAGCCACTCGCATTGACATGCGTTTTTCCGAAAGGCGTCAGGAGCTCCGCCAGGATATGGACTCTGTTCGCACGAGGCGTTTCTTCTCCCCGGCTCCTCTCTCCTCTGGTCCCCTGCAATCTGTTCCTGTGCCTCCCGCCGTGGAGGCTATGCAGGTCGACCGGTCTCGCCTGACACCTCAAGAGAGGACACGACGCCGCATGGAGAATCTCTGCCTGTACTGTGCTAGTACCGAACACTTCCTGAAGGATTGTCCTATCCGTCCTCCCCGCCTGGAAAGACGTACGCTGACTCCGCACAAAGGTGAGACAGTCCTTGATGTCTACTCTGCTTCTCCACGTCTTACTGTGCCTGTGCGGATGTCTGCATCTGCCTTCTCCTTCTCTGCTGTGGCCTTCTTGGACTCCGGATCTGCAGGAAATTTTATTTTGGCCTCTCTCGTCAACAGGTTCAACATCCCGGTGACCAGTCTCGCCAGACCCCTCTACATCAATTGTGTAAACAATGAAAGATTGGACTGTACCATACGTTTCCGCACGGAGCCCCTTCTAATGCACATCGGACCTCATCACGAGAGGATTGAACTTTTGGTCCTTTCCAATTGCACTTCTGAAATTCTCCTTGGACTTCCCTGGCTTCAACTTCACTCCCCAACCCTGGATTGGTCCACTGGGGAGATCAAGAGTTGGGGGCCCTCTTGTTCCAAGGACTGCCTAAAACCGGTTCCCAGTAACCCTTGCCGTGACTCTGTGGTTCCTCCCGTAACCGGTCTCCCTAAGGCCTATATGGACTTTGCGGATGTTTTTTGCAAAAAACAAGCTGAGACTCTACCTCCTCACAGGCCTTATGATTGTCCTATCGACCTCCTCCCGGGCACTACTCCACCCCGGGGCAGAATTTATCCTCTGTCCGCCCCAGAGACTCTTGCCATGTCTGAATACGTCCAGGAAAATTTAAAAAAGGGCTTTATCCGTAAATCCTCCTCTCCTGCCGGAGCCGGATTTTTCTTTGTGTCCAAAAAAGATGGCTCTCTACGCCCTTGCATTGACTACCGCGGTCTTAATAAAATCACGGTTAAGAACCGCTACCCCCTACCTCTCATCTCTGAACTCTTTGATCGCCTCCAAGGTGCCCACATCTTTACCAAACTGGACTTAAGAGGTGCTTATAATCTCATCCGCATCAGAGAGGGGGATGAATGGAAAACGGCATTTAACACCAGAGATGGACACTTTGAGTATCTGGTCATGCCCTTTGGCCTGTGCAACGCCCCTGCCGTCTTCCAAGACTTTGTTAATGAAATTTTTCGTGATCTTTTATACTCCTGTGTTGTTGTATATCTGGACGATATCCTGATTTTTTCTGCCAATCTAGAAGAACACCGCCAGCATGTCCGTATGGTTCTTCAGAGACTTCGTGACAATCAACTCTATGCCAAAATAGAGAAATGTCTGTTTGAATGCCAATCTCTTCCTTTCCTAGGATACTTGGTCTCTGGCCAGGGACTACAAATGGATCCAGACAAACTCTCTGCCGTCTTAGATTGGCCACGCCCCTCCGGACTCCGTGCTATCCAACGTTTTTTGGGGTTCGCCAATTATTACAGACAATTTATTCCACATTTTTCTACCGTTGTGGCTCCTATCGTGGCTTTAACCAAAAAAAATGCCGATCCCAAGTCTTGGCCTCCTCAAGCGGAAGACGCCTTTAAACGGCTCAAGTCTGCCTTTTCTTCGGCTCCCGTGCTCTCCAGACCTGACCCATCTAAACCCTTCCTATTGGAGGTTGATGCCTCCTCTGTGGGAGCTGGAGCTGTCCTTCTACAAAAAAATTCTTCCGGGCATGCTGTTACTTGTGGTTTTTTTTCTAGGACCTTCTCTCCGGCGGAGAGAAACTACTCCATCGGGGATCGAGAGCTTCTAGCCATTAAATTAGCACTTGAGGAATGGAGGCATCTGCTGGAGGGATCAAGATTTCCAGTTATTATTTACACCGATCACAAGAACCTCTCCTACCTCCAGTCTGCCCAACGGCTGAATCCTCGCCAGGCCAGGTGGTCTCTGTTCTTTGCCCGATTTAATTTTGAAATTCACTTTCGGCCTGCCGATAAGAACATTAGGGCCGATGCTCTCTCTCGTTCCTCGGATGCTTCTGAAGTTGAACTCTCTCCGCAACACATCATTCCTCCTGACTGCCTGATTTCCACTTCTCCAGCCTCCATCAGGCAAACTCCTCCAGGAAAGACCTTTGTTTCTCCACGCCAACGCCTCGGAATCCTCAAATGGGGCCACTCTTCCCATCTCGCAGGTCATGCGGGCATCAAGAAATCTGTGCAACTCATCTCTCGCTACTATTGGTGGCCGACTCTGGAGACGGATGTTGTGGACTTTGTGCGAGCCTGCACTATCTGTGCCCGGGATAAGACTCCTCGCCAGAAGCCCGCTGGTTTTCTTCATCCTCTGCCTGTCCCCGAACAGCCTTGGTCTCTGATTGGTATGGATTTTATTACTGACTTACCCCCATCCCATGGCAACACTGTTATTTGGGTGGTCGTTGATCGATTCTCCAAAATGGCACATTTCATCCCTCTTCCTGGTCTTCCTTCAGCGCCTCAGTTGGCTAAACAATTTTTTGTACACATTTTTCGTCTTCACGGGTTGCCCACGCAGATCGTCTCGGATAGAGGCGTCCAATTCGTGTCTAAATTCTGGAGGGCTCTCTGTAAACAACTCAAGATTAAATTAAATTTTTCTTCTGCATATCATCCTCAATCCAATGGACAAGTAGAAAGAATTAACCAGGTCTTGGGTGATTATTTACGACATTTTGTTTCCTCCCGCCAGGATGACTGGGCAGATCTTCTACCATGGGCCGAATTCTCGTATAACTTCAGAGTCTCTGAATCTTCCTCCAAATCCCCATTTTTCGTGGTGTACGGCCGTCACCCTCTTCCCCCCCTCCCTACCCCCTTGCCCTCTGGTCTGCCCGCTGTGGATGAAATTTCTCGTGATCTTTCCATCATATGGAGAGAGACCCAAAATTCTCTCTTACAGGCTTCATCACGCATGAAGAAGTTCGCGGATAAGAAAAGAAGAGCTCCTCCCATTTTTTCCCCTGGAGACAAGGTATGGCTCTCCGCTAAATATGTCCGCTTCCGTGTCCCTAGCTATAAGTTGGGACCACGCTATCTTGGTCCTTTCAAAATTTTGTGCCAGATTAATCCTGTCTCTTACAAACTTCTTCTTCCTCCTTCTCTTCGTATTCCTAATGCCTTTCACGTTTCTCTTCTTAAACCACTTATCATTAACCGTTTCTCTCCCAAATCTGTTCCTCCCACTCCTGTTTCCGGCTCCTCGGACATCTTCTCCGTCAAAGAGATTCTGGCATCTAAAAAGGTCAGAGGGAAAACCTTTTTTTTAGTGGATTGGGAGGGTTGTGGTCCAGAAGAGAGATCCTGGGAACCTGAGGACAACATCCTAGACAAAAGTCTGCTCCTCAGGTTCTCAGGCTCTAAGAAGAGGGGGAGACCCAAGGGGGGGGGTACTGTTACGCCAAGCGCTCCGGGTCCCCGCTCCTCCCCGGAGCGCTCGCTACACTCTCCTCACTGCAGCGCTCCGGTCAGATCCACTGACCCGGGGCGCTGCGATGCCGCCTCCAGCCGGGATGCGATTCGCGATGCGGGTAGCGCCCGCTCGCGATGCGCACCCCGGCTCCCGTACCTGACTCGCTCTCCGTCAGTCCTGTCCCGGCGCGCGCGGCCCCGCTCCCTAGGGCGCGCGCGCGCCGGGTCTTTGCGATTTAAGGGGCCACTGCGCCGCTGATTGGCGCAGTGGTTCCAATTAGTGTTATCACCTGTGCACTTCCCTATATCACCTCACTTCCCCTGCACTTCCTTGCCGGATCTTGTTGCCATCGTGCCAGTGAAAGCGTTTCCTTGTATGTTCCTAGCCTGTGTTCCAGACCTCCTGCCGTTGCCCCTGACTACGATCCTTGCTGCCTGCCCCGACCTTCTGCTATGTCCGACCTTGCTTCTGTCTACTCCCTTGTACCGCGCCTATCTTCAGCAGCCAGAGAGGTTGAGCCGTTGCTAGTGGATACGACCTGGTCACTACCGCCGCAGCAAGACCATCCCGCTTTGCGGCGGGCTCTGGTGAAAACCAGTAGTGACTTAGAACCGATCCACTAGCACGGTCCACGCCAATCCCTCTCTGGCACAGAGGATCCACTACCTGCCAGCCGGCATCGTGACAGTTTTTTATTCTATGTTTGCTGGAATGCTGGGTAATGAAATTCTGATACAGTGGTCCCTCAACATACGATGGTAATTCGTTCCAAACGAGCCATCGTTTGTTGAATCCATTGTATGTTGAGGGATTCGTGCAATGTAAAATATAGGAAGCTGTACTCACCTGTACCCGCCGCTCGCGATGGTGTCCCCGCCGCTCCCGATGGTGACCCCGGGCCTACACTGGGCTCTCCTGGTCTTCTCCAGTCCTCCGCTGTCTTCTCCGGTCCTCTGCTGTCTTCTCCGGTCCTCCGATGTCTTCCGCAAGGCCTTACTGGGCCTGCGTAGCGACGTCATTACGCCGCAGCATACACCATTCCTATTGGATGACGTGCGCAGCAGCGTATTGACGTCATCGGAGAGGGCCGAGAAGACACCGGAAGACCAGCGCTGGACCCGTAGGGCACCCTGGAGCATCGTGGAGGGGTAAGTAATACTTACCGCACCACACGGGGAACATTAAGCTGCTATCCAGCAGCAGATTAAGCATTTTGCGCTGTCGGATAGCAGTTAATGCGATGGCCTCGACATAAAAAAGCATCGTATGTCGATGCTGACATCGACATGCGATGGCCTCTGAGAGGCCATCGTATGTCGATTTGATCATATGTCGGGGCCATCGTAGGTCGGGGGGGTCACTGTATAGGTTTTTTTGTTTATGGCACTCACAGTGGGATAAAAAATGTAAAATTTTCATAGTTTGGACATTTTCATACATGGTGATTTATAATGCAGATTTTTTATTACTTACTTTTCTATGATTTAAAGTTATTTTTATTATGAGTTCAGCACTGGAAAATATTTAGTGGCCCTAAAGACAATGAATAGAACCCTTGCGGTGCGCAACATTCATTCAGTGGATCAGTGGGGGCCCCAGGAGTCAGACCCCCATCAATCTACTTGATATCCACTAGCCTGTGGAAAGGGATAAGAGACTACATTTTTACAGTAAGTTTGTAGGTAGAAGTCGTGAATAATTATTCGACTTCTGACCCAAGGTCCCTTCATAGCAGAAAATCCCTTTCTTGCTAAGCGGACTCCTTAGATTCTTATTGTAAACAAATGATCACTGCAACCAAATATTCTGCTCCAACAGGCCCACATAACTTACTCCTTTCATAAGACCACCTTATAGTCCACCTTTTGCATGTTTTGATTATATATGTGGAAAAATGTCACATTTTTCCTTGATATTAATTTGTTTTAAATTTGTATACTGTTGTTTACTTTTCCTTAGAATTTTTTTATGCTTATAGACCATCTAAGCATTCGGCTTGTATGAGCATTTCATTTGCTAATGTTTTCTCTCCCACAGTTTGTACTGTAAAAAATAGATTATATTTTTGTTTCTGGATTCTGGCATCATGAATCCTAAATGTATTTTTTTTCTTCTGTATGCATGAAATCTCAATGGAAATATAAAATAGAAATATCTTTGAATCCTAACCTAATTTTAGTCAGACGTTAAATTACAGTATACTAACAAACTGTTAGGTCTGAATTGGGTTAAGTAGGGACAGATGTCAATATCAGCCCATTTGATTGACACAATGTTACATGCGTGACACTTTAATGATCCGCACAGCTTCCATTACATGGTACCTTGGTTAACAGCCAGGAAGAAATGAGTGCCTGCCTGAGCTGATGGAGTGGATACGTTCTGTACACATTGCTAGTTTGTGTTATGCTCCCGACCCCCTTTCTCATTGTTGTCTTGTAAAGTACACAGCAGAGAATGAGCTCCTGGTGGCACAATACTCCACTCATATGAGATAATGATACCTTGTGCCATAGAACGATAATTTCAGAATGAAGCGCTGACCCCCAGCTGAGCTGCTACTTGCACTCCTGCAGAATCATATAGTGAACATAAAACAGCAGATTAGAAGCCATTATTCCCGCCAAGGGAGTTTTTTCTGTAAAATGAAAATGAAAAAAATATATAAATACTTTGAACTCTTGTCAAGTGGCTCTATCCCAAAAACCAGCATAATATGGATAATATTATGATGCAGAAAGTAATAAAATATTCAGGAGAAAGAATATGACACAAATAAAAGCCCATTATATGGAGAATATTAATAATGCATTATTATTACTACTACTATTATTACCATATATTACTGTAGTTTTCACTATCACCACCACCATTGGATTTTGCAGATGTTACAGTCTAAAGGAGGGAACCTCTCATTTAGAATAACAAATTCCAACCTAGAGATACTGATACTTGAAGTAGGAACAGTAGTACAGTCAAACTTTAGGTACAGAATACTGACACTTGAGGTACAGGACAATAACACACTGATACATAGGAGACAAAACTAATACTCTGACAATGATACTCCGTTACTTTGAGGTCAGGAAAATGATACTTAATAGTACAGGACAATGATAATCTGACACTTGGGGGCAGAACAATGACACATTGATACATAGGAGACAGAACAATGACACATTGATACACAGAAGACAGAACAATGATACTTGGGGGGCAGAACAATGACACAATGATACTTGAAAGCACAAATTCCTCCCCCCTCTCAATCCCGTCGCTACGGTGGAGGAATTTGTGCTTTTATATTTGAAGTTGACGTGGAGCGGCTGCACCTTTAACATCACCTTTTTCCATAGTTACACTTGGTTGAATGTAACTCTATGTGGTAAGCGCCACTTGTATTTTATCTGTTCTGGTCTCCTAAACGGTATCAAACTATGGAGCGCTGTCTGTGTCTTGTTTTACAATGATACGTGGGGGTACAGAACAATAAAATTATGTCACTTGGGAGACAGGGCAATGACACACTGATACTTTGGGGTACAGAGCAATGATATTGTGACATTTGGAAGACAGGACAGCAACACACTGATACTTGGAAGACAAAACTATGATACTGTGACCCTTGGGTACAGAACAATGATACACTGATACTTTGTTTCGCAAACAACGATAATTCTGGCACTTGGGCTGCAGGTCAATGGCACATGGATACTTTGGGGTACAGAAAAATGATACTGAGACACTTGGGAGACAGGGCAATGACACACTGATACTTGGGGGGTACAGAACAATGATACTCTGATACTTGGGGTACAGGAAAATGGCACATTGATACTTGGGGTACAAAACAATGATATTCTTGGGAGACAAGGCAGCGACACACTGATACTTGGGAGACAGGGCAATGATATTATGACACTTTGCAGTAATAGGGTAAAAACAAACTGACACCTGGGGTGATGAGACAAAGACACTGACTACTGGGGTACAAAACAATGACACATTGAGACTTGGGATGAAGCCAATGGTACACTGACATTTGAAGTAACAGGTTGACAGGACAATGACAGGCTTTGAGCTTTAGGTAAATGATACACAAGGGGTTAATGTAATATTCCATAATATCTTAATATCTGTTTTTCTAGGTAGGCTACATTATGGTTCTTCCTTCCTTCCTTCCTTCTCTTCTTCTATCCTGCTGTTTTCATGTGACAATGAACTGTTACCGTCGTGCTATAACTGGCTTGATTTCTTTTTAGCAAGCGGGTGAATCAGGAAATAGACTTCTGACGATTGTCTTCCCTGCTAAGAACTCAATTTTTTTGTTCTGACATTTTTAGCCACCAATAAGAAAATTCACAACAACACTATTAAGTGTGCAGTCATAGATGTTCTCCTGGGATGCTATAAGAAGCTTTGGCCACAGGTTACATAAGGCACTCATCATAGTCGGTGCAAAGAAAATGTGACATTGAACAACTCTCAAGGAAGAAAAATCAAGAAAGTTTATTCCTGAATTTATGGTTAAATGGGTTCTCTGGGACCTAACATTGAGAGTCTGTCCTTGGGTGGGTCCGCAGGTCAGTGGCTTGAAGAGGTTCTGGCGGTCTGATGAGCACGTCCACCTGCATTGTTTACCAGGCACAGACCCATAATCTTAGTAGGGGCTGTATCTGGCATTACGTCTTACTTCAACTTCATACCATTACAATAAATGGGCCATAATTCTAATAAAAGTCAAAGCAGAGGAAGTCTAACCTCTGCTGATCTAGGATATCCCAGATAAATCATTTAAAGTTCTTTGTTACAAATTGTTTTACATAGCAACCAATAGCAAAGAATCTACATCATATATAGAATTATTCTACATAAACAGTGTTAATACAATACTTATCTTGTGCTGATCCTGAGTTATATCCTGTAACTATTTTTATTATAAAAATACAAAACACATCCAATACAAAACATAAAACAAAAACAAGCTTAACCAGCTATAACAAACATAACAAAAATAAAATTACAAAAACAAACTCTGCCTACCTGGCCAGCCCAAATTTACTAAAATACACTTTTCCCCATACCAAAACAACTCACACAAACACACATTCCAAAAAATGAACATAAAAATAGCCCAACTTGGCTTATAAAAAAAAAAAATATAAGCATTAAATTCAGCACAACTTGGCTATAAAAACAAAACAAAAAGACAAGGAAGAAGACAAGCAGCGCGGAGATGAGGCTGGAGAGAGGGCCCAAGGAGCCCAGTTCCCACCCACCGCCCCCGCATGGCCGCAAGACCCGTGAAGTACGCCCAGCGCGGCAAGGAGCCGAGGACGGCCAGAGAGGATCCACGCGCGGCCCCGAATCCGCCGGACCCAAAAACAGCAAGCCAGAACCAAAGAGAAGCACAACACCGCCGAAAAGCGAGACCGCGAAGCCGGAGGCGAGGAGAGCAGAGACACCGGAGGGGAGCACCCCCCCCCCCCCCCCAAGAAGAGAAAAAAAAATTATTAATGAATACACAAACATGTATACATGCATATACACAAACATATGACACCACTTTACTGCTGGCCCGACTGCCACTATACACTATATAATATAAAACAATATAAATACAAAACACAATATATAAAAAAATCACAGACAATATACAAAAATATAATAAATACACTACAGAAAAACAACAGAAAACACATACACTAAAACTGTCCCCTCATACACACCACCCCTCCTGTACATGGGTAAAAGTCCATACCGTCCATACAGTTCTCAAAGTCCAGTCCTTAGCTGACCCATGTCAGGTCCCCAAAACACCAAACAATAAATAAATAAATAAATAAACCCACAACCCTCAAATACACCCTCCCCACCTAACACTCCTCCTAACCAACTTATATACAAACTTATACACTCTGAACCACAACCTCCTTTAGGCCCAAGTTTGGTTGCCTGTAAGCCCTTCATACCATGTCAACTGAAAACAAAACAAAAAGCTAATGTGCACATGCATCAGCCCACCACCAGGGAGAAGGATGGCAGACCTGATACATAAATAATTTTATACTCTTTCCCTAACTCCCCCTACAATTCTCCCTAATTCTATCCCTACAATAAATCTGACCCTGCCCTCACCCTATCTCTACCCCTATAACACTGCCCCTAACCAAAATAAAAGGTACTCTACCCAAAAGGTTTAGTACCTAGGGCACATGAAATGAGAAACCTCTCCACAGGAGAAAAGCCCTACTGGTACCAAGACTGCCATACTCCAAAGACCTGATCTTCCCGAGGTCACCGGTGACCTCCACCTCGGAGAGGATTTTCTGTTGGGTCGACACTAAGCACCAAGCGTTCCACGTGTATTACCTAACCCCTATACTGACTAAGAATAAGGTGCCCCGATCTCGGCCACCCAGGTTCCTGAATGCCCCATAAGCCCACTCCGGATAGGCAAGGCCGGCAAGTTGACTCCAGCCGATGGAAGCGCCCACCCTGTTATAGACCCCTATGTTAAAGGGACAATGAAGCAGGAAGTGGTCCATGCTTTCCAGCGTGTCCCCACACTCTTCTCGGGGACATCCCCAGTCATCAGATTTCCTGCACTTCAGGTTGTCCCTTACACATAGCTTCCCCTGAAAGCAGCACCAGGCCAAGTCCCAAAACTTCTGGGGGATCCTTTTCATGTTTAAAAGATACAACCCCACCCTCAGATCCCGACCTGGGCAGTCCCTGAGCGCCAGAGGCCTCTGGAAGTGGGTCAACAGAACCCGTTTGTCAAGGAAACGCCTTGACTGGGTCCTTATCTCCCACACTCCCAGACCCCACCGACGTATCGCCTTCAGAGTCGGGGTAGTGTAAGCCGGAAGATATCCATGGGGCGTACGGAGGTCCTTCACTTGCCCTCCTGTCTCCCATTCCTGGAAGAAAGGCCAAAACCACTCCCTGCAGGAGAGTACCCATGGAGGAGCCCTCTCTTTCCAGAGGTTTGCAATGTTGGCTTTCAAGAAGGTGTTCGTTAAGAACACCACGGGGTTTACCATAGATAAACCCCCTAGTCTTCTCGTGCGGTACGTAACCTCCCTCTTGACCAGGTTCAACCTGTTCCCCCATAACAGTTGGAAAAACAGGCTGTAGCCCATAGTGTAGTAAGCCTCTGGTAAGATACATACACTGCCCAGATAGATAAACAAGGGGAGCAGGTACGATTTGATCAGGTGTACCCTTTCCCTTCCACTGGCTCACCCTCTGAGTGGCATCCCGGAGCTTACCATCCCAGTTTTTGGTGGGATAATCATACTGGCCGAATGTGATGCCCAGAATTTTTGCTGACTCTTGGAGCCCTAGAATGGTGTCCGGGAGATCAAACATGGGATCTCCCCCTCCCAGCCAGAGACTTTCACACTTATCCCGGTTGATCTTGGACCCGGATGCCTCCGAGTAGCAGTCCATCTCTGACATCACCACATCGACCTCCTCCCGTGAGGAGACGAAAATTGTGACATCATCAGCGTACGCCACCACTCCCTGGGTGACATCCGGCTCCGCCAGAGTCATCTCGACTCCCGCCAACGGCCCACAATCTACCCTCCGGACGAAGGGATCGATTGTGAACATGTATAACAGTGGGCCCAAAGGACTCCGGACCCCACCTCAAAATAGCGGCCAGACCAACCGTTCACCAGCGGGAAACTCTCTGCCCCTGCATATAAGGTGACAAGCCAATTCACAAAAGTACTCGGTAAGCCATATCTCAGGAGGACGGACCAGAGGTACTCGTGGTTCACCCGATCAAATGCTTAGGCCTGATCCAAGGACAGCATGTACCCTTTACAGAGACCCGCACTACTCCGCTCCACTGCCTCCCTGACACTGAGGACAGCACTTAACGTGCTTCGGCGAAAGGAGCCGGGGTGCAAACTTCACCAACCGATTAAACAGTATCTTAGCCAGAAGCTTCCTGTCCGTATTGAGAAGACCTATGGGCCTCCAATTCTCAATCCGGCTAGGATCTTTACCCTTTGACAGAAGAATCAGGGCTGACCTCCTCATTGACTTTGGTAGAGTGCCCGAGGAGAGACACTCATTAAATACCTCAGTCAAGAGGGGAGCTTAAAGATTACCTCTCATCAAAAAAACTTTTTATATTTTATAGTTCAATATCTCTAGATTAATTTTCTAATTGGGTTCTATAAAAAAAAAAATGTATGCTTTTATGTGTTTTTTGTGTTTAAACTTTTGTCCACTAGGGGTCTCACTAGGAGTCCATTTTATTGTGATTTCGGACTCACGCCGGCCTGGCAGCTGAGTCCGAAATCGCATACTCAGCGCAGCTCCCCGCCTGTCAATTAGACAGGCGGGAGCGAGCGCTGTGTGCGCATCACTGCAGGGCGCGCTCCTGACTCTGCTGGCCAGCGGCGCTGACAAGGAGAGCCGGCGCCGGCTGGCTGAGAGAGTCAGTTGAGCGCAGCTCTGCAAGATAAAATAATCATTTGTTGTATTGTACTCTGGGTCTGTCACATAAGTTTTCCCCCATATATGTTATGTATACTGTCTATGCATACAGCATAGAGGAAGAAGGGCGGAAGCGGCCCGGCGAGGTCTCAGATGACGTCGCGCCTGCCGGGCCCCGCCCACTTCCTCCCTTCTCAGACGCTCCTCTCTGAGCTATCGAAGATGAACATAAAAAGGTAATTTTAAGTGGTTTTTAATTCAAATAAATGCTAGGGAAAGATAGAGTTAGAGACAGGGACAGATGGGGAGGGGGATTAGGGAAAGTTTAGTTGATAATAGGTGCTCTTTAAGATTCCTTAAAGGTCCTGTACCACTCGGATGTTAAGCCATCCGGACCTGGCGACTTCTTGGGGGCGAGCCCCTCGATCGCCAGTCTCACTTCCTCTTCCCTGATTTCTTCTGCCAAAACATCAAGATAGGGGTCTACCCCTGGCTCAGGAATAGTTTCATCCAGGAAAGCCGACATCCCGTCTCGATCTAGATCCTTCCTTCCCAAGAGGTGCGAGTAGAAGGACCTGACGACCTCCAGGATCCCTGATCTGGACCGATTCAGAGATCCCGTACTATCAATCAGTCCTGAGACCACTTTACTACTCACTGACATCTTACAGTTCCTGTAAGGGTCGGGCGAGCGGTACCTCCCATAATCCCTCTCAAAAACCAAAGATGCGTGTCTATCGTACTAACACCTCATCAGCAAGGACTTCACTATGGAGATATCCTCTCGGCTACCTCCAGTCGAGACAAGGAGCTCGAGTTTTCTCCTCAGACCCTGATACAGGCTGTACCTATTCAGGGACATGAGGCTCGAGAGCTGGCGGAAGAACCCTGCAACCCTCTTCTTGAATATCTCCCACCTCTCTGACTTACTACTACAAAGGTCCAGTAAAGGTACCTGACTCTGAAGAAAATCCTCAAAGGACTGTCTTATCTCCGCTTCCTCCAGGAGGGACGAATTCAGCTTCCAATGACCTTTACCCATCCGGGGGGTCTCTGAAACATTCAAGGAAAACAAAATCATACAGTGATTGGAGAATTCCACCTCAACCACGGACACTGCGGAAGAGACGGATTTCTCCTTTAAATAAAACCTATCTATCCTAGACCTGCAGCTATGTCGATGATAGGTGAAACCCACGTGGCCTGAGGGGCTCCGGATGTGGGCGTCTTCTAGGCGAGCTTCCCTAACTATATTATTGAGGGCCACACTATCGTAAGCCAGCGGACAATTGGAACCTCTCCTATCTTGGGACCTTGTGACATTATTGAAGTCCCCTGCAAAAATCACTTGCCGGCTAGTAAAAAGGAAGGGCTTAATCCTCATAAAGAGATCTTTGCGGTCCCACTTGATTTGTAGGGCGTACATGTTAATAAGCCGGAGCTCTTGCTCCTTCATGAGAACATCTAAGATCAGGCACCTCCCCATTTCTAACTCAATAACCCGTCGGCATTCAACCGGAGCGGTAAAAAGGACCGCCACCCCACTATACAGCTCAGCCGCAAGAGACTAGTGGGAGGGCCCGCGCCTCCACTCTCTTCTGGCTTTAACCAGAGAGGCTAGATCTGACAACCTGGTCTCCTGTAAAAAGAAAATGTCGGCTTCAACACGGCCAAGACAATCAAAGGCTGCGAATCTAGCCGTATCCGACTTTATACTGGCACAGTTAATGGATGCCAGCGTCAATGGGGTGAGTGCCGTCATCATGGGTGACTGAGTTAGACGGCCACACCTTTATTTTTTTTCCCTTCTTCTTCGTCCCCTCATCCCCAGAAGAAGAAGAAAGGGCAGGACCGCTTTTACATCTTTTTTTGGACTCGCTTTGGTCCATATGGTCCCCGTCTCCTTCCGACCCCGGTCTAGCCCTGCCCTCCGAGGAAGGTGCCTCAACAGGACAGGGCCCAGTTCCCCGCAGAGGCTCTTTCCCCCTAGGCACCTCGCCCTCACCTTCCCCCTCCAAGGAGGGGGAGGAGATGTTATTAAGGACGAGGTACCGGTTTGACAGGTAAACCAGAGGGGGGGCAGTCAGGCTTCCGTTTTGGACCTGGCCCGCAGTACAAGGGAGAGAGGGCTTGGACCTCTTCTTTCTCCCTTTCCTTTTGCCCTTGTCTTTCTTTTTTGGCCTTCTCTACACTCTCCTCATCCACACTTTTATAGTGGGAGGAATCGGAAGAGTCGGCCATATTGCCTTCCTCTTTGCCCAGTCTCCTGATCTCCTCATCCAGCACGTCCTCCTCAAGGGCTTCAGTAATTTCAAGGCCAGCTTCAGGAGCAGGGGCCGGAGCTACCCCCATCACTTGGGCATTCTCCAGCTCCCTACTCCTCCTCCGATTTTCCTCCCGCCTTAGTTTGGCGGGGCCCTTCCTCCTCACTAGCCCTGGTGCGCCCCCATCCCTGCTCGTACCCTCTCCAGCCGAGGCAACTTCACAGCTCTCCCCAGCTAGAGCGGCCGCCGCACGGGCGAAGTCGCTAGGACAATGGCTAAAAGGGTGCCCGAGGACACCACACAGATGGCAGCGGATCTGCCTACAGGATGCGGCCAGATGACCCACCACACAAAGCACAGACCTGTACAGTACAGGCTGCGCTAAAATGGGTGGGGCTACCACACCTGTGACCGACCTTAGGCTGCCCCTGGTAGAAGACCTGGATCCTGTCACGTCCAAGGAAGGCGGCTGACGGAATGTGGGCAACCGTACTCCCTGAACGCCTGAGTTTGACGGAAAACGTCCAGGCCCCGGACCAGATCCCATGCTCATCCAAGTTTTTCCTGGGCATGTCCGTCACATCCCCATACCAACCGAGCCAGGTCATGATGTCATAACAAGAAAGTGACTCTTTACGGGTCAAAACGGTCACCTTCTTGACTGAGTTCTGACGGGAAATCGCCTTTACGGCAAAATCCCGCCAGCCGGGCTCGTTCTTCGCCACCTCGTAGTTTGACCAGAAGAGTTCGAGACCCTCTGGCCGAACGAAACTGACGTCAAACTCGGACGAACCGTAGGGGTGGATCAGGGCAAAGATGTCACTCGCCCTGAATTCCATCTGGAGAAGGAGCTCAACCATTTTAGCGCGAGGTGGGCAAGCATCCTCACCCCCCCAAATCAAACGGACCACATTCCTGCGGTTATTGTCCTGCCCGGTTGTCGGGAGGGACAAGACCACCTCCCCATTCCGCTCTCGGAAAGCCCCCAAACCGTGCCTCTCTATCCTGATAGACAGGTCGACCTCACCCCTTCCCTCTACCTGGATCGGCCTGTCGCCCCTACGCAGAGCCTCCAGGAGGCGCTGTTGCAAGTAACCCCCGGGGCCGGATGGAGACTAGGACCCCCCTGGACCCCCGGCAGTGACATTAGCATAGCTCATAGGAGCAGTCACTGCCGGGGGGCAGCCGGACCAGACCCAGAAACACCATTCACACCACCACTCGCGTCATCCTTTTTTCCATCCATACCAGACTTCCCATTCGTATCACTACTCCCACCAACATTCACTCCACTGGCACTCCTCTAATCCACAACACTACTACACTCAGCATTCTCACATCCTGCACTCATACCCTGCCTTACTGTTTCTGGGCTGGCTGGGTATTGTAGTACCGCTGGTTTAACCAAAGTCTTTTTTTCCGGCTTGGCTGCTGCTGGGGTCAATGCTGATGGCGATGGCTCCTTCTGAATGGGCAATGACGCCTCCTGAGTGCACCCCAGCTCCTTCCACGGTGCCATTACCGGACACTGATCCCGGCACCGGGACCCCCCCCCCTCACAGGGGAGTGCCCCGCAGTGCCCGCAGAACACACTGTACTCGGTGGACCGCCCCCCGAGCACACGGACCCAACGCTCTCTGGCGCCCGGACACTCCCCCCCCTCACAGGGGAGTGCCCCGCAGCGCCAGTAGTGCCCACAGTACTCGGGGAACTGCCCCCCGAGCACACGGCAGTGTAGCTCGCCTCTGGCACTTGGACACGCCCCCTGCCACCCTGGGGCCGTCCTGTAGTGACAGAGCTGCCCGGCATGAGCCCATCCTGCCCTTCCCTACCAACAGGATGGGTGGGCTTCCCAACTATTGTGCCTTCAGCCTTTTCTGACGCCATGCTGTACCCCCCATGCTGGCTTCTCTCCACCACAGGAACGGGGTCTGGCAGTTTGGGGGAGCCCGCAGCTTGAACCAGCTTTGCAGCTGGGCCAGACTGCTGGAAAGGGACAAATACATATTGCACCGTCTCCTTGGTCTTCCGCTTCTTGGACTTCTGCTTGACCATCTCATCCTCACACTCATCGTCGCCAAAGGTGAAATTCTGGAGGTGGGCTGGGGACTCTTGCATCACAATTGCCCTCAATAGACCCCCAGCCTCACCCTCCACGTCATCCTCCTCACTCTCACTTGGTGGTAGTGCCACCTGTCCAGCCTCAATGTAGCTGTCCTAGGTCTGGGTGTCACAGGGAGTAGCTACAGGCACAGCATCAACTTCCACACATTGTGCACTTTCCTCCACCATCTCCTCTTCCTCCTTTACATCTTCACCACCATCCTCACTATCTTCACCGCCACTACTCTCCCCATCATCCACCTCCACCTTACCTGGGGATTTCGTGGCGGCAAACCGATCGTTGTTTATCAGTTTCTCCTTAAAGAGACCGCTCCCCTCCAGTATCTCCACTCTCCTCGCCTCCAGCTTCACAACCTCGCCTCTCAGCGATGTTATCCTTTTCCTTGCTCTTTCTGGATCCAGCGCTCACCAGACTCTGGGCCGCACACCGATCCTCTCTGGCCATCCTCAGCTCCCTGCCGCACTGATCATACTCCGCAAACCTTGCGGCCATGGAGAAGCAGTACGTGGAGCTGGACTCTTTGGGCCCTCTCTCCGACCACATCTCCACACTGCTTTTCCGTGCCCTTCTTCCACCTGTGGATCTCTGGCTGGCACCCGTAGCCTGAGAAGCAGAGCCTGCATTGCTGCAGACTCTGCCAGATCTTCTCCTGGCCGGAACAATGGCTGTCGAAGTTTTCACTCCACTCCCCGCCAGCCTAGAACGGGAAGTGGAGCCATGAGGCTCCATTGCAGGAGGCTCTTCCCCAGGAATCGGCCACCTTCCTGTTAAAGCAGGTGGAAAAATCAGCCTCTCTCCTCTGGAAGTCTGGAGTCTCAAGAGCTCAGCAACAGACAGACACACCTAGTGACCACACCATGTACTCACTATTCTGCTGGTGCAGTCACTGTGTACATACATTACATTACTTATCCTGTTCTCATCCTGAGTTTTATCCTGTATTATACACCAGAGCTGTACAAACTATTCTGCTGGTGCAGTCACTGTGTACATACATTACATTACTTATCCTGTACTGATCCTGAGTTATATCCTGTATTATACTCCAGATTTGTATTCACTATTCTGCTGGTGCAGTCACTGTGTACATACATTACATAACTTATCCTGTATTGATCCTTAGTTATATTGCAACACTCTAGTTATAGTTATAGAAAACTAGCTTGTTATATTGTAACATGCTAGTTTTCACCAAAGCCCGCCGCAAAGCGGGATGGACTTGCTGTGGCAGGTGGCACCCAGTTCGCTACCTCTGGCATGGCTCGACCACACAGGCAGCTGAGGAGATTCGAGGCACAGGTAGGATAAGGCAACTCATGGTCTGGATAGCAGGAGGTCAGGGCAGGCGGCACAGTAGCATAGTCAGGAACGTAGCAAATGGTCAGTAGGTAGGCGTCAAAGGAGCAAGGTCAAGTCATGGAGCAAGGGTATGATACATGGCAAGGCAATACACAGGAATGCTTTCTCTAAGGCTCTAGGGCACCAAAGATCCGACAGGGTAGTGTGGGAGGTAGTGGAATTTATCAATGAGCCACAGGTGTTAATTCACTAATGAGCGCACTGGCCCTTTAAATCTTAAAACTTGTGGACTCGGAATCCTTATGATTATATGAGAATTCAGCCCAGGGGAGGAGGTCAACCCAATCGTGTTGGCGAGCTGAAACAAAATGTCAAAGATAAGTCTCAAGAATTTGATTAACCCTCTCCACCTGACCGCTCTCCACCTGACCGTTGGACTGAGGGTGGTAGGCCGAGAAGTCCAGATTGATGGTTACAAAGGGCTCAGCAGAACTTATAGACAAACTGTACTCCACGATCTGAAATTATATGCTAAGGAAGACCATGTAAATGAAAGACATGCAACAAAAGTACTTCGCCAGCTGTGGGGCAGAAGGAAGACCTGGTAGAGGAATAAAAATTAGTCATCTTGGAAAACCAATTTACAATGACCCAAATGACAGTGTTATTATAAGATGGTGGCAAATCAGTGATGAAATCCTTGGCAATTTGGGACCAGGGAGTCTCCGGAATGGGTAAAGGCTGTAAGAGTCCTGCAGGTCTCTGTCGAGGAGTTTTGTCATGGGCACAAGTTTCACAGGAACTAATAAACTCAGAAACATCATGTTCAAGATGGGGCCACCAGAAGTGCCGGGATATTAGAAGTAGAGTCTTGCACATACCAGGATGACCTGCTGTCAGGGAAGAATGACCCCATTTCAGTACCATGCGTCTTAATCTGAGGGGCACAAAGGATTTTCCTGGAGGAACTTGCTGAATTTTAGTAGGACAGCAGGAATCAAATGGTCGGGAGGAATAATATGCCTAGGCATGGAGTCCAAACCAATGACGTCAGTGGACCTGGAGAGAGCATCTGCCCTGATGTTCTTATCTGCCGGACAGAAGTGGATGAAGAAGTTGAACCTAGAAAAGAACATTGACCACCTTGCCTAACGGGGGTTCAAACGCTGAGCAGACTGAAGATATGGAAGATTCTTATGGTCGGAGTAGATGCTGACCGGATGAGAAGAACCTTCCAATAAATGTCGCCATTCATCCAAAGCTAGCTTGATAGTAAGGAGTTCACAATCTCCAATGGAGTAATTCCTCTCAGCAGGAGATGAACCCAAAAGCTACAGTCTTGCCCTTGGTTTTTTTCTGAGTAAGAATGGCATCCACTCCAATATATGGGGCATCAACCTCCAAAGCAAAGGGCCTCTCCGGATCTGGATCTTCGCACAGGAGCAGAGGCAAACGCAGACTTTAAACGGGAGAAGGTCTCTTTAGCCTCTTGAGGCCAAGACTTAGGATTAGAAGTCTTCTTATAAAAACCCACGATTGGAGCAACCAAGGACGAAAAATGTTAGCGAATCCCAGAAAGCGTTGAATAGCACGTAGGCCTGAAGGACAAGGCCAATCCAATACTGCAGACTAGACTACTCGAACAGGCATTTCTCCAGTTTGGCGTAGAGTTGATTCTTCTGCAGTCGCTGAAGAACCAGACGAACATGAGTTTGATGTTCCTCTAAATTGGAAGAGAATATCGGGATGTCATCTAGGTATACGACAACACGGTGTAGAGAAGATCACGGAAGATCTCATTGACAAACTCTTGAAAAATGGCTGGAACATTGCAGAGACCAAAAGGCATTACAAGATACTCAAAATGTCCGTCACGAGTATTGAAGGCCATTTTCTATTCATCTCCCTTGTGGATACGAGTGAGGTTATACGCTCCATGTAAGTCCAACTTGGAGAAGACCTTGGCACCACATAGATGGCCAAAAAGTTCTGAGATAAGAGGTAGTGGGTAACGGTTATTGACCGTGATTTTGTTAAGCCCCCTGTAGTCAATGCAGGGACGGAGTGAGCCATCCTTCTTCTCTACAAAGAAGAAACCAGCTCCAGCAGGAGAAAAGGACTTATGGAAAAATCCCTTTTGGAGATTCTCCTGGATATACTCCTTCTACGAGGAGGAGTGGTACCAGGCATAAAATCTATAGGGCAGTTGTAAGGACGATGTGGAGGCAGAGACTCAGCCTGTTTATTGCAGAATACATCAGAGAAATCTTGGTAAGGTGGCGACAGGCCAGGTAAAGGAGGAAGGCGAGAAACAACTTTAAACCGAACTGGTTGGAGGCAAAGATTTTGACAGGATTGTCCCCAGTGAATTATTTCTCCAGTTCTCCAATCCAGGTGCGGAGAATGGCGTTGCAGCCAGGAAGGCCAAGAACAATCTCTGAAGTACAGTGTGGCAGAACAAGGAATTCAATCTTTTCTTTATGCAATACACCCACTAGCATGACGAGAGATTCTGTACAGAAGTGAATCATACAGTCAAGATTTTGTCCATTAACAGAGGAGATGAACAAGGGCTTGGCAAGCCGAGTAAGGGGAAGATGATACCTGTGGACCAAAGAAGCATCAATAAAGTCACCTGCTGATCCAGAATCCAAAAATGATGTAGCGCTGAAGGAAAACTTGGCCAAAGTTAAGCGTGGAGAGGTAGTATTCACACCCAGGGACGCCTCTCCTACGTACCCTAGGTGTGGGCGTTTCCAGGACGCTGTGGGCGAACCGTACAGTCCTTGAGGAAGTGCTCCGGGGTAGCACAATACAAGCACAAATTCTCACTGCGTCGTCGTGACCTCTCCTGTTTTGTAAGATGAGAACGATCCACTTGCATAGCCTCTTTGGCAAAAGGCACAGGCAACTGAAGAGATGAATGTGGAGACACGGGTGCCAGGCAAGGCTATCTACGTGTTTGGGCAGGTTCCCTCTCTAAGCGCAGTTCCTCCTGTCTCTCAGCAAAATGCACATCAATGCGTGTGGCCAAGTGGATAAGTTCAGTCAAAGAAGATGGAGGATCACATGCTGCAAGGGCAACTTTAATCCTGCTTGACTGTGGCACACAAGGCCTCATCATTCCATGCAAGTTCTGAGGCTAGAGTGCGGAATTGAACTACGTTCAAGAGAAGACTAACAAGGATAAAAACAAAACAGTACAAGGATGACAAAAGGAGGGGGGGAGGGGAAGAAGAAAGAATGGCCGGAAGTCAAGGGGAAGGAAAGAAGGGGGGGGGGGAGTAGGAAGGGCAGGGGAAGGAAAAGGGATAGTATCAGAAAAAAGTAGAAGGATTAAGGGGGTTGTCTATCTGAAAACCGATCCCAAACAGATGAAGAGAGGCAAGGAGTTATTAAGGGAGTATCTCCCGGATTCTCGTTACAAGATCCATTTCAGTAGGAGGAAGGGTCTGCTTCCACTGTTTAGCAATAAGAGTTTTGGCTGCCAAAACAATGTGCATAAAAAGTTTGAAAGGTCTTTTGGACAGGGTCTTACTAGAGAGATGCAATAAGTATACTAGTTGGTCCAAGGGGACTGCAACGCCAAGGACTTCGTGGTCCCCTTGGACCCAGTATATCCTGTATTATACTTCAGAGCTGTACTCACTATTCTGCTGGTGCAGTCTCTGTGTACATAAATTACATAACTTATTCTGTACTAATCCTGAGTTATATCGTGTATTATACAACAGAGCTGTACTCACTATTCTGCTGAAGGGGATCACTCTGTACATACATTACATTACTTATCCTGTGCTCATTCGGAGTTATATCTTGTATTGTACTTCAGAGCTGCACTCACTATTCTGCTGGTGAAGTCACTGTGTACGTACATTACATTTCTTATCCTGTACAGATCCTGAGTTACATCCTGTATTATATTCCAGAGCTGTACTCACTATTCTGCTGGTGGGGTCAGTGTATACATACATTAAATTACTTATGCTGTACAGATCCTGAGTTACATCTTGTATTAAATTCCAGAGCTGCACTCACTATTCTGCTGGTGGAGTCACTGTGTACATACATTACATTACTTATCCTGTACTGATCCTAATTTACATCCTGTAATATACTTCAGAGCTGTACTCACTATTCTGCCAGTGGGATTACTGTGTACATACATTACATTACTTATTCTGTACTGATCCTCAATTACATTCTGTATTAAACTACAGAAATGTGAAGCCACCAACGCGCCTCCATGGTGCTTCCGACTGAACACTGTAGCAGGCATCACTCCTGACTGCTTTCTTTGTCCCTGGTGTTCTGTACTGAAAACACACAAGGTTTTTGTGAGCGGACCAGGAACATGCAGTTTCTCAATGAGTATAATGGCTGGTGTTCTAAGTGAATGTAATTACACGGTTACCACACAGTAATTCTCCGGTTATGACATTCAAAAATAGAATTGACAAGTGAGAAGGAAAAATCAGCGGAGTTGGGAGCAAGGAGATTAAAGTAAAAGGATAAACAGGCAGAGCAGGCGCGCCAGCTGAGAATGTTATTACATGACGGCTAAAAAAAAATCCTATCAGAAATCAGGAGCTGTTACCTCGGTTGCCATTGCTGTTCACATTCACAAATGCTTGAAGCTGTGACACTCGGATGAAGTAGAAATGACCCCAGAATTGAATCTTAATTTATATTTATGAGGCTTCAGTGAATTATTTACTGTGGGTATAACATGCGAGGCATATGACGGATGTCAGGCCTGTTCTGATGTCTTTCCCAGGGTCTATGCGTCCAAGAACAATCTGATATCAGCCTGATTCGCCAATTTCTATAATGAACACTTTACTCATAGCAAGTACATCAACAAGACTATCACACCGACAAACAGGGCTGATGTAACTGCGTCTGAATTTATTCTCAGTCTGTTCATGGACAAAGAATTCCATAAGTTCTATCATTCAAATACCAAATCATAGTGCATTATTTCACCACCCTATTTACCAGCCATGAGCACCCACCAAAACTGTCTAAAAACACCCCATTGGTTCCAATGGCCAGAAAATCATGCAAAAAAATTTACTTTTGGAAGATATTGTGCCAAATGCATATCAGGGTGAATCAAAAAATTGTAGTATAGATAGTAACTCTATTGTTTAATCTTTATGAAGAACCTTCAGTTTTAAAATCTGAAC
The DNA here is from genome assembly GCF_029499605.1 of Hyla sarda. Taxonomy (NCBI): domain Eukaryota; kingdom Metazoa; phylum Chordata; class Amphibia; order Anura; family Hylidae; genus Hyla; species Hyla sarda. The sequence goes on along the minus strand of NC_079194.1, from coordinate 130,102,331 downwards.
CCTAGTGAGTTTTTACTCTAATAATTGTTCTCTTTTTAACCTATATCTCATGTGAAATATCTACCCTAACAGACTAAAAAGTCAGTCCAGGTTAAAGCTAACCTTGAGATTTTCATGTACTAAGAACCAATGGAATTTCTAGACCATTAAATATTGAACTAAGTGAATATTTTTTTCACATGAAAGAGCACCATCTGGAAATTGGTTCACTTACTTATTTTGAAGGAGTACTCTGATCACAGTGCTCTCTACTGCCACCTCTGACCATGTCATGAACTTTCTGAAGCTGGATAGGTTTGCTATGGGGATTTGCTCCTGCTCTGGATAGTTCCTGATACAGACAGATTTGTCAGTAGAACTGACTTTCCCTGGAGCATACAGCAGCTGATAAATATTGGAAGAATTAAGATTTTTAAATAGAAATAATTTACTATTTTATATAACTTTCTGGCAGCAGTTGCTTTGAAAACTTTCTTTTCATCCAGAGTCGCCACGCCCCCTCCAATAGACTTGCATTGAGTGGGCGGGGCTTGACAGCATGAGGGGGCTAGGATGTTACAATTTGTTCCAAACGCTGAGCAGCAGAGTACCTCTTTAAGGTCTATGCAAAACTTGAAAATGGACCTGTCAGGAAAAGGCATGTTAATAGGAGTCATTATTCGGGGCATTACTTTTGTCTCCTTAGTCCTTCTCTGTCTGAGAGATGTTGTTTTGTTATTATGCAAATTAGGCTCAAAAGCCAAGTGGGCATACCCTAATGCAGTAAGAGCGCACTACACCGCCAGGGACTCAAATCATGCAGTGCCAGACATATCCCCCTGCTTAAGCCAGTATATGTCCGGGCCCGTTTGAAGTTTGCTAGAGAGCATTTGGATGATCCAGAAGAGGATTGGGAGAATGTCATATGGTCAGATGAAACCAAAGTAGAACTTTTTGTTGAAAACTCAACTTGTCGTGTTTGGAGGAGAAAGAATGCTGAGTTGCATCCAAAGAACACCATAACTACTGTGAAGCATGGGGGTGGAAACATTATGCTTTGGGGTTGTTTTTTTGCTGAGATTTTGAGTGAAAACCTCCTTCCATCAGCAAGGGCATTAAAGATGAAATGTGGCTGGGTCTTTCAGCATGACAATGATCCCAAACACACAGCCCGAGCAAAGAAGGAGTGGCTTCGTAAAAAGAATTTTAAGGTCCTGGAGTGGCCTAGCCAGTCTCCAGACCTCAACCCCATAGACAACCTTTGGAGGGAGTTGAAAGTCGGTGTTGCCCAGTGACAGCTCCAAAACATCACTGCTCTAGAGGAGATCTGCATGGAGGAATGGGTCAAAATACCAGCAACAGTGTGTGAAAACGTTGTGAAGACTTACAGAAAACGTTTGACCTCTGGAATGGCCAACAAAGGGTATATAACAAAGTATTGAGATGAACTTTTGTTATTGACCAAATACTTATTTTCCACCACAATTTGCAAAAAAAAATCTTTAAAAATCAGACGTGATTTTATGGATTTTTTTTTCTCATTATGACTCTCATAGTTGAGGTACACCTATGATGAGAATTACAGGCCTCTCTAATCTTTTTGAGTGGGAGAACTTGCACAATTGGTGGCTGACTGTCTGGTAAGGTCAGCATTCCTAAAGTGTTTACATAAGGAACAATATATAAAAAGTTTAGTTTGGTGACAGGTACTCTTTAAGATAGCCTACCATGTGTATGTAATCACTTACGAAGGGCATGTGCCTGAAACACATTTGATCTGCCCAAGGGTGTGTTTGGAATGGAGTTTGTTGCCTCATTTTATATTCAACTAGCTTAATACCTGGTGTTGCCTGGTTTTTCCTTCCTAATCCTTGTTGGGGAGGAAAATAAACAAAGGAGGAAACTTTTGACTTCAATTCCTGTCCTCATATATTGTTGTCATATCCCAACCCCATATCCCGTCCTCATATCCCGACCTCCTATCTCGACCTCCTATCCCGTCATCATATCTCAACCTCATATCCCGTCCTCATATCCCAACCTCCTATCCCGACCTCCTATCCCGTCCTCCTATCTCGACCTCCTATCTCGACCTCCTATCCTGACCTCCTATCCCGACCTCCTATGCCGACCTCCTATGCCATCCTCATATGCCGTCCTCCTATCACGACCTCCTATCCTGACTTCTTATCTCGACCTCCTACCAGACCTCCTATACCGTCTTCCTATCTCGACCTCCTATCCTGACTTCCTATGTCGACCTCCTATCCCGTACTCCTAACCCGTCCTCCTATCCTGACCTCCTATCCCGACCTCCTATCCCGTCCTCCTATCACGACCTCCTATCTCCACCTCCATCTGGACCTCAACCTCCTATCCCGTCCTCCTATCCCGACCCGTAATATGTGTTGGAATTGAAACATCTCCAGCCGTACGGAAGTTATGTGGGAACATACATTTCCTATTGATTTGCATGGGACCTTAAACAAAAACCCTGACACTCACAAATGGGGGTAGTTAAGAGTTAAATTAACTATCCTATATTTTAAGTGGACATATAAGTTACATGTGACCAAGTATTATCGAAATATCTCCGGCCGTTTGGAAGTTATGGAGTAACATATATTTCCCATTGACTTGTATGGGACTTTAAACATAAGCCCCGCCCCTGGCAAATGGAGGTGAGTAATGGTTAAATCACCTATCCTATGTTTGTTGTTGACATATAAGTAACATGTGTGTTAATATCTTTAGCCGTTTGGACGTGATGCTGGAACATACACACATACATACACACACACATACACACGTTGAGTTTTATATATATATATATATATATAGATATAGATATAGATAAAGCTGGAAGCTTTCCAGTAGTGCTGGATCATCCCCTTGTCCTTCCTTCTCTGCTTACTCTCAAAATCTACTCAAGAAACTTCTAGAAACATCTAGAGCAGTGGTCTTCAACCTGCAGACTTCCAGATGTTGCAAAACTACAACTACCAGCATGCACGGACAGCCAATGGATGTCCGTGTATGCTGGGAGTTGTAGTTTTGCACCATCTGGAGGTCCACAGGTTGAAGACCACTGGTCTAGAGTTCTAAATCTAGAAACTTTTGAAAACATAACATGTAGTGTTGCTACGGTATTATATCTCAACTGTTTCCTGTTTTATCTGAGCCCTATATAGCATTATCACATAAGAAAAAAAGAAAAGTAGCTCCCAGGTACTGCTGAGCAATAAGAACCTGCTTATGCATCCAGGTAAATGGACTGCCGGTGCAACACCTGCTGCTGTTGAAGGGGTAGAGGGCGGTGCAGCTTCAGCGCGAGTAGTGCCAGTGTATAAACGAATTGTTACGCCGAGCGCTCCGGGTCCCAGACCCGCTGACCGGGAGCGCTGCACTGACACTGCCGACGGGGATGCGATTCGCATAGTGGGACGCGCCCGCTCGCGGATCGCATCCCAATCCACTTACCTGTCCCAGTCCCCGGCTGTCACGTCCTGGCGCGCGCGGCTCCGCTCTTTAGGGCGCGCGCGCGCCAGTTCTCTAAGATTTAAAGGGCCAGTGCACCACTAATTGGTGCCTTACCCAATCAGTCTAATTAGCTCCCACCTGCTCCACGCCTTTATTACCTCACTTCCCCTTCCCAGCATTGCCGGATCTTGTTGCCCTTGTGCCTTGTGAAAGCGTTTCCTGTGATTGCCATACCAGTGTTTCCAGACCTTCTGCTATTACCATTGACTACGAACCTTGTCGCCTGCCCTGACCTTCTGCTACGTCTGACCTCGCCTCTGTCTAGTCCTTCTGTCCCACGTCTTCTCAGCAGTCAGAGAGGTTGAGCCGTTACTGGTGGATACGACCTGGTTGCTACCGCCGCAGCAAGACCATCCCGCTTTGCGGCAAGCTCTGGTGATTACCAGTAGCAGCTTAGAACTGGTCTACCGGTATGGTCCACGCCAATCCTTCGCTGACACAGAGGATCCACATCCAGCCTGCCGAATCCTAACAGTAGATCCGGCCATGGATCCCGCTGAGGTGCCACTGCCAAGTCTCGCTGACCTCGCCACCGTGATCGCCCAACAAGGACAGCAGCTGTCAAAGTTGTCCGCCATGCTACAGCAGCTTCTGCCTCTTCAGCAGCAACCATCTCCTCCGCCAGCTCCTGCACCTCCTCCGCAGCGAGTGGCCGCTCCTAGCCTCCGCTTGTCTCTGCCGGACAAATTTGATGGGGACTCTAAACTCTGCCGTGGTTTTCTGTTCCAGTGCTCCCTACACTTGGAGATGTTGTCGGACCAATTTCCCACAGAACGGTCAAAGGTGGCTTTCGTGGTTAGTCTCCTGTCTGGGAAGGCCTTGTCATGGGCCACACCGCTCTGGGACCGCAGTGATCCTGTCACTGCCACTGTTCAGTCCTTCTTCGCTGAGGTTCTTAGTGTCTTCGAGGAACCAGCCCGAGCCTCTTCTGCCGAAACTGCCTTGTTGAACCTTGTCCAAGGAAATTCTTCTGTGGGCGAATACGCCATCCAATTTCGCACCCTCGCCTCTGAATTATCTTGGAACAATGAGGCCCTCTGCACGACCTTCAAAAAAGGCCTATCCAGTAACATTAAGGATGTGCTGGCCGCACGAGAAATTCCTGCCAACCTGCATGAACGTATCCATTTGGCCACCCGCATTGACATGCGTTTTTCTGAAAGACACCAGGAGCTCCGCCAGGAAAAGGACCTTGATCTCTGGGCACCTCTCTCCTGGAATCCTTTGCAGTCTACCCCTGTGCCTCCCGCCGAGGAGGCTATGCAAGTGGATCGGTCTCGCCTGACCCATGAAGAGAGGTCTCGTCGCAGAGATGAAAATTTATGCCTCTACTGCGCTAGTACCGAACATTTCCTAGTGGATTGCCCTATTTGTCCTCCATGTCTGGGAAACCCACGCATGCACCCAGCTCACGTGGGAGTGGCGTCTCTTGGTGTGAAGTCTGCTTCTCCACGTCTCACTGTGCCCGTGTGGATTTCTCCTTCTGCCAACTCCTCCTTCTCAGCTGTGGCCTTCTTGGACTCTGGTTCTGCAGGAAATTTAATTTTGGCCTCTTTTGTTAATAGGTTCAGCATCTCAGTGACCCATCTCGTCAAGCTGCTCTACATTTCTTCGGTCAACAGAGTAAAATTGGACTGCATTGTGCGTTACCGCACAGAACCCTTGCTTATGAGCATTGGACTGCATCACGAAAAAATAGAATTTTTTGTTCTGCCCAACTGCACCTCTGAAGTCCTCCTCGGTCTGCCATGGCTCCAACGTCATTCTCCTACCCTTGACTGGATCACCGGGGAGATCAAGAATTGGGGTCCTGCTTGTCACAAACGATGCCTCACATCTTCTCCCACTTGTCTAACTCCTGAGGTTCCACCCATACCGGCTCCTCCCAAGGCTTACCAGGATATTTTCGGCAAAAAGCAAACTGGGATTTTGCCTCCTCATAGCCCCCTTCCTGGTAACACTCTGCCCCGTGGCAAGCTTCACCCTCTGCCCCCCCCTCCCCATTCCTACTTCTTCTGGATTGCCTGTCATTGATGAAGTTACCCAGGACTTCTCTGTCATCCCGAAGGAAACTGAAGAATCGCTCCCAATGGCCTCGGATGAAGGGACAAGCAGACAAAAAGAGGGGGAGACCTAAGGGGGGGGGACTGTTACGCCGAGCGCTCCGGGTCCCTGCTCCTCCCCGGAGCGCTTGCGGCGTTCTCCTCCCTGCAGCGCCCCGGTCAGACCCGCTGACCGGGAGCGCTGCACTGACACTGCCGACGGGGATGTGATTCGCATAGCGGGACGCGCCCACTCGCAGATCGCATCCCAATCCACTTACCTGTCCCGGTCCCCGGCTGTCACGTCCTGGCGCGTGCGGCTCCACTCTCTAGGGCGCGCGCGCCAGCTCTCTAAGATTTAAAGGGCCAGTGCAACACTAATTGGTGCCTGGCCCAATCAGTCTAATTAGCTCCCACCTGCTCCATGCCTTTATAACCTCACTTCCCCTTCCCAGCATTGCCGGATCTTGTTGCCCTTGTGCCTTGTGAAAGCGTTTCCTGTGATTGCCTTACCAGTGTTTCCAGACCTTCTGCTATTACCATTGACTACAAACCTTGCCGCCTGCCCTGACCTTCTGCTATGTCTGACCTCGCCTCTGTCTAGTCCTTCTGTCCCACGTCTTCTCAGCAGTCAGCGAGGTTGAGCCGTTACCGGTGAATACGACCTGGTTGCTACCGCCGCAGCAAGACCATCCCGCTTTGCGGCGGGCTCTGGTGAATACCAGTAGCAGCTTAGAACCGGTCCACCGGTACGGTCCACGCCAATCCCTCGCTGACTCAGAGGATCCACATCCAGCCTGCCGAATCCTAACACCAATGTACGTTGCAGAAAGAGAAAATGGAAATGAATTGCACTCACCACAATAGTAGCCCCAACATTGTAGCTCTTTATTCCAAAGACAGTTGAAGCAGCATACAGAGGAATGGCAATTCCGTGGAGTGGGGAGTGAGAGCAGCCGTTCTCGAGACGCAGGGGCACACAGGGGAGTGGCAACTAGTTTTGCGTCGGACGACACAAAACTATTTGCCACTCCCCTGTGTGCCCCTGCGTCTCTTGAGCGGCTGCTCTCACTCCCCCTCCACGGAAGTGCCATTCCTCTGTATGCTGCTTCTACTGTCTTTGGAATAAAGAGCTACAATTTTGGGGCTTCTATTGTGGTGAGTGCGATTCACTTCCATTTTCTCTTTCTGCAACTATACAGCATCAAGTTTTGCGTATTGTATAGAATTATGATATCCTCACTGTACTGGCACTATTATGGAGGCACTGCATGTTATATTTTGTAGGCATGTGTTGCTAATGATAGCAGTAGTTTTACCCTCCTAAGCAAAACTAGTAGTGATCCAGGCCTGGCCGTATTGGAATATTCCCTTTTGACATATATTCCAATGCTGTTATGTCAGTAGGGAGGGGGATCCCTACGCAAGGGTAGAGAAAACCCATTGGTAGTGGAGGGGGAATCCAACCTAGACTTAGACAGTTAGACCCTTTCCCCAACCCTTCATGTATTTCAACAGCTACTAGTTACCTTCGTAGAAATTAAAGGGGTATCCAAAGGATAGGGGATAAGATGTTTGATCGCAGGGGACCCCCCAGCGATATCCCTGCAGCACCCACATTCTATGCAGGGCTGTGTCCCCAGTTTTGGAAACCTCCGGGTTTCTGGAACTGGAGACGTGATGTAACACTACACCCCCTTGTGATGTCACATCACGCCCCCTCTATTCATGTCATGCCCCCTCTCATAGACATGAATTGAGGGGTGTGGCGTGACATCACAAGGGTGCGGATAGAATGCGGGTGCTGCAGGGATATCACGGGGGGTCCCAGCATGTTTTTGCCAAGAATACCCCTTTAAGTTGCAAAATCTACAATTTAAGCGTAGGGTCATACATGCCGTATTTTGTTCCGTATATGCTGCTGTGTATTTTCCCACCCATTGAAATGAATGGATAGTAAAATACGCAGCAAAATACGGTATGTGTGACCCTACCCTAAAACCCGATCTGGTCTGTGTATATAATAAATTTAAACATTGAAGATATCTTCCAACCATGTCAAGGAAGACTTTACTTTCTATTCAAGCAGACATCTCCTTCATGATTCCTGTCTATGATTCCATGAAGTGGAAAACTGGTCCGGCTATCAAATTTCAAAATGTTTACAACATAGTTAAAAACCATCTAAACTCAATTCCCAGAATGAGATTCAGAATTGCTTTTGCTCTGCCTGTTAGATTGGTCGCTTTATTACTTGTAGCAATAAATAAATGCAGTATATGCTGGGAGCCATTGACGAGGGTGGAGGAACCATTGAAGCCTTAGCAACCAATATGGACACCTACATTTAATTTAGGCATTGGGGGCATTCAAAGTCTGTCTCACTTATCGCATTTCAATTCCGGTCATGCTAAAGAATTCACCCTCCAAGTTCTTCCTCTGTGATGCGACTTGATATCTTTTTATTCATGTTGGACCTGATTTTCATTGGAAGCCCCCGAGGTCCAATACAGCATAGAGTCTGTTCTGATTTCACCACCCAACGGCATGCTGCAGAAGAAACAGAGGCAGAGTAATGAACTCTTTTCTTGACCTTTAGTTTGGGATGCCATGGGCAAATAAGACGAATCTCATATAATTGACTCTTTCTGATTACCCGTTCTGTGTGTGTGATCTAATTCTTATCCGGAGAATATATATTCCTTTTTTTCTGTAGGACCTCTTGAGACGTTCAGCATCAAACGCCAATACCTGGCGCAGATTAATTGGAGGGGCAGCACAGCTTCTGCTGGCGGAACCGTTATCTATCTCATGTCCCAAGAGTCCAAACGGAAATGAGCAACATTAAAATATCATTTTCTGTTTAGCACAAATTAAAAGCATTCTAAAGCAGGATCAATCCTAATAAGTCAATAATGGAGGTGTATGTATGGTCATCTATTCAGTCACTACTGAGTATCCCGCCGTGACAACTACTGATACCTATTACAGAGCCCTAGAGGTTGTCCTGACTGGCGTAAAAGTGTGGAACTGTATTCTGCAACCGCACACTGTTGTCCTGCCTCTGTGTCAGTGTACTTCTGCTATTTGATTCATGAAGCAGTGTGCACAGGATGAACAGGGTTTAGATCTCACCCAGATAGTAGTGTTGTAGTTCACGCATCTCTTTATCTATAACTGCAATGTATAAGTATTTTCAAGGAAAGGCTCTTTAACTCTTACTGAAGCAAAACTGAGACTGGAGGCATTCTGCCAGAATACAGAGGGGACATTTCATTTTAAAGATCCTTCTTTGCAATTTAGATGTAAGTATCAGCAGTCTACTGACGCTTTATATGTCTATCTCCCCTGCTGCTACTATGAGCAGCCGAGAACAGGAAGATGTGGGGATATAATTTTTAATCAGCCTTCATAAATGTTGTCTCAGCACATTGCTGTATAAAATTCTGCCATTAACTTGGGGATTCTCTGCTCCATTGCTGTCATTGCTTAAAAAGATTTGAAAACCCAATTTTATATACACTATTAGAGGAAGGGGGGCCCACTCATGACCCTAATCTATTGGAGCATGTATCTCTTACTTTGCAGGACCTTAGGCTGGGCTCACACTACGATTTGACGATATGGTCACCAGATCCGGCATACCACGGTTTTAGCTCCAGTCACAAAACCAGATACAGGGCAAAAATGAGTCGACCGGAGTCACTGTCTCATTCTGTTTCAACAACCAAAAAATTAGCCAAAAGAGAAGGGGAGGTTTATATACAACTAAACAACAAATGTGCCCATAAGGCACCAAATCCTCTTGGTCCCTACTCTATTAAAACATAACTTTTATTTGATTTAGTTCATAACACACAAGGGGAAATTAAAACCACACCAAACCACTGGAAATGAAATCCACTATTCCCTCCAACTTATTGGCCCACATTTATCATTGTAGGTGTAAGTGAAGCATTTTTTTACACACTTTTTTTGTGTGCTGATAATGTGTAGGAGCACCAAATGTATTAAATGTTCACAGAGCATTTGATACATTTTGTGCAGGTAAACATTTTCTCAAATTTCTCTGTTCACATACACCAAAAAGTTACGCCAGGTCTGGGAAGGCGCAGTTCATAAATGTCAGTACACGGCATACGCTGAATTGAAAAGCGTGTACTGCTACTCCAAAACATCTGGAATGACTAAAATATTCTACCACCAAAAGGCGCAAAATAACACACAGTGCTCCAAAATAGCGCCTTTTGTACGGAGAAAAAAAGGTGTAAACTCATTGATAAATGTCAGCCATTGTGTCTTGTTTTGTATACAATGTTCAGCTAGAACAAGTTTTGTGTCTTGTTTTGTATACACTGTTCAGCCTGAACTAGTTTTTGTAGAGAATATTCAGTACTATATTTGTGCTGATTAGAGGCTTATTGTGACAATTTTGGAGGCACCTGCAGTGTGCGTTGCCTCTCAAACTTTATGTATACCAGTGGATTTCGGCAAATAAAATCATACATCTGCTAACATCCTACATGTTTCGCCACCAATATGTGGCTTTCTCAAGGATGGCAGCTAGCTGCCATCCTTGAGAAAGGCACATATTGGTGGCGAAACATGTAGGATGTTAGCAGATGTATGATTTTAACTATCTGATTCTTTTTGGCTCATTCAAATGAATGATATACGGACCAGGTCCAGTGACTGTATCGTCAAATCCTTGTGTGAACCCAGTCCCAGTCTTCCCTGTGATGGCGCTGCAGTGAAATTAAGCATTGTCTGAATCTGAATGAGCAAAGCCACAGTGTAAAACAGTGGAAGGCTATGTTCACATGGAGGAATTTCCACAAAACTGCACAAATTCTGTTCTGCAATGCTTGCTAAACGAAATTGTGGAATAGGCGGAATTGCGGCGTTCGCAGAACACAGAATTCAGACAAAATTCAAGCACCATTGACTTCAACGGAATTCCATGAAATATAAAAGTGGTCTCATATTTTTGCGGAATGCCGAAAACTGAATTTCCTCGGTGGAATGCCCACCACGGACCAATTTCGCTGTCTGAATGGGACTACGGAATCTCATTGAAATGGGCAGTACATATTGGCATTCTTCCAAGGAAATTCCACCCTGTAAACATGGCCTTAGACTCCAATGCACAATGTAGAATAACATTATGGGCGTCATTTACTAATAGTGGAGGGTTTTCTGTTGTCAGTTTTTTTTTGTCTTTTGTCTATATTCATTTGGTATTTACTAATGTGGCGATGGACCAATAATTTTAGGCGCACGACTGTTTGTTTTTTTGTCCGTCCCGGAAAGGACAAAAAAATTTGGCAAAAAAAAAATCCCACCTCCTCTTCTGGTTTGAGAGAAGCAAGCGAGAGAGACCATACCACACCACAGTAAGCAGCAATGAATAAGCAGGAAATTTCTAATGCCTTCGCAGAATTCCTAAGAAGCCATTTTCCCCAGGATGGGGAAGATACCCCTCAGCATCCGACTTCCCCCCTACCATGCACGAGTATGCCTTTACCTGAAAGCCAAGGTAATCTTTCCAGTCAAGTTGCAGTGCCTCCTGACTCAGAAAGGGATGAAGGGGATGGCCGAGATGAGGATTTCCTTCCCCCTGATAATGGCGGTCACAAACAACGTTTAACACAAGCGGAGAAAAATTTTTTGGTGGAAGAGGTACGCCTATGAACTATGAAATGTCTTGGCAGCTGAGAGTCGCATGCTGTTGCCTAAGTTCAACTCCCAACCTGCATAGCCCAAGGCCATGCTGGGAGTTGTACTTATGCAACAGCTGAAGACTAACAAAGAACAGTAATAGCATTCACTTTGCCTGTGTGTCTAAAGAAGACATGTCCAAGCTGTGACCCTCCAGATGGTGCAAAACTACAACTCACAGAATGCCTCCAGCATGCCTACACAGTATTTTGCTGTCTGGGCGTGCTGGGATTTGTAGTTGAGCAACATCTGTAGGGACACAATTTGGACATCACTGGTAAGGTGATGTTTTTAATCATGCAAGAGCCAATTGCACTTTGTGATACAAACTTATGCATAAACTCAACTCTCAACATCCTAACACAGCCAAAGGGCATGCTGTGATTTGTAGTCTTAGTCACACAGCTGTTGTCTAACTCCAACTTCCAGCCTTCACTTTCTTTACCCCGGCAAATGTATTCCCACTTGGTTGCACTTGTATAAAATTAACTACAGAATACATGTCGGATTACAGGTAATTAAAGTCAAACAAGTTTTTTATTTTATTTAGTTTAACATTATTTAAGCCTATTAGCCATAATATTTATGCTTGGGAAAAAAATACTCCATTCTACCAGTTTTCACACCAGCCTCTGGCAGTTGGGTTTTATAAAATAATTTCTAAAAATCGATTTTAGCTTAGTAAATAAGGGCCCATATGTAAAATACATTGGTTAACAAATGTATATCTTTTTGGTTGAAAAAATGCTGTCTTGTTCCAGCAGCTATTGCCTGTGCGTCTCTATGCAGAGACAAAATACAAAAGTGAGGGCAGGACAAGTAGGGCTCTTTGCAGGCTCCTGGCTAGTCTATCATCCTGTTGTGTAAGCCGGGAGCATGTCAGTGTACAGAGTCCTGCTTGTCCTCAGTGTACAGAGTTCCGCTTGTCCTCAGTGTACAGAGCCCTGCTTGTCCTCAGTGTACAGAGCCCTGCTTGTCCTCAGTGTACAGAGCACTGCTTGTCCTCAGTGTACAGAGCCCTGCTTGTCCTCAGTGTACAGAGCCCTGCTTGTCCTCAGTGTACAGAGCCCTGCTTGTTCTCAGTGTACAGAGCCCTGCTTGTCCTCAGTGTACAGAGCCCTGCTTGTCCTCAGTGTACAGAGTCCTGCTTGCCCTCAGTGTACAGAGCCCTGCTTGTCCTCAGTGTACAGAGCCCTGCTTGTTCTCAGTGTACAGAGCCCTGCTTGTCCTCAGTGTACAGAGCCCTGCTTGTCCTCAGTGTACAGAGTCCTGCTTGTCCTCAGTGTACAGAGCACTGCTTCTCCTCAGTGTACAGAGCCCTGCTTGTCCTCAGTGTACAGAGCCCTGCTTGTTCTCAGTGTACAGAGCCCTGCTTGTCCTCAGTGCACAGAGCCCTGCTTGTCCTCAGTGTACAGAGCCCTGCTTTTCCTCAGTGTACAGAGCCCTGCTTGTCCTCAGTGTACAGAGCCCTGTTTGTCCTCAGTTTACAGAGTCTTGCTTGTCCTCAGTTCACAGATCCCTGCTTGTCCACAGTGCACAGAGCCTTGCTTATCCTCAGTGCACAGAGCCTTGCTTTTCATCAGTGCACAGAGCTCTGCTTGTCCTCCTTGCACAGAGCCCTGCTTGTCCTCAGTGTACAGAGCCCTGCTTGTCCTCAGTACAAAGAGCCCTGCTTGTCGTCAGTATACAGAGCCCTGCTTGTCCTCAGTGCACAGAGCCCTGCTTGTCCTTACTCCACAGATCCCTGTTTGTCCTGAGTACACAGAGCCCTGCTTGTCATCAGTATACAGAGCCCTGCTTGTCCGCAGTGCACAGAGCCTTGCTTATCCTCAGTGCACAGAGCCCTGATTGTCCTCAGTGTACAGAGCCTTGGTTGTCCTTACTTCACAGAGCACTGCTTGTCCTCAGTGTAAAGAGCCCTGCTTGTCCCACCCACACTTCCTTTATTTGGTCTCTGCGCACAGGCAATAGCTGCATGGACACAGCAAGGATCCCCCCCCCCCCCCCCCCCAAAAAAAAAAATACAAATGTTTAACCTATATATGTTACAAATATACATATAATATATTATATTAATAGTTTTTGCAAATGGCAGGTATGCTTTAGATATTGGAGGTTGCAGGGTGAGAGTAAGTACAGGCAGGATTCTAGGTTCCATCTGGAGTTGTGTTATCATCCCCTTATTGACATATAATTGACAGTGATTCATGGTCTACAATAATTTTGATTGCTGATTGATACAATTGACACTGGGATTCTGAAACAAAGAGGTTAATGCACAATTTTTTTCTTGCCTTATGACATCCTTCTGCATATGGACCCAAAGAGGGAGTAAAAGTGATTATCCGGTTTTATCGCGGCACTAATGCCCAGACTTTGGTTTAGTGGTTTCCGCTGAAGTGGCAGATACACGCAGCTTTTTATGATAATTGCAAACTTTCCCAGGCAATTTAACCTTCTAATTGGCTTCTGTCTCTTTGGAGGAAATTGACAGTATAGGGAATGGGGAACTTTACTGCAGCGACCGACGGGCAGATTTCCTCCACACTGTGCTCTGGATTCTTTAGACGAAGCTGAGCCGCCACGATCTGCTGGACTGCAGCGATCATCTAAGGACCAGTTTTATTAACATGTAAACAAACTGATGCCCCGGCTGTCATGGGTGATCTAGCCTGCTGAGATTCTGTATCTCAGTCTATCATTTGTAATATATGTGTAATTCTGTCTCCTGAGTTGGTGTATCCAAGGCTGTCATATTTGATACTGGCCGGCGAGACTGCTGTATCTAAGCCTATCATGAGTCATTCTGTTTGTTATGCAGGTATATCTAAAGTAATACAGTTTGATGAACTAAAGGAGAAATCTGGGATAGAAAAACTTATCCTGTATCATAATGGAGTCTGGCTCCCCTCCTAAATGGGGTGTGCCAACCACTGCACAATGCAATGGCCGACATGCCCCCTCCATGCAGCTCTATGTGAGAACCAGGGCGCTGCACTCCTATTTAGCTGCATTGAGGGAACATGTCGGCCATCATTTTGTTCGAGGAGGAGAGCCAAAGCCCCATACAGGAGATCACTGAGATTCCCAGCGGTAGGGGATACGTTTTACTATCCCAGAGATCTCTTTTAATGTTTTTAAGTCTATGATATGTAATATTGTCTGCTGGAGTGGTCTACCATGTGTGATCGTGTCTGCTGAGCTGTGCATCTAATCTTAATGTGTTATAGACTGGATTCACATATAACTAGTCAGCTGCACATTTTTAAAAGTGAAGCATGGCCCTATAACATGTGATAAGCATGGGATCAATAATCACTGACGTGAAACTGCAACTATACCAAATGCGATTGTGTGCAATTACACTGCAAATAGAACCTGGCCATACTGTTTAGTGAACTGTGTATTGAATCCTTATGTGACACTGTCTGCTGAGCCAGTGTATCTAAGCTTATCATGTGTGATACTGTTTGCTCATCTGGCATTTCTACGCCTCTAATACAGCATAGCTCCTAACCATCCCGAATCTGGTGGGACATTCCGACTTTTGGGATGATGTACCGCCATCCCGAAACAGCCCTCACATGTCCCGCATATAACTGTAAATGCCTCTTATGTGGCGTCTACAGTTAATTGTGGTGCGAAGTGAGAAGTTTGACAGGAGGAAGAGCCATTGGCTCCTCACCCTGTCAATCACTCTTGTGCCTGCTAGCTTAGTCAAGCAAACACAAGAGGCCAGGCCGAGCTCTTCCTCTGCGCTCGCTGAGGAAGAGGAAAGATCAGAAGAGGTTGTGCTGTGGGAGCCAAAAGGGGAAGACTTACAACAAAGAACCCCTAAAAGTGTTTAAAAAAACATCCTCCAGTATCATATGTCTATAATAGAATAACATTTTTCTTTTATGCCCCTGTGGGCAATGTTATTTTTGTGTGTACGTCAAGAGACGCAAGTATTTTTTATGAATCCAGTTGATGGGAGAGTATATAAACTTCATGATTTCATTAACTGCAAGAGTTAAAGCATTATATATGTGGCTACATGTACATGCCCAAAACTCTATGTCGGGAAGACGGTTCAGAAGTTCCGACGTTGAATCTCAAAATATATCAGCGGTATTTGAACAGGAGCTGATACACCCATCGCTAGACACATAAGAGATAATGATGGCAGGGACCCAAGGAACTTGCAGCTCTGGGGGTCACGCCAGCTCAGAATAGGTCCTAGTCAACAGTTAGTACAAAGTTTGCTTGAGAATGCTTTGGGTATCACAGTTGCTACTAGGCACTATGGGACTTGTAGTCCTCACTGACTGACTAGCCTTTTTGCTTGCTGAGTTATATTTAAGCCTGATCTGGATTTGACTGTGTAGCTTGTATAAGACTTAGGAGCTGACAAACACTAACTCTGTTCTTAACTTGGGAAACCCAAATCAGGGCTTACCGCCAGGTTTGGACTGAAGTTGCTTGAGGCTTTCTATCCACTGCTTTCCTCTTCTTTGCAAATGGGGTCCATGGGCTGTCTTCGCTCTTCTCCCAACTGCAGACTTGCTTCTGACTGGAATGGATGACCAGGTGGGATCCTGTGAAGGGTGTTGTCGCTCTGGAACAGATAGTTCTGTGCCTGGATTTCTTTAGGCTTGTCCTCCTGTGGTGAGGTAAAGGTCCACAGCAGAGGTCCTCAACTCTTCACACAACTCCAGACTAAACTAACTCTGCCCTGTCTAGCAAGACTTGGGGAGGCTGGACAGCAGCTCTCATTGGCTAAAGCAGACATATGATCCCCTCAGCATTCTCCTGCACAGACAAGTTAATTCCTTAGGGCACAACAAAGTACAAAAGCGCATTGATAATATATTACAGTGCAATAAATTGTAGATTTAAACCTGAACAGTGGGCCTGGAGCAGACATGCTAGGTGACATTCACCTGACAGGTCAGGAAGACAGGTATGTTCCGCACTGGGATAACACAATACTTGTTACGTGTAGTGCCGCTGGCCGTGGACGCAGTCTATTCCCTACTCCCCGCACGGACAGCAATGTGCTTCGCATGATGCAATGCGATAGCTCTCGGTCCTCCGGTTCTCACCTGCCCTGCCATCTTCCTGCTTCCTCTGTCCTCCCTGGTGGCCGGCGCGCGCATACCCGCCTCCTAGGGTGCTTCTCAGAGATTTAAAGGTCCGTGCACCACTGAGTGGTGTTTCCCTGGAACTGACCCTATTTAACCCTGCACTTCCTCCTGTTCTCTGCCAGACATTTGTGCCCTCTGTTATCTGCTATTCCGTGTACCAGTTCTCTTGCTACGTTTCCTGACCACAGTTCCTTGCCGCCAGCCCTGACCTACCTGCCTGTCCCCGACTCTGAGTACGTCTCTTCCTTTTGTGCCTCTCATCACCTCGGCTGCCTTTGTTGACGAATCATGCTAGGGGTAGCAACCTGGGAGCCGCCTGCCGCAGCAATTTCGTTCCGCTTTGCGGCGGGCTCTGGTGAAAACCAGCGGCTCCTTAGACTCTGCTCCATCATTCACTGAGGTACAGCGGATGCACACCACCAGCCGTTAAAGTAAGATCCGACCATTGATCCCGCCAAGGTGCCTCCACCTGCTCCAGTGGCTCCTCCGGTGTCTGCAACTTCCGTGGCTTCCATTGGCTCCAAGTTAAATCTGTCTCTGCCGAAAAAGTTTGAAGGGGACCCTAAATTGTGCTGGGGGTTTGTGACCCAATGGTGTATGCATTTGGAACTTATGGCTGATCAGTTACTGACGGAGCCTGCCAAGGTGGCGTTCGTGGTCAGTCTTCTTTCCAGAAAAGCCCTGGCCTTGGCCACACCTCTCTGGGACAGGTTGTAGTTTTGCAACAGCTGGAGGTCCCCCCCCCCCTGTGAATGTACAGGGTACATTCACATGGGCAGGGGGCTTACAGTGAGTATCAGGCTGCATGTTTGCGATGCAGCAAATTTTGCGCAGCAGCTCAAACTCGTAGTGGGAAACTCGCTGTAATCCCTCGCCCATGTGACTGTACCCTAAAATACACTACACTACACTAACACAAAATAAAATAAAAAGTAAAAAACACTACATATACACATACCCCTACACAGCCCCCCTCCCCAATAAAAATGAAAAACGTCTGATACGCCACTGTTTCCAAAATGGAGCCTCCAGCTGTTGCAAAACAACAACTCCCAGTATTGCCGGACAGCCGTTGACTGTCCAAGCATGCTGGGAGTTTTGCAACAGCTGGAAGCACCCTGTTTGGGAATCACTGGCGTAGAATACCCCTATGTCCACCCCTATGCAAGTCCCTAATTCAGGCCTCAAATGCGCATGGCGCTCTTACTTTGGAGCCCTGTCGTATTTCAAGGAAACAGTTTTGGGACACATATGGGGTATCGCCGTACTCGGAAGAAATTGCCTAGCACATTTTGGGGGTCTTTTTCTCCTTTAACCCCTTATGAAAAGGTGAAGTTGGGGTCTACACCAGCATGTTAGTGTAAAAAAATAAATTTATATATATATATATATATATATATATATATACTGTTAATTTTGACAAGAGGTAAAAGGGAAAAAAGCCCCCCAAAATTTGTAATGCAATTTCTCCCGACTACGGAGATACCCAATTTGTGGGCGCAAAGTGCTCTGGGTGCGCACAACAAGGCCCAGAAGGGAGAGTGCACCATGTACATTTGAGGGGATTTTCACAGGGGTGGCTGATTGTTACAGCGGTTTTGACAAACGCAAAAAAAAAAAAAAACACATGTGACCCCATTTCGGAAACTGCACCCCTCACCGAATGTAATGAGGGGTACAGTGAGAATTTACACCCCACTGGTGTCTGACAGATCTTTGGAACAGGGGGCTGTGCAAATTAAATATTTTGTACAGCCCACTGTTCCAAAGATCTGACAGACACCAGTTCCTCAAGGGGTCTAGTTTCCAAAATGGTATGCCATGTGGGGGTTATTTTGCTGTCCTGGCACCATAGGGGCTTCCAAAATGCGACATGCCCCCCGAGCAAAATTTGCTCTCCAAAAGCCAAATATGACTCCTTCTGAGCATTGTAGTTCGCCGTAGTGCACTTCAGGTCCACTTATGGGGTACCTTTATACTTAGAAGAGATGGGGTTACAAATTTTGGGGGGTCTTTTCTGCTATTAACCCTTGCAAAAATGTGAAATTTGGGGGGGAAACACACATTTTAGTGAAAAAAAATGTAAAAGTGCAAAAGTCGTGAAACACCTCTGGGGTATTAAGGCTCAATTAATTCCTTGTTACGTTCCTCAAGGGGTCTAGTTTCCAAAATGGTATGCCATGTGGTTTTTTTTTTTTTTTTGCTGTTCTGGCACCATAGGGGCTTCCTAAATGCGACATGCCCCCTGACCAAAATTTTCTCTCAAAAAGCCAAATATGACTCCTTCTCTTCTGAGCATTGTAGTTCGCCCGTAGTGCACTTCAGGTCAACTTATGGGGTAACTCCATACTCAGAAAAGATGGGGTTACAAATTTTGGGTGGTATTTTCTGCTATTAACCCTTGCAAAAATGTGACATTTGGGGGGAAACACATTTTAGTGAAAAAAAAAATGCAAAAGTGCAAAAGTCGTGAAACACCTGTGGGGTATCAAGGCTCACTTAATTCCTTGTTACGTTCCTCAAGGGGTTTAGTTTCCAAAATGGTATGCCATGTGTTTTTTTTTTGCTGTTCTGGCACCATAGGGGCTTCCTAAATGCAACATGCCCCCCAAAAACCATTTCAGAAAAACGTACTCTCCAAAATCCCCTTGTCGCTCCTTTGCTTCTGAGCCCTCTACTGCGCCAGCCGAACACTTTACATAGACATATGAGGTATGTGCTTACTCGAGAGAAATTGGGCTACAAATAAAAGTATACATTTTCTCCTTTTTCCCCTTGTAAAAATAAAAAATTGGGTCTACAAGAACATGCAAGTGTAAAAAATGAAGATTGTGAATTTTCTTCTTCACTTTGCTGCTATTCCTGTGAAACACCTAAAGGGTTAAAACGCTGACTGAATGTCATTTTGAATACTTTGGGGGTGAAGTTTTTATAATGGGGTCTTTTATGGGGTATTTCTAATATGAAGACCCTTCAAATCCACTTCAAACCTGAACTGGTCTCTGAAAAATAGTGAGTTTGAAAATTTTGTGAAAAATTGGAAAATTGCTGCTGAACTTTGAAGCCCTCTGGTGTCTTCCAAAAGTAAAAACATTTCAATTTTATGATGCAAACATAAAGTAGACATATTGTATATGTGAATCAAGAAAAATGTATTTGGAATATCCATTTTCCTTATAAGCAGAGAGCTTCAAAGTTAGAAAAATGCTAAATTTTCAATTTTTTCATCAAATTTTTGAATTTTTCACTAAGAAACGATGCAAGCATCAACAAATTTTACATACACCATAAAGTAGAATATGTCACGAAAAAACAATCTCGGAATCAGAATGATAGGTAAAAGCATCCCAGAGTTATTAATGTTTAAAGTGACAGTGGTCAGATGTTCAAAAAACACTCTGGTCCTAAGGTGTAAAATGGCCTGGTCCTTAAGGGGTTAAAGGGGTAATCCAGGAAAAACCTTTTTTTATATATATCAACTGGCTCCGGAAAGTTAAACAGATTTGTAAATTACTTCTATTAAAAAATCTTAATCCTTCCAATAGTTATTAGATTCTGAAGTTTTCTGTCTAACTTTTCAATGATGATGTCATGTTCCGGGAGCTGTGCATGATGGGAGAATATCCCCATAGGAACTGCACAGCTCCCGGGACGTGAGTCATCAGAGAGCAGTTAGACAGAAAACAACAACTCAACTTCAGAAGCTAATAACTATTGGAAGGATTGAGATTTTTTAATAGAAGTAATTTACAAATCTGTTTAACTTTCCGGAGCCAGTTGATATATAAAAAAAAAGTTTTGGCCTGGAATACCCCTTTAATACCCGTGATGGGCACTTCCAGTACCTTGTGATGCCTTTGGGTCTCTGTAACGCCTCGGCCGTTTTTCAAGAATTCGTCAATGACATCTTCCGTGATCTTCTCAACACTTGTGTCATGGTATATTTGGATGATATCCTAATCTTCTCTCCCAACTTGGGAGGTCCATCGCACACATGTGCGTCAGGTCCTACAACACCTACAGCATAATCCCCTTTACACCAAACTCGAGAAATGCCTCTTCGAGAAGATAAGTTTTATTGGATATATTGTCTCTGACTAAAGCCTCCAAATGGACCCTTATAAGCTGTCTTCGGTTCTTAACTGGCCTGGACCTTCTGGCCCGTGGGCTATACAACACTTTCTGGGGTCCACCAATTATTAACGACAGTTTATATCACACTTCTCCTCGTTGGTTGCACCGATTGTGGCTCTCACTAAAAACAATGGTAACCCCGAATCCTGGCCTCCTGAGGCCGAAGAAGTGTTCTTTCGACTAAAATTGGCATTTGCCTTTGCTTCACTTTTGTCGAGACCCAATTCAGAAGAACCCTTCTTCCTTGAAGTAGATGCCTCTTCTGTAGGAGCCGGAGCAATACTGACCCAAAAGACTTCCAGGGGATAAAACCTTCACTTGTGGATTTTTGTCTAACACCGTTTCGCCTGCCGAGAGTAATAATTCAATTGGAGACCGTGAACTTTTGCCCATTAAGCTCGCCCTGGAAGAATGGCGTCATCTACTGGAAGGATCTTTTCATCCAGTCAGTATCTACACAGATCATAAGAATCTTTTGTATCTTTAGTCCACGCAGCGTCTGAATCCCCTGAGGGCTAGGTGGTCTCTTTTCTTCTCCAGATTCAATTTTCTTATTCATTTTTGGCCTGCGGATAAGAACATTAAGGCTGATGCTCTCTCCAGGGCTTCTGATGTGGTGGGCCTGGACTCCTCCCTTCAGCACGTCGTGATCCATGAACATTTGATCTTAGTCACTCCTCTCGACCTACAGCAAGTTCCACCAGGAAAGTCTTTTGTGCCATCTTGCCTTAGAATTAAGGTACTGAATTGGGGACACTCTTCTTTACTGGCTAGGCATCCGGGAATAAGGAAGTCCACTCAGCTCATCTCCCGACATTATCGGTGGCCGAATTTGGAGCGAGATGTTTCAGATTTTGTCTGTTCCTGTGTTACCTGTGCCCGTGACAAGACGACTCAACTTAGACCCGAAGGTCTATTACAACCTCTGCCCATTCCGGAGTGTCCTTGGACACACATTGCCATGGACTTCATCACTGATATACCACCCTCCTCTAACAACACGGTCATCTGGATTGTCACAGATCATTTCTCCAAAATGTCCCATTTTGTTCCTCTGCCTGGACTTCCCTATGCTTCACAGCTGGTGGATCAATTCTTTTTACATGGTTTACCGTTACACATTGTCTCTGACCGAGGGGTCCAGTTTGTCTCCAAGTTCTGGCAGAGTAAAAGGCGCCGCTGGTTTTCACCAGATCCCACCGCAAGGCAGTATGGACTTGCTGCGGCAGGCGGCCCCCAGGTCGCTACCCCTGGCACGGCTCAACCACACAGGCAGCTGAGGAGATGCGAGGCACAGGAGGGTTAAGGCAGCTCGTAGTCATGATAGCAGAAGGTCAGTAGCATAGTCAAGACATAGCTGGAGGTCAGTGGGCAGGCGGCACAGGAGCAAGGTCAGGTCACAGAGCAAAGGATCAGATACATGGCAAATGGAATGCTTTCTATCAGGCACAAGGTAACAAAGATCCGTCAGGGAAGTGTGGGAGGAGGAGGAATTTATTAACGAGCCACAGGTGTACTACACTAATGGGTGGACTGGCTCTTTAAATCTTAAACCTCCGGCGCACGCGTGCCCTAGGGGATGGGGATACGCGCGCCAGAGCAGAGAGGCAGAGGCGAGGGCAGTAGAAGCACCCGGTGAGTGATGGGCTGAGACTCGCATGCGGGTGCATCCCGCAATGCGAATCCCAGCCCCGCCGGCCACAGCAGGTAATGGGACCATGCGCTCACGGCCAGCGTGTGCGGCCGGAGCGCATAACATAACAATAATCACTGTGATTCTGAGGTCTTGGTCCCTAGAAAATTCTATGCCGTGTTAACCGGTGTCTTGCAAACTCTGCCTGACTTCTTCCCATCGCATCCCGAACTCCTTCCATGTCTCTCTCCTTAAGCCTCTTGTTCTTAACCGTTTTTTCCCAGGGGGACATTTCACCTTCTCCGGTGTCAGGTGCTTCTGAAGTGTTTGAGGTGAAGGAGATTCTGGCCACCAAGACTGTCAGAGGGAGACGGTTCTTTCTGATTGATAGGAAGGGGTTCGGGCCAGAAGAGAGATCTTGGGAACCCCATGAAAACATCCTGGACCGGGATCTTGTGCGTAGGTTCCTGCAGCCTAAAAAAAGGGGGAGACCTAAGGGGGGGTACTGTTACGTGTAGCGCCGCTGGCCGTGGGCGCACTCTCTGCCCTACTCCCCGATGTGATGCGATAGCACACGGTCTGCCGGTTCTCACCTACCCTGCCATCTTCCTGCTTCCTCTGTCCTCCCTGGTGGCCGGCGCGCGCATACCCGTCTCCTAGGGCACGTGCCAGTTCTCAGAGATTTAAAGGGCCAGTGCACCACTGATTGGTGTTTCCCTGGAACTGACCCTATTTAACCCCACACTTCCTCCTGTTCCCTGCTGGATCTTTGTGCCCTGTTGCCTTAGAGAAAGTGTTCCCTCTGTTATCTGTTATTCCGTGTACCAGTTCTCTTGCTTTATTTCTTGACCACAGTTCCTTGCCACCAACTCTGACCTACCTGCCTGTCCCCGATTCTGAGTACGTCTCTTCCTTCTGTGCCTCTCATCACCTGGGCTGCCTTTGTGGACTAGTCGTGCCAGGGGTAAGGACCTGGGAGCCGCCTGTCACAGCAAGTCCATCCCACTTTGTGGCGGGCTCTGGTGAAAACCAGCGGCTCCTTAGACTCCGCTCCCTGGTGCGGCTCATGTCATCGTTCACACAGGTACAGCGGATCCACACCACCAGCCGTTACAATACTAACTGTTGAGCTTGTACATCTTGAGCCGATCATGTGTGATTCTGCCTGCCGAGCTGGTGTATCCAAGTCTATCATGCGTGACACTAACTGTTGAGCTTGTGTATCTTAGCCTATCATGTGTGATACAGTCTGAAAGAATCCCACGACTATATGCCCTATATTCTACATTTCATCTTTCCTGCAGCAGACGCTGTAACTAAACCCAACTGTAAAATGTAATTCCGTCCTCGGGAGCTCTCCTGTAATCCTTTGAGACAAAATGTCTTTTTCTTCCTCCCATTTATTTCATGTGAGCCGCCTCTTTGTCTCTCCGAGATGAATCTATGCGGAAGAAAGTGATATCTACTGATTGGATGGTTAAGCGAATAATAGGTTGTTCTGCAGTGAGTGTTTAATGCAAGCCATTACTCTTATCTGTCAGTGAAGGGTTAATTGAGATCTACCATAAAGCACTGTAAGCAGTCGATACGGCGTAAATATCCCGGGAGAGAGGGCGAGTCATTTGCTGGTGCAAGTCTCCAAGGTCTGGGGTAGTGCCCTGTGCAGACCATCTCCAGCTCTCCTGGGTATTGCACAACTGTTCTTTCCATTGCACCGGCCTTTCTTTTGCAGTTGCCATGGCGACTGTCTCCAGCACTGGCTTCTGGGTACCATTCATTTCAAACCTGAACAATACACCCACCACAATGATACAAAGTGAGATGTGAAAGTCGTGCGTGGGATTTAAACACCGCAACAAACATGGGATATTTATGTGACTTCTTCAGGGTAAGGGGGTGGGGGGGGGGGGGTAGGAGCCTTTGATAATTTGCACTATAACTCAGTTAAGAGGAGAAAATGATAACATGGTAATTAACCCCCTCCCTGCTGGGAACCCTGTTGCGAAAAACCGCTCTGAAATACAGTTTGCAGACGAACATCAAGAATAGAATCGCATTTCTCCACTGATAAAGCAGAAAAGCAGCAGCGGCAAGTAATGGCATGTTGGCTTCAGAAAGTTTTCAATCCTATTATAGCAAGAGACAATGTCTGGTGGGGGGGGGGGGGTATAACCTGCCTGTGCTGTTTGAACAGGGGGGTCTTATAATCTAATGTGAATGACAGGTTGTCTCTCCAAGGCAATGTATCCCAACCCGGCTGTTGCAAAACTCCAACTCCGAGCATGCAGGAGAACCACAGTTTAGGGCAGTGTTTCCCAACCAGGGTGCCTGCAGCTGTTGCAGAACTACAACTCCCAGCATGCGGGAGAGTCACAGTTTAGGGCAGTGTTTCCCAACCAGGGTGTCTCCAGCTGTTGCAAAACTACAACTTCCAGCATGCAGGAGAGCCACAGTTTAGGGCAGTGTTTCCCTACCAGGGTGCCTCCAGCTGATGCAGAACTACAACTCCCAGCATGCGGGACAGCCACAGTTTAGGGCAGTGTTTCCCATTCAGGGTGCCTCCAGCTGTTGCAAACCTACAACTCCCAGCATGTGAGAGACACAGTTTAGGACAGTGTTTCCCAACCAGGGTGTCTCCAGCTGTTGCAAAACTACAACTCCCAGCATGCAGGAGAACCACAGTTTAGGGCTGTGTTTCCCTACCAGGGTGCCTCCATCTGTTGCAGAACTACAACTCCCAGCATGCGGGAGAGTCAAAGTTTAGGGCAGTGTTTCCCAACCAGGGTGTCTCCAGCTATTGCAAAACTACAACTCCCAGCATGCAGGAGAGCCACAGTTTAGGGCAGTGTATACCTACCAGGGTGCCTCCAGCTGATGCAGAACTACAACTCCCAGCATGCGGGACAGCCACAGTTTAGGGCAGTGTTTCCCTACCAGGGTGCCTCCAGCTGATGCAGAACTACAACTCCCAGCATGCGGGACAGCCACAGTTTAGGGCAGTGTTTCCCATTCAGGGTGCCTCCAGCTGTTGCAAACCTACAACTCCCAGCATGTGAGAGACACAGTTTAGGACAGTGTTTCCCAACCAGGGTGTCTCCAGCTGTTGCAAAACTACAACTTACAGCATGCAGGAGAACCACAGTTTAGGGCAGTGTTTCCCAACCACGGTGGCTCCAGCTGTTGCAAAACTACAACTCCCAGCATGCAGGAGAGCCACAGTTTAGGGCAGTGTTTCCCTACCAGGGTGTCTCCAGCTGTTGCAAACCTACAACTCCCAGCATGTGAGAGACATAATTTAGGACAGTGTTTCCCAACCAGGGTGCCACCAGCTCTTGCAAACCTACAACTCCCAACACATGGAGGAGTGCCACAGTTTAGAGCAGTGTTTCCCTACCAGGGTGCCTCCAGCTGATGCAGAACTACAACTCCCAGCATGCGGGACAGCCACAGTTTAGGGCACTGTTTCCCATTCAGAGTGCCTCCAGCTGTTGCAAACCTACAACTCCCAGCATGTGAGAGACACAGTTTAGGACAGTGTTTCCCAACCAGGGTGTCTCCAGCTGTTGCAAAACTACAACTCACAGCATGCAGGAGAGCCACAGTTTAGGGCAGTGTTTCCCTACCAGGGTGCCTCCAGCTGATGCAGAACTACAACTCCCAGCATGCGGGAAAGCCACAGTTTAGGGCAGTGTTTCCCATTCAGAGTGCCTCCAGCTGTTGCAAACCTACAACTCCCAGCATGTGAGAGACACAGTTTAGGACAGTGTTTCCGAACCAGGGTGTGTCCAGCTGTTGCAAAACTACAACTCCCAGCATGCAGGAGAGCCACAGTTTAGGGCAGTGTTTCCCTACCAGGGTGTCTCCAGCTGTTGCAAACCTACAACTCCCAGCATGTGAGAGACACAATTTAGGACAGTGTTTCCCAACCAGGGTGCCTCCAGCTCTTGCAAACCTACAACTCCCAACACGTGGAGGAGTGCCACAGTTTAGGGCAGTGTTTCCCTACCAGGGTGCCTCGAGCTGATGCAGAACTACAACTCCCAAGCATGCGGAAGAGCCACAGTTTAGGGCAGTGTTTCCCATCCACGGTGTCTCCAGCTGTTGGAAACCTACAACTCCCAGCATGTGGGGGAGTGCCACAGTTTAGGGCAGTGTTTCCTAACCAGGGTGCCTCAGCTGTTGCAAAACTACAAATCCCAGCATGCAGAGAGCCACAGTTTAGGGCAGTGTTTCCCATCCAAGGTGCCTCCAGCTGTTGCAAACTACATCTCCCAGCATGCGGGAGAGACACAGTTTAGGACAGTATTTCCCAACCAGGGTGCCTCCAGCTGTTGCAAAATTACAATTTCCAGCATGCAGGGGAGTGCCACAATTTAAGGCAGTGTTTCTCAACCCAGGAGTTGTAGTTTTGCAACAGCTGGAGGCACCCTGGTTGGGAAACACTGCTCTAAGCAGTGTCCAGCGAAGGTACAAATGTAGCCTGCGTTAACACGATCCCTGGTGAGTTACAGTGCCAATCTAATGAACCAAGGACATATTTACGCCATTAGATATACATGCAATGACTTGAATTCAAAATTCTGCCAACAGGCGGCAGTAGTGGTTTGTCAGTTTCACATAGAAGAAAGGTGAAGTAGGGTTTATCATTTTATGTCGGGGGACTCCCAGACGTATATCTCCAATGTATTCCTATGATGCAGGCCACTTAGCGGCACCTGTCATACATAGACTCTAAGATTTTTACTGGATTCTGCTTCACGGAAGGGCACACAGGTCAGCAATATTCTATACAACAGATAAACTTAAAAACAATAAAATTACACTCGTTTGGTCTATATGGCGTGATGGGATTATCCAGGATTAAAAAACAGCACCATACCTGTCCTCAGATTGTTTGTGGAATTGCAGCCCAGTTCCATTTAAGTAAATGTAGTAGAGTTGTAATACCACACATGACCTGAGGACAAGTGTGGTGCTGTTTTTAAAAGAAAGCAGCCATGACCCCTTAAAGGCAATTTTAGATGAGTCAATGCAGCTTCGATTTCAAGGCTCGATCAAGCGTGTGGATGGGCAGCCATCACCTGTTTACACAGGACGATGTGCAATTGATGTTCATTTAAATTGCAACAGATCCAGTCAGCCGATGTTTTACAATCTTTTTATTGGGTTTTCAAAACATAAACATAACAGACATTTATAACATAGAGTTAAACAGTCATGACATCTCTTACATGGGGGGATCCGTCACATAATATAATAAACATGCATATTACAAGGATATTATTGCAAGATTATGCGTATGCGACAATCAACCCTTCAATAGTAAGTTATGTAGAACAACAAGGAACTATTGAGTCCAAGGTAGGACTAAAGTAACGATGGAAACATAGTAATCAAAACAAGTAAAGATAAAATAAAGGACTTGTGTGCAACTAGCACTGTTACTTTAGGTTTAATCACTCTGTAGATCTCATTCTCGTGGGTACGCCCGAGTAGTCGGACTTCATCTTCTCCTTATAGGAATGTGTGGCTTTCCTCATCTATACTGTTTGTTGTTTAATTGTAGCTATCTGTTGAACAGCATTTCACTGTGTCATGGAGGTTTGGAGAGCGTTAACCATGGTTCCTAAGATAAGGCATGTTCTTCCCTTTTGCCTCTCTGACCAGCTAAAACCAGTTCATGGGTGTAGTGGATTAATAAAGTATTTATTAGTTCTCTAATGTGAGGAGAATCTTTGGACTTCCATATGGATGCTAATATGGTTCTATACGTTAGGCTCATCGTCGGCCGTTTTACAAGGGCCGAACATCTGGAAATCGCCTTCCTAGGGCCTTTACACCAAAAACATGATGACTGCTTATCACTATAAATAAAGTTGCTGATGACAACCACACAATGAAAGCCAGCCTTCATGTATTGCCTTTAAACATATAAAATCCTCAATGCATTTCAAGGGTCTTATTCTGATTACCCCCTTCCTCAGCAGGTCCCGAGGAAGGGAGCAATCCAAAAGAGACCCCTGAAAGATTGGGTAATAGACTGCAGCAATAGAAGTTATAAGGTGGAGGATGAGATTGGATTGTTTTTAACTGAAGTCATGAGGCACTGAATTAGTGAACCGAAGATACCATCTATACCTTTCATATCTGTGTTATAATTTGACATGAAAGGGGGTTGATGAGACATGACATTAGGGGAGAGACCCCATTTTGACTGTTGCGATAGCACCCTGTATCTAAGTCTTAAATACATACATTGTACGTCTTTTCCAGGTTCTATAGACAAACTCAGCTCTGCTACATCTATAACCCCTAGTTTAACAATGCAGTTTCTCTCCAGTAACGTTACTCCTTTTAGACCTAACCAATACAACACCTGACATTTTATTGTGGTCAACCTCTCTCACATTCCTCTTCATCACACTGAATTTTATTTGCTGTCTGTCTCTCCAATTCCAGGGGCATTATAGAGGCAGGAAGGGAGGGAGAGCAATGGTCACCCCTCTCCTTCAGCTGTACAGCTTAGCTGGTGGCACAAATCAATGGTTTCCATTACAGTGGGTGTGCGTTTAGCCCCTGGGTGATCAGCACCTTCCAAAAACCATCTTACAGAATTATCTGAGAGCATACGTCAGCCTTGTGGCAGAAAGAGCTGAGCAAAGACTCCTCCACGGCCAAGAAATCTCCTGCAGAGGCGAGAAATGTCCGAACTATTATTATATAATTTTAATGATCCTGTTTGGTGAATGATGTGAATGTAAAAAAATTGCACAATTTTTGGTCATATCACATTCTAGAAAAAATGAAATAAAAGGGATCAAAAAGTCAAATATATGTAAAAGCGGTACAGATAAAAGAAAATACAGATCACGGTGCAAAAAATAGCCATCATACAATCCCGCATAAGGGAAAAAAAAATTCTGGTTGCATCGTAGATTTCATGGTAAAATGAAAGGTGTCATTAAAAAGTACAATTAGTCTGGCAAAAAAGAAGCCCTCATATGGGTATGAAAACTGACTGTGTCCTCTTGGCCAAAATGGGCTTAAAGAGAATCTGACAGCTGGTTCACTCGCTCTAAACATAAATTGCTTATTTTTGGTCACATCATATCCCAGAAAAAAAGCTATTAAAAGTAAGAAAAAAAAGGTCACATATATATGCAAAAGTGGTAGTGATAAAAATGACTGATCACGGCGCAAAAAACAAGCCTTCATACACCCACGCATATGTTAAAATAAGAAAAGTTACAGGCGTCAAAATAGGTCAATTTTAAGCATGTTGATTTTGTTTAAAAAAAAAATTCATTTTCTTAAAGCGGTACAAATTATGATTTTAATTGTACAGTGACCCCCCGACCTACGATGGCCCCGACATATGATCAAATCAACATACGATGGCCTCTCAGAGGCCATCGCATGTCGATGTCAGCATCGACATACGATGCTTTTTTATGTCGGGGCCATCGCATTAAGTGCTATCCGGCAGCGCAAAATGCTTAAGCTGCTGCCGGATAGCAGCTTAATGTTCCCCGTGTGGTGCGGTAAGTATTACTTACCCCTCCACGATGCTCCGGGGTGCCCCCCGGGTCCAGCGCTGGTCTTCCGGTGTCTTCTCGGCCCTCTCCGATGACGTCAATACGCTGCTGTGCACGTCATCCAATAGGAATGGCGTACGCAGCGGCGTAATGACGTCGCTACACAGGCCCAGTAAGGCCTTGCGGAAGACAGCAGAGGACCGGAGAAGACAGTGGAGGACCGGAGAAGACAGCAGAGGACCGGAGAAGACAGAAGAGGACCGGAGAAGACCAGGAGAGCCCAGCGGAGGCCCGGGGTCACCATCGGGAGCGGCAGGGACACCATCGCGAGCGGCGGGGACAGGTGAGTACAGTTTCCCATACTTTACATTGCACGAATTCCTCAACATACGATGGATTCGACAAACGATGGCTCGTTTGGAACGAATTACCATCGTATGTTGAGGGACCACTGTATTGACCTACAGAATACAGAAAACATGTCAATTTTACCTTAAAGTGCACTGTGGAAAAAATAACACCCCCACCCCCAAGTTGCAAAAATGTATTTCCCTTTAAAAATTTAAACAGTATTATATAAATATCACTATATAATTTTGGGGGTTGCACCAAACATTTTATGGTAAAATAAAAGGTGTCATTACACAGTACAATTGGTTGATCAAAAAACAAGCTCTCACATGGCTCTGTAGATGAAAAAATATATATAAATTTTTAGTTATACATCTAAAGGCCATGTTCACACTGTGGCATTCCGTGCGAAAGTGTTCTGCTGAAAATTCTGCCGAAATGTACTGCCTACAGAAAAAATAATACTCAAAAGGTATAAAAGCGTGAGTAGCCGATAACACGGCTCACTGCCACTGTAGGTGAGCTCCACTCTTCCTTACCACTTGCGATTCTACCTTTTCCCACTTATCAACCTGGATGAAAAATACACTGCTCAAAAAAATAAAGGGAACATATAAACATCACAATGTAACTCCAAGTAAATCACACCTCTGTGAAATCACACTGTCCACTCAGGAAGCAACACTGATTGACAATCAATTTCACATGCTGTTGTGCAAATGGAACAGACAACAGGTGGAAATTATAGGCACTTGGCAAGACACTCCCAATAAAGGAGTGGTTCTGCAGGTGGTGACCACAGACCACTTCTCAGTTCCTATGCTTCCTGGCTGATGTTTTGGTCACTTCTGAATACTGGTGGTGCTTTCACTCTAGTAGTAGCATGAGAAGAAGTATACAACCCACACAAGTGGCTCAGATAGTGCAGCTCATCCAGGATGGCACATTAATGCGAGCTGTGGCAAGAAGGTTTGCTGTGTCTGTCAGTGTAGTGTCCAGAGCATGGAGGAGCTACCAGGAGACAGGCCAGTACATCAGGAGACGTGGAGGAGGCCGTAGGAGGGCAACAACACAGCAGCAGGACCGCTACCTCTGCCTTTTTGCAAGGAGGAGCAGGAGGAGCACTGCCAGAGCCCTGCAAACTGACCTCCAGCAGGCCACAAATGTGCATGTGTCCACTCCATGAGGGTGGTATGAGGGCCCGACGTCCACAGGTGGGAGGCTGTGCTTACAGCCCAACACCGTGCAGGATATTTTGCATTTGCCAGAGAACACCAAGATGTATATGCGTCATATGGAGTTGGTCCCGGCAGCCATCAACAACCGGGACCTGCGGCTAATAGCGGACATCACCAATCGCGGGGATGCCCGGTATTAACCCTTCAGAAGTAGCGAACAAAGTTGACCGCCGCATCTGAAGTGAAACCGAAACCATCCCAGCAGCTCAGTTGGGCTATTCAGGACAGCGGAAATCGCGGTGTCCCAACAGATTGCAGGACATCCCTACTTGCCTCCTGCGTGTCCGATCACCGAATGACTGCTCTGTGCCTGAGATCGAGGCAGGAGCAGTCAGCAGGCAATAACACAATAACACAGTCAGCAGGCAATAATGTTAATGCATGGCTGTGACTAGTGTAGGAAATCAGTGTGTGCAATGTTATAGCCCCCTATTGGGGCTATAACATTGCAAAGAAAAAGTGAAAATAAAGTGTAAATAAATGTGATTTAACCCCTCCCTTATTAAAATGAATCACCCCCCCCCCTTTTCCCATTATAAAAAAAAAAAGATGTAAATAAAAATAATTATAAACATATGTGGTATCGCCGTGTGCGTAAAGGTCCGAACTATAAAAATAAATAAACCGCACGGTCAATGGCATACACGTAAAAAATAATGGCACAAAAAATGAGGCCTCTTACATCCCCATATGCGGAAAAATAAAAAGTTAAAGGAGTCAGAAGAGGACATTTTTAAATGTAGACATTTTAGTGCAGGTAGTTACGATTTTTTTCAGAAGTATGACAAAATCAAACCTATATAAGTAGGGTATCATTTTAACCATATGGACCTACAGAATAATGATAAGGTGTCAATTGTACCAAAAAATGCACTGCGTAGAAAAGGAAGCCCCCAAAAGTTTCATAATGGCGTTTTTTCTTCAATTTTGTCACACAGTTATTTTTTTTTTCTGTTTTGCCGTGGATTTTTGGGTAAAATGACTAATGTCACTGCAAATTTGAATTGGTGGCGCAAAAACTAAGCCATTATATGGATTTTTAGGTGGAAAATTGAAAGGGTTACCATTTTTTTTTTTTTTTTTTTTTAACATTAGAACAAATGTTTTATTAAGTGCATAAAACAATAAACACATGGACATAAATCACACGGAAGCTTTGGCATGAGGGTAAAACAGCTCCAAAATACAAACAGAAGATCGCATAAGAACAATATCAGGTCCACTAAATGATATCGGAAGATCTAGAAGGATACACTGAAAAGACCATGTCAACAGTAAGGAATAGCAAAAATAAAATTTGCAACCTAGGAACATAACGGAAAAGTTGAAAATAAAATCGGAAGTATAGTAGGTGAGTAAACCCTCAGAGAGGGGTAGGGAAGAAGGAGGAGTGAAAAATATACAGATAAAGGGGAAAGAGGGAAACAAGAGTAGGATAACAAAAGGTACACCAACCTGTGCTCGCTGGGCCACCACCCATTATCGGTACGTGCATCACCATCATCCGACCAACAGGAGCCCTCATAGAAGGCAATCTGACAGGAGCGGTCTCTAAAGTGTGTGTAGGAGGGAAGGCATCAACCTTCCCGATAGAGGGGTGTCTCCACAAACGTTAGCCAAGGGCTCCAAGTTGCAATGAATGTGTCAGCGCGACCCGAAGAGTTGGCCATGAGCTCCTCCATCCAATGGATGAAGAGGATCTCTGTATACCAGTCCGTTAGTGTCGGAGGGTGGACAGTTTTCCACCTCCAAGGTAGAACTGTGCGAGCTGCCATGAGTAGGAAATGAGCAAGGTTTTTCGAAGGTGTCTTCCGAGACTGCGGCAGGATGGTCAGCAGAAGGACTTTAGGGTCGTTTGGATACTTCACACCTGCAATGAGTTCTATTTTAGAGATCACAGTCTCCCAGAAGGAAGACAGGAGGGGGCAGGACCACCAGATATGCAACATCGACCCACGCTCTGCGCCACAACGCCAGCAGAGATCGGAGACCGAGGGATACATTCTATGGAGTGTCACAGGTACTCTGTACCAGCAGGATAAGACCTTATAGTTGGTCTCCTGAGCTCTGCAGGAAATAGACAATTTATGGCACAGAGCGTAGGCAGCCGACCAGTAAGTTGGAGAAAAGGAGATCTGCAGTTCCCCCTCCCAGGCCGCAACAAATGGTGGTGGAGATTGGGCAGATTCGTCCATGAGCAGACCATAAATCTGGGAAACAGCCAGGGTTACGATTTTTAAAAGGTAAGAAGGAAAAAACAAAAATGCTAAAACTGAAAAACGCTGAGTCCTTAACCCCTTGGGGATGGAGCCCATTATGACCCTAAGGACGGGAGCATTTTTTGAAAATCTGACCACTGTCACTTTAAGCATTAATAACTCTGGGATGCTTTTACTTATAAATTTGATTCCGAGATTGTTTTTTCGTGACATATTCTACTTTATGTTAGTGGTAAATTTTCGTCGATAATTGCATCATTTCTTGGTGAAAAATTCAAAAATTTGATGAAAAATTTGAAAATGTTGCATTTTTCTAACTTTGAAGCTCTCTGCTTGTAAGGAAAAAAGACATTCCAAATAAATAATATTTTGATTCACATATAAAATATGTCTACTTTATGTTTGCATCATAAAGTTGAAATGTTTTTGCTTTTGGAAAACATCAGAGGGCTTCAAAGTTCAGCAGCAATTTTCCACTTTTTCGCAAAATTTTCAAAATTGGAATTTTTCAGGGACCAGTTCAGACTTTAAGTGGATTTGAAGGGTCTTCTGGTTAGAAATACCCCATAAATGACCCCATTATAAAAAACTGCACCCCTCAAAGTATTCAAAATGACATTCAGTAAGTGTGTTAACCCTTTAGGTGTTTCACAGGAATAGCAGCAAAGTGAAGGAGAAAATTCAAAATCTTCATCTTCATGTTCTTGTAGACCCAGTTTTTGAATTTTTCAAGGGGTAAAAGGAAAAAAATCCTCAGTAAATTTGTAACCCAATTTCTCTCGAGTAAGAAAATACCTCATATGTGTATATCAATTGTTCGGCGGGTGCACTAGAGGGCTCAGAAGGGAAGGAGCAACAATGGGATTTTGGAGAGTGAGTTTTTCTGAAATGGTTTTTGGGGGGGCATGTACCATTTAGGAAGCCCCTATGGTGCCAGGACAGCAAACCCCCCCCCCCCCCCCCACATCGCACACTATTATGGAAACTACACCCCTCAAGGAATGTAACTGTTACGCCGATAACTCCGGGTCCCTGCTCCTCCCCGGAGTGCTCGCGGCGTTCTCCTCTCTGCAGCGCCCCGGTCAGACCCGCTGACCGGGAGCGCTGCACTGACATTCGCGATGGGGATGCGATTCGCATAGCGGGACGCGCCCGCTCGCGAATCGCATCCCAAGCCACTTACCCGTCCCGGTCCCCGACTGTCATGTTCTGGCGTGCACGGCTCCGCTCTCTAGGGCGCGCGCGCGCCAGCTCTCTAAGATTTAAAGGGCCAGTGCACCAGTGATTGGTGCCTGGCCCAATCAGCCTGATTAGCTTCCACCTGCTCCCTGTCCATATTACCTCACTTCCCCTGCACTTCCTTGCCGGATCTTGTTGCCTTGTGCCAGAGAAAGCGTTAGTGTTGTCCAAAGCCTGTGTTCCAGATCTTCTGCTATCCACATTGACTACGAACCTTGCCGCCTGCCCCGACCTTCTGCTACGTCTGACCTTGCCTCTGTCTAGTCCTTCTGTCCCACGTCTTCTCAGCAGTCAGCGAGGTTGAGCTGTTGCCGGTGGATACGACCTGGTTGCTACCGCAGCAGCAAGACCATCCCGCTTTGCGGCGGGCTCTGGTGAAAACCAGTAGCAACTCTAGAACCGGTCCACCGACACGGTCCCCGCCAATCCCTCGCTGACACAGTGGATCCACATCCAGTTAGCCGAATCATAACAGTAACAAGGGGTACGGTGAGCCTTAACACCCCACAGGTGTTTGACAACTTTTTGTTAAAGTCGGATGTGTAAATGAAAACAAATTTTTTTTCACTAAAATACTGGTTTTTCCCTAAATTTTACTTTTTTTTTTACAAGGGGTAATAGGAGAAAATGCCCCCCAAAATTTGTAACCCCATTTCTTCTGAGTATGGAAATACCCCATGTTTGGACGTCAAGTGCACTGCAAGCGAACTACAATGCTCAGAAGAGAAGAAGCGCCATTGGGCTTTTAGAGAGATAACTTGTTTGGAATGGAAGTCGGGGGCCAAGTGCATTTACAAAGCCCCCCCCCGTGGTGCCAGAACAGTGGACCCCCCCACATGTGACCCCATTTTGGAAACTACACCCCTTACAGAATTTAATAAGGGGTGCAGTGAGCATTTACACCCCACTGGCGTTTGACAGATCTTTGGAACAGTGGGCTGTGCAAACAAAAAAATTACATTTTTCATTTTCACTGACCACTGTTCCAAAAATCTGTCAGACACTTGTGGGGGTGTAAATGCTCACTGTACCCCTTATTACATTCCGTGAGGGGTGTCGTTTCCAAAATGGGATCACATGTGGGTATTTATTTTTTGGGGTTTATGTCAGAACTGCTGTAAAATCGGCCACCCCTGTGCAAAGCACCAATTTAGGCCTCAAATGTACATAGTGCACTCTCACTCCTGAGCCTTGTTGTGCGCCCACAGAGCATTTTACGCCCACATATGGGGTATTTCCGTACTCAGGAGAAATTGCGTTAGAAATTTTGGGGGTCTTTTTTTCCTTTTACCTCTTGTGAAAAAAAAAGTAAAGGGCAACACCAGCATGTTAATGTAAAAAAAAATTTTTTTTACACTAACAGGCTGGTGTAGACCCCAACTTTTCCTTTTTATAAGGGGTAAAAGCAGAAAAAGCCCCCCAAAATTTGTAGTGCAATTTCTCCCGAGTACGGAGATACCCCATATGTGGCCCTAAACTGTTTCCTTGAAATACGACAGGGCTCCGAAGTGAGAGAGCGCCATGCGCAATTGAGGACTAAATTAGGGACTTGCATAGGGGTGGAAATAGGGGTATTCTACACCAGTGATTCCCAAACAGGGTGCCTCCAGCTGTTGCTAAACTCCCAGCATGCCTGGACAGTCAGTGGCTGTCCAGAAATGCGTGGAGTTGTTGTTTTGCAACAGCTGGAGGCTCCGTTTTGGAAACACTGCCGTACAATACGTTTTTCTTTTTTATTGGGGGGGACAGTGTAAGGGGGTGTTTATGTAGTGTTTTACCCTTTATTATGTGTTAGTGTAGTGTAGTGTAGTGTTTTTAGGGTACATTTACACTGGCGGGTTACAGTGAGTTTCGCTAGGCGAAAAATTTGCCGCAGCTCATACTTGAAGCAGGAAACTTACTGTAAATAACCCTGTACACCCTGTACATTCACATGGGGGGGGGGGGGGGCAAACCTCCAGCTGTTTCAAAACTACAACTCCCAGCATGTACTGACAGACCGTGCATGCTGGGAGTTGTAGTTTTGCAACAGCTGGAGGCACACTGGTTGGAAAACCTTCAGTTAGGTTCTGTTACCTAACTCAGTATTTCCGACCAGTGTGCCTCCAAAACTACAACTCCCAGCATGCACGGTCTGTCAGTACATGCTGGGAGTTGTAGATTTGCAACAGCTGGAGGCACACTGGTTGGAAAACCTTCAGTTAGGTTCTGTTACCTAACTCAGTATTTTCCAACCAGTGTGCCTCCAGCTGTTGCAAAACTACAATTCCCAGCCTGTACTGATCACAGAAAGGCATGCTGGGAGATGTAGTTATGCAACAGCTGGAGGTACGCAACTACAACTCCCAGCATGCCGAGACAGCTGTTTGCTGTTTGGGCATGCTGCGATTTAGAGTTTTGCAACATCTGGAGTGGTACAATTTAGAGACCACTGAACAGTGATCTCCAAACTGTGGACCTCCAGATGTTGCAAAACTACAACTCCCAGCATGCCCAGACAGCAAATAGCTGTGTGGACATGCTAGGAGTTGTAGTTTTGCAAGATCTAGAGGGCAGTATAGAGATCACTGTGCAGTGGTCTCTAAACTGTAGACATCCAGCTGTTGCAAAACTACAAATTCCAGCATGCCCACACAGCAAACAACTGTCTGGGCATGCTGGGAGTTGTAGTTTTGCAACATCTGGAGGGCTACAGTCTAGAGATTACTATAGTGGTCTCAGACTGTAGCCCTCTAAATGTTGCTAGGCAACTACTCACCGGCTTCCGTCGCATCCAGGGAGCCGTCCTCTTCTGCCGCACACCGCCCGCAGATCCCCATCGCCCACAGCCTCCGGAGGGGTAAGTGGACGTCGGCGCCCGGTCCTCTTCGTTTTCCCCGTTCTGGCCCGCCTATTGTGGGTGGGCAGGATGGGGAAAACGAAAGTAAAGCACCCCGCCCCCGATCTGCTATTGGTGGTCGCATCTAGACCACCAATAGCAGGGATAGGAGGGGTGGCACCTCTGCCACCTCACTCCTATCGCTTCAGGGGAATCGTGGGTGTCTTAGACAACCGCGATCCCCCTTATATTCCGGGTCACCAAAGACCCGTAATGACCCGGAATCGGCGCAAATCGCAAGTGTGAATTCACTTGCGATTTGCGCCGATCGCCGACATGGGGGGGTCTAATGACCCCCCTGGGCATTTGCACGGGGTGCCTGCTGATAGATATTCCCATGGGCATATGGATACGCCCTTCGTCCTTAAGTACCAGGACGCAAGGGCGTATGCATACGCCCTTCGTCCCCAACAGGTTAAAGGGGTACTCCGGTGGAAAAACAAATTTTTTTTTTCTTTTTTAAATCAACTGGTGCCAGAAAGTTAAACATATTTGTAAATTACTTCTATTAAAAAATCTTAATCCTTCCAGTACTTATTAGCTGCTGAATGCTACAGAGGAAATTCCTTTCTTTTTGGAACACTGATGACATCACGACCACAGTGCTCTCTGCTGACATCTCTGTCCATTTTAGCAACCGTGCATAGCAAATGTATGCTAAGGGCAGCATGGTGGCTCAGTGGTTAGCACTGCTGCTTTCAAGTGCTGGGGCCTTGGGTTCAAATCCCACTAAGGACAACAATAAATAAAGACTTATTATTTTAATAACGTCAGCAGAGAGCAGTGTGTTCATGATGTCAGCAGAGAGCATTCCAAAAAGAAAAGAATTTCCTCTGTAGTATTCAGCAGCTAATAAATACAGGAACGATTAAGATTTTTTAATAGAAGTAATTTACAAATATGTTTAACTTTCTGGCACCAGTTGATTTAAAAAAAGAAAAAAAAATAGTTTTTCCACCCCTTTAACCTCTTCAGGACATAGGGCGTATGGATACGCCCTGCATTCCGAGTCCTTAACCTCTTCAGGACATAGGGCGTATGGATACGCCCTGCATCCCGAGTCCTTAAGGACCGAGGGCGTATCCATACGCCCGTGGGAATTCCGGCCCCCACCGCTAGCCGGTTGGGGACCGGAGCCGGATGCCTGCTGAAATCGTTCAGCAGGCATCCCGGCATATCGCCCAGGGGGGTCATTATGCCCCCCCATGTCGGCGATCGCCGCAGATCACTGGACAATTCAGTCCAGCGATCTGCGGCGATTCCGGGTCAATCGGGTCTCCAGTGACCCGGTGACCCGGAATTACTGGCTGTTCGGGGCCGTCTCTGACGGCCCCGAACAGCCAGAGCCTGCAGGGGTGAGGTGGCACTGGTGCCACCTCACGATCGCCCTGATTCGTCGGCCGAATTACCGGCCGACCAATCAGGGCACCTGCTGCGGGTGTCACTCCCGCACCCGCTCCGCCCCTCTTCTGGAGGACGTGAGCGGGTGCGGGACGTGCACCCCGGGTGCTGGGGACCCCGATCCCCGGCGCCCCTGTTGGGATCGGGGCCCCAGGAGCAGCTGCGGCGGCGGGACTGACCTGCAGCGTCTGGATCGTTGGAGGTGAGTGACAGCCTCCTGCTGTTGCTTAGCAACAGCTCCCAGCATGCAAAAAGGGCATGCTGGGAGCTGTAGTTATGCAACAGCAGGAGGCAGACCACTACAACTCCCAGCATTCCCTTATGGGCATGCTGGGACTTATGGTTTTGCAACAGCTGGAGGCACATTCTTTCTATGGAAAAGTGTACCTTCAGCTGTTGTCTAA
The DNA here is from genome assembly GCF_029499605.1 of Hyla sarda. Lineage (NCBI taxonomy): Eukaryota > Metazoa > Chordata > Amphibia > Anura > Hylidae > Hyla > Hyla sarda. Next base: position 130,062,894 of record NC_079194.1, on the reverse strand, counting down.
CTACAACTCCCAGCTTGCACAAACAGCTAAAGTGCATGCTGGGAGTTGTAGTGGTGCATCTGCTGGTTGCATAACTACAACTCCCAGCATGCCCGTTGGCCCGTTGGCATGTCGGTGTCGGTGACTGCTGAGAGTTGTAGTTTTGCAACAGCTGAAGGCACACTGGTTGTGAAACTCAGAGTTTTTTTTTACCTAACTCAGTGTTTCACGACCGGTGTGCCTCCAGCTGTTGCAAACTACAACTCTCAGCAGTCACCGTACACCATGCACCGTACATGCTGGGAGTTGTAGTTTTGCAACAGCTGGAGGCACACTGGTTGTGAAACACTGAGTTAGGTCACAAACTCAGTGATACATAACCAGTGTGCCTACAGTTGTTGCAAAACTGCAACTCTCAGCAGTCACCGACAGCCAACGGGCATGCTGGGAGTTGTAGTTATGCAACAGCTGGATGTCCCCCCCCAATGTGAACGTACAGGGTACACTCACATGGGCGGAGGCTTACAGTAAGTATCCGGCTGCAAATTTGAGCTGCGGCAAACTTTCTGCTGCAGCTCAAATTGCCAGCGAGAAACTACTGTGAACCCCCGCCCGTGCGACTGTACCCTAAAAACACTACACTACACTAACACAAAATAAAAAACACTACATATACACATACCCCTATACAACCCCCCTCCCCTCCCCAATAAAAATGAAAAACGTCTGGTACGCCACTGTTTCCAGAACGGAGCCTCCAGCTGTTGCAAAACAACTCCCAGTATTGTCGGACAGCCGTTGACTGTCCAGGCATGCTGGGAGTTTTGCAACAGCTGGAGGCACCCTGTTTGGGAATCACTGGCGTAGAATACCCCTATGTCCACCCCTATGCAATCCCTAATTTAGGCCTCAAATGCGCATGGCGCTCTCACTTTGGAGCCCTGTCGTATTTCAAGGCAACAGTTTAGGGTCACATATGGGGTATCGCCGTACTCGGGAGAAATTGTGTTACACATTTTGGGGGGTATTTTCTGCTTTTACCCTTTTTAAAAATGTAAAATTTTTGGGAAAAGAAGCATTTTAGGTTAAAAAATAATTTTTTTTTTACATATGCAAAAGTCGTGAAACACCTGTGGGGTATAAAGGTTCACTTAACCCCTTGTTACGTTCCCCGAGGGGTCTAGTTTCCAAAATGGTATGCCATGTGGGTTTTTTTTTGCTATCCTGGCACCATAGGGGCTTCCTAAATGCGGCATGCCCCCAGAGAAAAATTTGCGTTCAAAAAGCCAAATGTGACTCCTTCTCTTCTGAGACCTGTAGTGCGCCAGCAGAGCACTTTTCACCCCCGTATGGGGTGTTTTCTGAATCGGGAGAAATTGGGCTTCAAATTTTTAGGGGTATTTTCTGCTATTACCCTTTTTAAAAATAAAATTTTTTGGGGAAAACAAGCATTTTAGGTAAAATTTTTTTTTTTTTTTTACATTTGCAAAAGTCGTGAAACACCTGTGGGGTATTAAGGTTCACTTTATCCCATGTTACATTCCCCGAGGGGTCTAGTTTCCAAAATGGTATGCCATGTGGTTTTTTTTTGCTGTTCTGGCACCATAAGGGTTTCCTAAAGGTAACATGCCCCCAAAAAACCATTTCAGAAAAACGTACTCTCCAAAATCCCCTTGTTGCTCCTTCCCTTCTGAGCCCTCTACTGCGCCCGCCGAACATTTAACATAGACATATGAGGTATGTGCTTACTCGAGAGAAATTGGGCTACAAATACAAATAAAAATTTTGTCCTTTTACCCCTTGTAAAAATTCAAAAATTGGGTCTACAAGAACATGTGAGTGTAAAAAATGAAGATTGTGAATTTTCTCCTTCACTTTGCTGCTATTCGTGTGAAACACCTAAAGGGTTAAAACGCTGACTGAATGTCATTTTGAATACTTTGGGGGGTGTAGTTTTTATAATGGGGTCATTTATGGGGTATTTCTAATATGAAGACCCTTCAAATCCACTTCAAACCTGAACTGGTCCCTGAAAAATACTGAGTTTGAAAATTTTGTGAAAAATCGGAAAATTGCTGCTGACCGTTGAAGCCCTCTGGTGTCTTCCAAAAGTAAAAACTCGTCACTTTTATGATGCAGACATAAAGTAGACATATTGTATATGTGAACCAAAAAAAAAATGTATTCCTAATATCCATTTTCCTTACAAGCAGAGAGCTTCAAAGTTAGAAAAATGCTAAATTTTCAAATTTTTCATCAAATTTACGGATTTTTCACCAAGAAAGGATGCAAGTATCGACAAAAATTTACCACTATGTTAAAGTAGAATATGTCACGAAAAAACAATCTCGGAATCAGAATGATAACTAAAAGCATTCCAGAGTTATTAATGTTTAAAGTGACAGTGGTCAGATGTGCAAAAAACGCTCCGGTCCTTAAGGCCAAAATGGGCTCCGTCCTGAAGGGGTTAAGGACCGAGGGCGTATCCATACTCCCGTGGGAATTCCGGTCCCCACCGTTAGCCGGTTGGGGACCGGAGCCGGATGCCTGCTGAAATCGTTCAGCAGGCATCCCGGCATATCGCCCAGGGGGGTCATTATGCCCCCCAGATCGCTGGACAATTCAGTCTCTGACGGCCCCGAACAGCCATAGACTGCAGGGGTGAGGTGGCACTGTTGCCACCTCACGATCGCCCTGATTCGTCGGCCGGACTACCGGCCGACCAATCAGGGCGCCTGCTGCGGGTGTCACTCCCGCAATCCGCTCATCCCCTCTTCTGGAGGATGTGAGCGGGTGCGGGACGTGCACCCCGGGTGCTGGGGACCCCGATCCCCGGTGTCAATGTTGGGATCGGGGCCCCAGGAGCGGCGGCGGCGGCGGCGACGACGAGGGACTGACCTGTGTGCCGGCAGCAGCAGGAGGTGAGTGAAAGCCTCCTGCTGTTGCTTAGCAACAGCTCCCAGCATGCAAAAAGGGCATGCTGGGAGCTGTAGTTATGCAACAGCAGGAGGCAGACCACCACAACTCCCAGCATCACCTTATGGGCATGCTGGGACTTATGGTTTTGCAACAGCTGGAGGCACATTTTTTCTATGGAAAAGTGTACCTTCAGCTGTTGTCTAACTACAACTCCCAGCTTTCACAAACAGCTAAAGTGCATGCTGGGAGTTGTAGTGGTGCATCTGCTGGTTGCATAACTACAACTCCCAGCATGCCCGTTGGCTGTCGGTGACTGCTGAGAGTTGTACTTTTGCAACAGCTGAAAGCACACTTTTTTTTTTTTACCTAACTCAGTGTTTCACGACTGGTGTGCCTCCAGCTGTTGCAAACTCCAACTCTCAGCAGTCAATGTACACCATGCACCGTACATGTTGGGAGTTGTAGTTTTGCAACAGCTGGAGGCACACTGGTTGTGAAACACTGAGTTAGGTCACAAACTCAGTGATACATAACCAGTGTGCCTACAGCTGTTGCAAAACTAAAACTCTCAGCATGTACAGTCTGTCAGCGCATGCTGGGAGTTGTAGTTTTGCAACAGCTGGATGTCCCCCCCCCCCAATGTGAATGTACAGGGTACACTCACATGGGCGGAGGTTTACAGCAAGTATCTGGCTGCAAGTTTGAGCTGCGGCAAATTTTCTGCCGCAGCTCAAACTGCCAGCGAGAAACTACTGTGAACCTCCGCCCGTGCGACTGTACCCTAAAAACACTACACTACACTAACACAAAATAAAATAAAAGTAAAAAACACTACATATACACATACCCCTACACAGCCCCCCCTCCCCAATAAAAATGAAAGTGTCTGGTACGCCACTGTTTCCAAAACGGAGCCTCCAGCTGTTGGAAAACAACAACTCCCAGTATTGTCGGACAGCCGTTGACTGTCCAGGCATGCTGGGAGTTTTGCAACAGCTGGATGCACCCTGTTTGGGAATCACTGGCGTAGAATTCCCCTATGTCCACCCCTATACAAGTCCCTAATTTAGGCCTCAAATGCGCATGGCGCTCTCACTTTGGAGCCCTGTCGTATTTCAAGGCAACAGTTTAGGGTCACATATGGGATATCGCCGTACTCAAGAGAAATTGTGTTACAAATTTTGGGGGGTATTTTCTGCTTTTAGCTTTTTTTTAAATGTAAACATTTTGGGAAAACAAGCATTTTAGGTAAAAACATTTTTTTTTTTTTACATATGCAAAAGTCATGAAACACCTGTGGGGTATAAAGGTTCACTTAACCCCTTGTTACGTTCCCCGAGGGGTCTAGTTTCCAAAATGGTATGCCATGTGGGGGGTCTTTTGCTGTCCTGGCACCATAGGGGCTTCCTAAATGCGGCATGCCCCTAGAGCAAAATTTGCTTTCAAAAAACCAAATGTGACTCCTTCTCTTCTGAGACCTGTAGTGCGCCAGCAGAGCACTTTTCACCCCCATATGGGGTGTTTTCTGAATCGGGAGAAATTGGGCTTTTAGAAATTTTTAGGGGTATTTTCTGCTATTACCCTTTTTAAAAATGTAAAATTTTTGGGAAAACAAGCATTTTAGGTAAAAATTATTATTATATTTTTACATTTGCAAAAGTTGTGAAACACCTGTGGGGTATTAAGGTTCACTTTATCCCATGTTACATTCCCCGAGGGGTCTAGTTTCCAAAATGGTATGCTATGTGTTTTTTTTTTTTGCTTTTCTGGCACCATAAGGGCTTCCTAAATGCAACATGCCCCCCAAAAACCATTTCAGAAAAACGTACTCTCCAAAATCCCCTTGTCGCTCCTTCCCTTCTGAGCCCTCTACTGCGCCCGCCGAACAATTTACATAGACATATGAGGTATGTGCTTACTCGAGAGAAATTGGGCTACAAATACAAGTAAAAATTTTCTCCTTTTACCACATGCAAAAATTCAACCGTAGTTAATGTATGTCTATGAGCCGACCGGAGTGAACCGCAGCCTCCGGTCGGCTGCTTTTTCGGCCGTATGCGGTTTCCTGACCGCAAGCAAAAACGTGGTCGGCCACGTTTTTGCTTGCGGTCGGGAAACTGCATACGGCCGAAAAAGCAGCCGACCGGAGGCTGCGGTTCACTCCGGTCGGCTCATAGACATACATTAACTACGGTTCCCGAATACGGCTGAGTGCGGGCGCCGTGATTAAGCCCTGCCCACCCCTCCTCCCAGCCGTATACGGGAACCGTAATGTGAACCCAGCCTAAATAGGATTCCATTGTCCCATTCACACACCGAAACAGAATTCTGCCAAAGTTCCTAAGCTCTTGTGAACGGAATTTGTGCGGAATGGCAGATATTCTGCCGTGTGAACATAGCCTAAAGGGTGCCTTTACGTAAACACCGGATCCGCTGCAGATTTTAAGGCGAGGATCCACAGTTGTAAAATCTGCAGTTGCAAACTTAACAAGCCAGTCAAGAATACATAAGAATTGCCTTGTAAAATTTTACAACGTCAATCCGCAGTGGATCCTGTGTGTGTGAATACACCCTAAAAGGCGAGGCAGAAAAGACGAAAACACAAACATTTTAATTGTCTGTGTTCTCAAGGGGATACATAACTGCCCCTTTGAAATTGACGATACAATCTCCCTTTATACAAGTTGCTTTTTATTATGTAGACTGGTGTTTCCCAACCAGGACGCCTCCAGCTGTTGCAAAACTACAATTACCAGCATGTCCGGACAGCCTTTGGCTGTCCGGGCATGCTGGGAGTTGTAGTTTTTCAACAGCTGGAGGTGCCCTGGTTGGGAAGCACTAGACTTGAAAGTAACTTCGCGCATCAGCACAGACAAAAAAAACTACATTTCCACGCAGGCCTAGCGGTAAGAGTGGGCGGGGTTAGAACGGAATGTCCGGAGGGAAGGAGTAGATGGCGGCCATGTTGAGGAAGGGAAGTTAGTTTTGTGAAGGTTTGTGAGTGTGAGCGGAGCCGCCGGTGGGTGAGGAAACGTCGGCTCCCCTAACGTCTTGGCTGTGTAAGTGCCGCTCCCCAGACTCGAGTGTGAGTGCTCGCTCCCCTCATTGCGCGGTATACACGTGACCTGCATAAAAGTTTCACTTTTGGACTGCGGGACTACAACTCTCAGTAGAGTCAGCGCTTATAGTTCTTTAAATAGATAAAAGTTTTGTGAGTTATCCCATATTTCTCCGCTAGGATAAGGCCACCAGTGTTCCCTTAACTAGTGTTTCCCAACCAGGGTGCCTTCAGCTGTTGCAAAACTACAACTCCCAGTATGCCCGGACAGCCTTTGGCTGTCCGGGCATGCTGGGAGTTGTAGCTTTGCAACAGCTGGAGGCAACCTGGTTGGGAAACGCTGCCCTAAACAGTAGCTCTTCAGCTGTTGAGGAACTACTTTTACCATCATGGGCTGTCAGGGCTTCATGGGAGTTGTAGTTCTGCAACAAGTTCGTGGGGTCACTATTGTAGAAATGGAGAAACAAAGAGTATTGATGGAATGTTTTCCCGCTCTCCAGCACTTCATGAGGTGATATGTCCACAGCAGGGGATCCGTCCGGGGAAACGGCGTCCCGCCTCGGACCAATCGCCGCCAGTCGTCAGCCGCAACTCTGTCCTCCGTCAGGTGAAGCGGCGTCCCGCCACCTCCCTCACACCAATCGCCGTCATCCTTCAGCCACAACTCCCTCATCCGAAACTCCCTCGTCCAAAACGCTGTCACGCCTCAGACGCAACTTCCTGCCGCATTGCACAGCATGTATAGCAGGGTCAAAACTGTGAAACGTGCACGTATGTGCTACAGAGTCTGTATAGCTCTGCTACACTGCAGAAACGTTTTTCATCTGAGGGATGACTGAGTTTCAGATGAGAGACTTTAGCATGACAGAGGAGGGAGTTGCCGCTGACGCCTGACGGAGATTGGCCCGAGGGAGGAGGTAGGACGCCATTTCACCTGACTGAGGACGGCGTTACGGCTGACGACTAGCAATGTCCTAAAATGGACACCGTATGCCACTATTGCATCCAGTCTCAAAGTATCACATTGTGCAAACCTGTCGACGTCACATGACTTGTCCAATATTAGTCTCTCTGGTAGTGTTCACACCACTATTTATGCCTCCGAGACACAAATCTGTCCATATGACATACCGACATATCTCTGGCTTGGGTCCCATTCATTAAAATGGCACTAATGTAGTCTGCTACTGACTATGGGGGAGACTTATCAAAATCTGTCCAGAGGAAAAGTTGCCCATAGCAACCAATCAGCTCGCTTCTTTCATTTTTAAAAAGGCCTGTGAAAAACTAAGCAATCTGATTGGTTGTTATGGGAAACTCGCCAACTTTTCCTCTGGACAGGTTTTGATAAATCTCCCACTATGTTCAGGTCATTTTCTGAGCGTTTTCGAGTTTTGTTTCCGACTGAGAAGCGTGGCTTGCAGCAAAACTTGGATATCTTTGAAAAATGACCTGTATGTAATCACTAGCTGACTACACTCGGGCCATGGAAGCTTAACCCCTTTAGGACCAAGGACGTACCGGTATGTCCTTGGTCCTGCTCTCCTGATATAACGTGGGGTTACACAGTAACCCCGCGTTATATCACGGCGGGCCCGGCGTCATAGTGAAGCCGGGACCCGCCTCTAATAGCGCGCAGCGCCGATAGCGGCGCCGCACGCTATTAACCCTTTAGCCGCGTGGCTAAAAGCGAAAGTGAAAGTTGCCGGCTAGCTCAGTTGGGCTGTTCGGGATAGCCGCAGCTAATCGCGGCATCCGAACAGCTGACAGGACAGCGGGAGGGCCCCTACCTGCCTCCTCGCTGTCCGATCGCCGAATGACTGCTCAGTGCCTGAGATCCAGGCATGAGCAGTCATGCGGCAGAATCGTCGATCACTGGTTTCCTATGAGAAACCAGTGATCAATGATGAAGATCAGTGTGTGCAGTGTTATAGGTCCCTATAGGAGCTATAACACTGCAAAAAAATAAGTGAATATCATTTAACCCCTCCCCTATTAAAAGTTTGAATCACCCCCCTTTTCCCATAAAAAAAAAAAACACAGTGTAAATAAAAATAAACATATATGGAATCACCGCGTGCGGAAATATCTGAATTATACAAATATATCATTAATTAAACCGCTCGGTCAATGGCGTGCGCGCAAAAAAATTCAAAAGTCCAAAATAGTGCATTTTTGGTCACTTTTTATATAATTTAAAAATGAATAAAAAGCGATCAATAAGTCCTATCAATGCAAAAATGGTACCGTTAAAAACTTCAGATCACGGCGCAAAAAATGAGCCCTCATACCGCCCCATACACGGAAAAATAAAAAGTTATAGGGGTCAGAAGATGACAATTTTAAATGTATTAATTTTCCTGCATGTAGCTATGATTTTTTCCAGAAGTGCGACAAAATCAAACCTATATAAGTAGGGTATCATTTTAATCGTATGGACCTACAGAATAAAGATAAGGTGTCATTTTTACCGAAAAATACTACGTAGAAGTGGAAGCCCCCAAAAGTTACAAAACTGCTTTTTTTTTTTTTCAATTTTGTCGCACAATGATTTTTTTTTTTCCGTTTCACCGTAGATTTTTGGGCAAAAAGACTGACGTCATTACAAAGTAGAATTGGTGGCGCGAAAATAAGCAATCATATGGATTTTTAGGTGCAAATTTGAAAGAGTTATGATTTTTTAAAGGCAAGGAGCAAAAAACGAAAATGCAAAAATGGAAAAACCCCCGGGATTAAGGTAAGTGCACACCATGGAGGCATATACAGTACTAGTCAAAAATGTGGACACATCTTTACATTACATGATTTTTTTTTTGTGCATTGTAGTTGACATGAAATCTATGAAGGAAGATATATGGCTTTAAAGGGGTTATCCGCAAATATAACTTATCTCCTATTCACAAGATAAAGTGTTTAATCCAGAGGGGGACTGACTGCTGTGATCTCCAGAATGGGGCCTGGCTCTTACTTTAAATGCTCCGGACCCCACTTTCCCAGAGGAACTGGTCTCTGAAATGACGGCCCACTTTGCCAATCTCCTCAGCCTGTGATTGGTGGAGTGGGTTGTTACTCCAAACCCCAGTATGTCTTGGAAGGTGGGGGCCGGAGCATTTAAAGGAAAACTGTCACATGTTTGCTCCCGCACTAACCACAGGTACTGACGGATAATGTGGGAGATGCGGATTCCTACCTTGGCTGGATCTGCCCGGCCGTTCGCCCATAATCTTAGTTTTTTTTTTTTATACCTGGAAATCTGTCTGTAACTGGTACGGGCGGGGTTTCTGTAGCTTAACTTGCACTGACGTTAGTGCCGCTTATGAATATTCATCCCCCTTACATCTGGTTAGGAGCGGCGAAGAGAGGGAGAGCTGGAGGGAGGGGGGATGAATATTCATAAGCGGTGCTGAAGTCAGTGCAAGTTAAGCTACAGAAAGCCCGCCCGTGCCAGTTACAGCCAGATTTTCAGGTATAATAAAACTAAGATTACGAGCGAACGGCCGGGCGGATCCGGCCAAGGTAGGAATCAGCATCTCCCGCACTATCCATCAGTACCTGTGGATAGTGCGGGAGCAAACATGTGACAGTTTCCATTTATTTATTTATTTTTAATCAATTGGTGGCAGAAAGTTATACAGATTTTTAACCCCTTAAGGACCGGAGGTTTTTCCGTTTTTGCATTTTCGTTTTTTGCTCCTTGCCTTTAAAAAATCATAACTCTTTCAAATTTACACCTAAAAATCCATATGATGGCTTATTTTTTGCGCCACCAATTCTACTTTGTAATGACGTCAGTCATTTTGCCCAAAAATCTATGGTGAAGCGGGAAAAAAAATCATTGTGCGACAAAATTGAAAAAAAAAAACGCTGTTTTGTAACTTTTGGGGGCTTCCGTTTCTACGTAGTACATTTTTCGGTAAAAATGACACCTGATATGTATTCTGTAGGTCCATACGATTAAAATGATACCCTACTTATATAGGTTTGATTTTGTCGGACTTCTGGAAAAAATCATAACTACATGCAGGAAAATTAATACGTTTAAAATTGTCATCTTCTGACCCCTATAACTTTTTTATTTTTCCGTGTATGGGGCGGTATGAGGGCTCATTTTTTGCGCCGTGATCTGAAGTTTTTAACGGTACCATTTTTGCATTGATAGGACTTATTGATCACTTTTTATTCATTTTTAAATGATATAAAAAGTGACCAAAAATGCACTATTTTGGACTTTGGAATTTTTTTGCGCGCACGCCATTGACCGAGCGGTTTAATTAATGATATATTTTTATAATTCGGACATTTCCGCACGCGGTGATACCACATATGTTTATTTTTATTTTTATTTACACTGTGTTTTTTTTTTTATTGGAAAAGGGGGGTGATTCAAACTTTTAATAGGGGAGGAGTTAAATGATCTTTATTCACTTTTTTTTTTCACTTTTTTTTTGCAGTGTTATAGGTCCCATAGGGACCTATAACACTGCACACACTGATCTTCTATGTTGATCACTGGTTTCTCATAAGAAACCAGTGATCAACGATTCTGCCGGATGACTGCTCATGCCTGGATCTCAGGCACTGAGCAGTCATTCGGCGATCGGACAGCGAGGAGGCAGGTAGGGGCCCTCCCGCTGTCCTGTCAGCTGTTCGGGATGCCGCGATTTCACCGCGGCTATCCCGAACAGCCCACTGAGCTAGCCGGGATGCTTTCGGTTTCACTTTAGACGCGGCGTTCAACTTTGAACGCCGCGTCTAAAGGGTTAATAGCGCGCGGCACAGCGATCAATGCCGCGCGCTATTAGCCACGGGTCCCGGCCGTTGTTAGAGGCCGGGCCCGACCCGCTATGACGCGGGGCCACGCCGTGGCCCCGCGTTATAGATCGGGAGTGGACACATGACGTTCCAGTACGTCATGTGTCCTTAAGGGGTTAAATTACTTCTATATAAAATTCTTAATCCTTCCAGTAGTTATCAGCTGCTGTATACTACAGAGAAAGTTATTTTATTTTTAAATTTCTTTTCTGTCTGACCACAGTGCTCTCTGCTGACACCTCTGTCCATGTCAGGAACTGTCTAGAACAGGAGCAAATCCCCATAGGAAACCTATCCTGCTCTTAACAGTTTCTGACATGGACAGAGGTGTCAGCAGAGAGCACTTTGTTCAGATAGGAAAGAAATTAAAAAAGAAAATAACTTCCTATGGAGCATACAGCAGCTGATAAGTACTGGAAGGATGAAGATTTTTAAATAGAAGTAATTTACAAATCTGTAAATTTAACCACACCAAGAATATCACCCTACTGGGTACACAATGAATAAAAAATGAGACAGATGGTTTCTGAAAAAATACAAATTTTAATAAAAAACAGAAATATCAATATAAAATAGTAGTTAAAAGATCAGAGCATTAGTAATAATAAACTGTCGTTGGGCCCTAATGACAGATAGATGTTGAAGCAACTACCTAAAGAATTCTAGGATAGTCCATGGATATTGCTCCGAATTGGACTGTTAGTCCGGCAAAAAAATAGTAGATGTTTCAAATGATGGCACAATTGTTAGAGTAACATTAAATGGATTCGCTCACATTTGTATACAATGAATGGAACAGTCTCACCCTGGCTGCTGGTTCCGCACTGCGGCGGGCCAATGGAAACAAGCGCTGTATTCTCTGCGATGTTCTCGGCGTGAATGCCTTGGTAGTTGAAGGGTTCCGGCAAGGAGCTCCCTCGTAAGCGGTCCGTGGTGTCAGCTTACGAGGGAGCTCCTTGCCGGAACCCTCCAACTACCAAGGCATTCACGCCGAGAACATCGCAGAGAATACAGCGCTTGTTTCCATTGGCCCGCCGCAGTGCGGAACCAGCAGCCAGGGTGAGACTGTTCCATTCATTGTATACAAACTGTGAGCGAATCCATTTAATGCCACTCTAACAATTGTGCCATCATTTGAAACATCTACTATTTTTTTGCCGGACTAACAGTCCAATTCGGAGCAATATCCATGGACTATCCTAGAATTGATTAGATAGTTGCTTCAACATCTATCTGTCATTAGGGCCCAACGACAGTTTATTATTACTAATGCTCTGATCTTTTAACTACTATTTTATATTGATATTTCTGTTTTTTATTAAAATTAGCATTTTTTCAGAAACCATCTGTCTCATTTTTTATTCATTGTGTACCCAGTAGGGTGATATTCTTGAGGTGTGGTTAAATTTGCATACTTGATTTTTCATTATTTGATCGGTGGGGACCGATTTTTATCCACATTAACCTCGAATATCCCAGGTTGTGAGCTGCACACACAGTCTCTTTTTTTCCCCTTTAATTTACAAATCTGTATAACTTTCTGGGACCAGTTGATTTCAATTTTTTTTCCCTCCCCACCAGAGTACCCCTTTAAAGGAAATCTGTCACCAGTGTCACCTGCACTAACCTTTTGGTACCGACAGTGCAGGTGACACTGATGACAACCGTACTTAGCTTGTCCCGTTCCGTGGCAGTGATCTTTGGTAATCTCCTCCGTAAGCTCCACTCCAGACACCTGGCTTGGGGCACGGGCAGAGCTTACTGACGTCACCGCTGCTGTTCTCTCACAGCGAGACCCAGCAGAGAGCAGCAGTGATGACGTCACCAACTTCAGCCCATGCCCCAAACCGCTGCTGCTCTCTGCTGGGTCTCGCTGTGAGAGAACAGCAGCGGTGGCTTCAGTAAGCTCCGCCCGTGCCCCAAGCCAGGTGCCTGGAGTGGAGCTTACGGAGGAGATTACCGAAGATCACTGCCACGGAACGGGACAAGCTAAGTACGGTCATCATCAGTGTCACCTGCACCATCTGTCGGTACCGACAGGTTACTGCAGGTGACACTGGTAACAGATTTCCTTTAAAGGGGTACTCCGGCGCTTAGACATCTTATCCCCTATCTAAAAGGATAGGGGATAAGATGCCTGATCGCGGGGGTCCCGCCGCTGGGGACCCCTGTGATCTTGGACGCCGCACTCCGTTAAAATCAGTCCCCGGAGCGTGTTCTCTCCAGGTCTGATTACTGTTGATCACGGGGCCGGAGCATTGGGACGTCACGGCTCCGCCCCGTGTGACATCATGCTCTGCCCCCTTAATGCAAGCCTATGGGAGGGGGCGTGATAGCTGTTACTTTGACAGAGTAACTTTGCCATAAGGTGAAAGGGATTTGACCTATAACTAAAGGTGTTTTTAATAAAAATTTGAAGTCTAGGGTGTTTTCACTTCTGTTTAAGTATTTAACCCCTTAAGGACTCGGCCCATTTGGACCTTAAGGACTCAGACAACTTTATTTTTACGTTTTTGTTTTTTCCTCCTCCCCTTCAAAAAATCATAACTCTTTTATATTTTCATCCACAGACTAGTATGAGCGCTTGTTTTTTGCGCGACCAGTTGTCCGTTGTAATGCCATCACTCACTTTATCATAAAATATATAGCGCAACCAAAAAAATACTATTTGTGTGGGGAAATTAAAAAGAAAACCACAATTTTGCTAATTTTTGAAAGTTTTGTTTTCACGCCGTACAATTTATGGTAAAAATGACATGTTTTTTATTCTCTGGCTCAATACGATTAAAATGATACCCATGATTATACACTTTTCTATTACTGTTGTGCTTAAAATTTAAAATCCCCCTATTTTGAAGACCTATAACTTTTTCATTTTTCCGTATAAGTGGTGGTATGAGGGCTCATTTTTTGCGCCGTGATCTGTACTTTTTATTACCATATTTGCTTATACAGAACTTTTATTACATTTTTTATAAAAAAATTTTGGAATAAAATGTTATAAAAAAAAAGCAGCTATTTTGGACTTTTTTTTTTTTTTTTTTTTACATTCACGCCGTTCACCGTACGGGATCATTTACATTTTATTTTAATAGTTCGGATATTTACGCACGCGGCGATACCAAATATGTATATAAAATAATTTTTTTACACTTTTTGGGGGTAAAATAGGGAAAATGGGACAATTTACGTTTTTATTGGGGGAGGGTGTTTTTCACATTTTTTTTACTTTTACACTTTAATAGTCCCCATAGGGGACTATTTAAAGCAATCACTCGATTGCTTATCCTGTTCAGTGCTATGTATAGGGCATAGCACTGATCAGGGTTATCGGTCATCTTCTGCTCTGGTTTGCGGGAAGGCAGATCAGAGCAGAAGACTCCCGCAAGGCAGCGGAGCAAGGTGAGGGGACCTCCGTCTGCTGTGCAGGATGATCGGATCGCTGCGGGCGATCCGATCATCCTGTTAAGTGACTGCGATGCTGCAGATGCCGTGATCGGTATTGATCACGGCATCTGAGGGGTTAATGGCGGACATCCGCGGGATCACGGGTGTACGCCATTACCGACGGGTCCCTGGCTGCGATCCACAGCTGGGACCTGCCGCGCATGATGCCGGCATCGCTCCGATGCCTGCGGTTATGCTCAGGACGTAAATGTACATCCTTGTGCGTTAAGTACCACGTCACCAGGACGTACATTTACGTCCTGCGTCGTTAAGGGGTTAAACCATGAACCTATAGGATTTAAAACCATGGTAGAAATTTGTGGGGAAAAAAACATGCACTGTGCAAACACAGCCTCAGGAGCGGTGTAGAACTACTATATATCCTGATCACATAGAGATAGCAGCAGTATACAGAAAAAGCTGTGAGCTAGCAGGAGGGATCTGGTAGTTGATTGTCATCCTGTAGTTCACAGAAAGTCAGCTGACTCAGGACTGTCCGCTTCCTCTGACCTTCGGCTGTCCGGGCATAGTGAGAGTTGGTTTTGCAACAGCTGGAGGAACCCTGGTTGGGAAACACTTCCCTTCACTATTCACTTTTATGAAATTCTTATTATTCCAGGTGTTTCTAGAAGATGAATTTCCTTTCAATCATTTCCCCACAAATGAATCTTTGGCAGCCACTGCATATCCCTGGCCTGAAGAAGAGCATTGATCCTGCAGATGTGGAAACTTTGAGAAAACAACTAGACGCGCTCTCGGCGGCCGGGGTCATCAAGGAAAATGAAGATCTAAAGCCCCTTCCCGAGGAACCCATAGAGACTATTAACAAGCAGGTGCGATTCTGTCTAGACTACCAACATTTCACTCAGCGGACACTGCCAGACATGTACAGTGACCGAAATATTGAAAAGGGCCTCAACTTCCTTGTTGGTAACCAGTTTTTTTCCGTGTTGGCGCTGGTGAGCAAGATCAGCCAGGTGCCTCAGTTCCCAGGAGAACGAGAGAACCCCTATTCTGTGCGCCCACTTGGCTTCTACGAAAAAGAAAGGATGCAGCCTGGGTATTGTGAGTCCTTAGCCTCGTTTCAGAGGTTGATGGAAAAGACACTCAGTAACCTGAATAGGGTGGAGATATTGGCATATCAGGACTACATCATTGTTGTCGGTAAGACATACGATGAACACCTAGTGCGCCTGAAAAGTGTCTGTAAAAGGCTTCAGGTTGAGGGGTTCAGTGTTTCATTAGAGGGCAGCATAATATGCCGTAAAGAGGTGTCCTATGCTGGACATAAAGTCTGTGAGGCAGGAATCTCTGTTGACGATAGTAAATTGAAAGTGTTATCCAAATGGCCAAAACCAAGAACCGTATCGGAGCTTCAATGTTACGTGGAGTTCTGTAGTTATTATCAACAGTTCATAAGTAGTTTTCAGGATCTGTCAAAGCCATTAACTGAGTTACTCAAGGATGCTGCTGATTACAAAACTAGGAATCCAGAAGGCCCTTGGTGGACAAAAGAGTCAATAGAAGAGAAATGGACCAAAGCGTGCGATGAAGCATTTTACCAACTTAAAAACGGTCTTTTGTGGTCAGCAGTTCTGCCTCGCGCTAATATGACTCGGTGTGAGGCACAACAGGCGAAGCCTAAGAAAAAAACCCAGGCACCATGTTAGTAAGACTAAAATTTACCACCCGGGAGAGAATTCCACAGTCTCACTGCTCTTACTGTAAAGAACCCCCTGTCTGTGCTGGTGTAGAAACCTTCTTTCCTCTAAACGTAGAGGATGCCCCCTTGTTATGGATACAGACCTGGGTATTTAGAATAAGGGTGGACCATATACTGACCCCCTATGAACAATAGACGTAAATGTACGTCCTGATGCGGTGGTACTTAACGATTCAGGATGTACATATGTCCTGTACATTGCGCGAGCACCGGAATGGTGCTCGCATCATGCACGGCAGGTCCCAGCTGCTATCAGCAGCCAGGGACCCACCGATAATGGTGGACATCAGCGATCGCGCTGATGTCGCCCATTAACCCCTCAATGCCGTTATCAGTACAGATCACATTTACAAAGGGTCACTGGAAGTGACCAATAGTATCCTAAATTTACCATCCACAAAATTTACCATCCACATACACAGTGGTCCCTCAACATACGATGGTAATTCGTTCCAAACGAGCCATCGTTTGTCGAATCCATCGTATGTTGAGGGATTCGTGCAATGTAAAGTATAGGAAGCTGTACTCGCCTGTCCCCGCCGCTCGCGATTGTGATCCCGGGCCTCCGCTGGGCTCTCCTGGTCTTCTCCGGTTCTCTGCTGTCTTCCGCAAGGCCTTACTGGGCCTGCGTAGCGACGTCATTATGCCGCTGCGTACGCCATTCCTATTGGATGACGTGCGCAGCAGCGTATTGACGTCATCGGAGAGGGCCGAGAAGACACCGGAAGACCAGCGCTGGACCCGGAGGGCACCACGGAGCATTGTGGAGGGGTAAGTAATACTTACCGCACCACACGGGGAACATTTAAGCTGCTATCCGGCAGCAGCTTTAGCAATATATATATATATTATACACACACACACACGTTGGCTGTAGTCCACACACCATACTGTTAGAGCAGTGTTTCCCGACCAGGGTGCCTCCAGCTGTTACAAAACTACAACTCCCAGCATGCCAGGACAGCCTCCGGCTGTCTGGGCATACTGGGAGTTGTAGTTTTTGCAGCAGCTGGAGGTATCCTGGTTGGAAAACACTGTTAGGGTACGTTTAGATGAGCGGATTTACAGCATGTATTTCTCTGCGGAGCCGCCACTGAAGGACCTCTGTATGCTGCCTTTACTTGTGCCTGCTCAGAGCGACAATAGGCCGCTACGAGCAGACACACTGCGATGTGCGAGTCGCTGCGCGTATGCGCAATATACTCGCACATTGCTGCAGCAATTGGCCTAGCTCATAGAGCAGGGGGAGCGGCCGCGATATGTGAGAGTACACCGCTTCAGTGTGTCTGCTCGTAGCGGCGTATTGCTGCTCCGAGAAGGCACATGTAAAGGCAGCATACAGTGGTCCTTCATTGGCAGATCTGCAGCATCAAATACACTGGGGATCCGCTCGTGTGAATGTACCCTTAGAGTATTGAGAGGTGGTTGTTAATTTAAATCTTGACACAAGAAGTGAGAGTAGTTGGTTGGAAGTTTTCATCTTCTATTCAGGCATTAAAAGTTATGTTTTAAATTTGATCCAGTGGATGATAAATTTAGGATTCTATTGGTCACTTCCAGTGACCATTTGTAAATATGGTTTAATTGATCCTCCATCCATAGGTCCTATATAATACAGATCACGACATCTGCGGCAATGCGGGCATTATATTGGGTATAACTGCATTAGTATAGTAGAGCAGCAGGAAATGCTAGCAGAATGCTTGGATGTATAGGGAGAGGTATAAGCAGTATAAAGAGAGAAGTGCTCATGCCGCTATACAGAACATTGGTGAGACCTCACTTGGAGTATTGTGCGCAGTACTGGAGGCCGTATCTCTAGAAGGATATAGATACTCTAGAGAGAGTTCAGAGAAGATACTAAACTAGTACATGGATTGCAGGATAAAACGTACCAGGAAAGGGTAAAGGACCTTAACATGTATAGCTTGGAAGAAAGAAGAGACAGAGGGGATATGATAGAGACTTCTAAATACATGAAGGGAATCAACACGGTAAAGGAGGAGAGCATATTTAAAAGAAGAAAAACTACCACAAGAGGACATAGTTTTAAATTAGAGGGCAAAGGTTTAAAAGTAATATCAGGAATTATTACTTTACTGAGAGAGTAGTGGAGGCATGGAATAGCCTTCCTGCAGAAGTGGTTGCTGCAAATACAGTGAAGGAGTTTAAACATGCATGGGATGAGCATAAGGCCATCCTCCATATAAGATAGGGCCAGGGACTATTGATAGGATTCAGATTATTGGACAGACTAGATGGGCCAAATGGTTCTTATCTGCCGACACATTCTATGTTTCTATGTAACGCAGTAGCAGAATATTGAGTGCAGCTCTGGAGAATTATGCAGCATGTAACTCAAGATCATTCGTGTAATATATGTACAAAGAGACTCTACAAGCAGGAATAATGAATGCAACTCTTGAGTATCATACAGTAACTCTGGATCAGGACAATAAAACAAATGTAATTGTACGCGCTGGACCTTTTTCTTTGAGCTATAGCCATTTATATACAATTGTCACAGCTTCCCCTGACCCCAATGTTGTCACTTTCTTACATCCGCTACAAAGTCACCAACCACAATCATGGTAATGTAATGTCTTTGAAAAAATATAAGAAAAGAGAGAGAACAATTTTTTTTCTACAGTTTTAAAACAGAAAATATATTGATGATTGATTTAATGGCCAATTCATTGGAGTGTGATGAACTTTGCATTCTTAAGCCTTGTGTAAGCAGTCCAGCTATTAAATCATTCTGTAATGGTTAAGTGTAATAAATGGACGCTTTCTTAAAAATAATGGAAACATGCCTTGAATTATTGCTATATATATATAATATATATATATATGAGCTTTTCATGTAGGTTACTGTCTGCAGAGCACGGTCTATGCTTGTCATGTGTGATACAGTCTGCAGAGCACGGTCTATGCTTGTCATGTGTGATACAGTCTGCAGAGCACGGTCTATGCTTGTCAGTCTGCCCATCCACTGTATCTAAGCCTACAGTCATGGCTGTAAATGTTGGCACCCCTGAAATTTTTCTAGAAAATGAAGTATTTCTCTCAGAAAAGGATTGCACTAACACGTTTTGCTGTACACGTTTATTCCCTTTGTGTGTATTGGAACTAAACCAAAAAAGGAGGAAAATGAGCAAATTGGACATAATGTCACACCAAACTCCAAAAATGGGCTGGACAAAATTATTGGCAGCCTTAACTTAATATTTGGTTGCACACCCTTTGGAAAAAATAACTAAAATCAGTCATTTCCTATAACCATCAATAAGCTTCTTACACCTCTCAGCCGGAATGTTGGACCACTCTTCCTTTGCAAACTGCTCCAGGTCTCTCTTTTCCCAACAGCAATTTTAAGATCTCTCCACAAGTGTTCAATGGGATTTAGATCTGGACTCATTGCTGGCCTCTTCAGAACTTTCCAGCGCTTTGTTGCCATCCATTTCTGGGTGCTTTTTTGACGTATGTTTTGGGGTCATTGTACTGCTGGAAGACCCAAGATCTCAGATGCAAACCCAGCTTTCTGACACTGGGCTGTACAGTGCGACCCAAAATCCATTGATGATCCTCAGGTTTCATGATGTCTTGCACACATTCAAGGCACTCAGTGCCAGAGACAGCAAAACAACCCTAAAACATATTTGAACCTCCACCATATTTCACTGTAGGTACTGTGTTCTTTTCTTTGTAGGCCTTATTCCGTTTTCGGTAAACAGTAGAATGATGTGCTTTACCAAAAAGCTCTGTCTTGGTCTCATCTGTCCACAAGACATTTTCCCAGAAGGATTTTGGCTTACTTAAGTACATTTTGGCAAAATGTAGTCTTGCGTTTTTATGTCTGTGTCAGCAGTGGGGTCCTCCTGGGTCTCCTGCCATAGCGTTTCATTTCATTTAAATGTTGACAGTTCGCGTTGACACTAATGGTCCCAGAGCCTGCAGGACAGCTTGAATATCTTTTGGATCTTGTTTGGGGCTGCTTATCCACCATCCGGACTATCCTGCATTGACACCTTTTCTTAAATTTTTTTTTCTTCTGTCCAGAGATGAAATTACAGTACCATGGGTTGCAAACTTCTTGATAATATTGTGCACTGCGGACAAAGGCAAATCTAGATCTCTGGAGATGGACTTGTAACCTTGAGATTGTTGATTTTTTTTTTTTTTTTTTTCCACAATTTTGGTTCTCAAGTCCTCACAGTTTTCTTCTCCTCTTTCTGTTTTCCATGCTTAGTATGGCACACACAGACACACAATGCAAAGACTAAGTGAACGTCTCTCCTTTTTATCTGCTTTCAGGTGTGATTTTTATATTGCCCACACCTGTTACTTGCCCCAGGTGAGTTTAAAGGAGTATCACATGATTGAAACTATTTTATTTTTCCACAATTTCGAAAGGGTGCCAATAATTTTGTCCAGCCCATTTTTGGAGTTTGGTGTGACATTATGTCCAATTTGCTTTTTTCCCTCCCTTTTTTTGTTTAGTTCCAATGCACAGGAAGGGAATAAACGTGTATAGCAAAACATGTGTTCCTGCAATCCTTTTCTGTGAGAAATACTTCATTTTCTAGAAAATTTTCAGGGGTGCCAACATTTACGGCCATGACTATATCTGTTGTGATACCTCAGTTGTAGGCAAATCTCTAGCACTGGCTCATTGAGTGGTGTCCCCTAAGAATTCATTTGTACCTTCTTCTGACTTTCCAGAAAGGGCGTAGTTAGTGCTAGGCAGTATACCAGTTCATACCGAATGACAAAATTTTTGTCCTGCACGATATTTTTCCCATACCGCAATACCGGTTGGGCCTCTCCCCCTCGGGAATGAATGATCAACCCAGTGCTGCGCTGTCCCAACATCGGGGAACTAATCATATGTGACCCGCGAGCACTGTTCTGCTTCTCCTCCCCCCCCCCCCCCCCCCAATTATCAGCCCAGTGCTGCGCTGTCCCCATCGGGGAACTAACCACGTCACCCGCAAGCGCTGCCCTCCTGGTCCTCCTGTTTGTTGCGGGCTGCCGGCACTGGAACTCTGCACTGTACGCTGTATCCCTATGCCCGGGCTGCCAAAGATAAACAAAATAAACTTGAACTCACCTCCTGTTGGTCCGGTACCGGCCTCACCTGTTTCCTGGGAACGGGAACGTCTGAGAGCCGTCAGCCTATCAGTGGCCGCAGCGATGTTCCGCCTCGGCCGGTGATAGGTTGAGCGCGCTGTCATGTAAGAAGTGCCGGCTTCTTAAAATGGACAGATATGTCAGCAGAGAGCACTGTGCTTGTGATGTCAGCTGAGAGCTCTGTGTTCCAAAAAGAAAATAATTTCCTCTGTAGTATTCAGCAGCTAATAAGTACTGGAAGGATTAAGATTTTTTAATACAGGTAATTTACAAATCTGTTTAACTTTCTGGCACCAGTTGATTAAAAAAAATAAACGTTTTCCACCGGAGTACCCCTTTAAATATAACTTAACCTCTTCAGGACACAGGGCGTATGGATACTCCCTGCATTCAGAGTCCTTAAGGACACAGGGCGTATCCATACGCCCGTGGGAAATCCGGTCCCCACCGCTAGCCGGTTGGGGACCGGAGCCGGATGCCTGCTGAAATCGTTCAGCAGGCATCGCGGCATATCGCCCAGGGGGGTCATGATGATCCCTCATGCCGGCGATGGCCGCAGTCTCTGACGGGCCCGAGTAGCCATAGCCAGCAGGGGTGAGGTGGCACTGGTGGAACCTCACGATTGCCCTGATTCGTCGGCCGGTTTACCGGCCGACCAATCAGGGCACCTGCTGCGGGTGTCACTCCCGCAACCCGCTCTGCCCCTCTTCCGAAGGACGTGATCGGGTGCGGGAAGAGGACCCCGGCAGCTGGGGACCCCGATCCCCGGCATCCCTGTTGGGATCGGGGCCCCAGGAGCGGCGGCGTGGATCAGCAGTTGGAGCTGAGTGACAGCCTCCTGCTGTTGCTTAGCAACAGCTCCCAGCATGCAAAAAGGGCATGCTGGGAGCTGTAGTTATGCAACAGCAGGAGGCAGACCACCACAACTCCCAGCATTCCCTAATGGGCATTCTGGGACTTATAGTTTTGCAACAGCTGTAGGCACATTTTTTCTATGGAAAAGTGTACCTTCAGCTGTTGTATAGCTACAACTCCCAGCTTGCACAAACAGCTAAAGTGCATGCTGGGAGTTGTAGTGGTGCATCTGCTGGTTGCATAACTACAACTCCCAGCAGGCCTGTTGGCTGTCAGTAACTGCTGAGAGTTGGAGTTTTGCAACAGTTGAAGGCACAACGGTTGTGAAACTCAGTTTTTTTTTTTTACCTAACTCAGTGTTTCACGACCGGTGTGCCTCTAGCTGTTGCAAACTACAACTCCCAGCATGCACCCTACATGCTGGGAGTTGTAGTTTTGCAACAGCTGGATGTTTCTCTTCCCCCCCCATAATGTGAACGTACAGGGTACACTCACATGGGCGGAGGTTTACAGTAAGTATCCGGCTGCAAATTTTCTGCCACAGCTCAAACTGCCAGCGAGAAACTACTGTGAACCCCCGCCCGTGTGACTGTACCCTAAAAACACTACACTACACTAACACAAAATAAAAAGTAAAAAACACTACATATACACATGCCCCTACACAGCCCCCCTCCCCTCCCCAATAAAAATGAAAAACTTCTGGTACGCCATTGTTTCCAAAACGGAGCCTCTAGCTGTTGCAAAACTACTCCCAATATTACCAGACAGCCACTGACTGTCCAGGCATGCTGGGAGTTTTACAACAGCTGGAGGCCCCCTGTTTGGGAATCACTGGCGTAGAATTCCCCTATGTCCACCCCTATGCAAGTCCCTAATTTAGGCCTCTCACTTTGGAGCCCTGTCATATTTCAAGGCAACAGTTTAGGGTCACATATGGGGTATCGCTGTACTCAGGAGAAATTGTGTTACACATTTTGGGGGCTATTTTCTGCTTTTACCCTTTTTAAAAATGTAAAAATTTTTGGGGAAAAAAAATTTTTTTTTTTTTTTCATATGCAAAAGTCGTGAAACACCTGTGGGGTATAAAGGTTCACTTAACCCCTTGTTATGTTCTCCGAGGGGTCTAGTTTCCAAAATAGTATGCCATGTGTTTTTTTTTTTTTTTTTTTTTCTGTCCTGGCAACATAGGGGCTTCCTAAATGCTGCATGCCCCCAGAGCAAAATTTGCTTCCAAAAAGCCAAATGTGACTACTCCTTGTCTGAGACCTGTAGTGCGCCAGCAAAGCACTTTTCACCCCCATATGGGGTGTTTTCTGAATCGGGAGAAATTGGGCTTCAAATTTTCGGGGGTATTTTCTGCTATTACCCTTTTTAAAAAAGTAAAATTTTTGGGAAAACAAGCATTTTAGGTAAAATTGTTTTTTTTTTTTTTTTTACATTTGCAAAAGTCATGAAACACCTGTGGGGTATTAAGGCTCACTTTATCCCATGTTACATTCCCCGTGGGGTCTAGTTTCCAAAATGGTATGCCATGTGACATGCCCCCGAAAAACACTTAACAGAAAAATGTTCTCTCCAAAATCCCCTTGTCGCTCCTTCCCTTCTGAGCCCTCTACTGCACCCGCCGAACATTTTACATAGACATATGAGGTATGTGCTTACTCGAGAGAAATTGGGCTACAAATACAAGTAAACATTTTCTCTTTTTACCACTTGCAAAAATTGGGTCTACAAGAACATGAGTGTAAAAAATGAAGATTGTGAATTTTCTCCTTGACTTTGCTGCTATTCCTGTGAAACACCTAAAGGGTTAAAACACTTACTGAATGTCATTTTGAATACTTTGGGGGTGCAGTTTTTATAATGGGGTCATTTATGGGGTATTTCTAATATGTAGACCCTTCAAATCCACTTCAAAACTGAACTGGTCCCTGAAAAATAGTGAGTTTGAAAATTTGGAAAAATGCTGCTGAACTTTGAAGCCCTCTGGTATCTTCCAAAAGTAAAAACTCGTACATTTTATGATGCAATCATAAAGTAGACATATTGTATATGTGAAAAAAATATATATATTTTGAATATCCATTTTGCTTACAAGCAGAGAGCTTCAAAGTTAGAAAAATGCAAAATTTTCATTTTTTTCATCAAATTTTGGGATTTTTCACCAAGAAAGGATGCAAGTTACCACAAAATTTTACCACTATGTTAAAGTAGAATATGTCATGAAAAAACAATCTCCGAATCAGAATAAGTAAAAGCATTCCAGAGTTATTAATGTTTAAAGTGATAGTGGTCAGATGTTCAAAAAAGGGCTTCGTCCTAGATGTGAAAATGGGCTTCGGCATTAAGGGGTTAAAACAGACTAGCAGAGCAGTGTTGATCTACAATGCAATAATCCAGCTCTGTGTTTCTATAACCTCGCTGACATTATTTTGTTTTCTTATGGCCATAAAACAGATTTTCGCACCTTGCTCATTTCACACTGACAGTGCGTTCTACCAGGTGGATGCTGCAGCCAGCGCCGCGGCCCTTTAATTCATCCCCCTCCGTATTGACAACAGTGTGCGGCTCCAGGCAGTTAAATAGAGCAGAAGCAGTTTGAGGCGGCGCAGTGATCTATAAATAATCGATGCCCCGTAATTCTCGCCATTGTCCTGTTACTGTGCATTGTAAATCCGGCGAGCGATCTGCTGTAACTGAAACCTACAGGAGAAGAAATTAAATTAGTGAAGTTGTCATATCCCTTCTGCAGCCAGAATGCACATACTGTATGTTCCTGAAATCTGCACAGCGTGGGCACGGATGGATTTAAAGGGATCTTAAAAAAATGATTTGGGAACATTTTATATAATAAAAGTAGTTCTGAGTCTGTATCCCAATTGATACGCTTAGATATGGCGACACTGCAGACATTGTACATGTGATAACATTAGATACAGCAGCACACATGATAGGATTAGATACACACTTAGCTGACAGTACTACACATGTTAGATCAGAGTTTTTTTTTCAACCAGTGTGCCCTCATCTGTTGCAAAACTACAACTCCCAGTATGCCCAGGCAGCCTGTGTCTATTTAGCAGGGTTTTCCCAACCAGTGTGCCCTCATCTGTTGCAAAACTACAACTCCCAGCATTTGTAGTTTCACAACAGTTGGGAGCACACTGGTTGGGAAACACTGAGTTAGATACATAGCTCATCTGAAAGTACCACACAATTGGCTTTGATCTACTGGCTCAGAAGACAGGATCACACTTGATATATACATTGGCAAAGCAGACACTATCACACATGATAGAATTAGATACACTGGCTCAGCAGACAGTATCACACATGATAGAATTAGATACACTGGCTCAGCAGACAGTATCACAATGGACTTTGATTTATTATTATTTATATAGCGCCCTTAGTTCCAGGGGGGCTTTACATTTGATAGGGGTTACAGTGGGTGTGATACAGATTAAATTGCAGAACAAATACCGATATTGAGAAAAGATCTCCTTTCTCTTCAACGGGACATTTTCACTTACATTTGGTCTAACAAACGACCCAGAATAGGTCGCACTGTTATGCATTTTCACCGCCGAGCGGGAGGTCTCTCAGTGCCAAATCTACACGGCAGCATGTATAGCACAACTTGCTCTTATTAATGCGACAGAGGGAAGACCGCGATGGGTTTCCCTGGAAGAATCGTTGGTCTCCCCATACTCCCTGACAGCTCTCATGTGGTCCTCGGCCCCTGTCTCTGCCATCCTCCCTTCCTCGGCTAGGGTAGTGCTATATGCTCTCTCTCTCTCTGGCGTCAGGTTTGTTTTAAGTTCGCTTGCAGTCTCTCCCATCTTCGCTTCTCCCCTTTCTATGCAATCCCTCTTTTTCTCTTGGGCTCCCAACAAACGCGTTTCATCGGTGGCAGACGCATAATCTTACGTGACTACAAGACATACTGATTGGACGCTCTCTCCCTACTCTTACTGCACTATGTGCTTAACATAACATCCCTGGTCAGGAACACTTTAAGGCACGACAGATCTTATCGTTTTACAATTCTGGGCTTTCTCGGGGAGCGGTATTTTTACCTACTCCCTTTGAACGCCATATGTTATATAGACCAGGTATGTCCGGTCTACTATCCTTGTTATATGCTCAATTTAATGCTCCTCCACCGGATGCCAAGCTCAAATTTATGTTGGACTGGGAGGCTGATCTCGGCTCGACCCTCACAACTACACAATGGAGGGACTGTTGCACTGTCATTAGCAAGGGTAGTTGGCAGGTTTCCCTGGTGGAAACTTCATTACGTATCTTGCACCGTTCATATAGAGTACCGACACTTCTCCATTCTATTTACCCCCAGGTTTCACCACTCTGCTTTTGCGGCTGTGATCAGAGAGGCACTTTATATCACACTTAGATGGGTAATTTGTATTATCTTTGTAACTACAGTGTTTATACCCCTGTTGTACATGACCATGCCACCTTCTTGTATCCTTATCCTTGATGTCTTAATACATTGATATGTCTTACCTATGACCGCTCTGTACCTAATTATGTTTTTGTTTGGTCTTTCGACCTGTTCTCCAATTTATCTTGTATCATTTTTATTCTGTCAATAAAGCTTCACTGTTTGACGGTTAAATTGCAGAACAATATGGAGAGGGCCCTGCCATAAGGACTTACGATTTAATGCCTCAGAAGGCATGATCACAGATACAGTGGCTTAGCAGACTGTACGATAATAAGCTTAGATACAGCAGCCCATCCAACAGTATCACACATGCTAGGATCAGATACAGTAGTTCAGTATCATGCATCCATGAAGCTTTCACAGGCTTGTCCATAGGAAATTAAAGTACTAAAGAAAATGTATGTATAAAATGTAATTCATAGTGTTTTTTTTTTTCTCTGTTTTTTACAAGCCAAACAGTAAGTAAATAGTCAGTCTTATTCATCTATAAGATGTCCTCCACCCCTGTTAATGCACTCCAGGCACTGATCCCAGGTGTCATTGCCGCACTTTGCTGTTCCTGTGCTCGGGTCGCACTGTGTTCGCGCAGCTGAGCCTGGTGCTTAGCCTGGGTATAATTGCAGCACTCGCTTCCTGAGCAGCTGTGCCCGACGTTACCATATATCCTACGTGTAATGTTTCTAGGTATAGGCACTTACACCTGGTAACATTTATACACAATTGACTGTGTAGTATAACAAACCTCATAGTGACAGGTATAGACTTTAGAGAACTACACCAAGCAGGGATTTTATCAAGCTCTTTGGACAGGTGTTTTGTTTTTGTTTACTTTTCCTGCATTTATCTTGAGCAGTTACTTTTTGCATGACAAACAAAATAGCTCAAAATCTAAAGTCTTCTATTTTAGTGGAAGTCGAAAATGTCAAGTGCAAAGGGCTTTAAAAGTAGCAAGCCTTAAAGGGGTACTCCGGTGCTTAAACATCTTATCCCCTATCCAAAGGATAGGGGATAAGATGCCTGATAGCGGGAGTCCCGCAGCTGGGGACCCCCGGGATCATGCACGCGGCACCCCGTTTGTAATCAGACTGATTATGGTCGACTGCAGGGCGGGCGGCGTGTGACGTCACGCCTCCGCCCCGTGTGACGTCACGCTCCGCCCCTCAATGCAAGCCTGCGGGAGGGGGCGTGATAGCTATCACGCCCCCTCCCGTAGGCTTGCATTGAGGGGCGGAGCGTGACGTCACACAGGGGCGGAGGCGTGACGTCACACGCCGCCGGCCCTGCGGTCGTCGGTAATCAGTCCTGGAGCTAACACGCTACGCACACTGATTACCCAGTGGTGGGACTCCCGCGATCAGGCTTCTTATCCCCTATCCTTTGGATAGGGGATAAGATGTTTAAGCACCGGAGTACCCCTTTAAAGCGCATCTGTCATGGATATTGTACCTAGGGATCGACCGATATTGATTTTTTTGGGGCCGATACCGATAATCTGTGACCTTTCAGGCCGATAGCTGATAACTTATACCGATATTTCGGTATAAGTTATCGGCTATTCCCCCGGCCCCGCAGAAGCCATTGCAGATCAATGATTTAAAGCGGACGCTTTAAATCAATGAACTGCAGCGGCTTTTGCAGGGCTACAAGCCGCCGCCACCCGCTTCTCTCCTCCTGCCTGTCCTGGGGTCCTCCCTAGTCCAACCACCGCCACTGCCCCATTGCCTCCCCCATCCCCAGTTTTATAATTACCTGTTCCCGGGGTCCGCGATACTTCTGGCTCCGGCGGCGTCCTGTGCTGTCACTGTGCACACTGATGGTGACGTCGCGTTGAGGACGTCACTTATCATTGTGCAGTGCACAGCAACAGCGCAGGACGCTGCAGGAGCCAGAAGTAGCTCAGACCCCGGGAACAGGTAATTATAAAACCGGGGATGGGGGAGGCAATGGGGCAGCGGGGGGGGGGGGGGGGGGGGGGGGGGGGGGTTGGTGGCAGTGCATTATTAGCAGTGCCGATACTGATAATGTCCAAAATCGTGAATATCGGCCGATAATATCGGCCAAACCGACAATCGGTCGATCCCTAATTATACCCCCCAGACTAATAACATGATAGTATAGATGATGATACTTGTAATGCAGCTGTACTTTTGGCTGCTCTTTATCACACTTTATCAGCAGGAAAATAGTTTTATCCTGCAGTCAGCAACTGTCGGATAGGCTTGGCTGGGGATCGTAATGCCCCTCCTCCACCACGCCTATCCCCTGTAAGTGAGCGCTGGGACTGCTGTTTGATTGACACACAGGTCCCCACCCCCCCGATGTCCATGATGTGCGGGCCGGCGTGACTCCACTGAGCCTATACATATTATATGCACCTTTATAATATATGAAATACAGTCCCCGTACCCCTCTTCTTTCTTTTCCTGGTGCTGAAGATGCGCTGCTTCTGCTTTCTCTAGAGGCAGAGAGAAAGCGCTCGCTCCAGTTGTCTGCCGCCAGCTCAGTGCGCCTGTGCAGTGCTTTAGGCAGGGAGCGAGCTCTCTGCCTCTAGGAAGGAGAAGAGGAGTACGGGCACTGTATAAAGGTGCACATAATATGTAAAGGCTCAGTGGAGTCACGCCGGACCGCACATCATGGACATCGGAGATGGGGACCTGTGTGTCAATCACACAGCGGTCCTAGCGCTCACTTACAGGGGATAGGCGTGGTGGAGGAGGGGCATTATGATCCCCAGCCACGCCTATCCGACCGTTGCTGACTGCACGATAAAACTATTTTCCTGCTGATAGTGTCATAAAGAGCAGCCAAAAGTATAGCTGCATTACAAGTATCATCATCTATACTATCATGGTATTAGTCTGGGGGGTACAATATCCATGACAGTTGCGCTTTAAGTAAGCCAAGCCAGGACACACACAAAGCTTTGACTGGAAGAGAGATTATTTGCACCAAACTTAGCAAAGGCCGTGTGTAAAAATTATAACTTTAGCTCAAAGATGGAAAAAACACAGTGAAAAAAAAATAGGTTTCCACAACGAAAATGTATAAAATTCCTCAAAGTCCCTTACAGATTTTTTTTTACCCTATATATTGCTGCCTAAGAGCTATTCTGGACTTTCATGTTTTATGAGTATAACGGCAGAACTACTGTGTATCGGAACAGTGTTCCCCAGTGTTTTGCAAAAACTTGAGCACCACAGGTTAGAGAGCAAACTGTACTAACTAAACATTTTATCACACACTTGCTGCCCTTAAACAGGGCCTATCATATCCCACAAAAAAATATTTGTTATTCAGTAGCTAATCCTGATCATGTTTATGTATATAGCACCTATATTTCTCTCACAGATACCTTCTATCTATTGCTCACTGTCATTCTGTGCTCTGGAGGGGTTGTGTCCATGCTCTGCCTGACTCATCTAACTCCCTGTTTGCTGTGCTGGGTCTCTTTATCCAATCCCTGCAGGCTGCTCTGTAACCCCCTCCTCTCTGTTTTCATTCTGCAGTCTGATAGGACAGGAGTGAACACAGAGTGCTAGTCCCACCCTCATTTCCTGAATTTTGTTCCTGCTGGGCTTCAGCTTTGACAAAGATGATGCTGCAGCCGGACAGTGGTCTTTTTAATGAGCCATGATTTCTATAAAAAGAAAATCCAAATTTTACTATATTAGAAAGGTTAATGTTTTGCCAAGATGTACAACATATAAAAAGATGTTGAATCTGACAGTGCCCATTTAAAGGGGTACTCCGGCGCTTAGACATCTTATCCCCTGTCACGCCCCCTCCCATAGGCTTGCATTGAGGGGCGGAGCGTGACGTCACACGCCGCCGGCCCCGTGGTCGCCGGTAATCAGACCCGGAGCGAACATGCTCCGGGGACTGATTTTAACTGGGGTGCTGCGTGCAAGATCACGGGGGTCCCCAGCGACGAGACTTCCATGATCAGGCATCATATCCACTATCCTTTGGATAGGGAATAAGATGTCTAAGCGCCGGAGTACCCCTTTAAGCCTCGGCCATTGGGCTCCAAACTGTACCCCTTTTAGATGTTTCAAAACCATAACCCCCATCATGCATGGACAGCCAACGGCTTGCTGTACATGCTGGGAGTTGTAGTTTTGCAACATCTGGAGGGCCACCGTGTGAAAACCAGTGGCCTAGGCCTTTTAAGAACCCTTTGTCTCCTGATTTCCTTTGCTTCCTCGCATACAGTTCTGAGAATATAAACAAATGAAGCTTTACTGTCTGCTCCGCGTACTGACCTTGCTGGATTAGAATAAAGTAATCATATTGCCCGTGGGAATGTTTTCTTGTATTGTAAACAAATGTAATCTTCCTTGTCTCTCCTGTTTTATAATGAATTCCAGTACTCAATGAGGGGTCTTTATTTACTGAAGTTGCACAAGCGGCTATTCCGCCTCGATGCAGCAGAGGGGAGAGTGTTCTGCTGTGACACATAACCATGATCCCATGTTGTCTCCCCGCGCGTGACATTTCATTACTCCTTCCTGTCCTTGGCGGCTCTAGCGTTGATCCTGTCCTTCATTTCATGCAATTATGTGTCATTTACTTCATTTAGTGGAAACAAAAAAAAATATTGAACCAGAGATCACACAAAGAGGTAGAGCGGAGTGGTGTGTGACCTGGTGAAGGAGAGAGCATTCTAATAGCGGTTGTATTGTGATGCTCATCATGGTTATTATGTGGAACCAACATACTGTATATACTACAACCCCAGAACAATGCTAAGAGCTTTCAATAAAAAGCCAGACCACACGTCAACATCAATTATTAGCATTCATAGAGAGGAGTATTATAGTACTTATATTCTTGTACATAGGGGCAGTATTATAGTAGTTACAGTATATTCTTGTACATAGGGGCAGTATTATAGTAGTTACAGTATATTCTTGTAAATAGGGGCAGTATTATAGTAGTTACAGTATATTCTTGTACATAGGGGAAGTATTATAGTAGTTATACATAATAGGCAGTATTATAGTAGTTATATTCTTGTACATAGGAGGCAGTATTATAATAGTTATATTCTTGTACATAGGGGAAGTATTAAAGTCGTTATATTCTTGTACATAATAGGCAGTATTATAGTAGTTATATTCTTGTATATACTGTAGGAAGCAGTATTATAGTCGTTATATTCATGTGCATAGGGGATGGTATTATAGTAGTTATATTCTTGTATATGGGAAGCAGTATTATAGTTGTCATATTATTGTACAGAAAGGCAGTATAATAGTAGGTTTATTCTTGCACATAGAGGGGAGCATTATAGGAATTATAGAACACAGTTCAGAAACAAGATAGTCGGCACTGCTACCCCGTTTAACCCTTTTCGTAAATGGACTTTGCTCATTAACACTATGCAGGTGTATGGTATCCCGTGCAGCCGCTAGATGTGAATTAACACTGCTACTTATTGGGTTCCCAGTCCAAGCTGACCAGCTGCGTCCCTGGAAGACCGTCCGATGTAACTCCCTGTTAATGCACCGAAGAGAATAAAGAATATTTTACACTGCGACCCGGTGAGTGACGTCCCTAATTTCTATTTCTACTGCGTTATAGTAATTATATTGTTGGACATAGAGGCAATATTATAGTATGTATGTTTTTGTTTATAGACCGTATTATAGTTGGTATTGTACATAGGAAGCAGTAAGATCTTAGTTATATTATTGTACATAGAGTACAGTCTTATAGTAGTTACATTCGTGAACATAGGGGCAAGTATTATAACCTATTCTTGTACATAGGTAGTAATATAATACTTAAAGTATTTTTTTGTACAAAGGGGGCAGTAGTTACCATATATACTCGAGTATAAGCCTAGTTTTTCAGCACGATTTTTCGTGCTGAAAACGCCCCCCTCGGCTTATACTCGAGTGAACTCTCCACCTGTCAATCCCTTCTCAGTGGTATTCAACCTGCGGACCTCGAGATGTTACAAAATTACAGCTCCCAGCATGCCCGGACAGCCATCGGCATGCTGGGAGTTGTAGTTTTGAAACATCTGGAGGTCCGCAGGTTGTAGACCACTGCTGCCTTCGTCATCATCCAGACCCCCCTTTAGTTTTCTACTCGCCTCCCCTCGGTGGTAAGGAAGGGTGAGCTGGTCTGTGACGTCCCTGCGCATTAACGTCCCGGGGCCGGCCCAGAGCGGAGAAGAGGGCCTCCCGGTGAAGATGGACAACCTGGAACGAGTAACCCTCCCCACCGGACGGTCCCTGCAGCATAGATGGCCCGGACCAGCTCACCCTTCCTTCCCACCGAGAGGAGGTGAGTAGAAAACTAAAGGGGGATCTGGATGATGATGAAGGCCGCAGTGGTCTTCAACCTGCGGACCTCCAGAAGTTTCAAAACTACAACTCCCAGCATGCCCGGACAGCCATCGGCTGTCCGGGCATGCTGGGAGTTGTAGTTTTGCAACATCTGGAGGTCCGCAGATGTTGAAGACCACTGATGATGGGATTAACAGGCGGTGATGATGTATTTCCCACCCTAGGCTTATAGTCGAGTCAATAACTTTTCCTGGGTTTTTGGGTTGAAATTAGGGGTCTCGGCTTATATTCGGGTCGGCTTATACTCGAGTATATACGGTATATTCCTATACATAGGAGGCAGTAGTTATAGTCTTGTACATAGGAGACATTATTATTGTAGTTATATTCTTCTACATAAAGGGCAGTATTATAGTATATAGAAGTAGTATTATAGATAGTATTATAGTATTTATATTCTTGAACATAAGGGGCAGAATTATAGTAGTTCTATTGTATATAGGGTCAGGATTAAAATACTGTAGTTTTATTCTTGTACATGGGAGGCAGTATTGTAGTAGTTGTGTTCTTGTACATAGGGGGCAGTATTATCGTGTTTAATTCTTGTCTTAGGGGCAGTATTATAGTAGTTATATTCTTTTACATAGGGCACAGTATTATCACAGTTTAATTCTTGTAAATAGGGCACTATTAGCATTAAATCAATTAAGTCAGCATAGGAAGGTTAGCAGACAAGAACATCTGATACATAATGGGAATGATGTTCAGGATACAAACACAATTTAACTTTCTAGAACAAATTTACTGTATTATTGTATTATTGATGTTGATATTATTGGTGTTTTAAACTTGTTCGTTCTCTCTCCCTCCTGCAGAGTATTACACTTGGCTTGGAGTCATTGCTTATGTGCAGTTGTACTTACCTTATGATATTTTGTGTTTTGCTGCTTCTGTGACTACTGCCTTAGGCTGCTGCGGCTTTAATATAAATAAGCTTATTGTCATGTATTGTGTAATATGACATAATGTAGCTGTCAGTGTAAAAATGTTTGCAAATAACCTATTATAAATGTAAAGTGGTGAATACACTTCTCATAAGGGTTAGATATTTACACATTATATTCATCTCACGTTTTGTGCCTCCAGGGAAAAGCTCCTGACATATATGTTAAATGGTGGCTTTTATGGATGCCTAGCAATGGCATCTATCACCCTTAGACTAATATGGGAGCGTGTAATAAATACATTGTGGGCTTTCTTATATAGAACAGATACCATTCCCATCCATTATATCATCGGTTTAACAGATTTGTCACTTCTAGGCGGTTTAAGTATCCATTATTAACAGATAAGCCATGAAAAATTATCAAAAAGCTAAAGAGCCCTTTTAACCGAGACCTGTGATGAATGCCATACATTGGCATCTGCCAACCATGGGCTAATATGGTATAAGTTCAATTATCTATTGTTTAAAGGTGTTATTTAACATAAGGAGACTTTACTTGCCTGCCAGACAGTAATGGACATGCTTAGAAAGGATCTGTGCTCGTCTTGGGGCTAAATGGCTGTGTTGTGAGTCCACCATAACACTGCTGCTTTCTTTTAACAAAATAAGAATTGCAAGACCAGCCACCAAACACAGGTACAAACACTATATTTTAAACTACACTAACTTTACAGCCCCTGTAGTACAGTCAAATAAAAGCGGTCCTGAAATACCCCTTTAACCCCTTTCTGACCTATGACATACCTGTATGTCATGGGTGGCAAGGTGTTCCCGACCCATGACATACAGGTACGTCATGAACATTTTTGCCGCTACTCGCAGCATCCCGCAGCGCCCGGAAAGATGGTGGCTATCACTGATAGCCAGCCATCTTACCATGCGACCACGGGGGGTTTCATCCCCTACCCCCCCCCAGCGATCGCTGCTATCAGCTAGTCAAATCTGACTAGCTGATAGCAGCGTTTCGGTATCAGAATACTTAGCAGCGCGGTGTGTGAGTCCCGATCACGGGGATCGGGACACACACCGCTCTGCTAAGTGTCCCTGACCCGTCCCCCGGCGTCACTTACCCAGCCATGCGATGTCCCAAGTGGTCCCGGCGTCCTCCAGGCGGTCTCGGCAGCGCTGCGTCCCGGAGGTGAGTTTCCGGCAGCAGTGAGATCGCCGTAAAGCGATCTCACTGCTGCCTCTGGGAGTTTCAAAACTGCAACTCCCAGCATGCCCAGACAGCCTTTTGCTTTCTGGGCATGCTGGGATTTGTAGTTTTGCAACATCTGGAGGTCCTCAGTTTGGAGACCACTGTATAATGGTCTCCAATCTGTGCTCTTCCAGATGTTGCAAAACTACAAATCTCAGCATGCTCAGTCTGTCCAGGCATGCTGGGAGTTGTAGTTCTCTAACATCTGGAAGAGCACAGATTGGAGACCATTATACAGTGGTCTCCAAACT
Source organism: Hyla sarda (assembly GCF_029499605.1). Classification (NCBI taxonomy): domain Eukaryota; kingdom Metazoa; phylum Chordata; class Amphibia; order Anura; family Hylidae; genus Hyla; species Hyla sarda. The sequence continues at coordinate 130,027,749 of NC_079194.1, read as the reverse complement.
GTGGACCTTTAGATGTTGCAAAACTACAACTCCCAGCATGCCCAGACTGCCCAAGCATGCTGGAAGTTGTAGTTCGGCAACATCTGATCCTTCAGATATTGCCGAACTACAACTTCCAGCATGCCTGGGCATGCTGGGAGTTGTAGTTTTGCAACAACTGAAGGCACACTAGTTGGGAAACATTGTCCGTTTCCTACCTCAGTGCCTCCAGCTGTTGCAATTGTTGCAAAACTATATCTCCCAGCATGCACTGACAGACCATGCATGCTGGGAGTTGTAGTTTTGCAACAGCTGGAGGCACACTGGTTTGGAAACACTAAGTTTGGTTGCAAAACACTTGAAAGTTTATTACTTAACTTAGTGTTTCCAAACCAGTGTTCCTCCAGCTGTTGCAAAACTACAACTCCCAGCATGCACGGACAGCCAAAGGGCATGCTCGGAGTTTGCAACAGCTGGATGTTTGCCCCCTCCCCCCAATGTGAATGTACAGGGTACACTCACATGGGCGGAGGTTTACAGTGAGTGCTGCAAGTTTGAGATGGCGCGAATTTTGCGCTGCAGCTCAAACTTCCAGCGGCAAACTTGCTGTGAACCTCTGCCCATGTGACTGTACCCTAAAAACACTACACTACACTAACACTAACCTAAAATAAAAAGTAAAAAACACTACATATACACATATCCCTACACAGCCCCCCCTCCCCAAAAAAATGAAAAACGTCTGGTACGCTACTGTTTCCAAAACGGAGCCTCCAGCTGTTGCAAAATAATAACTCACAGTATTGCCGGACAGCCATTGACTGTCCAGGCATGCTGGGAGTTTTGCAACAGCTGGAGGCACCCTGTTTGGGAATCATTGGCATAGAATACCCCTATGTCCACCCCTATGCAAATCCCTAATTCAGGCCTCAAATGCGCATGGCGCTCTCTCACTTTGGAGCCCTGTCGTATTTCAGGGCAACAGTTTTGGGACACATATGGGGTATCGCCGTACTCGGGAGAAATTGCCTTACAAATTTTGGGGGGCTTTTTCTTCTTTAACCCCTTATGAAAAGGTGAAGTTGGGGTCTACACCAGCATGTTAGTGTAAAAAAATAAATTTTTTACACTGACATGCTGGTGTTGCCCTATACTTTTCATTTTCACAAGAGGTAAAAGGGAAAAAAGACCCTCTAAATTTGTAATGCAATTTCTCCCGAGTACGGAGATACCCCATATGTGGGCGCAAAGTGCTCTGGGGGCGCGCAACAAGGCCCAGAAGGGAGAGTGCGCCATGTACATTTGAGGTGATTTGCACAGGGGTGGCTGATTGTTACAGCAGTTCTGACAAACGCAAAACAATAAATATCCATATGTGACCCCATTTTGGAAACTACACCCCTCACGGAATGTAATAAGGGGTGCAGTGAGCATTTACACCCCACTGGTGTATGACAGATTTTTGGAACAGTGGTCTGTGAAAATGAAAAATAAAATTTTTGATTTGCTCAGTCCACTGTTTCAAATATCTGTCAAACGCCAGTGGGGTGTAAATGCTCACTGCACCCCTTATTAAATTCCATGAGGGGTATAGTTTCCAAAATGGGGTCACATGTGAGGGGGGGTCCACTGTTCTGGCACCATAGGGGCTTAATAAATGGGACATGCCCCCCAAAAACCCTTTCAGAAAAACTCACTCTCCAAAATCCCATTGTCGCTCCTTCCCTTCTGAGCCCTCTACTGCGCCCGCCGAACAATTTACATACACATATGAGGTATTTCCTTACTCGAGAGAAATTGGGTTACAAATTTTAGGGTGATTTCTCTCCTTTTACCCCTTGTAAAAATTCAAAAATTGGGTCTACAAGAAAATGCGAGTGTAAAAAATGAAGATTTAGAATTTTCTCCTTCACTTTGCTGCTATTCCTGTGAAACACCTAAAGGGTTAAAACACTTACTGAATGTCATTTTGAATACTTTGGGGGGTGCAGTTTTTATAATGGGGTCATTTATGGGGTATTTCTAATATGAAGACCCTTAAAATCCACTTCCAACCTGAACTGGGCCCTGAAAAATTACGATTTTGAAAATCTTGAGAAAAATTGGAAAATTGCTGCGGAACTTTGAAGCCCTCTGGTGTCTTCCAAAAGTAAAAACTTGTCAATTTTTTTTATGCAAACACAAAGTAGATATATTGTATATGTGAATCAATATGTAATTTATTTGTAATATCCATTTTCCTTTCAAGCAGAGACTTTCAAAGTTAGAAAAATGCAAAATTTTCAAAATTTTCATGAAATTTTTAGATTTTTTACCAAGAAAGGATGCAAATATCAGTGAAATTTTACCAATAACATAAAGTAGAATATGTCACGAAAAAACAATCTCGGAATCAGAATGATAAGTAAAAGCATTCCAGAGTTATTAATGTTTAAAGTGACAGTGGTCAGATTTTCAAAAAATTCCCAGGTTCTGAAGGGGAAAATGTGCTGGGCCATGAAGGGGTTAAAGGATGGCGTTGGATGGAATAACAAGCCTACTATGCTATTCCATCTTTTTTTTTTGTTCCTAACTGGTGGCCCTCTAGCTGTTGCAAAACTAACACCAAGCATACCCGGACAGCCGTTGGCTGTCTAGGCATGCTGGGCGTAATTTTTTTCATCAGTATGCTGGGAGTTTCAGCTTTGCAACAACCGGAGGCACACTGGTCATGAAACCCTGCCGTAGGCGAACATAAACTGGCCAGACAGAGAAAGCACACTGTTTAGACCCTTACCTCTCAATGGACTTGTTGAGTATGTTGGGAACTTTCCTGATGTTTGCGTTCAGACGAGCGGATTTACAGCCTGTTTTACGCTGCGGATCCACCGCTGAAGGACCTATGTATGCTGCCTTTACATGTGCCTGCTTGGAGCGGCAATACGCCGCTACGTGCAGACACACTGAAGCAATGTGCGAGTCGCCGCGCATGTGCAGTGTACTCGCACACATTGCAGCAGCTCCCCCTGCTCTATGAGCTAGGCTGAGAGTTGCTGCCATGTGTGAGTATACGGCGCATGCGCCCGGCGACTCGCACATCTCAGTGTGTCTGCTCGTAGCGGCGTATTGCCGCTCCAAGCAGGCACATGTAAAGGCACCATGCAGAGGTCCTTCCGCGGCAGATCCGCAGCGTAAAATACGCTGTAAATCCACTTGTCTGAATGTACCCAAACTTAGGAAAAAGACAAATCTGTCACTGGCCGAGGCGGGACATCGCTGCGGCCAGTGATACGCTGACGGCTCTGTGACATTCCCATCCCCAGGAAGCAGCAAGAGGACCATGAGGGTGGTACCGGAGCAATGGGGAAACGTAGGAAGGTGAGTGAAAGTTTATTTTGTTTATTTTGCAGCCCGCGCACAAGGATAGTACAGCGCATTTGGGGGGGGGGGGAGAAGCAGCGCTAGCGGGTCACATATGATTAGTTCCCCGATGTGGGGACAGCGCAGCGCTGGGCTGATAAACCAGGGTGGAGAAGCAGCTGCCACGGGTCACAGGATGGGGGGGGGGGAGGGGGTTGAAAATACCGTTAAATACTGTGGAACTGCCATAACTTACAAAAATACTGTGATACACATTTTTGGTCAAACCGCCCAGCTCTAATATATATACACAATATCAATCACAGGAATATAATAAAAGCATCTCTATTGCAATGTAGTATCCTAGCCATCTTAGTGAGCGCTGTTGATAACAGTCCTACACTTTGGCTCTCGTATCTCAACTTCATTATGGCATTGCTTGGTGACAGATTCCCTTTGACTGCACCTTTCTATTCTTATGCTATTTGCAGTGAGCGAATCAGTTGCACACGATGCTAAAGCCGCCAATTTCCCTTCACTGACTCCATAATGTTATCAAATGCTTGGCAGCTCATTAAATAACAATGTCCATTACATAACGGCAGTGTATGTCCCAGGCTGTAGATGCTTCCTTCTAATAAAGACATTCCATTAAAAAAAGACTCCATTTTCCTCCCGTGTCCCAAGGTTTTTCTTTTTGGTTGCGTTTTTCTCATTACAGGAAGATTAGAAATAATTGTAGCGAGGCATGGCGTCCAGATGAAGGCTGAGCTTCCAAGTCCATTAATCAGGCAGAAACCCCACCTGAGCGGGAACTGGCAGGGCGCCCTTATCCAGCTGTCACTTCAAGTGAGGTGACAGCGGCCCAGCTCAATGTGGCTTCGTAACAGCTTTATAATCATATTAATCACGTTGACGGACAAGATATTGGACTCAGTGAAGATAATTACACCAGTCAAAATTTGAATGCCAAATGCATCCTTGTCCATACGCCATTAATGGATCACACTTGGAATGAGGCTTATTGAGATTGTACTGCCCTGCTCTTGGGAGGACCTCGCGCTGATTTACGACTGGCTCACGTTGTCAGTATTATTGATCTGATCTACGGTGGGACCTACCGAATAATGTCAGTATTATAAGATCTCGGTAGGACCTACCAGATATGTCAGTCTGATTGATCACACACGATGGTGACCCATGTGCGGACCTCCTAAAATTTGTGGGAGGAGATTATGCACAATGAGACCACTAATTATATGTAAATCATCCCTGTGGGCAACTCCTTGAATATAGGATTAGTCCCCCCCCCCCCCCCACAGGATGACTCCCATATGAATGTTGTGTCTATTCCGCTATGCTGGGTGGTCATTACCTCATTGTGACATCATGACCTACAGTCACCAGGAATTTAATATATGTGATCTTATGAACTGCTTAAATATCTATAATGTAGTTCATATCTCTGAGCCTGACTATTTACCCAGAATATTTAATAGCTCATTGATTTACGCTATGGTGGTATGTTTTGCAATATGAAATAACACAGGTATTATTTACTATGCAGATTTATTGATTATGAGTAATAAACAAAAGGAGTATATAAAGACAAAGGTTATACATATATGTATCTTAAATCAATATGACACATATAGAACACTATTTAATATATAAGCGCAATGACTGCATATATGAAGCGTATAAAATAAGAAATGTATACAACATATATAGAAGCATGCTAAGCTTATGCAGATAGTAGCTATATATAGGCTACAGAATTACAGTAGCTACAAGACACCAGTCACCACACGGTCAGCAAATCAAATCTATGGCATCACTCCCCGAGAGAATATTATACCAAGATGAATACAGAACGGACATCCCCCCCACCCCCCACCCCCCCTACTCTTCAGATATAGGAAATACAAGTGACACAATCGTTAACACTATTGGGGAATATAAGTGACACAAATGTTAACACAAGTGCATCTGCCTAACCCCACACACACACAACCGGAACAACAATTTAGATACAGCCGATTTTTGCGATATAGCGATACGGCCCCCTGGGAAAACTTGCGATTATCTGCTTGGGCCGGCTCACGTGTGCTGCTGCGGGCGGGGGACGGCCAGAGCAGGTAAAAACAAATTTGAATACTAAAAGTCAGTGTTTCCCAACCAGGGGGCCTCCAGTTGTTGTAAAACTACCAGCATGCCCGGACCGGAAAAGGCTGTCCGGGCATAGTAGTTGCACAACAGCTGGAGGCACCCTGGTTGAAAAACACTGAGCTAAGTTCAAGGGCGCAGGAAAAAAAAAAAAAAACTTCTGCTAACCTACTCCCGGTCCCTGCAGATGCCATTTCCCTCCGGTGTCTCTTCTCTTCACCATTCAACTTGTAGGACCTTTCCCTTTTCAGCCAATCACTGGCCGCAGCGATGTCATGTGTCAAGCCAGTGATTGGCTGATGGGGAAAGGTCTTTTTTGGCAGCAAACACACTAGGTTTCCCGGATCCGGTGGGAGATTTGAAAACCGCCCGGGAAACCCAGTGTATTGCTGCAGTACAAAATGTGAGGGGGGGATTGTGACAGGGAGGGAATGTGACATGGAAGGAAGATTGTGACAGGGGGGAATGTGACGAGAGGGGGAGAATGTGGCAGGGGGAGGGGGGAATGTGACAGGGGGAAAATGTGATGGGAGAAGATGTGACCATGAGCGGAGAATATGACAGGGGAGAAATAGAAATTAAATTGGGGAGATGTGAAATGGGCGGTGGGCAGAAAATGGGTGGATAGTTATATAATGGAGGAGATTGGACATGAAATTGCAGGATTTCACCATATTTCATCGCATATCGAAATCACAATATTTGGGTCCATAATTGCAATCGCACATTTTCCCCATATTGTGCAGCCCAAATATATATATATATATATATATATATATATAATGGTACTAAATTTGACAGGATATTTTTATTTATGACAAATAAGGTAGAGCAGGATCGGCAACTATGCTAAATGTATAATGTTAATGCATTAATACTCATAGGCCACGCCTCCTTTCTCTGCAGAAGAAAGTTGGATGATCGCTATATACTAAAACCTACTACAATCTCTAAATGGAGATTTAATATATCTATTTGCTATCTTAATTTCCACAATGACATCTACATCTTAACTCTGATTCTTCCAATTGTTTCATGATCCATTGTATTCAAAATAAAATACTAAAGCTGTCACGTTGTTATATTCAAATTTTCAGGAGGAGCTTAGCAGATGAATATATCATTTTAGTAGGAAAAGTTTCAGGATAACTTGGAAACTTAGCCTAAAACGTAGCGTCAATGTAATATTTGAAGAGAAAAGCCTGTACCTGAATTTCCCTGAAAGATGGGGCTATGTCCAATGAACTGACTAATGTAGATACACTTGTGAATTTAGTCATGTTAACCTCTGCTCATTAGGTGTCTTGACACATTTCCCTGTATGATTGTATACAGTGGTCCCTCAACATATGATGGTAATCCGTTCCAAATGGACCATCGTTTGTTGAAACCATCGTATATTGAGGGATCCGTACATGCAATGTAAAGTATAGGACAGTGGTCTACAACCTGCGTACCTCCAGATGTTGCAAAACTACAACACCCAGCATGCCGGTATGCTGGGAGTTGTAGTTTTGCAAAATCTGGAGGTCCGCATGTTGAAAACCATTGGTAGAGGAAGTTGTACTCACCTGTGCCCGCTGCTCCGGACCGTCACCGCTCATCACTGCTGCCCTGGATGTCGCCTTCCATCGCTGTCGCCGTGTCCCCATTGTGTCCCCGGCGCTCCGGCAAGGCCTCTGCTTCCCCGGCATTCTTGCTCTCCGTCGCCGCTCTCCGTCGCTGCCATCACGTCGCTACGCACGCCACTCCTATTGGATGAAGGGACGGAGTGTGCAGCGACGTGATGACGACAATGGAGAGCGCCGACGATGCAGGGGATTTCGCAGAGGACGCGCCAGAGCCCCGAGGACAGGTAAGTGATCATCAGCGGACCACACGGGGCACTGTAAACGGCTATTCGGTGGCAGCTGAAGCAGTCTGCGCTGCTGGATAGCAGTTTATACGATGGCCCTGACATACAAAAGTGTCGTATGTTGATGCTGCCTTCAACATGTGATGGCCTCTGAGAGGCCATCGTATGTTGAAATGATCGTATGTCGGGGCCATCGTAGGTCGGGGGGTCACTGTGCACAGATACAATGCATTTAGAACATATTTAGACCCTTCCAAAAAAAATTCACATTTTATGTTGTGGCCTGGTGCTCAAGATTTTCTCCGTCATTCTGCTCTCAATACCGCATAATGTGAAAAAACAAAATGTTACAAGTTTTTGCCAATTTATTGAAAAGGAAAAATTAAAACATTGCATTGACATAGGCATTCAGACCCTTTACTTAGTTAAAGCACCTTTGGCAGAGATGACAGCCTTCAGTCTTCTCTGGTATGTTGCTTGGGTTCTGCCATTCTTTTCTGCAGATCCTCTCAATGGAAACTGTCAGTGGAAGCCATTTTCAGGTCTCTCCGGAGATGTTCAATTGTGTTTAAAGGGGTACTCCGCTAGAAAGCTTTTTTTTCTTATTAACTGTTGCCAGAAAGTGAAACATTTGTAAATTACTTCTATTAAAAAATCTTAATCCTTCCAGTACTTATCAGCTCCTGTATGATCCACAGGAAGTTATTTTCTTTTTTAATTTTCTTTCTGTCTGATCACAGTGCTCTCTGCTGACACCTCTGTCCATGTCAGGATCTGTCCAGAGCAGGAGAAAATCCCCATAGCAAACCTATCCTGCCTTGGACAGCTCCTGACATGGACAGAGGTATCAGCAGAGAGCACTGTGGTCAGACAGAAAGGAAATTCAATAAGAATAAGAAAGGAACTGTGGATCATACAGCAGCTGATAAGTACAGGAAGTGTTTTCCAGTGGAGTACCCCTTTAAATGGGCATTCTCACTAAAACAAATTTTTGCTATTGCACTCCTTATGGTAAATAAAACATGTTTATTATATACTTAGTTTAAAAAAAATTATGTTTTCTGTTTTATTTGTGCTTAAAAAAGCTAAAGAGCACATTTTTCCAATTAACATCATATGGCAGTTAAGTGTGGGAGGAGCTATGATTGGATGAGACTGGACCCCCCCCCTCAGCACTCCAGGCTGCACTTCCTGTGTTTGGACTTCGGTCCAAAGTCTGTGTATGATATGGAGAAAAATGTGTTCTTTAGCTTTTTTAAGCACAAATAAAACATAGAAAACTTTTTAAACAAAGTATATTAGAAATATTTTTTATTTACCATAAGGAGTGCAAAAGCAAAAATGTTTTTAATGAGAGTGCCCATTTAAAATCAGGGCTCTGGCTGGGCCACTCAAGGACATTCACAGTTAAGCCAGTTCTGTGTTGCCTTGGCTGCTTACTTAGGATCATTTGGGGAGATTTATCAAAATCTGTGCAGAATATTTGGTGCAGTTGCCCATAGCAACCAATCAAAGCACTTCTTTTAGTTTTCACAGGACTTGAAAGAAGCGATCTGATTGGTTGCTATGGGCAACTGCACCAAATCTTCCCCTGCACAGGTTTGATTGTCTTGTTGTCTTGTTGAAAGGTGAACCTCTTTGCCCAGTCTGAGGTCCACAGAACTTGAGATCAGGTTTTCATTAAGACTATCTCTGTACTTTGCTCCATTCTGCTTTCCCTCAACCCTGACCAGTGTCCCTGTCCCAGATGCTGAAAAACACCCCCACAGCATGATGCTGCCACCACCGTTCTTCACTGTAGAGCTGTATTGGTCAGATGATGGGCAGTGACTGGTTTCCAACAGACATGATGCATTGAAAAAGTTTCTTCAGAACAGAGAATCTTGTCCTTTAGGCATTTTGTTGTAAACTCCAGGTGGGCTTCCAAGCTGGTTTACCTAAGACTTTCATGTGTGGAACTGTCATCTTATCTGCTGTATCTAAGCAGATGATTTTTGTGATACTGTCTATTTAAGCCTATCATGTGACTTTAAAGGGGTACTCCACTGGCCAGCGTTCGGAACATTTAGTTCCGAATGCTGTTTGCGCGCTTGGGGGGGGGGGGGGTCGAACGCGCCCCCTTGTGATGTCAGGCCATGCCACTTAACACAAGTCAATGGGAGGGGGCGTGGCGGCCACCACTCCCCCTTCCATAAACTTGCATTGAGGGGCATAGCCTAACGGCATGAGGGGGGCGTGGCCGACCCCCGTAGCACGCACATAGCGTTCGGACCTTAATGTTCTGAACGTTGGCCAATGGAGTACCACTTTAAAGGGGTACTCCGACCCTGAGATCTTATCCCCTATCCAAAGGATAGAGGATAAGATGTCTCACCGCAGGGGTCCCCTGCAATCTTGTATTCGCCACCCACCTGTTTGAGCTGCACGCCGCGGTGCCAGCTCACAAACAGCCGGGTGGCGACCACGGGGCCGGAGTATAGTGACGTATTGACTCCGCCCCCGTGTGATGTCACCCCTGCCCCCGCTATGCAAGTCTATGGGAGGGGGCGTGACGGCCATCACGCCCCCTCCCATAGACTTGCATAGCGGGGGCGGGGTGACGTCATGATACTCCGGCACTGCGGCATGCAGCTCAAACAGGTGGGTGGCGAATACAAGATTGCGGGGGTCCCCAGCGGTGGGACCCCCGCGGTGAGACATCTTATCCTCTATCCTTTGGATACTGGATAAGATGTCTCAGGGCCGGAGTACCCCTTTAACTTATGATAAATGCTAGATGATAGGCAGGGATAGTGGGACCCATATACAGCCATTTCACTGTTCATTACTCATATGTTAACATCAACACAACAATTACCATTCTGACTGCAGCTGCGGTAACATTGCGGGGTCATCTCGCCTATTACTGGCTAATATGATATTGGAACCGATTAGATACAAGTTCTCTCCAAAAGGTGAAATCAATGAGTCAGCTTCTGGAGGGGGTGTTTGAATTAAAGGTGTTTAGAACGTGTTCCTCTCAAGGCAAAAATCAATAGGTTTTCTGCGAGAAAGCAGAAGAGATGGAGCTGGGACGATTACATTTCTCTTCCCCAGGGGAGCTACGAATAAGGGAGAACTCCAATTTGGCTGCTGCACTGTTTGCAAAATCTCTTGAACAAATCTTAGTTGCTGGGAGTTATCCGTAGTAATTTACAGCTGAACTAGTGAACACAGTGTGAGCTCTATTGGATGTCTTGTCCTGCTCTAGTCTACACCTCACTTTTTACTACCCTTCCTGTTACTATTTCTACTGAGAAACATATGAAAGTCAATATGATATATAGGAAAAGTGTAGAAAAAGAAAAGAGAGGAGGGAGGGGATTCATAGATGAATAGATAGCAACAAAGACATGAGTCCATCCAGTTTGGCTTTTTACCCAGAAGATGGTAAACCCATTAGGAAGTCAAAACTAATTTTTCTCAACACTAAAAAAATTACTTTCGACCTCAGATATGACAATGAGAATATATTCCTGGGTCAATTAATTACCTGATTAGAGGGGTACTCTAGGGGGGGGAGATAATTTTTTTTTTTTTAAAGCAACTGGTACCAAAAAAATTGTGCAAATTTAGTAAATGACTACTATTTAAAAACCTCAAGCTTTTCAGTACTCAAGCTGTTATATTAGAGCCCTGCACGGGACTGTTTTTTTTCAATCCCGCTCCTGATGATTTTTTTGACCAATCCCGCCTGCTCCCGCAGGGTTTTTGCTTCACTTTCGCCCGCTCCCGCAAGATTTATGTCCAATTCCACCTGCTAAAATATGTGTCCAATCCCACCCGCTCCTGCTAACATAGGAATGTACAGACACTAGTGTGCAATGCTCTGCACATACCCCCCCCCCCAAATGTGTATAACAGTGTGTGTACATATTCCTTTACAGGTGGGGTATGTGCAGAGCATTGCACTCTAGTCTGTACACTGTTATACACAAGGGTGGGTATGTGCACTGCAGAGCATTGCACCCTAGTGTCTGTAGTACAGACAGACACTAGGGTGCAATGCTCCTTACATACCCCTATGTGTACAGCAGTGTGTGTGCAGTTTCACTGAAGAGTCCTGCTATACACATGGGGGAATGTGCAGACCAATGCACCCCAGTGTCTGTAGAAGACCCTAGGGTTCAATGCTCTGCAATGCACTTACCACAATGTGAATAGCAGGGCAAAGGCCCTGGGAGGATCACCAACCAATGCAGTCAGTCTACTCTGCACTCACATACCCGGCTGGGCCCACAGCACACTGTGAATTTGCATTAACCTTGGTGGCAGTGTGTTGTGTGCATGCATTACTTAAGCACGAGTCCGCTCTTACATACCTGGCCCGGTGGCAGGTGAGGATGGAGGATGGGACGGGTGGCGAAGAACAGATGATCCTCCTGGGCAGGCTGAGCTGGCTCTGCAAAATGGCTGTGGGGAGGAGACAAGACTGGGAGGAGCAGCATGATGATCTTCTGGAGGTGCCTGCCTGCTGCGCTGCTGGTGACTGGTGGTAAGCTCTGGCAGTGAAGGGAGGGGTTAACTGGGAGTTACTCCGAAGTCCAAACTTATTTTATTGAGGCTGCCGCGGCGGTGCAGGATTTTGCTGGACCCACAGGCATAGCGCCTGACTGCCCGCGCCCGCCCGCAGCAGCCTCCTGTAATCGACACAATTTAAACTCCTTGGTAATACACATCACAAAGCTCACCTATTCTCAAACTGGTTTATTGAACATAACATTGTGTTCACTTTACTCCAATGACCCCCCACAGTCACCAGATCTCAATAGAGCATTGTCGGGATGTCATGGAACGGAAGATTCACATCACAGGTATGGAGCCGACAAATTTGCAGCAGCTGTGTGATGCCATCATTTCCATATCGACCAAAATCTCAGAGGAATGTTTTCAGCACCTTGTAGAAAGCCATGTAGAAATACCATGGAGAATGAAGGAAGTTATGAAGGGAAAATAAATCCAACTCCGTACTAGGTGTACCTAATAACGTGACCAGTGAGTGTATATTGATGGATATGCAAAGATGGGATTGGCCGCCCAAGGGTCAAACATTGCCATTTTCTTTTTAGAATTGATGGGGACAAAAATACATTGGTGGGGGCTCAGGTACCAGAAAAGGACCCTATTTATGTGTGGGGTTTGCACCATTATTCTACCTCTAGCTGAGTAGTTACAGGCATCTCTCATATACTATTGTATAAAAATTTTGGACAAAATGACGTCTTATAGACGACCAAAAGAAGCATATCAACAGGACGGGGGATTCGTGCTGACAGCTAGCAGAGGCTTTCTGTAATTATGAATTAATGGGTCCTTAGCAAATGCTATTAGGATTCTTTCGTATTCCCTATGAATTATAAATGAATCAAATCATTTCTGTATCCCCATGAGTCGATTAAGAACCCATTCAAACTTTGCTGCTTCCATTATACTCTCTAATCTTCGGATTAAGGTAATAGCTGACGTGCTATGGGCTCTTATTGTATGTTCTCTGCAGCACACCTTCGATGGGAAAGAATAAGTCACTGCAATCAGGCTGTAAGACGGAGACAAGAGGGGATTCTGACCCAGACCTTTTCAGTGCTATTGAACCAGGATTTTCGAGTGTCTGCCTCAGCCGTGGCCAGATGTACAGTTTACACAGTGAAAGAGGAGGAGGTGACCTTTTCCTTTAAAGTGTCCTTGTTTTTTTTTTTTTTTTTTTACTTCTGATATCAAAAACTTTTATTGTTTGTAGTCTGGTTGTATAGATCCCACCGATTGCTAGAATGAGCGCTTCTTTCCCTGGCTTGCTGCTCTCTTCATCTCACTAAATGAACATAGTCCACTAAAAGAACCATAGTCTTACTTTAGAATCCGTCTACTGCAGCAAGATGGGGAGAGCAGTGAATCGTGGAGAGAAACACTTAGCCGTGCACTTCTCTAAGCTTGTTCTAGTGATCAGTGTGGGTCGCAACACCCAAACCTTGACCGGTGAAAACTTTTGACTTGTATCAGTGAGCAGTCAAAACTTTTTTCAAATGACAGGGACCATAATGAGAAAAATAAAATTGCATTAGTAGATCCTGAGAAAATGCACTTTATAGCATAAATGTTGCCCCCTTTTGTACAAGACTATACAGTGGGGATCAAAAGTTTGGGCACCCGAGGTAAAGGACAACTGTAGTGGTACCGTTTTACATATGCCCGTGCCCGAGCCTCAAAAATAAAAATAAACTCATACATACCTTCCTATGAGCCCCCGTTGGTCCGGCACAGGCCTCACGGTCTGGCAGTGCTGACGTCATTTCACTTCCTGGGGACGGGGACGCCACAGAGCCATCGGTGTATCACCGGCCGTGGCGATGTCCCGCCTCAGCTGGTGATAGGCTGAGCCGACTGTCATGTAAGAAGCCGGCCAGAGCTCCTTACATGACAGTCGGCTCAGCCTATCACCAGCCAGGGCGGGACATTGCCACGACAGTGATACGCCGATGGCTCTGCGGCGTCCCAGTCCCCAGGAAGTGGAATGACGTCAGCACTGCCGGACCGTGAGGCCTGTGCCGGACCAACGGGGGCTCGTAGGAACGTATGTATGAGTTTATTTTGTTTATTTTTGAGGCACGGGCATATGTAAAACAGTACCACTACAGTTGTCCTTTAATGTGCATAAAGAAGCCAAGGAAAAATCTCCAAAAGGCATCAAATTACAGATTAGACATTCTTATAATATGTCAACAAAAGTTAGATTTTATTTCCATCGTTTACACTTTCAAAATAACAGAAAACAAAAAAGTGGCATCTGCAAAAGTTTGGGCACCCTGCTGAATTTATAGCATGCACTGCCCCCTTTGCAAAGCTGAGACCTGCCAGTGTCATGGATTGTTCTCAATCATCATCTGGGAAGACCAGGTGATATCAATCTCAAAGTTTTTAAATGCCCAGACTCATCTGACCTTGCCCCAACAATCAGCACCATGGGTTCTTCTAAGCAGTTGTCTAGAAATCTGAAACTGAAAATAGTTGACACTCACAAAGCTAGAGAAGGCTATAAGAAGATAGCAAAACTTTTTCAGATGTCAATATCCTCTGTTCAGAATGTAATTAAGAAATGGCAGTCATCAGGAACAGTGGAAGTTAAAACAAGATCTGGAAGACCAAGAAAAATATCAGACAGAACAGCTCGCAGGATTGTGAGAAAAACAATTCAAAACCCACGTTTGACTGCACAATCCCTCCAGAAAGATCTGGCAGACACTGGAGTTGTGGTACACTATTCCACTATAAAGATATACTTGTACAAATATGGTCTTCATGGGAGAGTCATCAGAAGAAAACCTCTTCTACGTCCTCACCACAAAAATCAGCGTTTGAACTTTGCAAATGAACATATAGACAAGCCTGATGCATTTTGGAAACAAGTTCTGTGGACCGATGAGGTTAAAATTTAACTTTTTGCCTGGAATGAGCAAAGGTACGTTTGGAGAAGAAGGGGAACAGAATTTAATGAAAAGAACATCTGTCCAACTGTTAAGCATGGGGGTGGATCAATCATGCTTTGGGGTTGTATTGCAGCCAGTGGCACAGGGAACATCTCACGAGTAGAAGTAAAAATGGATTCCATAAAATTTCAGCAAATTTTGGATGCTAACTTGATGCCATATGTGAAAAAGCTGAAGTTAAAGAGAGGATGGCTTCTAAAAAATGGATAATGATCCTAAACACACCTCGAAATCCACGGGAGATTACATCAAGAGGCGTAAACTGAAGGTTTTGCCATGGCCTTCACAATCTCCTGACCTCAACATAATTGAAAATCTATGGATAGACCTTAAAAGAGCAGTGCGTGACAGACAGCCCAAAAATCTCAAAGAACTGGAAGACTTTTGTAAGGAAGAATGGGCAGAGATACCTCAAACAAGAATTGAAAGACTCTTGGCTGGCTACAAAAAGCGTTTACAAGCTGTGATACTTGCCAAAGGGGGCAGTACAAGATATTAACTCTGCAGGGTGCCCAAACTTTTGCAGACGCCAATTTTTGTTTTGTTTTCTGTTATTTTGAAAGTGTAAATGATGGAAATAAAATCTAACTTTTGTTGACATATTATAAGAATGTCTAATCTGTAATTTGATGGCTTTTGGAGATTTTTTCATCTTTCCTTGGCTTCTTTATGCACATTAATACAAATTTTTACCTGGGGTGCCCAAACTTTTGATCCCCACTGTAACTACTATAACACTGCTACCATGTACGAGAATATAACTACTGTAATGCTGCCCCTATGGACAAAAATATAACCTGCCCTCTATGTTCAAGAATATAATTACAATAATACTGCCTCCTGTGTACAAAAATATAACTACTATAATACTGCCCCCCTTTGTACAAGAATATAACTACTATAATACTGCCCTCTATGTTCAAGTATATAATTACAATAATACTGCCCCTTATGTACAAAAATATAATTACTATAATACTTCCATTAATAAGAATATAACTACTATAATACTGTCCCTATGTTCAAGAGCACAACTATAATACTGCCTCCTATGTACAAGAAAATACTTACTATAATACTGCACCATATATGCAAGAACATAACTACTATAATACTGCCCAAATGTACAATAATATAACTACTATTATACTGCCTCCTATGTACACGGATATAACTACAATAATACTGCCCTCTGTGGCTTTTTTTTTTTTTTAGTAGAAATTTCCAGGATTGAAAATAAGTTCCTTTAATCTGAATTGGGTTGTTTCAAAAAGCGCATGGATATCTGCAAGTTGTAGTCAGAAAGATGGGACAGTGTCATGTATATCTGCAACAAAATTTGGCATGTGTAAATCCACTAATGCTGCCCACTGTATGTAAGAATAATACTACCACTGCAGCATTCTCCTATATAACCAGAATTTCTCATTGTTTTATGACCGCCTTCCAATGATCTCTCTTGATTGTTTTCCTTATGAAGTGGGAATTTCAGTAGTATGTTATAATTTTTCTTGTTTTCTTCCTTTTTTTTCCCCAGCAGCATTTTAAGATGGAAATTACCTAGCGGTCTATAATTGTCTGGTATCATGTGAATGTTCCCACAGTGACGGTAGGATGTTGGGGGATTGTTCTTCGAACACTCAGGTTTTTTCAGGAATCTCGGAAGCTCGACCTCGCCGGAGCAGTCAGGTGAATGTGAAGCAGATGTCAGCGCTGCGTGTGTGTGACAAGGGCAGGGAAATGTCACAAGGTGGCTCCATACAGAGGTCGGTGCTGGGGGGATGCCAGTGTGCTGGAGCTCTGAGAGATGAGCAGAGCTATAATTTACAGATTGCCGGTTTGCTGGTTAATTGGTAGTTTGCAATAGAAGATAAACAGAGCTCAATGCAAACAAACATTCTCCATAGAACATCAGCCTCAGTATGAGATGATGAGTGTAGACTGAGGGATAAGAAGAACGATGATACCCAGCACTCACTAGTGCTGCACAGTGAAGATTTATTGTGCCATAGTGTGATACAAGGACGCGTTTCGGTGTGGGAGCCTTCCTTAGCTGTCTCCCTATAGGCTGACAATCCCAGCCACATTTCATCTTCAATGCCCTTGCTGATGGAAGGAGGTTTTCACTCAAAATCTCACGATACATGGCCCCATTCATTCTTTCGTTTACACGGATCAGTCGTCCTGGTCCCTTAGCAGAAAAACAGCCCCAAAGCATGATGTTTCCACCCCCATGCTTCACAGTAGATATGGTGTTCTTTGGATGCAACTCAGCATTCTTTCTCCTCCAAACATGACGAGTTGAGTTTTTACCAAAAAGTTCTACTTTGGTTTCATCTGACCATATGACATTCTCCCAATCCTCTTCTGGATAATCCAAATGCTCTCTAGCAAACTTCAGATGGGCCTGGACATGTACTGGCTTAAGCAGGGGGACACGTCTGGCACTGCATGATTTGAGTCCCTGGCGGCGTAGTGTGTTTCTGATGGTAGCCTTTGTTACTTTGGTCCCAGCTCTCTGCAGGTCATTCAAGTCCCCCGGTGTGGTTCTGGGATTTTTGCTCACCGTTCTTCTGATCATTTTGACACCACTGGGTGAGATCATGCGGGGAGCCCCAGATCGAGGGAGATTATCAGTGGTTTTGTATGTTTTCCATTTTCTAATAATTGCTCCCACAGTTGATTTCTTCCCACCAAGCTGCTTGCCTATTGCAGATTCAGTCTTCCCAGCCTGGTGCAGGTCTACAATTTTGTTTCTGGTGTCCTTTGACAGCTCTTTGGTCTTGGCCATAGTGGAGTTTGGAGTGTGACTGTTTGAGGTTGTGGACAGGTGTCCTTTATACTGATAATTTCAAACAGGTGTCATTAATACAGGTAACGAGTGTAGGACATAGGAGACCCCTCCTGCTATAGGACGTATGCATACGTCCAATCATCCGACATGTTTGCGCAATTGGACGTATGCATACGTCATACCGATCTCCTGCACTGCCGCGGGCAGCGCAGGAGATCGGCGACGGGACCCGGCTGTTGATCAAAGCCGGAGTCCCGCCGGAGCTGCGATCGCGACGGTCCCGGCAGCATTAACCCCCTAGATGCTGTGATCTATCCTGATCATGGCATCTATGGTGTTGACAGGGGGAGCGCTGAAGTGTAAAAAAAAAAAAAAATGCCCCTTTCCCAATAAAAGCCCTGTATTTTCAACAAAAAAGATCAAAAACACAAATCATATACATAATAGGTATTGCCACGTCCGTAATGACGTGTACTATAATGTAAATTATCCCGCACGGTGAGCGCCGTAAAAGAAAACATCAAAAAAGCGCAAAATGTGCCAATTTGGTACAAATAGCGGAGTAAAAAAGATCAAAATGTAGCACGTAGCACAAAAATGATATCAATAAAAAGTACAGTTCATCCCACAAAAAATAAGCCCTTTTTCAATGGCGTCGGACTAAAATTAAAAAGTTACGGATGTTGGAAAATGAATGGCAGAAAAATAATTTTGCTCAGAAAAGGAAAAAGAACATAGAAAGCTATATAAAATGGGTATTTCCATAATCGTACTGACCCACAGAATAAATATAACATCACTTTTACCGCACAGTGTACACTATAAAAAAAAAAAACAGAAATTTTCCAGTTTTTCACAATATTTTGATGTTTTTCACAAAAAATACTGCATGTGTCAACAAAAATGCACCACTTATATAAAGTACAATATGTCACAAAAAAACTATCTCAGAATCGCTCTGCTCAGAAAAAGCATTCTGAAGTTATTACCATTTAAAGAGATACATGTCAAACAAAACAAACAAAGATCCTGGTCATTAACCCCTTAACGACGCAGGACGTATATTTACGTCCTGCGCCGGCTCCCGCGATATGAAGCGGGATCGCGCCGCGATCCCGCATCATATCGCGTGGGTCCCGGCGCTAATCAACGGCCGGGACCCGCGGCTAATACCACACATCGCCGATCGCGGCGATGTGCGGTATTAACCCTTTAGAAGCGGCGGTCAAAGCTGACCGCCGCTTCTAAAGTGAAACTGAAAGTATCCCGGCTGCTCAGTCGGGCTGTTCGGGACCGCCGCGGTGAAATCGCGGCGTCCCGAACAGCTGATCGGACACCGGGAGGGCTCTTATCTGCCTCCTCGGTGTCCGATCGACGAATGACTGCTCCGTGCCTGAGATCCAGGCAGGAGCAGTCAAGCGCCGATAATGCTGATCACAGGCGTGTTAATACACGCCTGTGATCAGGATGAAAGATCAGTGTGTGCAGTGTTATAGGTCCCTATGGGACCTATAACACTGCAAAAAAAAAGTAAAAAAAAAGTGTTAATAAAGGTCATTTAACCCCTTCCCTAATAAAAGTTTGAATCACCCCCCTTTTCCCATAAGAAAAATAAAACAGTGTAAAAAAAAATAAAAATAAACATATGTGGTATCGCCGCGTGCGTAAATGTCCGAACTATAAAAATATATCATTAATTAAGCCGTACAGTCAATGGCGTCCGCGCCAAAAAATTCCAAAGTCCAAAAAAGCGTATTTTGGTAACTTTTTATAACATTAAAAAATGAATAAAAAGTGATCAAAAAGTCAGATCAAAACAAAAATCATACCAATAAAAACTTCAGATCACGGCGCAAAAAATGAGTCCTCATACCGCCCCATACGCGGAAAAATAAAAAAGTTATAGGGGTCAGAAGATGACATTTTTAAACGTATAAATTTTCCTGCATGTAGTTATGATTTTTTCCAGAAGTGCGACAAAATCAAACCTATATAAGTAGGGTATCATTTTAACCGTATGGACCTACAGAATAATGATAAGGTGTAATTTTTACCGAAATATGCACTGCGTAGAAACGGAAGCCCCCAAAAGTTACAAAATGGCATTTTTTTTTCGATTTTGTCGCACAATGATTTTTTTTTCCGTTTCGCCGTGCATTTTTGGGTAAAATGACTAATGTCACTGCAAAGTAGAATTGGCGACGCAAAAAAAAGCCATAATATGGATTTTTAGGTGGAAAATTTAAAGGGTTATGATTTTTTAAAGGTAAGGAGGAAAAAACGAAAGTGCAAAAACGAAAAAACCCTGAGTCCTTAAGGGGTTAAGGTAAAAAATGGGTCCCTCCTTAAGGGGTTAAAGAAGAAGTTACAGGTCTGTGAGAGCCAGAAATCTTGCTTGTTTGTAGGTGACCAAATACTTAATTTCCACAATAATTTGCACATAAATTCTTAAAAAATCAGACCATGTGATTTTCTGGATTTTTTTTTCTCATTATGTCTCTCATAGTTGAGGTACACCTATGATAAGAATTACAGGCCTCTCATCTTTTTAAGTGGGAGAACTTGCACAATTGGTGGCTGACTAAATACTTTTTTTGCCCCACTGTATAGGAGATCTATATATCTGCTATTAACCTCTCTGCATGTAATGGCATATACATATACATTTCATAGAATGTCTCTCCTCCGCCTGTAGATTGTAGTGGCCAGCTCTACGCTCTCGCACATCAGCCACTCGCTCTCACTTCCCTGCAGCAGGATTAATTATTGATGGCCTATTAAAGATCCTGCTGTATATCAGGCAGCTTGTTCCATTTGCATAATTGTGCTAATACTATGCAAGCGTCTTCTTAAGCAAGCATCTTCTTTTCAACGTCTGCCATGAAAGTGCGGTAATTATTGCAATCACCGAGCTTCTCAGGAACGTTCGTGAACTTGATATATGGATTTTTTTTTTTTTTTTTACATATCTATGGATTATTATAACACATCTATCCTGCCTCGGAAAGCAAACCGTGGCAACGTCAGTCAGGCGAATGAGGTCAGGGGATGGGAGAAGAGGCGGCATATGTTTTATTAGTATATTCAAATAAGATAAGAAAGACTCTTAGGGGAAAGTTGTAAGAAATAGATGAGCGTGTAAATGAAAAACATTGCCTACCTTATGTGTGTCTAAAAGCAAAACTTGTGTGGTCAGATTCTGCCATTACCTTCGGCTTTTATTTTACTACGCCTCCCTTGACTAGCGGTTCGACTACATCTGTGCTCTACTTTCATCTTCTATCTTGTCCGACTACATCTGCCCTGCCATCCTATTGCTCCAGGTGTCATGGCAATACACCTGCCGTACTGCGGGAGTTTTTATCAACCTTGGTGTGGGTGACGTGATTTTTTACACTGTTTGAATCTGTGTTTTTTGTGTTCTTGTCCCAAGTTTATGATAAATTAATTTGATAAATTAGGTGCAAGTCCACACACATTATTTAACTTATGCAAAATGCTGGTGAATGCAAAATGTTATCCACTGCACAAAAATGTTCACCTAAATGTAAAAAGTGCAGTTTTTAGTTATATTATCACTACAAATCAAGGTTGGAAATTTGTTCTACTACAACACTTTTTACAAAAGCACTTGTAAAAACGCACAACATTTTGGCGCAATTAAGCCTCTGTGCAAACATTTGTGCCTAAAATAGACAAGCAAACTCTGCTAATGAAAAGTTTCTCCTCTTAGTTTATTGCAACCACATCTTATCTTATTTGAATAAATAAAAAACAATAAAAGCAGAGAAGACGGCACTCACCATATATATATATATATATAAATATATATATATATTTATTTATTTATAGGCTGGTAGCGGTGGTGCTCAGCCCGGAGGAAAAAATACTAATAACAAACAATAAAGGCAGAGAAGGTAGCACTCACCATCCAGAACGGTGCTTTATTCAATGAACACCAGCATCACAGGTAAAAGCGGGTATGGCGATGTGAGGCAGGGGAAACCAGAACCGGCTATTTCGTGCATGTGACACACTTCCTTAAGGTGGTACCGGCTTAAGGAAGTGCTTCACACGCACAAAACGGCCTGTTCCGGTTTCCCCTGCCTCACAGGGGAATAAAGCACCGTTCTGGATGGTGAGTGCCACCTTCTCTGCCTTTATTGTTTGTTATTGTTTGTTATTAGTATTTTTTCCTCCGGGCTGAGCACCACCGCTACCAGCCTATAAATGGTCACATTGGACTCCATTTACCACAGTACCGACCGTGTTTGTAGTTACGTTAGTGCCGGACACACATTTTTTCTAGTTGAGTTACATCTTATTTGAGTTGCACACACCTCTAGATTTGCTGCTATTCTTTCTTCGGCATCAGCTGTATCCCAAGGACTGACCAAGGAGAACATGGGGTATGGTGGAAGAGCAGGGACATCCTTTAGATCAGTGGTCCCCAACCTGTGGCTCTCCAACTGTTGCTAAACCATAACTCCCACAATGCGCATCATTAGTTGTGCAAAAGCTGAAGGGCCACAGGTTTGGTTTAGCCAGCGTCAATGACTACTGCATACCTTCTACAAGAAGCTACAATGCCTTCACTACAGATCCTCTGTATCACCTTCAGTGGAAACACCCTGCCCTGATAATATCCATTTATGATAAGTTCACGCTAATGCTGGAGCTCCGTCACAGACTGTTTATGCCAGAAAAAACTGAGCTGAACTCTGCACAAGAGTTTTCTCCTCTCATGTCCCATCATTACAATGAATTCTGGGAACGGAGCTCCATCACTAATGTGAACGAGGCCTTATCACAGTTGTAATGATTCCAACACCTACTGTTGGTGTCCAAAGCTTCACCTGGACAGATTTTTATCCACTGAAAATAAAAAAAAGGAAGGTTACTGTTGAATGGCAGCAAGTAGGAAACTGCAAGGAATTAATACAGAAAGTATATTGGAGATTTTTATAAGGCTTTATTATACGGATAGTAACAGAGGAAATTGAGACTGAAGTTCATGGATGATAATCCCAGTCTGGGGCAATTTGTGAATCATTTCAAACCTATACTGTGATATGGAGCGATAGATACATTACACGCTTTATGTTTCTGAATGACTCTTAAAATTATCCAACCAAAGACCATAAAAGCTCTAAGTACTAAAACAGCAACACCGAGCATTGCTGTGTTTGACAAGAATAAAGAAAAATACCAAAAACATAAGGCCTCAGTCATATGGGCATATTGTAGGCTTGTTTTAGAGTCTATATTCCAGATGTAATATCCTTTCTCCCCTGTGGCTGTACTGAACTATATTTACCGCCTCTATGGCATCATGGTGCTGTTTGGTTAGTTTAGTAAACATACTTCAATGATCACATTATATTACAGTTTATGCATTGTTATGGGGGAGAGGTTCATGTGATATTGCCAGTGTACTTTTGATTGTAAAAAACTCTTAGTCGCAGGAAATCATTCCGGACATTACGTGTTATGTCATGCATTCATTTTTATATATATATAACTGTTTATTCTTGAGATTTTACAAAAAGTTGTCCAATACCAAATGAATAACATACAGGAAAAGAAAAAAGAAAATTAAAGGGGTACGCCATTGGAAAACATTTTTTTTAAGTCAATTGGTGCCGGAAAGTTAAATTACTTAACTCTGGACAGTTCCTAAAAAGGACAGAGGTGTCAGCAGAGAGCACTGTGGTCAGACAGAAAGGAGATGCAAAAAGAAAAGAACTTCCTGTGGATCATACCAGCAGCTGATAAGTACTGGAAGGATTAAGATTTTTTAATTAAAGTAATTTACTTTCTGGCACCAATTTATAAAAAAAAAAAAAAAAATGTTTTCCAGTGGAGTACCCCTTTAAAGACAATTCTCAAGAATTACCATTTACACATGTCCATCTAAAAAAAAATATCAGTGAAGCAATGCATTCATTATTCTTAAGGTGCTACATGCCATTTAATCAATGTACAGGGTAGGCCATTTATATGGATACACCTTAATAAAATGGGAAAGGTTGGTGATATTACCTTCCTGTCTGTGGCACATTAGTATATGTGAGGGGGGGGGGGAACTTTTCAAGATGGGTGGTGACCATGGCGGCCATTTTGAAGTCGGACATTTTGAATCCAACTTTTGTTTTTTCAATAGGGAGAGGGTCATGTGACATGTCAAACTTATTGGGAATTTCACAAGAAAAACAATGATGTGTTTTGTTTTTACGTAACTTTATTCTTTCATGAGTTATTTACAAGTTTCTGACCATTTATAAAATGTGTTCAATGTGCTGCCCATTGTGTTGGATTGTCAATGCAACCCTCTTCTCCTACTCTTCACACACTGATAACAACACTGAAGGAGAAATGCTAGCACAGGCTTCCAGTATCCGTAGTTTCAGGTGCTTCACATCTCATATCTTCACAGCATAGACAATTGCCTTCAGATGACCCCAAAGATAAAAGTCTAAGGGGGTCAGATAGGGAGACCTTGGGGGCCATTCAACTGGCCCACGATGACCAATCCACTTTCCAGGAAACTGTTCATCTAGGAATGTTCGGACCTGACACCCATAATGTTGTCACGCTGAGTGCTCCGGGTCCCTGCTCCCTCCTGGAGCGCTCACGGTGCTTGTCTGCTCGCAGCGCCCCGGTCAGACCCGCTGACCGGGAGCGCTGCTCTACTATCACCGGTGGGGATGCGATCCGTGTGGCGGGACTCGCCCGCCCGTGGGTCGCATCCCAGTCCTCTCACCTGCCCCGTTCCCCTGCTGTCATTTCCCGGCGCAGGCGGCCCCGCTCTCTAGGGCGCGCGCGCCGCCTCTCTGAAATTTAAAGGGCCAGTGCACCACTAATTGGTGCCTGGCCCAATCAGTGCTAATCACTCCCAAACATATAAAAACCCACTTCCCCTTCCTATCCTTGCCGGATCTTGTTGCCTAGTGCCAGTGAAAGCATTCCCTTGTGTCCATTGCCTGTGTATCCAGACCCTTGCCGTTGCCCTTGACTACGAACCGTTGCTGCCTGCCCTAACCTTCTGCTACGTCTGACCTTACCTTTTGCCTAGTCCTTGTGTACCACGCCTGACTCAGCAGTCAGTGAGGTTGAGGCGCTATTGGGTGGAACGACCTGGGGGTTACCTGCACCAGCAAGTCCATCCCGTCTTGCGGCAGGCTCTGGTGAAAACCAGTAACCCCTTAGATTCCGTTCCCCTGATGCGGCTCACGCCATCACCTCACTGACATAGAGGATCCACCACCTGTGTCATCCCTGCATACCACTCCGGATCCTGACAAATGTGGTGGTGCACCATCTTGCTGGAAAAACTCAGGGAACGTGCCAGCTTCAGTGCATAAAGAGGGAAACACATCATCATGTAGCAATTTTGCATATCCAGTGGCCTTGAGGTTTCCATTGATGAAGAATGGCCCCACTGTCTTTGTACCCCATATACCACACCATACCATCAATTTTTGTGTTCCAACAGTCTTGGAGGGTTCTATCCAATGTGGGTTAGTGTCAGACCAATAGCGGTGGTTTTGTTTGTTAACTTCACCATTCACATAAAAGTTTGCCTCATCACTGAACAAAATCTTCTGCGTAAACTGAGGGTCCTGTTCCAATTTTTGTTTTGCCCATTCTGCAGCACCTGAAACTACGGATACTGGAAGCCTGTGCTAGCATTTCTCCTGCGGTGTTGCTATCAGTGTGTGAAGAGTGGGAGAAGAGGGTTGCATTGGCAATCCAACACAATGGGCAGCACATTGAACACATTTTATAAATGGTCAGAAACTTGTAAATAACTAATGAAAGAATAAAGTTACGTTAAACCCAAGCACATCATTGTTTTTCTTGTGAAATTCCCAATAAGGTTGATGTGTCACATGACCCTCTTCCTATTGAAAAAACAAAAGTTGGATTCAAAATGGCTGACTTCAAAATGGCCGCCATGGTCACCACCCATCTTGAAAAGTTTCCCCCCTCACATATACTAATGTGCCACAAACAGGAAGTTAATATCACTCACCATTCCTATTTTATTAAGGTGTATGCATATAAATGGCCCACCCTGTACATTTGGATCTGTAAATCATGTATCCTCTTCTCTTTTTTTCTCCATTGTTAGAATATGATATGTAGCTCAGACGCAACTGTTTACATATGGCTCATATTTGGTGTAATAAATACGCGGAAGCTTCTGGCTGTGTCCCAAGGTGGCTTCTTTAATATAAGAGTACCAGCACTGCGGTGTCTAATAAAATAGAGGATCATGTAGAGTGTTGGGTAACATTATATCATGTGTAACAGTAAACAGGAATATCTCCTGGGTATCTCGCTCAAGGATTCCTACCTACAAGAAAAAATATACAGATATATTGTACAAGTGAAAAGAGCTCAGGAGAACCCAACAGCAGAGATACACCATGTCTATATGTTGTATACACAGCTGTGTTCAGGGGCTTCCTCAGCAAGGACAATTCATATTCAGATTACAGTTTCTGGTAGTGACGTTCATTGTGGTGAATTGCCAATGGAACTGCAAAATAAACATGGAGGCTTAACCCAAAAGGAAGAGAAAGCATTACAGTACACTCATTGAAATTGATAGAATCAAACCTAATGTAAGATGGCACAGTGATGAAAAAATGACCAAAGGGTACAAGGCTCATGGAAATTGGCTTCACAGATCCTCACAACTGAGGGTATTGTCACATATGTCCAGCAATCCGGCTGAACTTATGGCAGAGTGCATCAGTTGTCAATGGCTTAGCACCAAGTTTTTTCTGCAGGCCCAATGGGGGAAGACTGCAAGATTTGGTTTCCTGTCTGGCCTGTCCGGCATCCCAAATGAGGTGCCAGATAAATCTGAACTGACCTATTCAAATGATTGGAAAAGGGGTCAGTTTGATCATCATTGAATATATGCAGCTAAAGATTCAAAGTGCTGTTCTTTGGAATTCATTAAAATTATTAGGCATCCCTTCATTTCAATGAGGGTTGTTGACTGGTCCAACAGACCTGATAGTTACGGCGAAAAGCCAAATGTTGGGGACCTATTCTCTACGTAATGAAAGTGAGTTTATTTAAGTCAGATTGCAATAACATGGTATATAGAATGACCCCTGCACCAGATAACCCATATAATAGACCTTTTATCAAATAACAGTGGATGATGTCTTCTGTGATACCTTCTGCTGGTGTACTGTCTTAGTATTGCAGTAATAACTGGCTTATTAGACTACAGGTCTAATAATCCAAACTGACTACATCATAGATGTAGACGTGCAGTCAGGCTGGGACCTACATTTGTAGAAAGGGGGAAACATGCATCCATGTTCCAAACAGTGAAAACGGCCTTGTGGCGTGTAACCATTTCTGTGCCTAGTTGTGTATTGTGCTTAAATAACAGTGCCATACATGGATCAAATTACACCTTTATACAGTTGACTTATTAATAATGCTATAGAGTGCGGCTAAAATCATAAAACCTAAGTAGTAGTGCCACACAATGCTCAAATAATGCTAAAATACAGTAACCAAATAACATGTCCATAAACTGCAGTCTGTAACCAGTATTATGCCATGTCTAAATAACACCGCAATACAAATAACCAGTGAACAGTGTATGGAGTAAGCTTAGAACTCGAGCCCACTCTATACCCGAGGGTCGCTGCAAATAGCCGGCATTAAGCGACCTCCACTGACGGCTATTTGACTGTGTAGATGCCGTTATCAAGCTGGACAGCGGCATTTAAACGATTATATACTGCACCCTTGGAAAATCAGGAGTGGACACAGGGCAGCAGAATCTCATTGAAGACAATGAGATTCTGCTGCAACAGGATTTCCTAGCTGAATTTTTCCAACAGATTCTGTCCAGAAATTCTGTCGTGTAAACATGGGCTACCTGAAGCATTCTTTCTGAAAACCAGCTCTGACCTAGACTTGCTGCAATTTGTTACAATGTATCATTGTAAGTAAAAGTGTAAAATAATATGCACAAATCCTAAAGGCAGGTGAGGGTTAATGTTGGGCTTGTATATAAAATGGACATTATCTGATATGCTGCTCACTTACAAATTGCGCTTTGATAAACTCCTAAGCGAACGCGGTTAACTGGTTTCATTTGTTTAACGCTCTCAGTAGTAATAAGAGCGTTTATTCTTCTGAGGTTCAGTAAATGAAGAGGCAGATGCACACACACAGTGCTGAAGACTGGAGGAAAGAAAGTGTTTAATACCAGATATATGGAAAGAGAATGTTCCCCTCCCCCGCACCCTGAGAGACGTCAGTATGCGAGAGCAGCATATATATATAACATAAGCATAGGGGATGGAGTGCGATCCATATGTCTGTATGAAACCTGTCCCCCCCCCCAGACCCTGTGTCCAAAAATTGTAGAGAAATGTGAAAAATAAGCTAATTAGTTCTAAGCACAATGTCATATTGGTCTAGGAATCTAAGGATTTTATCATTCTGTATATAAATCCCATCATGCCCCAGACTAAAGCACTGATTTTATGTTCTCGTTTGCCATGGACAAGAATATAACTACCACAATTCTGCCATATAGAAAGATTTAACTACTGTAATACTGCGTCTATATACAAAAATATATTAACTTTAATACTACCTCCAATGTACAAGGAGGTATTAACTAATATATAACTACTATAATACTCCCTCCTATGTACAAATATATAACTACTATTATACTTCCCCCTATGTACAAGAATATAACTAGAATAATACTGTCTCCTATGTACAAAAATATAACTACTATTATACTACCCCCTATGTACAAGAATATGACTAGTATAACACTGCCTCCTATGCACAAGAATGTAAGTACTATAATACTGCAGATGATACTAAACTCTGTAAAGATTATGATACAAAACTCTGTAAAGCGGTAAACACTATAGAGGACAGTGCACTGTTACAAATGGATCTGGATAGGTTGGAGGTTTGGGCTGGGAAGTGGCAGATGAGGTTCAACACTGATAATTGTAAGGTAATGCACATGGGGAAGAAATATCCGGGATGGGATTATGTATTAAATGGGAGAACACTTGGGACGACTGACGTGGAAAACGACTTAGGGGTCTTAGTTAATCGTAAACTTAGCTGTAGTGACCAGTGTCGAGCAGCTGCTGCCAAGGCAAATAAAATCATGGGGTACATCAATAGGGGTATAGATGCCCACGACAAGGAAATAATTCTACCACTGTACAAATCACTAGTCAGACCACACACTGTGTACAGTACTGGGCACCAGTGTACAAGAAAGATATAGTGGAGCTTGAGAGGGTTCAAAGACGGGCAACCAGAGTAATACGGGAAGTGGGAGGACTACAGTACCCAGAATTGGGGTTATTTAGTTTAGAAAAAAGAAGGCTTAGGGGAGACCTAATAACTATGTATAAATATATCAGAGGACAGTACAGAGATCTCTCCCATGATCTATTTATACCCAGGACTATATCTATAACAAGGGGGCATCCTCTACATCTAGAGGAAAGAAGGTTTCTACACCAGCACAGATGGGGGTTCTTTACTAAAAGGCTAAGTTTTCACTTGGTTTTTTTCTGGCAGTTTTTGGAATACTGCCACTGCAGTTTTTGAGCCAAAGCCAGAAATGTATTCAAAAGGAATAGGACATATAAAGGAAGGACTTATACTTCTCCTCCCTTATGGATCCACTTCTGACTTTGGCTCAAAAACTGCAGTGGCAGATTACTAAAAACTACCAGAAAAAAAAAACAAGTGGAAACTTAGCCTAAGAGCAGTGAGACTGGAATTCTCTGCCTGGGGAGGTGGTCATGGTGAACTCAGTAAAATCATTTAAAAGGAGTCTGGATGCATTTTTGGAGAATAATAACATCTCTGGCTATGTATATTAGATTCATAGGGACAGAACGTTGATCCAGGGATTTATTCTGATGCCATATTTGGAGTTGGGAAGGAATTTTTACCTCTAGTATGAGGATTTTTTGCCTTCCTCTGGTTCAACTCAGTAGGGACTCATTAGGGTTATAGGTTGAACTTGATGGACTCTGGTCTTTTTTCAACCTTATGAACTATGTTACTATGTTACTAACCCCCATGTACAAGAATATAACTACTATGATACTACCCCCCCCCCCTATGTACAAGAATATAACTAGTATAATGCTGCCTCCTGTCACGATGCCGGCTGGCAGGTAGTGGATCCTCTGTGCCAGAGAGGGATTGGCGTGGACCGTGCTAGTGGATCGGTTCTAAGTCACTACTGGTTTTCACCAGAGCCCGCCGCAAAGCGGGATGGTCTTGCTGCGGCGGTAGTGACCAGGTCGTATCCACTAGCAACGGCTCACCTCTCTGGCTGCTGAAGATAGGCGCGGTACAAGGGAGTAGACAGAAGCAAGGTCGGACGTAGCAGAAGGTCGGGGCAGGCAGCAAGGATCGTAGTCAGGGGCAACGGCAGGAGGTCTGGAACACAGGCTAGGAACACACAAGGAAACGCTTTCACTGGCACGATGGCAACAAGATCCGGCAAGGAAGTGCAGGGGAAGTGAGGTGATATAGGGAAGTGCACAGGTGAAGACACTAATTGGAATCACTGCGCCAATCAGCGGCGCAGTGGCCCTTTAAATCGCAAAGACCCGGCGCGCGCGCGCCCTAGGGAGCGGGGCCGCGCGCGCCGGGACAGGACCGAGGGAGAGCGAGTCAGGTACGGGAGCCGGGGTGCGCATCGCGAGCGGGCGCTACCCGCATCGCGAATCGCATCCCGGCTGGAAGCGGAATCGCAGCGCCCCGGGTCAGTGGATCTGACCGGAGCGCTGCAGCGGGGAGAGTGTAGCGAGCGCTCCGGGGAGGAGCGGGGACCCGGAGCGCTCGGCGTAACAGTACCCCCCCCCTTGGGTCTCCCCCTCTTCTTAGAGCCTGAGAACCTGAGGAGCAGACTTTTGTCTAGGATGTTGTCCTCAGGTTCCCAGGATCTCTCTTCAGGACCACAACCCTCCCAGTCCACTAAAAAAAAAGTTTTCCCTCTGACCTTTTTAGAAGCTAAGATCTCTTTGACAGAGAAGATGTCCGAGGAGCCGGAAACAGGAGTGGGAGGAACAGATTTGGGAGAAAAACGGTTGAGGATGAGTGGTTTAAGAAGAGAAACGTGAAAGGCATTAGGGATACGAAGAGAAGGAGGAAGAAGAAGTTTGTAAGAGACAGGATTAATTTGACACAAAATTTTGAAAGGACCAAGATAGCGTGGTCCCAACTTGTAGCTAGGGACACGGAAGCGGACATATTTAGCGGAGAGCCATACCTTGTCTCCAGGGGAAAAAACGGGAGGAGCTCTTCTTTTCTTATCCGCGAACTTCTTCATGCGTGATGAAGCCTGTAAGAGAGAATTTTGGGTCTCTCTCCATATGATGGAAAGGTCACGAGAAATTTCATCCACAGCGGGCAGACCAGAGGGCAAGGGGGTAGGGAGGGGGGGAAGAGGGTGACGGCCGTACACCACGAAAAATGGGGATTTGGAGGAAGATTCAGAGACTCTGAAGTTATACGAGAATTCGGCCCATGGAAGGAGATCTGCCCAGTCATCCTGGCGGGAGGAAACAAAATGTCGCAAATAATCACCCAAGACCTGGTTAATTCTTTCTACTTGTCCATTGGACTGGGGATGATATGCAGAAGAAAAATTTAATTTAATCTTGAGTTGTTTACAGAGAGCCCTCCAGAATTTAGACACGAATTGGACGCCTCTATCCGAGACGATCTGCGTAGGCAACCCGTGAAGACGAAAAATGTGTACAAAAAATTGTTTAGCCAACTGAGGCGCTGAAGGAAGACCAGGAAGAGGGATGAAATGTGCCATTTTGGAGAATCGATCAACGACCACCCAAATAACAGTGTTGCCACGGGAAGGGGGTAAATCAGTAATAAAATCCATACCAATCAGAGACCAAGGCTGTTCGGGGACAGGCAGGGGATGAAGAAAACCAGCGGGCTTCTGGCGAGGAGTCTTATCCCGGGCACAGATAGTGCAGGCTCGCACAAAGTCCACAACATCCGTCTCCAGAGTCGGCCACCAATAGAAGCGGGAGATGAGTTGCACAGATTTCTTGATGCCCACATGACCTGCGAGATGGGAGGAGTGACCCCATTTGAGGATTCCGAGGCGTTGGCGTGGAGAAACAAAGGTCTTTCCTGGAGGAGTTTGCCTGATGGAGGCTGGAGAAGTAGAGATCAGGCAGTCAGGTGGAATGATGTGTTGCGGAGAGAGTTCAACTTCTGAGGCATCCGAGGAACGAGAGAGAGCATCGGCCCTAATGTTCTTATCGGCAGGACGAAAGTGAATCTCAAAATTAAATCGGGCAAAGAACAGAGACCACCGGGCCTGGCGAGGATTCAGCCGTTGGGCAGACTGGAGGTAGGAGAGGTTCTTGTGGTCGGTGTAAATAATAACTGGAAATCTTGATCCCTCCAGCAGATGCCTCCATTCCTCAAGTGCTAATTTAATGGCTAGAAGCTCTCGATCCCCGATGGAGTAGTTCCTCTCCGCCGGAGAGAAGGTCCTAGAAAAAAAACCACAAGTGACAGCATGCCCGGAAGAATTTTTTTGTAGAAGAACAGCTCCAGCTCCCACTGAGGAGGCATCAACCTCCAATAGGAAGGGTTTGGAAGGGTCAGGTCTGGAGAGCACGGGAGCCGAAGAAAAGGCAGACTTGAGTCGTTTAAAGGCGTCTTCCGCTTGAGGAGGCCAAGACTTGGGATCGGCATTTTTTTTGGTTAAAGCCACGATAGGAGCCACAACGGTAGAAAAATGTGGAATAAATTGCCTGTAATAATTGGCGAACCCCAAAAAGCGTTGGATAGCACGGAGTCCGGAGGGGCGTGGCCAATCTAAGACGGCAGAGAGTTTGTCTGGATCCATTTGTAGTCCCTGGCCAGAGACCAAATATCCTAGAAAAGGAAGAGATTGGCATTCAAACAGACATTTCTCAATTTTGGCATAGAGTTGATTGTCACGAAGTCTCTGAAGAACCATACGGACATGCTGGCA
Source organism: Hyla sarda (assembly GCF_029499605.1). NCBI lineage: Eukaryota > Metazoa > Chordata > Amphibia > Anura > Hylidae > Hyla > Hyla sarda. Next base: position 129,995,038 of record NC_079194.1, on the reverse strand, counting down.
GTGTTCTTCTAGATTGGCAGAAAAAATTAGGATATCGTCCAGATATACAACAACACAGGAGTATAACAGATCACGAAAAATTTCATTAACAAAGTCTTGGAAGACAGCAGGGGCGTTGCACAGGCCAAAGGGCATGACCAGATACTCAAAGTGTCCATCTCTGGTGTTAAATGCCGTTTTCCACTCATCCCCCTCTCTGATGCGGATGAGGTTATAGGCACCTCTTAAGTCCAGTTTAGTAAAGATGTGGGCACCTTGGAGGCGATCAAAGAGTTCAGAGATGAGGGGTAGGGGGTAGCGGTTCTTAACCGTGATTTTATTAAGACCGCGGTAGTCAATGCAAGGACGTAGGGAGCCATCTTTTTTGGACACAAAGAAAAATCCGGCTCCGGCAGGAGAGGAGGATTTACGGATAAAGCCCTTTTTTAAATTTTCCTGGACGTATTCAGACATGGCAAGAGTCTCTGGGGCAGAGAGAGGATAAATTCTGCCCCGGGGTGGAGTAGTGCCCGGGAGGAGGTCGATAGGACAATCATAAGGCCTGTGAGGAGGTAGAGTCTCAGCTTGTTTTTTGCAGAAAACATCCGCGAAGTCCATATAGGCCTTAGGGAGACCGGTTACTGGAGGAACCACAGAGTCACGGCAAGGGTTACTGGGAACCGGTTTTAGACAGTCCTTGGAACAAGAGGGCCCCCAACTCTTGATCTCCCCAGTGGACCAATCCAGGGTTGGGGAATGAAGTTGAAGCCAGGGAAGTCCAAGGAGAATTTCCGAGGTGCAATTGGGGAGGACCAAAAGTTCAATCCTCTCGTGATGAGATCCGATGCTCATTAGAAGGGGCTCCGTGCGGAAACGTATGGTACAGTCCAATCTTTCATTGTTTACACAATTGATGTAAAGGGGTCTGGCGAGACTGGTCACTGGGATGTTGAACCTGTTGACGAGGGAGGCCAAAATAAAATTTCCTGCAGATCCAGAGTCCAAGAAGGCCACAGTAGAGAAGGAGAAGGCAGAGGCAGACATCCGCACAGGCACAGTAAGACGTGAAGAAGCAGAGTAGACATCAAGGACTGTCTCACCTTTGTGCGGAGTCAGCGTACGTCTTTCCAGGCGGGGAGGACGGATAGGACAATCCCTCAGGAAGTGTTCGGTACTAGCACAGTACAGGCAGAGGTTCTCCATGCGGCGTCGTGTCCTCTCTTGAGGTGTCAGGCGAGACCGGTCGACCTGCATAGCCTCCACGGCGGGAGGCACAGGAACGGATTGCAGGGGACCAGAGGAGAGAGGAGCCGAGGAGAAGAAACGCCTCGTGCGAACAGAGTCCATATCTTGGCGGAGCTCCTGACGCCTTTCGGAAAAACGCATGTCAATGCGAGTGGCTAGGTGAATGAGTTCATGTAGATTAGCAGGAATTTCTCGTGTGGCCAGAACATCTTTAATGTTGCTGGATAGGCCTTTTTTAAAGGTCGCGCAGAGGGCCTCATTATTCCAGGATAATTCTGAAGCAAGAGTACGGAATTGTACGGCATACTCGCCAACGGAAGAATTACCCTGGACCAGGTTCAACAGGGCAGTCTCAGCAGAAGAGGCTCGGGCAGGTTCCTCAAAGACACTTCGGATTTCCGAGAAGAAGGAGTGTACAGAGGCAGTGACGGGGTCATTGCGGTCCCAGAGCGGTGTGGCCCAAGACAGGGCTTTTCCAGACAGAAGGCTGACTACGAAAGCCACCTTAGACCTTTCAGTGGGAAACAGGTCCGACATCATCTCCAGATGCAGGGAACATTGGGAAAGAAAGCCACGGCAAAACTTAGAGTCCCCATCAAATTTATCCGGCAAGGATAGGCGTAGACCAGGAGCGGCCACTCGCTGCGGAGGAGGTGCAGGAGCTGGCGGAGGAGATGACTGCTGAAGCTGTGGTAGTAACTGCTGTAGCATAACGGTCAGTTGAGACAGCTGTTGGCCTTGTTGCGCTATCTGTTGTGACTGCTGGGCGACCACCGTGGTAAGGTCAGCGACAACTGGCAGAGGAACTTCAGCGGGATCCATGGCCGGATCTACTGTCACGATGCCGGCTGGCAGGTAGTGGATCCTCTGTGCCAGAGAGGGATTGGCGTGGACCGTGCTAGTGGATCGGTTCTAAGTCACTACTGGTTTTCACCAGAGCCCGCCGCAAAGCGGGATGGTCTTGCTGCGGCGGTAGTGACCAGGTCGTATCCACTAGCAACGGCTCACCTCTCTGGCTGCTGAAGATAGGCGCGGTACAAGGGAGTAGACAGAAGCAAGGTCGGACGTAGCAGAAGGTCGGGGCAGGCAGCAAGGATCGTAGTCAGGGGCAACGGCAGGAGGTCTGGAACACAGGCTAGGAACACACAAGGAAACGCTTTCACTGGCACGATGGCAACAAGATCCGGCAAGGAAGTGCAGGGGAAGTGAGGTGATATAGGGAAGTGCACAGGTGAAGACACTAATTGGAATCACTGCGCCAATCAGCGGCGCAGTGGCCCTTTAAATCGCAAAGACCCGGCGCGCGCGCGCCCTAGGGAGCGGGGCCGCGCGCGCCGGGACAGGACCGAGGGAGAGCGAGTCAGGTACGGGAGCCGGGGTGCGCATCGCGAGCGGGCGCTACCCGCATCGCGAATCGCATCCCGGCTGGAAGCGGAATCGCAGCGCCCCGGGTCAGTGGATCTGACCGGAGCGCTGCAGCGGGGAGAGTGTAGCGAGCGCTCCGGGGAGGAGCGGGGACCTGGAGCGCTCGGCGTAACACCTCCCATGTACCAGAATATAACTACTATAATACTGTCTTCTATGTACAAGGATTTAACTACAGTAATATTGCCCACTATGTACAAAAATTACTGTATAACTAGTATAATACTATCCCCTATGTACAAGAATATAACTGCTATAATACTGTCCCCTATGTACAAGAAAATAACTACTATAATACTGCCTCCTATGTACAAGAATATAACTGCTATAATACTACCCCTATGTACAAGAATATAACTACTATAATACTGCCCTTATGTACAAGAATATAACTACTATAATACTGCCCTTATGTACAAGAATATAACTGCTATAATACTGTCCCCTATGTACAAGAATATAACTACTATAATACTGCCTTCTATATACGGGAATATCACTACTATAAAACTGCATCTATGTACAAGCATATAATACTGCTCCTTTGTACAATATAAGTAATGCAATACTTCCCATGTGTACAAGAATATAACGTTGAGGCTAGGCGTGCACTATGTTGTATTTTTGGAGGTAAAACATCCCAAAAGCAGCCATTTTACATCCCAAAAATAGCCCCAAAACCTTTTTTTACCTATGACTTCTGTCGAATTGTTAAGGCCATAAAAGTATTCAGACCTTTTTTCAGCCATCTCCATTTCTAAATATGAAAATTTCAGACATTTATTTTGAGCCTGGAACACATTATGTGCATGTAGCCTAATGCTGTTCATATGTTGTGTTGTGTGTATATATATATATATATATAACGATTATAAAGCTATGTTCACATAGGTCTGATGTGGATTTTGGCACAGATTTAACTTTGAAATCCACAACTCCATTGACAATGCACATCCAGTGTCGGAGAATGTAGTTTTTATGTGCATAGGATGTTTTCTATGTAGATTTTAACTGCCATCAATTACTGAGCATGTCATTTATTATTAATACTGTGCGGAAACCCTGAGAATCAGCCCTGTGGATGACAATAGGTGGAATTCTCATGCAGATCTGTAGTAGCGGTGCAATCTGCACATCCAAGGTAGAATTCCATGGGCTGCAAATACATGTGACATGGGAACAACTAATACTGCCCTGTAGGTACAATATTATAACTACTACCCTACTGCCTGTTCAGAGTTATATCTCTGCTCCGATATCACCCCCTTCCTATGTTAGTGAGCTCCAGGCATAGCTTTACATCAGGAATGTGTAAATCTGTTATTCAGTCATGGATTCAGAGATGACTCCAGAGTCCATGGTGCACATAGAGTAAGAAAGACCGTGAACCAAACGAACAGAAAATGCTGCGTTTGAACTTCCACGGACGTGAGCAGAATCAACCATAGAGCAGGAAACAGAGTCAGAATCTATTTATGATAAATTTATTCACATGCAGGATTTTTTTTGGGATAACTTCTCTCCTGAACTTCTCTTCTTTTTGATGCCCAGAGCTTGACTGGCAGAGCGTTTAATGATGCATAAGGCGAGGTGGAGCTATGGAGACTATGAGCGTGTCTGGAGGTTAGGAGGCTCTAACTGGTCCAGAAATAACATAGAGACACTAAACTCTATATTGAGCCCCAAGGGACATCAGTGGACACTCCAGAGGATCCAAATAGGTCATCAGATGTACGATAAATTCCTATTCATTTTGTTTTGGAAATGGAAACAAGATCTCTAGTCACTGACATGAAACATAGATCTTGAAAATGGTAAGGAATATTATATAGCTGCCGGAAGAGTCCCAACATTCACACGAGGCCGGTCCCCTCCAAGTACATCTGACCTCTGACATATTAAGGTAATTGACTGCTAGTAGCAGACGTGTCACATGCAGGCATGTCTGCTAGAAGACATTCCTGGCCCACCCCTGGCTGCCGAATAGGAACGCATAGGAGGAGGACTGGAAGACAACACATCGTCTGTGAACACAGTCAGGCATCCTGCTGTGGCTTTGTGCTTTTGTCAGTGTCACCGGGACTAACTCTGCATCTGTCCGCTTTGGTGCTCAGTCTCTACTACAGCCTCCACTCCTCTGCTGAGGTTAGTAGTAGAGATAATACAAGGGGGTGGGGGGATACTACCTACAGTGGGAGACTGCCAATACTGTCTACAGGGGCGGCGGTACTACTACCTATAGAGGGAATGCTGCTACCAACAGGGGGGTAACTGCTACCTATAGGGGGACTGCTACTACTACCTATGGGGGAGCATGCTGCCACAACTACATACAGAGGGTCTGGTACTACTACCTATAGGGGGTTACTACTGCCTATATGGGGGCTGCTACTACTACCTATGGGGGAGGGGTCTGCCACTACTATCTACAGGAGGGCTACTACTATCTACATGGGGGCTGATGTTACCTACCATACTAGCCTTTCTCTTTATTAAGTATTTCTCACAGAAAAGGATTGCAGTAACTGACGTTTTGTTATACACATGTTTATTCCCTTTGTGTGTATTGGAACTAAACCAAAAGGGGGGGGGGGGGAGACATAATGTCACACCAAACTACAAAAATGGTCTGGACAAAATTATTGACACCCTTAACTTAATATTTGGTTGCACACCCTTTGGAAAAAAATTGCTGAAATCAGTTGCTTCCTATAACCATCAATAAGCTTCTTACACCTCTCAGCCGGAATGTTGGACCACTCTTCCTTTGCAAACTGCTCCAGGTCTCTCTTATTGGAAGAGCGCCTTTTCCCAACAGCAATTTTAAGATTTCTCCACAGTTGTTCAATGAGATTTATATCGGGACTCATTGCTGGCCACTTGAGAATTCTCAAGCACTTTGTTGCCATCCATTTCTGGGGGCTTATTGACGTATGTTTGGGGTCATTGTCCTGCTGGAAGACCCAAGATCTCGGACGCAAACCCAGCTTTCTGACACTGGGCTGTACAGTGCGACCCAAAATCCGTTGGTAATCGTCAGATTTCATGATGCCTTGCACACATTCAAGGCACCCAGTGCCAGAGGCAGCAAAACAACCCCAAAACATCATTGAACCTCCACCATATTTCACTGTAGGTACTGTGTTCTTTTCTGTGTAGGCCTCATTCCATTTTCGGTAAACAGTAGAATGATGTACTTTACCAAAAAGCTCTTGGTCTCATCTGTCCACAAGACGTTTTCCCAGAAGGATTTTGGCTTACTCAAGTTCATTTTGGCAAAATGTAGTCTTGCTTTTTTATGTCTCTGTGTTTTTCTCTTCTGTCCACGCCCAGGGAGCAGCAGTTTCATGGGTTGCAAATAGAGATGAGCGAACTTACAGTAAATTTGATTCGTCATGAACTTCTCGGCTCGGCAGTTGATGACTTTTCCTGCATAAATTAGTTCAGCTTTCCGGTGCTCCGGTGGGCTGGAAAAGGTGGATACAGTCCTAGGAGACTCTTTCCTAGGAATGTATCCACCTTTTCCAGCCCACCGAAGCACCTGAAGGCTGAAGTAATTTACGCAGGAAAAGTCATCAACTGCCGAGCCGAGAAGTTTGTGAGGAATCAAATTTACTGTAAGTTCGCTCATCTCTAGTTGAAAACTTCTTGATAATGTTGCGCACTGTGGACAAAGGCAAATCTATATCTCTGGAGATGGACTCTGGATCTCTGGACTTGTAACCTTGAGATTGTTGATATTTTTCCACAATTTTGGTTCTCAAGTCCTCAGACAGTTCTCTTCTCCTCTTTCTGTTGCCCATGCTTATTGTGGCACACACAGACACACAATGCAAAGACTAAGTGAACTTCTCTCCTTTTTATCTGCTTTCAGGTGTAATTTTTATATTGCCCACACCTGTTACTTGTCCCAGGTGAGTTTAAAGGAGCATCACATGCTGGAAACAATCTTATTTTTCCACAATTTTGAAAGGGTGCCAATTACTTTGTCCAGACCATTTTTGGAGTTTGGTGTAACATTATGTCCAATTTGCTTTTTTTCCTCCCTTTTTGGGTTTAGTTCCGATACACACAAAGGGAATAAACATGTGTATAGCAAAACATGTGTTACTGCAATCATTTTCTGTGAGAAATACTTCATTTTCTAGAAAAATTTCAGGGGTGCCAACATTTATGGCCATGACTGTATATAGGGAAAATTCAGAAAGAAAAAAAAACACCCAGTGACAAGCCACACCCCTCATCAAAGCCGAAGTGTCCCTGGAAAATATTTTCAAATGTTGGCAGGTATAATATCAGATATTTGACCTTTCACGATACGGAGGAGTATCATTCCCAGAAATTTGGACTATTCCTATAAACAATGCTTTGACATGTCACCTTTTGTCCAGCTAGAGCGAGCGGGGATATATTGGGTCAGAGAACTGATCAATTCAATTGGTGTCGGGGGGGGGGGGGGGAGGGGGGGTGTCAGTGTCCGTCATTTAGTGCAGTTCATAGCTCTAATTAAAGACAATATTTTTCTTGCAGCACATCCTAAAACTAAACATGAATATCCCCAGAGCGTCTGCGATCCGTCTCCTTCAGAACCTTCCAATTTCATCTCTAATTCCCTTGATGAATGTGCTGTCACTGCCGCCTCAGAAAGAACAATCCACACGCTGATTACTTTTTGGGTAAAGGAGGCTTTTCCTGTTACTGGAGATGGTTGAATTTATTTGGACACAATAAGGAAATGTAACCACTTGTGCCCTTGTGGATCATTCAGAGACTTGCATCATTCTGCCACAATGGAACAGACTTTAGCAGAATCAGTACAAATATGGAGCCCGTAAGTGACTTTAGGCCATGTTCACATGTGCGGAATGTCCACCTGGAAAGCATGGGAGGACATTCCACATATTTGAATGTTCCAGTGGGCCCTAGGATATGTCTATATTTTTTGCAGATGCCAGAAAGCATCTGCCACGGAAATCATGGCGTGTTTGCAGTACAGCAGAATCCCATTGAAATCAATGAGACTCTGCTGCAGCAGAATTTCCGAGCTGAATATTCCTACGAAATCCCGCTCGGAAATTCTGCCATGTGAAAATAGCCTTACAGATCTGACAAATTTTACACCTGGTAAATAATACTTCTCACATGGCTCAAATATGTTTATTAAAGATTCCTCAATGTCCCTATAGTACAAAGTTATCGCCTTCTGCTTTAAACATTTAAAGGGCCAACACCCTAAAATCAGCAGCTTATAAGGCCGGGTTGACACTATATGATGATCACCTGGTCATTTCATGCACAGTAGTGCTGACTGATTCAGCCGGTGCTAGGACCCATGGATATGCGCCGTCTCGATTAAGGGCAATTCATATCCAAGCCGATCCCCTGAAAGAATAAACGGGCTCTTTCTTTTGGTGGAGTACGGAATTTGAATTTCAGTGGTGTGCATGGTGCAGCAGAATCCCATTGAAAACAATGACAGGCTGCTCTACTGGAATTTCAGAGCGTGAATCTGACCATATAGTGCAACAACGTCATAAGAGGAGCAGCCGATATCAGTCACGCTTCCCAGCTGTTACAAAACTACAAATGCCAGCATTACCGGACAGCCAACGATTGTCCGGGCGTGCTGGGATTTGTAGTTTGTAACAGCTAGAGAGCCACAGGTTGGTGATCATGGAGGCAGGGAAGATTCTACAATTCTTGTCACTCGTCCCATCAAAGAAAATTACAGTCAGCCTCAGGCTTATCCTGCAATGGTTGATAACAGGAAACAATAGCTTGCATCCACCCATTTATCAGCTTTTGTCTAGAACAGTGTTTTCCAACAGGGTGCCTCCAGCTCTTGCAAAACTACAACTCCTAGCATGCCCGGACGGATTAGATTTTTTATTAAGGTGGGGTCTTTAATGTCTCTCTCCTACTATTCTGGAGCTCGGCATAGGAACAGTTAACTGTCGCTAATTGTACATTTCCCTCATTTCCCAATAAAGACGTTTTCCCCTGTATCCCTGGTAACAGATTATATGGCAGTGAAGTGATAATACATATGTTTCACTTCCCAATGAATGGCGTTCATTCTTTATTTCAGTGGAAAAACTCAACTTGAAAAGTTCTGAAATGTCATTAAACCTCGGAATTCTTTCATCCTGCAGAATGTTGAGCGCCGACTCAGAGTAAAAGAGCAATATGTTAGCGTTACAATGTGTCAGCAACACGGTGCGTGGAATCGGTGCAGTTCAGCACAACATATTTTGACACAACTCTCAGATGTTGTACTTGTCAGCAGACCATCTGTGTGCCACAATCCTCCAGGTCTTGTTTCATATCCTACCGCCTACTCCCTGCCGCTCCCATATGAAATGATGACTGCCTCACAAGCAACAAGACGACTTATTCCAGCCGTAGCAAGGGGTGGAATAAAACCCCATAGTCCAGAAGTTGTCCTCTCGTTCCAGCCTGAGTTATATCTGAGTTTCTTGGGGTGACTGGAGTATGAAACTAGTCCAAAAGAAGCTGTCATCCAGCTTTCCCAGGATCCTGAAAACATACGTGCCTAGATATGTGTGCATATAGAAGCGGAATAGGTATGTATTGGACCATTTGTGATTCCAGAACCTAGGAAAGTTGAGTAATGGTAGCCATACAGGATGAGCTAGATGAATGATAGCAGAGCCATAGCTATTGAGAATAAGAGTATTTAAAGGGGTACTCCAGTGAAAAACTTTTTTTTAATAAATCAACTGGTGCCAGAAAGTTAAACAGATTTGTAAATTACTTCTATTAAAAAATCATAATCCTTCCTGAACTTATTAGCTGCTGAATACTACAGCGGAAATTATTTTCTTTTTGAAACACAGAGCTGTCTGCTGACATCATGAGCACAGTGCTCTCTGCTGACATCTCTGTCCATTTTAGGAACTGTCCAGAACAGCATATGTTTGCTATGGGGATTTCCTTTTACTCTGGACAGTTCCTAAAAGGGACAGAGATGTCAGCAGAGAGCACTCTGCTCATGATGTCAGCAGAGAGCTCTGTGTTTCAAAAAGAAAATAGTTTCCACTGTAGTATTCAGCAGCTAATAAGTACAGGAAGGATTAAGATTTTTTAATAGAAGTAATTCTATTCTAAAACAAATCTGTTTTACTTTCTGACACCAGTTGATTTAAAAAAATAAAATAAATAAATTTTCACCGGAGTACCCCTTTAAGGAGATTTAAAATAAAAATAAGAGGTTAGTCATTGAAGTCACATATAAGTCATTGGAGAGCTCTTTATTATTCTCCAGAATTCTCCAAGCTTAAAGGGGTACTCCACTGACCAGCGTTCGGAAGTAAATGTTTTGAACGCTGTTTTCACGCTGCGGGGGTTGGCCATGCCCCTCGTGATGTCACGGCTATGCCCCCTCAATGCAAGTCTATAGGAGGGGGCGTGACGGCCATCACGCCCCCTCCTATAGACTTGCATTGAGGGGGCTTGACCGACCCCCGCAGCGCTAAAACAGCGTTCGGAACATTTACTTCTGAACGCTGGCCAGTGGAGTACCCCTTTAATGCTAAGAGGAGATCATTTGTAAGGACACCAGGATCCCTTTTGTCTATCGCCCTTTGGGAGTCACAGTTCAGGGCCTGCTCCTTTAAGAGACAGGGCTGTATGTACACACCGAGGGCCATGATGTGACAGTGACCAGCTCTCTCTCTGGAGATATGTGTTTTATGAATGGCTAACATTATGCTTCATTTAATGTGCAATAAATAGAAGAATGATAATGGAAATGAGGTGCGACGGCCGCATAAAACTCATCAGGCCTCCCGAAAATCACTGATTAAATATGCCAACAATATAATATCTAGCCATGAATCAAGCACCTAACCCTAAAACTGCTGCACCACCACTGGCACCAGCGGGAATAACAGACAGAGACAGTGGTGAAGAGCCACAAAGAGTAAGGTCAGAAGGGACAAAAAATCAACTTAGGTTCCACTCTCGTAGTTTTTATATTTTTTCTTTCTTTTACCTTGTAAATTATGCCATGAATCCCATTTTTTTGTGTTGCACTGGGTTTATTTTTTTTTCAGTCAAATTATGTGTTTTTTTTTCTGGTATATTTCATGTTCTATAAAGAAGTTACATATTTGAAGAAATGCCATACCTACAGCATGCTGTTATTTGGCAATCCACTTGTATAGCCTGCCACAAGACAGACTTTGCAAATGGAACCCAAAAGAGTGTCATGGAGGAGGTAAAGAGACTCATCGTACTCCTGCATTCCTGCTTGCGGTGGTCTGATGAGTCTGACAAAGCCCCTTAAAGGGGTATTCCAGGCAAAAACTTTTTTTTATATATCAACTGGCTCCGGAAAGTTAAACAGATTTGTATATTACTTCTATTAAAAAAATCTTAACCTTCCAATAGTTATTAGCTTCTGAAGTTGAGTTGCTGTTTTCTGTCTAACTGCTTTCTGATGACTCACGTCCCGGGAGCTGTCCAGCTCCTATGGGGATATTTTCCCATCATGCAAGGGATATTCTCCCATCATGCACAGCTCCCGGGAGGTGACATCATCATTGAGCAGTTAGACAGAAAACTTCAGAAGCTAATAACTATTGGAAGGATTAAGATTTTTAATAGAAGTAATTTACAAATCTGTTTAACTTTCCGGAACCAGTTGATATATATAAAAAAAGGTTTTGCCTGGAATACCCCTTTAATGCTTCAGATGCATGATCAGTATTGATAATGGTATCTGAAGGGTTAATGGCAGGTATCAGAATGATTGCTGATGTCTAGCATTAGCTCATAGCAGCCAGGACCTTCAGGCTATGACAAATCATAGCGTCATAGGGGGAGATTTTTAAAAACCTACCCAGAGGAAACGTTGCCCATAGCAACCAATCAGATCGCTTCTTTCATTTTTAACAAGACCTCTGTAAAATGAAAAAAGCAGTCTGATTGGTTGCTATGGGCAACTGGGCAACATTTCCTTTGCACAGGTTTGGATAAATCTCCCCCATTGTCTGTATGCCTCTCAGAATGTACATACCACAGTGTACATGTATGTCCATTGTCCCCTAGGGGTTAAATATCAATATCTATATAAAGATAAATATTTAGGCTAAGTTTTTTGTCTTGCGTTTTTTGGTTTGAAAAAAACGCAAGAAAAAACGCCAGTGCAATTTCCTGGATCTGGCGTTTTTTCTGGCGTTTTTTCATTTGTATGGAAATTGCATTTTTGGCCCCCTTTGGCATCTTCTTTGGTACCCAAAATTTGTTGGGTACCAAAAAAAAAAAAAAAAAAAAAAAAAAGGATGCAGTAGTGATGGAAAAATTTTTTTTTAACAAAATTTATATTTTTTATAACAAAATTTTAATTCATTTTTAATAAAGTGTGTGTGTTTCATTTTTTTTCTCTCTTTTAAGGTAGTACTACTACTCTCAGCATGGAACACACTGTTCCATGATGGGAGCAGTAGTACCTGTACTAATAGACAGATCGCCCGCTGCGATCGTCCATAATATAGCAGAAATGTGGAGTGGCTCTATACAGCACTCACATCTCTGCTCTGTACTCCGGCCAGTGATGTGAATAGAACATCACTCATTCATATTTTCCGCCCAGAGTGGTGATTGGCCGGATGGTTGCAGCCTCTCACAGCTCTCAGCAGTTCTATTCAGATCACTGGCCGGAGAATAGTGCAGAGATGTGAGCGCTGTATAGAGCCGCTCCACATCTCTGCAATAGAAAGGACAATCACAGTGGATGTCAGGAGTGACACCCGCTGTGATCTGTCCTAAATTGCATATTACTATTTATGGCACATAGTCATACATCTTGTTTCCTCAGCCCAATTTCATAACCTTACTTTTACCCACATTAAACTTCATTTACGATTTCCGCCCAAGCCTCCATCTTCCCCAGATCCCTCTGTAGTATTATATTTTCCTCCTCTCTGTCAATTACTTTACAGAGCTTAGTATCATCTGTAAATATTGAAATTCTGTTCTGTAATTCTATTATTAAAATTCTAAACATAACAATAAATAATTACAGATATAAACATTTCATATCTTGCCAGAACTTAGCTAAATAATAAATAAATCGTAATGTAAGACAAATAAAAAAAAGAAATTAACATAATAAACATAACCACTGACACTATAGCATAAAATTAAAACACTGGTTCATTCCCACACTTATTCTTCCACACAAACAAAATGATATACAATATTTATTTGTTATGCCTCTAGAACAGTGTTTCGCAACCAGTGTGCCTCCAGCTGTTGCAAAACTACAAAATACTTTTGCAACAGCTGGAGGCACACTGGTTGGGAAACCCTGATCAAGGGGTTCATTTAAATTCTGAGTATCCTTAATTTAGGGTAAGGGCCCCAAATTCTGTTTAAATATCAACTAACAAGAGTCCAATACAGGAGGAGCAACAACTTAAAGAGTACCTGTCACCAAGCTAAACTTATATATTGTTCCTTATGTTATTATAAGACACTTTGCTATTAACTTGCTGTTAAAATTCTCAACCTTTATATGTTTTGATTGAAAAAATGACCACTAGGTGGCTCTGTTCTGTTCCCAAACAGTTAATTTGGTCTCCACCCGGACTTGCAGAAGTCCAAACTCAGGAAGTGCGCGCCTAGCATGGCAAGTCACAGCTCTCGCAGGCTTCAGTGACATCGCCCCGGCTGGGGAACGCCCACTTTCTCCTGCCGGGAGCTCACACAATGTGAGCAAAGGCAAAGTTATGATACACAGCTTTTTAAAGCTTGTAAAAAAAATTTATAGGGCAGGAGGGGTGTTAGGAGAAGTTAGTTAATATAATCTCAGTTAGTTTAGAAAATATGGTTTGATGACAGGTACTCTTTTAATGTTTGCAGACCAAGCCAGTGATATAAGAAAGATTTAACACAAAAATTCCACCAACTGCAGATTCAAAAATTGCTGCCCTGGGTAATAGACCGAGCAGGGGACGGAGACCTCTGTAGCCAAATGCTGTCCAGGCATGCTGGGAGTTGTAGTTTTGCAACATTTGAGCAGTGCTAGTTAAAGGAGTTGTCTGGTGAAAAAATAAGTTATCCCCTATCCAAGGATAGGGGATAAGTTATAGATCGCTGGGGTCCGAGCACTGCCCCCCCCCCCGCGATCTCCTGCACAAGGTCCTGGCAGTCGGCTGGAAGGGAGGCATCCACTCTTTTAACTCCTTGGGGGGAAGGGGGTGTATACATTATAAAGCCATCTATGTGGGTGTATAATGTATACAGTGAAGAGAGTGATACTAACCATCTCATCGCTGGTCTGGGCCTCTTCTTGTGTAGCCTCGCCTCTAATGATGAAATCAAGTAGTTAACAAGCTCTGCTCAGCAGCCCTAATTAACTTCTCCCTTGCTGGGCTGAGCCATACTCGCAGCTGTCAGCTGCGAGCACAACTCAGCCCCGGTATTGCCAGGTTCGACTCATGATGAAAGTTTTGAAAGTTCAGGGGTTCAGGTCAAAACCAGGTTTGGGGGACTTGGCTCTCAACACTACACAACACCACAGTTTCAGCCCGGTCAAATCTGTACTTGACCATCTCATAGAAGCAGATTAGTCGACCAGAACTGATCCTTCATGAAACATGATCATACAGGTGCTTAATACATTACAGAGCAGTGTCTTGTACTAAGCAGAGCATGTGTGTGATTCACATAACTGGACAGATTTTTGTCCCTTGGAAATAAACCATAACAAGCTAAATGACTGCAAACCGAGATCTTAAATCATGAGGAACTGATTCAAAAAGGATACAAAATTTGTATACCATTCCAATATACAAATAATAAAATATGCCCAGACTGTGAAACCAATTTAAGGCATTCCTATGGAGTGTAGCGTGCAGCAGTCAGGGTGCAGTCACATCTGCCATGGTCATTTCCTATATGGCTTGACTAGATTTTGACCTGACAGCCGGGTGCAGTGAATGCCTGGCAGCAGTGTACAGATAAGATACACTTTGTAAATAACCATGAGCCTCTGTGGATGAAGGTAAATGACAGCTCCTAATATGAGATAACTATCAGAGCTGATGAGCTGATAGAACGTTTTCCCTTCCAGCTTCTTCAGCCTCCGTTGTGGCAAAGTGACATTTCAGCCTTACCTAATACTCATCATTTACATAATCACGTCCTGTCAGTCAGCCCAATAAATCAAAAAATGGAGGTCTGTCATCTCTAGTTTGGTAAAGCGAGGAAAACATCTGTTCATCTCTGAATATCATTTTACAGGTGTATTCCAGAGCTGTACTCACTATTCTGCTGGTGGAGTCACTGTCTACATAGATTACATTACTTATCCTGTACTGATTATGAGTTATATCCTGTATTATACTCCAGAGCTGCACTCACTATTCTGCTGGTGGAGTCACTGTCTACATAGATTACATTACTTATCCTGTACTGATTATGAGTTATATCCTGTATTATACTCCAGAGCTGCACTCACTATTCTGCTGGTGGAGTCACTGTCTACATAGATTACATCACTTATCCTGTACTGATCCTGATTATATCCTGTGTTATAATCCAAAGCTGTACTCACTATTCTGCTGGTGGAGTCACTGTCTACATAGATTACATTACTTATCCTGTACTGATCCTGATTATATCCTGTGTTATAATCCAGAGCTGTATTCTCTGTTATTGTGAAGTCACAATGTACATACATTATGTGTACTGATGTTAAAGTACAGCTTGAACTGTACTCCAGAGCTGTATGCACTATTCTGCTGGTGGAGTCACGGTCTCAGACTTTTTATTTGCTTGAAACCCAAACGGTCTGGTTTTGCCAATAGCAACAAATCACAGCTCAGCTTTCATATTTTAATAAGTTCTGGTTAAATGAAAGCTGAGCTGTCATTGGTTGTTATGGACAAAACTTGATAAGTTTGGGACACCATGTACACATATATATTACTTATCCTGTACTGATAAGTCAGAGCTGTAGCTAGCTCCTTTTGTGCCCAAGGTGAGAACAGAAGATTGTGCCCCCTCCCCCATTTGGGCTGAGGGCACCCCTCAGAAATTATATTTTTACAGGACGCCCCTACCGAATAATTTTTTTATGTTGGCTATGTAGATTACAGTACTGCTATATGCAGCGACTCACAAATGACCTCTTCTCTGATTGGAGTGGTTATCTTGTTCTTTTATTCCCCATCTGGCCCAGGACATCATGATGATTACTTCTGGCCAGAACTTTTCAGCACAGAACCTGCAACACAAACACATTAGGCTCTGCCCTTTTCCAGCATTATCCTCCCCTTCTCTCCACAAATGCATCCAGTCTCTCCCAAACAAATACCACCAGCCTCCCTACAACACAAAATGTTTCCAGCCACACTCAAATGCCTCCAGCCCCCCCCCATAATGCTTCCAGCCCCCCCCATAATGCTTCCAGCCTCAACTCATACAAATGCACAATGACTCCTGCCTTACCCAAATTCCCCAAGCCTTCCCCACACACAATGCCTCCAGCCTCCCACACTCAATGCCTCCAGCCTCCCACACACAATGCCTCCAGCCTCGTCCACACACAATTCCTCCAGTCTCACCAACACAAAATGACTCCAGCCTTTCTTTTACAGGCATAGAGGAGTACAGGTGTGTAAAGGTGTACATGGGTGAGAGAAGGGTGTACAGGGGTAACAGAGGGGTGTAGAGAGGTGGCAGAGGGATGTACGTGGGAGACATGAGTGTAGAGGGGTGACAGAGGGGTGTACTTGGATGAAACAGGGGTCTACAGGGGTGATATAGGGGTGCTAGAGGGGTGCGCAAGGTGACAGAGGAGTAATGAGGGGTGACAGAAGGGTTTAGAGGTATGACAGAGGGGTAATAAGGGATGTAGAAGGGTGACAGTACCTGAAGCCAGTGACAGATCCCGAGTCTAGTCTAGTATTTTTTTTTTTTTTTTTTAGAAAATAAGGCGTTGCTTACAGAAGCCAGGGGATACTAAGTATGAACAGTGGCGATGCTAGGGTTGGTGTCACCTGGTGGTATGTCATCTTTAAAGGGGTAATCCGGTGAAAACCTTTTTTTTTTTTTTTTTAAATCAACTGGTGCCAGAAAGTTAAACAGATTTGTAAATTACTTCTATTGAAAAATCTTAATCCTTCCAGTACTTATTAGCTTCTAAATACTACAGAGGAAATTATTTTCTTTTTTGAACACAGAGCTCTCTGCTTACATCACGAGCACAGTGCTCTCTGCTGACATCTCTGTCCAGTTTAAGAACTGTCCAGAGTAGGAGAAAATCCCCATAGCAAACATATGCTGTTCTGGACAGTTCCTAAAATGGACAGAGATGTCAGCAGAGAGCACTGTACTCGGGATGTCAGCAGAGAGCACTGTACTCGGGATGTCAGCAGAGCACTGTGTTCCAAAAAGAAAAGAATTTCCTCTGTAATATTCAGCAACTAATAAGTACTGGAAAGATTACGATTTTTTAATAGAAGTAATTTACAAATCTGTTTAACTTTCTGGCACCAGTTGATTTAAAAAAAATAAATAACGTTTTCCACCGGAGTACCCCTTTAACCACCGGAGTGTCCCGGCACCCTGTTTGAGAATCACCGCCCAGTGTAATGTGTGCTGGATATCTCTGGCAATTGTCTGAATTGCCTTTTGGGAGCTACAGTCCTGTGGTGAGTAGCAGAAGAACCGTGGGGGGAGTGGGATAAAGCTAATAAACAGGGCTGTTCCTCTGTTAGACATTTAGGGTCGGGGCCACAACTTTTTTGCTGTGACTGTGGAGAAAGAGGGTCCTGACAGGATCAGGCATGGTACAAATTTCCTGCATCCCTGTCTTTCAGATCTGTGTACGTCTTTAAGATGCAATGTAGTTGAAAGTACAGAACAATGGGTCAGGATCTTCTGGCACAAGCAGCATTACTGTCCTAGCTGCAGGGGAGCATAGAGCGGAAGGGCGAAGCAGAGCTGCATGGGAGCATAGAGCGGAAGGGCGAAGCAGAGCTGCATGGGAGCATAGAGCGGAAGGGCGAAGCAGAGCTGCAGGGGAGCATAGAGCGGAAGGGCGAAGCAGAGCTGCAGGGGAGCATAGAGCGGAAGGGCGAAGCAGAGCTGCAGGGGAGCATAGAGCGGAAGGGCGAAGCAGAGCTGCAGGGGAGCATAGAGCGGAAGGGCGAAGCAGAGCTGCAGGGGAGCATAGAGCGGAAGGGCGAAGCAGAGCTGCAGGGGAGCATAGAGCGGAAGGGCGAAGCAGAGCTGCAGGGGAGCATAGAGCGGAAGGGCGAAGCAGAGCTGCAGGGGAGCAGTGTGACCGTTATTTTTTTTTTCGCACTTCGGCCTAATGCTATATGGGAGCACAGAGAGAGGTCTATACCCTATGGCAGTGATGGCAAACCTTTTTGAGCCCGAGTGCCCAAACCGTAATGCACGACAACTTTTTTTCCCTCAAAGTGCCAGCGCAGCAATATAAATCAGAATACTGAGGTTTAAGTTTAGAAAAAACAACTCCTACAGTTGTCATAACTAATTAAAGGGGTTATCCAGGAAAAAACTTTTTTTATATATATCAACTGGCTCTAGAAAGTTAAACAGATTTGTAAATTACTTCTATTAAAAAATCTTAAGCCTTTCAGTTCTTGTGAGCTTCTGAAGTTAAAGTTGTTCTTTTCTGTCTAAATCCTCTCTGATGACACCTGTCTCGGGAAACGCCCAGTTTAGAAGCAAATCCCCATAGCAAACCTCTTCTAAACTGGGCGTTTCCCGAGACAGGTTTCATCAGAGAGGATTTAGACTGAAAAGAACAACTTTAACTTCAGAAGCTCACAAGTACTGAAAGGATTAAGATTAAGCACCAGCTATATGAGGGTTCCCCCTCATACAGTCCCTGCCCCCCCCCCCTCATACAGCCCATTCCCTTCATACAACTAATCCTCTCCTTGTAATTATTAAATATTTGAATATGAAATGGGGAGCAATAATCTTAATTCTCCCTCCCCATTTCAGGTACCTGGCCTGCACTCTGTTACTTCCTCCCACGCGGCTCCTGCTTTACCATAGAGAGATGGGAGGAAGTGACTTCCTGGCAGCGCTAAGCACTGCTGGGAGAAAGCAACAGCCCAGCGCACTGTACGGGAGCCAGCATCCACCGCAGGGCTGTGAAAGTGAAATGCTGTGCCGAGCCGCCGCCGGGTGATGCCGGGCAGAGCCACCGTGGGAAGCCAGGCCGAGCTGCTGCATGAGCCGGTGACCGGTTAACCAAGTAATTGCCAGATTTGGTCAGATGGCGAACTATGGCCGCGCGCCCACAGAGGGGGCTCGGCGTGCCACCTGTGGCACGTGTACCATAGGTTCGCCATCACTGCCCTATGGGGAAAGCCTTTACTAATGGTAGGGCACAGAGAAGGGCCTATACTACATTGGGTCACAGAGAGGGGCTTTTACTAAATGGAGAGCATAGTGAAGGGCTTATACTATATTGGGGCACAGAGAGGGGCCTATGCTAAATGAAGGGCACAGGGGGGTGCCTTTACTATATATAGAGGGGTGCATAGAGGGACATATACTATATGCATGGTCCTCTCAGTATACAGGATTTAGTCAGTAACAGTATGATGGTAATATGTATGGTGATAATATTTCTTGCTGTATACCTGTATAATTGGTAGTATTGGTCAGAATACAAGATTTGGTCAATAACAGTATGATATTAATATGTGTGGTAATAATATTCCTTTTTGTATACTGGTAATATTAGTAATATTGCTCTCAGTATACAGGATTTGATCAGCAACAGTATCATGGTAATATGTATGGTGATAATATTCCTCCTTATATACCGGTGCTGTTTAGTAATATTGGTTTCAATATACAGGATTAGGTCAGTAACAGTATGATGATAATATATACTGATATTATTAGTAATATTGGACATGCCTGCTGGTAATGCTTTTTCCAAGAGTTAAAGGAGAACTCCGGAATAAGAAAATTGCCCGTCATACACCCGTCAGTAAAAAAAATAAACAGGTACATACCTTCCTTCGCTCCCCCGGTGCCTCCGGTAACCGGCTCCGGCCTCCGCTGCCATCCTCTTCCTGGTTGCCGTTGGTCGGCGAGTCATACTGCACTCACTGGCCGCAGCGAATTCCGACTCGGCTGGCGATAGGCTGAGCGGCAGTGTGACGTTTTCGGCCCCGGCAGCAGGTGCCGGTGTAGTGAAGAATTGTGTGTCTTGATGCGTTCTCACACTGCCACTCAGCCTATCGCTGGCCAAGTCGGGACTTCGCTGCGGCCAGTGAGTGCAGTATGACTCGCCGAACACCAACATTTTTTTTTTACTGACGGGTGTATGACGGGCAATTTTCCTATTCCGGAGTTCTCCTTTAACTGCTAAGTGGTTGGGTTTATAACCTGTGTAGTGAAAGCCTGGTACATCAATTACATTTCTTATGTTGTACAGTCTGGAGTTACAGCTTGTATCATACTTCAGAGCTGCACTCCCTGTTCTGTTGGGGGAGTCTCTGGATACATTTTCTTTCTGGTTCATTTTTGGGCCATTGTGGTGGTGGGTGGTCTATACACATCCGGGTGAAGTTTCAGCAGATAAGTGTATGTTGTCCCTTTATCACTGTATCTATTGTCTGCTATAGATACAAAAATATTTGTGTCCATCAGTGACGCAGATTGTGAAATCACAAGGCCGGGGAATGTAAGGACACATAAAATCTGCAGGATGAAAGCTTCCATTTAATGGGCACAAATGTATCTGCAGAGTTGAAGCGTGTCAGTTCTTGGAGAATCGATAAGGTTGTCTCTGTCTCTAGAGAATTGACTGGTTACCTTTATGTCGCCTTGTTATAAAGTAACAACATTAATTGGCGGGTGTGTAAGACGGGGACATACACTTACAAGCTGCATGGACTGGAACTGGTCATCAGTAGCTGCAGCCTGTGTCCAGCAGGGAGCGCTGTGCTACCAGCAAATTCTAGAATACAGCCACATTGTGATACAGAACGCAGCTATTGTCCTGGTTATATGGCTGAACAAGCTGATATGATTCCTGACAGTTTACACGACCTAAATAATGTACAAGTTCTGATCCGGTTACTGGATGTCCTCTGTCTGTACAGTGTGTGCTTTGTATCTCTATGTTCGTCTCACAGTGTACAGAAGTAATCGGCATCCTGTGGCTTTCTAGCTGTTAGACTACATTTCCCAGCATTCCCTGGTGACTGCTATATTTCATCTGTGTATGTGCTGTATACACAGGTCACTGCATAGACCCCTATATTAGGATGGGCCCGAACTCTATATGGTTAGGATTGACTTACAAAGCTGCATTGCCACAATGTAAATATATATGGCTGCTGTGGATGTGCCACTTTTGATACCTGACATTTCACTAGAGAACATGATATCCATCTAGGACAGGGTTTCCCAACTAATGTGCCTCCAGCTGTTGCAAAACTACAACTCTCAGCATGCCCGGGCATGCTGGGAGAGATGTAGTTTTGTAACAGCTGGAGGCACACTGATTGGGGGACACTGGAGACCGCTGCAGCCTACTCCAGGGTCCACAGAACTGCATTGGATATGTAACAGGATTATAGATGGCATGCACCAAGAAGATGGACATTTTGAGGGGCATAGGCTCTTCCCTTTTACAGTGCACCCCTGAATAAGATGCAGTACAGTATTTACTTCTCCTTAGTGCTGCCCTTGTATTCTTCCCTGATGGGCAGGCTGGAGATGCTAGATTCTCCCCGCAAATGTGTGGTGTCCCAGTGCGGAACACACCTGTCTTCCTGACCTGACAAGTGGATATCACCTAGTGTGACTGCTCCAGGCCCAGTACTTAGGTTTAAATGTGTTATTTATTGCACTTTAATATACTTTCAATGCACTTTTATGCTTTATTGTTCCCTAAGGGATTAAAGGAGTTCTCCAACTGAAATCTTTTATCCCCCGCTGTGCCCGGGCTGTAAAGCTATACATAATAAACTTTCACTTATCTGCCTACGATTCCCCATTGCTCCGATATTGCCGCCCGTGCTCCGGTCCCTGTCAGCTTCCTCTTCCTGCGGGTTGGTGACTTCACTCTGCGCTCAGCCTATCAGCGGCCGCGACGAGACATTGCTGCGGCCGCTGATAGGCTGAGCGCAGAGTGAAGTCACCGACCCGCAGGAAATGGAAGAGACTGGGACCGGAGAACGGGACGGCGATATCGGAACAACGGGGGATCGTAGGCAGGTAAGTGAAAGTTTATTATGTATAGTTTTACAGCCCAGGCACAGCAGGGGTTAAAAGTTTTAGCTTAGAGAACTCCTTTAACTTCTTTGGCTGCAGCAAGCATGTGATCCCTTTAGCCTCCTCCTGCACAATCGGAGCTGCTGCCCGGTCTTCCCCAAGTCTGCTAGATACGGCAGAGTTAGTTTAGTTTGTTTTCAGGAGGAGAGTGGAGGTCACAACCTCTGCTGTGGACCTGTACCTCAAACAATGAGGATAGACATAAGAAGATCCAGTTGCAGCACTAATCTGTTCCAGAGGGACAGCACCCTTCACAGGATCCAGCTGACTAGACCTTGTACTGTCCAATTCAAGTCCAGGCAAGTCAAGTTCCGAAAGGATAACAGGAGATGGAAAGCCTCGGCAACTCTGGTCCAAATAGGTCCAGTCTGGCGTAAACCCCTGATACAGGACTATTAAATGGAGAGCAGAGACAGTGTTAGTCAGCTTCTAAGACTTATACAAGCTATACAATCCACTTCATATAAGTTTAAAAACATAATTCAGCAAGCAAGAAGCTTGTCAGTTAGTGAGGACTATAAGTCCCATAGTGCCCTGAAAAAACGGTGATCCCTGAAGCAAACTCCAGTGAACTATTAAACTGTCCCTGAGTTCCTGAGTGAAATTCAGTAGTTTCCGTAACTCGCAATCTGTACTCTTCATTAGCCTAGTGCTTGGTCCAAGAAGCTACTACCCTTGGAGCGTGGAGGTCAACACTACCCTGGCATCACAAACTGTTAGTTGTTATTGACACATCATGCTCTTACTAAAACATGCTATCTTAGCCCGGCTTTCCACAGATGGACAGGCTGGAGATAATGGATTCTTCCCTGTAGATGGACAGGCTGGTTATACTGGATTCTTCCTGTAGATGGACAGGCTGGAGATATCGGATTCTTCCTGTAGATGGACAGGCTGGAGATACTGGATTCTTCCTGTAGATGGACAGGCTGGAGATATCGGATTCTTCCTGTAGATGGACAGGCTGGATATACTGGATTCTTCCCTGTAGATGGACAGGCTGGAGATATCGGATTCTTCCTGTAGATGGACAGGCTGGAGATACTGCATTCTTCCCTGTAGATGGACAGGCTGGAGATACTGGATTCTTCCTGTAGATGGACAAGCTGGAGATACTGGATTCTTCCTGTAGATGGACAGGCTGGAGATATCAGATTCTTCCCTGTAGATGGACAGGCTGGAGATATCAGATTCTTCCTGTAGATGGACAGGCTGGATATACTGGATTCTTCCTGTAGATGGACAGGCTGAATATACTAGATTCTTCCCTGTAGATGGACAGGCTGGATATACTGGATTCTTCCTGTAGATGGACAGGCTGGAGATATCGGATTCTTCCTGTAGATGGACAGGCTGGATATACTGGATTATTCCTCTAGATGGACAGGCTGGAGATACTGGATTCTTCCCTGTAGATGGACAGGCTGGAGATATCAGATTCTTCCTGTAGATGGACAGGCTGGAGATATCGGATTCTTCCTGTAGATGGACAGGCTGGATATACTGGATTCTTCCCTGTAGATGGACAGGCTGGAGATAATGGATTCTTCCCTGTAGATGGACAGGCTGGAGATACTGGATTCTTCCTGTAGATGGACAGGCTGGAGATATCAGATTCTTCCTGTAGATGGACAGGCTGGAGATATCAGATTCTTCCAGTAGATGGACAGGCTGGAGATATCGGATTCTTCCCTGTAGATGGACAGGCTGGAGATATCGGATTCTTCCCTGTAGATGGACAGGCTGGAGATAATGGATTCTTCCCTGTAGATGGACAGGCTGGAGATACTGGATTCTTCCTGTAGATGGACAGGCTGGAGATATCGGATTCTTCCCTGTAGATGGACAGGCTGGAGATAATGGATTCTTCCTATAGATGGACAGGCTGGAGATATTGGATTCTTCCTGTAGATGGACAGGCTGGAGATACTGGATTCTTCCTGTAGATGGACAGGCTGGAGATATCAGATTCTTCCTGTAGATGGACAGGCTGGAGATATCGGATTCTTCCTGTAGATGGACAGGCTGAAGATATCATATTCTTCCTGTAGATGGACAGGCTGGAGATATCGGATTCTTCCTGAAGATGGACAGGCTGGCGATATCAGATTCTTCCTGTAGATGGACAGGCTGGAGATACTGGATTCTTCCTGTAGATGGACAGACTGGAGATACTGGATTCTTCCTGTAGATGGACAGGCTGGAGATACTAGATTCTTCCTGTAGATGGACAGGCTGGAGATACTAGATTCTTCCCTGTAGATGGACAGGCTGGAGATACTGGATTCTTCCTGTAGATGGACAGGCTGGAGATACTGGATTCTTCCTGTAGATGGACAGGCTGGAGATATCGAATTCTTCCCTGTAGATGGACAGGCTGGAGATATCGGATTCTTCCCTGTAGATGGACAGGCTGGAGATATCGGATTCTTCCTGTAGATGGACAGGCTGGAGATACTGGATTCTTCCCTGTAGATGGACAGGCTGGAGATCCTGGATTCTTCCTGTAGATGGACAGGCTGGAGATATCGAATTCTTCCCTGTTGATGGAACAGGCTGGAAATACTGGATTCTTCCCTGTAGATGGACAGGCTGGAGATATCGAATTCTTCCCTGTAGATGGACAGGCTGGAGATATCGGATTCATCCTGTAGATGGACAGGCTGGATATACTGGATACTTCCCTGTAGATGGACAGGCTGGAGATATCAGATTCTTCCCTGTAGATGGACAGGCTGGAGATATCAGATTCTTCCTGTAGATGGACAGGCTGGAGATACTGGATGCTTCCCTGTAGATGGACAGGCTGGATATACTGGATTCTTCCTGTAGATGGACAGGCTGGAGATATCGGATTCTTCCCTGTAGATGGACAGGCTGGAGATAATGGATGCATCCCTGTAGATGGACAGGCTGGATATACTGGATTCTTCCCTGTAGATGGACAGGCTGTATATACTGGATTCTTCCCAGTAGATGGACAGGCTGGATATACTGGATGCTTCCCTGTAGATGGACAGGCTGGAGATACTGGATTCTTCCTGTAGATGGACAGGCTGGAGATATCGAATTCTTCCTGAAGATGGACAGGCTGGCGATATCAGATTCTTCCTGTAGATGGACAGGCTGGAGATACTGGATTCTTCCTGTAGATGGACAGACTGGAGATACTGGATTCTTCCTGTAGATGGACAGGCTGGAGATACTAGATTCTTCCTGTAGATGGACAGGCTGGAGATACTAGATTCTTCCCTGTAGATGGACAGGCTGGATATGCTGGATTCTTCCTGTAGATGGACAGGCTGGAGATATCGGATTCTTCCTGTAGATGGACAGGCTGGAGATATCGGATTCTTCCCTGTAGATGGACAGGCTGGAGATATCAGATTCTTCCCTGTAGATGGACAGGCTGGAGATATCAGATTCTTCCTGTAGATGGACAGGCTGGATATACTGGATTCTTCCTCTAGATGGACAGGCTGGAGATACTGGATTCTTCCCTGTAGATGGACAGGCTGGAGATATCAGATTCTTCCTGTAGATGGACAGGCTGGAGATATCGGATTCTTCCTGTAGATGGACAGGCTGGATATACTGGATTCTTCCCTGTAGATGGACAGGCTGGAGATAATGGATTCTTCCCTGTAGATGGACAGGCTGGAGATACTGGATTCTTCCTGTAGATGGACAGGCTGGAGATATCAGATTCTTCCTGTAGATGGACAGGCTGGAGATATCAGATTCTTCCAGTAGATGGACAGGCTGGAGATATCGGATTCTTCCCTGTAGATGGACAGGCTGGAGATATCGGATTCTTCCCTGTAGATGGACAGGCTGGAGATAATGGATTCTTCCCTGTAGATGGACAGGCTGGAGATACTGGATTCTTCCTGTAGATGGACAGGCTGGAGATATCGGATTCTTCCCTGTAGATGGACAGGCTGGAGATAATGGATTCTTCCTATAGATGGACAGGCTGGAGATATTGGATTCTTCCTGTAGATGGACAGGCTGGAGATACTGGATTCTTCCTGTAGATGGACAGGCTGGAGATATCAGATTCTTCCTGTAGATGGACAGGCTGGAGATATCGGATTCTTCCTGTAGATGGACAGGCTGAAGATATCATATTCTTCCTGTAGATGGACAGGCTGGAGATATCGGATTCTTCCTGAAGATGGACAGGCTGGCGATATCAGATTCTTCCTGTAGATGGACAGGCTGGAGATACTGGATTCTTCCTGTAGATGGACAGACTGGAGATACTGGATTCTTCCTGTAGATGGACAGGCTGGAGATACTAGATTCTTCCTGTAGATGGACAGGCTGGAGATACTAGATTCTTCCCTGTAGATGGACAGGCTGGAGATACTGGATTCTTCCTGTAGATGGACAGGCTGGAGATACTGGATTCTTCCTGTAGATGGACAGGCTGGAGATATCGAATTCTTCCCTGTAGATGGACAGGCTGGAGATATCGGATTCTTCCCTGTAGATGAACAGGCTGGAGATATCGGATTCTTCCTGTAGATGGACAGGCTGGAGATACTGGATTCTTCCCTGTAGATGGACAGGCTGGAGATCCTGGATTCTTCCTGTAGATGGACAGGCTGGAGATATCGAATTCTTCCCTGTTGATGGAACAGGCTGGAAATACTGGATTCTTCCCTGTAGATGGACAGGCTGGAGATATCGAATTCTTCCCTGTAGATGGACAGGCTGGAGATATCGGATTCATCCTGTAGATGGACAGGCTGGATATACTGGATACTTCCCTGTAGATGGACAGGCTGGAGATATCAGATTCTTCCCTGTAGATGGACAGGCTGGAGATATCAGATTCTTCCTGTAGATGGACAGGCTGGAGATACTGGATGCTTCCCTGTAGATGGACAGGCTGGATATACTGGATTCTTCCTGTAGATGGACAGGCTGGAGATATCGGATTCTTCCCTGTAGATGGACAGGCTGGAGATAATGGATGCATCCCTGTAGATGGACAGGCTGGATATACTGGATTCTTCCTGTAGATGGACAGGCTGTATATACTGGATTCTTCCCAGTAGATGGACAGGCTGGATATACTGGATGCTTCCCTGTAGATGGACAGGCTGGAGATACTGGATTCTTCCTGTAGATGGACAGGCTGGAGATATCGAATTCTTCCTGAAGAAGGACAGGCTGGCGATATCAGATTCTTCCTGTAGATGGACAGGCTGGAGATACTGGATTCTTCCTGTAGATGGACAGACTGGAGATACTGGATTCTTCCTGTAGATGGACAGGCTGGAGATACTAGATTCTTCCTGTAGATGGACAGGCTGGAGATACTAGATTCTTCCCTGTAGATGGACAGGCTGGAGATACTGGATTCTTCCTGTAGATGGACAGGCTGGAGATACTGGATTCTTCCTGTAGATGGACAGGCTGGAGATATCGAATTCTTCCCTGTAGATGGACAGGCTGGAGATATCGGATTCTTCCCTGTAGATGGACAGGCTGGAGATATCGGATTCTTCCTGTAGATGGACAGGCTGGAGATACTGGATTCTTCCCTGTAGATGGACAGGCTGGAGATCCTGGATTCTTCCTGTAGATGGACAGGCTGGAGATATTGAATTCTTCCCTGTTGATGGAACAGGCTGGAAATACTGGATTCTTCCCTGTAGATGGACAGGCTGGAGATATCGAATTCTTCCCTGTAGATGGACAGGCTGGAGATATCGGATTCATCCTGTAGATGGACAGGCTGGATATACTGGATACTTCCCTGTAGATGGACAGGCTGGAGATATCAGATTCTTCCCTGTAGATGGACAGGCTGGAGATATCAGATTCTTCCTGTAGATGGACAGGCTGGAGATACTGGATGCTTCCCTGTAGATGGACAGGCTGGATATACTGGATTCTTCCTGTAGATGGACAGGCTGGAGATATCGGATTCTTCCCTGTAGATGGACAGGCTGGAGATAATGGATGCATCCCTGTAGATGGACAGGCTGGATATACTGGATTCTTCCCTGTAGATGGACAGGCTGTATATACTGGATTCTTCCCAGTAGATGGACAGGCTGGATATACTGGATGCTTCCCTGTAGATGGACAGGCTGGATATACTGGATTCTTCCTGTAGATGGACAGGCTGGAGATATCGGATTCTTCCTGTAGATGGAAAGGCTGGAGATACTGGATTATTCCTGTAGATGGACAGGCTGGAGATACTGGATTCTTCCTGTAGATGGACAGGCTGGATATACTGGATTCTTCCTGTAGATGGACAGCCTGATTTATTGGGGGGGGGGGGGGGGGGACATCATGCTTTGGGGCTGTTTTTATGCTAAGGGACCAGGACGACTGATCAGTGTAAAGGAAAGAATGAATGGGGCCATGTATCGTGAGATTTTGAGTGAAAACCTCCTTCCATCAGCAAGGGCTTTGAAGATTAAACGTGACTGGGTCTTTCAGCATGACATTGATCCCAAACACATACCCAGGCAACGAAGGAGTGGCTTTGTAAGAAGTATTTCAAGGTCCTGGAGTGGCCGAGCCAGTCTCCAAATCTCAACCCAGGGATAGCCCCAAAACATCACTGCTCTAGAGGAGATCTGCATGGAGGAATGGGCCAAAATACCAGTAACAGTGTGTGAAAACCTTGTGAAGACTTACAGAAAACGTTTGACCTCTGTCATTGCCAACAAAGGGTATATAACAAAGTATTTTGTTATTTATCAAATACTCAATTACCACCATCATTTGCAAATAAATTCTTTAAAAATCGGACAATGTTATTTTATGGATTTTTTTCTCTCATTATGTCTCTCATAGTTGAGATATACCTATGATGAAAATTACAGGCCTCTCTCATCTTTTTAAGTGGGAGAACTTGCACAATTGGTGGCTGACTAAATACTATTTTGCCCCACTGTATATTGGGATCCACAGTATGTTGTATAATTGTATTATTAAAGGGCATCTGTCAGTTCTATTTGCTGCTAAGAGCTGCAGACACCACTGAATAGCTGTTAGGATATGAAAGCAAACTGTACCTTTCCTGTAGCCAATTTTTTTAAGTTGTTGCCAAACTTATACAATCTCCATTTAATTTCTCAGCCAAATGTCAAGGAGGCAGAGTCGAGCTGCTGAAGTGCCACAGCTTGGCACACCTCCCTACATGCCCTCATCACCCAGCCCTTCTTGAGCCCTGTATATCAATACTGAATTATAGGGGTTAACACAAGTCACTGTTTCACTTTTCCAGCCACTGTTGACTGTATGCAGTGGTTTGAGGTGGCTAGAAATGCCCAAAGCAGCCGAAGCAGGTAAGTTGTGCTGCTGTAGATTACATTTACTATATACATAGATAGTGTGTGAGATATATATGTTTTACCAGTTCTCATCTGCAGCCCTGCTCACAAGATTTCATTTCAGGAGCACCACAGAGGCGGCCAGTCAGTTCTTATTAGAGAAGGAAAAGGATGGACTGTGGTTGGTCAGAGAGAGGGCCTGGCAGCTTCAGGGTGTGTGCCCTTGCCCAATTATATTGGTACAGAATTCCATGTTTATGAATATTGGTTAAGTAGTGGCATACGTAAGAACAATCGGGGACTGATAGATGCCCCCTCCTTCAAAGTGTTATTTCACTGTTGCTTTTATGTAAGTGTATTGTATATTAGGCTATTAGGAGTGCATACATTATTGTATTTGCAGCAGTACGTACTTAAGCAACATGAGGGCCGGTTAATTTTCTTGTGAATCCCATACAGCTGTATATAGGTATAAGCTAGGTATAGGTAGCATTTAGCAGGGACCTAGCATGGGACTATTCTGTAGGAAGGTCCCCATTATCTCAATAAAGCAGATGGTCTCTACTTGAGAACTGTCAAGCATTGTGAATCAGTATATATGTCACTGTAACCACCAAGCTTAGAGTGCCTTAGTTGAGTAAAGCCTGCTTTATTTGAACTGTACTTTACTGTGTCTGTCAAGCTACTTTCTGCACCATCTTCTCAGCTTAAAGGGTACTCCAGTGGAAAACTTTTATTTTTTTTTTTTTTTTTTTTTTTTTTATCAACTGGTTCCAGAAAGTTAAACAGATTTGTAAATTGCTTCTATTTAGAAATTCTTAATCCTTCCAGTACTTACTAGCTGCTGAATGCTTCAGAGAAAATTATTTTCCTTTTGAAACACAGTGCTCTTGCAACACACTGCACTCCGGACTCTGTCACTGGCCATGAGCGCAGCGTCCCCGTGTCCCCGATTCCCGGCAGGGCCGGGATTCACATTCTGGGATGCGCCCACATGCGAATGCTGGCACGTCCCTTACCTTGCTCCACTCCTGCTTCTTCCTCTCAGCCCTGGGGCGCGCATCCCCATCCCGCGCATAATAAGTGTATACACCTGTCACCCTGTTATAAGTTTTTTGCACCGCCCCCCCCTCCCCCCCCCCCCCTTGCTGGATTTTCAGTGCTCATTGCCTAAGAGAAAGCGTTCCCATTGCCTATTTTGTCTACCCCTTTTTCCAGACCTTCCGAACCTTTGCCGCCTGCCTAGACCTTCTGCTACGTTGACTGCGCCTCTGCCTCATCCTTCGGTACCCCGCTTTGCCCAGTTTCCTGTGTGGTCGAGCCGTGTCGGGGGTAGAAAATCCTTCCTGCTTTGCGGCGGGCTCTGGTGAAGACCAGCGGCACCTTTGACTCCACTCCCCACACAGGTAGAGGATCCACATCCAGTTTCGTGACAGCCCACATTCAAGTGCGTGAGAGCTCTCTGCTGACATCTCTGTCCATTTTAGGAACTGTCCAGAGCAGCATATGTTTGCTATGGGGATTTTCTCCTACTCTGGACAGTTCCTAAAATGGACAGAGGTGTCAGCAGAGAGCACGGTGTTCCAAAAAGAAAATAATTTCCTCTGTAATATTCAACAATTAATAAGTACTGGAAGGATTAAGATTTTAAAGTAGGAGTAATTTACAAATCTGTTTAACTTTCTGGCAGCAGTTGATTAAAAAAAAAAAAAGTTTTCCACCGTATTACCCCTTTAACCATCACATACCTATGGCCCCTCTTACATGTTTGGTTTACCATGTGCAAAGTTTTCTAAAAATGACTGCCATTTTCCCTCCTGTTATTGTTCACTCCCCTCTTCATATTCTAATGGTCTGGTGGTTAAGGTACATTGTGGACGTTACCCTGCGCAGAATGGCACCCCAATCTTTATAGATCCCCCTTTAGCGTATGTATAATGAAATCTTCCTGGCTCTTAATAAGGATAAATTATTCACATAGGTGCAGTGATTTTTGCTGATAGGGATGGTATACAAAGAATGGAGGCTCGTCTCCATTCACCTGCATCTTCTTTAAAAAAAAAAAAAAAAATCTTAATTAAAACTAAAAGCAGAAAAGGCCACAGCAGCTCTGGAGTCTGCCGGAGCCTAATGAGCCTGCCGGCTTCCCGTAGTGATCTCACAGCGTGACAATTCCTCTGCTAATCTGTCTAATTAATATTCACGCAAATCTTCCTGTTTCACCAAGAACACAGGAAGCGTGCACCCCCCCCTGGGGTCCATATAATGGAGAAAGCTGGTGCAGCTATACCTGAGGCTGTAAAGAGACATGAGCGCGGCCTAAAGAATCATTAAATGGGAAACATACATACGTAGCAAAGCTGTCATTAAAGCGAAACTCCTGGCAATATCACAATTTATTATCTGTTTGTTAATTTACATAGGACTGCAGGTACCGCACACCACGTTATCTTTATTACTGTATTTTATCAGTGGTGTTATATAGGATTGCCAGTAAAGCTGGCCATACATATTACAAAAATGTTGTTTCAATTTTAAAGGGGTACTACCATGGAAAACTTTTTTTTTTTTTTTTTTTTTTTAAATCAACTGGTGACAGAAAGTTAAACAGATTTGTAAATCACTTCTAATTAAAAAAAAACTTAATCCTTCCAGTACTTTTTAGGGGCTGTATACTAAAGAGAAATCCAAAAAAATAAATGCATTTCCTCTGATGTCATGACCACACTGCTCTCTGCTCACCTCTGCTGTGCATTTTAGGAACTGCCCAGAGCAGGAGAAAATCCCCTATAGCAAACATATGCTTCTCTGGACAGTTCTTAAAATGGACAGCAGAGGTCAGCAGAGAGCACTGTGGTCATGTCATCAGAGGAAATGCATTTCTTTTTTGGATTTCTCTTTAGTATACAGACCCTAAAAAGTACTGGAAGGATTACAATTTTTTAATAGAAGTGATTTACAAATCTGTTTTGTTGATTTACAAAAAAAAAAAAGTTTTCCACGGGAGTACCCCTTTAAGGGCCCATTTAGATGGCGGAATATTTGCCAGGGCATTCTGTACACAACATGCGCCATTTCCATTGGCGACAATTCACCTCCGACCGTATTCTGCTGAAAGAATTAACATGTTCCGGAATTTGAATTTCCATGGCAGAATTTTTCACCATGGATATTCTGCCGTGTGCACGGTGCTGCAGAATCCCATTGAAATCAATGGAAGGCGGCTGCACTGGAATTTCCAATCAAATGTTTTCAGCTGGATTCCGCACGGAAATTCTGCAGTGTGAATGAGCCCTAACAAGGCCAGATGACGATCTAATGTGTATGGGGACCTCTGACTCTCCTCGATTGCTCATGTGATAATAATCTAGCATAGCGTTTACCAACCAGGGTGCCTCCAGCTGTTGCAAAACTACAACTCGATCTGAAGCGATCTGATTAGTTGCTATGGGCAACTGGTCAACTTTGCCTGTCCACTGGTTTTGTTAAATCTCCCCCTATATCCTTCTGGAGATACGGTCTCCAGTACTGCGCACAATACTCCAAGTGAGGTCTCACCAGTGTTCTGTACAGCGGCATGAGCACTTCTCTCTTTCTACTGCTTATACCTCTCCCTATACATCCAAGTATTCTGCTTGCACTTCTTGCTGCTATATTACATTGTCTTCCTACCTTTAAGTCTTCTGAATTAATTACCCCTAAATCCCTTTCGTCAGATAATAAGGTCAGGACGGTATTACATATTCTATATTTTACCCTTGTTTTTTTTTTAATGATAAGCTTTCTATGTGGTACAGTGTCAAAAGCCTTATCTAGCACCTCCGCCATCTATTATTTTAGTCACCCCATCAAAAAATCAATAAGATTAGTTTGACACGATCTCCCTATGTTGTTTTTCATCTTGCAATCCATGGGATTTTAGATGTTCCACAATCCTATCCTTTAGCAGGGTTTCCATTTATTTATAATACAAGAAGATGACGATGAACAGTACTACTGTATACTACTTATAGGGAATTGCTGCCATATATGGATGTGTGATCTGTGTGGCTGTCGGGGTATTCCTTTAATGCTTGCTTCTGGGGTCTATTTACCACCATGCACGGCCTTCAGTAGCTCCACTGCTCTGCAGTTTTATGCAGCCAATTATAATAAAAGCAAATGTTTAGTCTCCCACCAGTTTTCTGTTCTGCACCAGGCTGTAAGTACATCGTAAGCTGCGCCAATAAAGCTGCTCATTTCAGCCATTCCCGGTGCTTCCCTTTGTGCGGAGTCCATGCTGTTTGCAGTTTATGTGGTACCATCAGGCAGAATAATCCAGAGCCTCAGTCTGGCATCTCATCGCTATACACCTGTCCTTACAACGCACATCTCCAGCTATAAATCCCTGCTTAGCTGAACTACAAGAATGGATAGATGCCAGCTGGCTAAAACTGGAGTTCTCCTGGTTGGACATCACCACCAATGGCAAAATGGCAACATGCACAGCCACCACCTGCTACCCCTGAGAAGCACAAGCTCAGACCACATACACAAATTGATGGAGAACTGTCCCTCAGGACCAGATACTTGCCATTTTTACTGCCATTTCAAATAACTTTTTTTATATGTTGCATGTATATATGTCAGTTTAGATCAGTCTAGGTCTCAGTGCTGTGACCCTCTCCAATTATTAGGTATAGCTGAGTGAGGGCTGAACAAGTGTTGGGATAGATGTTAATCCTTTTTATAGATGTTCCTCTGAGGCACAACCTCATACAGTGCCCGGCTGATACCTAGTACCATAACTGAAACGGCAACAGTTGGTGTGGTCAGAGCAGAGTTAACCCATGAAAGTCTTAGGGTATGTTCACACTACAGATTATGAACGAAATCTCCGCTCGCAGAAATCCACGAGCGGAGATTCCATTCTGGCGACTGCCACCGCAATACTTCGGCGGTAGGACCACGCGACACTGCGCAAAACCATTGACGGCTATGCAGTGTTGGTGGACTTCCGCACAAAGAATGAACATGTTCTATCTTTGCGCGGAACAATTTCATCAGCGGAATTGTCCACCGCTGAAATTCCGCAGTGTGAATGGCTCTCGCGTAAACCCATTCACACTAATGTTTATGTTCACAGCACGTAATTCAGTTTGCGGAATTCCGCTCACGGAATTCTGCGGGAATTACGTAGTGTGAACATACCCTTAAGGTGTTCAATAGCCACATGAAGGAAAACAATATCAATCACAATATGCACAAACATTTTTACATTTGTGACTCTTTGTGCCTAGAGTGCATGCTTTCTAATGCAGCCATGTGGAACTATATGGTGCAAGGACAGAAGAAAAACCTACATTTTGTGCCAACAAAATGAAGACTTTTACATTTTCAGAGCTTTGTGACCTCAGCTTTGTGCATGCTTTTTATAACCCTAAGGCAGCCATGTGGAACTTGTTTGGAGCAAATACACAAGAAATAAGTTCATAAAATTACAATTTTTGCATATAAATAATAGTTTAGCACCTTGTATTGCTTGTCACTGTGCTGCAAGCTGTCTGCTTCTTGTCTGTGCTCTTAGGCACAGAATGGAGATAACCACACCTCCCTCCACCTTCACCTCAGATATTTTGGTCATTTTGTTTGATGTACCAAAAAGGCTGGATTTGCAGTTTGTTTGCAATATTACAAAGACAGAGACCCCCTAGAGGCCACATGTAAACCCTTTTTCACATCTTTAGTAATTACATTTTTTTGTGAAGTATATTAGGAAAATGCTTAGTTTTTAAGGAAGTATTAAATGGAAAAAAGTTGTTTCTAATGACAGTAATGCTTTAATGTACATAAATGTGCTCTGATTCTCAAGTTCTCAGTCCATCTTTATAGGTCTATTCACTGTGGTGCAAGGTGCAATATGGAGACTTCACTCTACCAGCTCTGTAGTAAGGCCCTTGTTTAGCATTCTTCTCTCTTGCAACATTATCCCTCTCAGAAACAGGAATTTGGTAAAGCAATATCCCCTCAGTGCGGACAGGAGCAGGGAGAGGGACTTGATTGAAGACCTAGGTATAAGACATGAGGCATTAGTGTAGATATGTCTAGCAATAACAGGGGCTAGAAAATACACACTCATAGCAAGTGCAGGGCTAGGAGATGTTACTCTGGTCATGGCCATGTCTGACCTGGTTCTAACATGTTTAGGCCCTTTTTTTTTTATAGAATGGAGAGGTTGGACTAGGGATCTCCTGCAATGATTTGCTAGGAATATCATGTGATCATATGTATAATCATATATACAGCAATGCAATCCTTATATATAACCAATAGAGCCAGTTGAATTGAAGAGCTAAGTGACTGTCATTATTGTGCGGCCATGAGGTGCCATCTTTGGGCTTTGTGTCACATTCTATAGTGGAGCTGCCTGGTGTAATATTGGTCTCCTCAATAATAATACCTTTTGTCAGAAGCCTAGCCATGAAATGGTGACCACATGATCACTGTAATTGCTGCAATACATAGGGGGAAGATTTATTGGGGGGCAGCTTGTATGACAGAAAACTGTCCCATTTTGGCCTTTATAATAGGTAAAACTGAAAAAGGCGGCGCTCGAATCCCAAAAGCAATTGAAAGTAGAAGAGGTTTGTACTCACCCGGTGTATGTGGGAGGTCACAAGGCAGTGATCCCCCACTAACACCTAGAGTCCTCTTGTCACTTATACACTGAAACGATCTCCGTCATATAGACATCCCTTAGGGAGGGCGCAGGGTGAGCCGGAATCACAGTACCGTGGTCCGTGTATAGGAAAAAGACAAATAGAAAAACCAGCGCTCGGAGACAGTTCAAAACATGATAACAGTCAAACCATATTTTAGTAGATTATCACTGAGATGAACTTACTTCACTAGGGGAGATGTGTAGGTAAAGTTACCTTTCACATCATCCCCTTCCAGGAGAGTATGACAAAATGGCCAAAAAGCCCGTGGATGAGTAGGATAGGATTTATTGCGACGCGTTTCGGAGGGCTTACAGGATCGCCTCCTTCCTCAGGCATCTGGGGCATCTGCCTGAGGAAGGAGGCAATCCTGTAAGCCCTCCGAAACGCGTCGCAATAAATCCTATCCTACTCATCCACGGGCTTTTTGGCCATTTTGTCATACTCTCCTGGAAGGGGATGATGTGAAAGGTAACTTTACCTACACATCTCCCCTAGTGAAGTAAGTTCATCTCAGTGACCATTTTGGCCTTTGCAACCGAGCATTTGTCTGCAGTTTTGGATGAGATGTTCAGCTTGTCATTGAGGTACAGCCCCTCACCAATTGATATGAGAAGTTTGAACCATCACAGAGCTCATCCATAGTAGGGAGGCTGGGTAGTGACCAGTCCTCGAATGCAATAAAGCAGTCCAGCAGGGGGCACTCTTTTGCTCTATACACACCCCTGCATGTGTAGATGTTTCAGGGGCACATACCTGTGGCCCATGCAGTACTGGCTTTATTGTGCTCTGACCTCCTCGGCACACTTGGCATTTCAGTACCACTGACAGGGCATTTTTAAACCAACCAACCATAGTCCTAATATGTAGTAGTTGTAATCTTACCCTCCAGCAATAGTAGGCAGGAAAGGGTGCAGGATCCTGAGGTTTGTCTCTTCAGCCTTTTATCTTTCCTTCCTTCTCTAACTGTCTCCGTAAATGGAGACTGACAGAATACTAGCCGTATAATTGAGTTCAGTCCCCTTTAGGCTGATGCATAATTCTCTCGTTGATCCAGAGGATGGAAAATAAAATGAGCTTTAGAACAGAACAAACAGATCCAAATTCTCCTTCCTTGCTGATATCATCCATGGACTGTTGGGAAAATGGGGATTGACCTAGCAAGCAGGGAGGGGCCAAAGTCAACGGGGTCCATAGCTCAATATTGTGCATCTGAAATGTCCTTTACACTATGCGCTGGAGCCCTTGTGCCACTGCCTAGAGTTGTCCTAGTGATAAATCCACTGACTCATATACATCACATTGTAATAATATCCAGCATATTTAATCCTATACTGATCCTCAGTGACTAACAATTAAGTAGTAAAGTATTGGTAAATCTGTCCTCCTGTGTACATACATGGCATTACTTACCCTGGACATCAGATATGCAGCATTACCCTTCCACTACCCTCTAGCACAGATCTTAAAGCTAACTTTTTGATTAGACCACCAAGGAACTTTATATGAATCTCTTCACTGCTCTAGGCTACCAGGGATCCTAACATTAAACCCATCATTACCCTAGACCACCATAAATCCTGACATTTTGATGGGAAGGTATGGGGAGCCCTGTGGGTAGGAGCTGAATGGTGTGAGTGACTGAGCATTTGACCATTTGTTGGTGGCCCCATCCTCTCATAGAATGGAAGTGGTATGAGCTACATCAAACCTCCAGCAAAATTTGTGTAACCAAGTTTTGTGCCTCCTTGTGAGAACTGCCATAACTGTCAAAAGTCTCTCTTGTAACGCCAAACTTAATAAAGCTCAGTAATTAAAACGGACCACGTGTCCATGTCTTGATGCACCACCTCCTGAGGCAGCCACAACCAGGCAACTTGATTTATCTGCACCCCTCTAAAGACTACAGACTCCTTAAAATGGATTTTATCAAATTTTGCTTTGTAATTATTATGGCTTAAATAACTTTTTTTTCCCACAGCTCTTAAAATTGTGCTCAGCTTCTGTTTTATAGCCTACTTGTATTTACATATTGTGCAGGTTGCTATGCAAATCACAAGCAGTTGGTAATCGGCAGAGCTGTCCATCACTCCCAAGACCAGTTGGCCTTGGAAGGAAGGGGCCACAGTGTTTAGAAGAAAGAGATCTGTTCTGGAGATTGTGGTGGTCTCAGTGGTCAGACCCCTGTCCCCCCCCCCTCCCCCTCGATCAGACACTTAATCACTATGCTGTGGATAGGGAATTATTTTTATTTGCTGGAAAACCTCTTTAAGCCCTGATCTCTCCTGTCCTAAATTAGATTCTATGCTGATACAGTGACCCCTCGACCTACGATGGCCCTGACATATGATAATTTCAACATGCGATGGCCTCTCAGAGGCCATCACATGTTGAAGGCAGCATCAACATACAATGCTTTTGTATGTCGGGGCCATCGCATAAACGGCTATCCGACAGCGCTGACTGCTTCAGCTGCCACCGGATAGCAGTTTACGGTGCCCCGTGTGGTCCGCTGACGATCACTTACCTGTCCTCGGGGCTCCGGCGCGTCCTCTTCGGGATCCCCTGCATCGTCGGCGCTCTCCATCGACGTCATCACGTCTCTGCACACGCCGTCCTGTCATCCAATAGGAGCGGCGTGCGTAGTGACGTGATGGCAGCGACGGAGAGTGAGGATGCCGGGGAAGCAGAGGCCTTGCCGGAGCGTCGAGGACACCTCGGGGACGCGTTGACAGCGATGGACGGCGACATCCAGGGCAGCAGTGACGAGCGGTGACGGTCCGGAGCGGTGGGGACAGGTGAGTACAACTTTCTCTAACAGTGGTCTACAACCTGCGGACCTCCAGATGTTGCAAAACTACAACACCCAGCATGCCCGGACAGCCAACGGCTGTCCGGGCATGCTGGGTGTTGTAGTTTTGCAACATCTGGAGGTCCGCAGGTTGTAGACCACTGTCCTATACTTCACATTGCACGGATCCCTCAACATGCGATGGTTTCAACAAATGATGGTCCATTTGGAACGGATTACCATCGTATGTTGAGGGACCACTGTATACCGTATGACCAAATTAAACTAGACCACTATATCACCAGGATCTGTGCATTAGTCCTGTGTGCCTCATATGCCAGAATGTGGTTTGGCAGAGTCCAATGTGAGCTGAGTGCAATATTATTGGATTCTGTGTTGCAGCAAGTGGAATTGTAAATGCAGCTCTGGTTGTCACTGGAGCATAAAGTGTGGTGTGAAGCCATGATAAGTACACTATACATGATTGATAGTATAATGAGTTTTCAGGTCCAAGGCCCATCTACCACACAAAAGATCTATGGTATGTTAAAGGGACAGTACAGCGATGTGGCACTTAAAGCTGCCCCTTTATGAAATATGTGTAAAGCTACTAAAAGCTTATATGGATTATTTTTTAGATACAAACTACTGGAATTTACTTGCTGCCTTATGTGCAGAGAAAACTGTAGATCTGGAGGGACAAATACATAACTCTGGGGCTGTCACTAGATCTTCAGGCTTGTTGCCCCCAATACATAAGCAAATTGTGCTGCGCTCAGCCCTGTATTGGGTCTGCGGTGGTCACATGGTCCCCCACACACCGCACATCTTTTATTAATCCTTCCCTCTACGTCTTTTGCTTTGGATAATTCAGGAAAACTTAATCTGGAAGAATTACTTTGTGCTGCTGACATTCTGAGTCTTAAAATGTCAGCCGTGATTAATTCGCTGTCACAGCGTCCCCCCCCCCCCCCCCCACCATGGGGCATAAGCATCTTGCTGGAACTGTTTAGACAGAAAGCTTTAAATGCCAAATGACCCTGCAGAGCATGTGGACTATAGATAGTCAGTTCTACAGCCCAAATTTAAAGTTTTGTAGCAAAAAAATACTTCAGATATTAAAGACAAAAAAACTAAACTCATAACACTTGATGGGGTCAGCTAAGAAGCCAAAGGAAGAGAAATAATGTCCGAGTCTTTTGTAATTCAAGCTTCATCACTGCCTGTCTTTGACCCTTTAATGTCAATAACAGCATCTAGACTAAAGAAATACATGTGCCGATATCTTTGTGGTCCTCATCGGACCCCTGCTGCACAATCATGGGGGTCCAAATAGTTAAAATGCGGCAGAGCAAAGGTCCCTTTACCCAGCCTCCCGCCGTTTCAATGATGCAGCCTAGCAGAGCCAAGCTGTATCAGTAAAGCACGGATCTCACTGCTCAATGTTATGCAATAGCATAGCATTGTACAATGCATGCAATCCAATAATTGCATACATTAGTCCCCTACAGGGGCTTAAAAAGTGTAAAATAAAATATAAAAAATGCTTTTAAAATAAACCTTCCCTAATGAAAATTAAAATCACCTCCTTTTCCCATTTTACAAAAAAAAA
This sequence comes from Hyla sarda, assembly GCF_029499605.1. Taxonomy (NCBI): domain Eukaryota; kingdom Metazoa; phylum Chordata; class Amphibia; order Anura; family Hylidae; genus Hyla; species Hyla sarda. The sequence goes on along the minus strand of NC_079194.1, from coordinate 129,954,673 downwards.
AAAAAAAAGAAAAAAAAATAAAGAAAAAAAAAAATAAACATAAATAAATAAATTAATACATACCAGTGCTATATGGGTCTTATATTGGTATAAATAATTTATTAGTGAGATAAAACTGGATAATAAAAAGGATATTGCTATATAGTGAGAGGCGGTTATAGACACAAGTAGTAGTTCAGATGATTTCCATATATGTCACTATAAAAATAAAAAACAAAATATATGGAGCTGATACTGTTCTAAAAATTTCAGATAGCATTTATTGTTGTAATATGAGATATAATTACATACCTATCTGATGGCAGCTCTGTATTCTTGCTGCTGTCCCTAGTGGAGGGGCTGTTTGTGCAGATGTCGAAATGCAGAAATAGAGAATAGAATAAAAATGGATAGATGTATAGATATACAATGATGTTTCCAATATAAAAATGAGGAGTATACATACAGTTCAAAGTTCGTACCTATCGCTATTGTAGGGGAGTAGAACAGCGAGAGACATGGATCTTTCCAGTATTAATGGTTGCGATGTTCTGCAGTTGCTTTATCTGTGGATCATATATAGGTTAATCTAATGACAATACAGTTACTACCAGACAAAATTCCTACTGAAATACACATACAGCAAAGGTAAGTAGATGTAACGCTCACGCTAGTAGCAATAGCGCTGCTGGATGTGGATCCTCCAACCTGTGTGGCAGATGACACGGGCCGTATCAGGGAACTGAGTCTAAGGTGCCGCTGGTCTTCACCAGAGCCCGCCGCAAGGCAGGATGGGCTTGCTGCGGCAGGGGACACCCAGGTCGCTACCCCCGATATGACTCGACCACACAGGTAACCGGGCAAGACGAGGCACAGAAGGATGAGGCACAGGCGTAGTCATACTTAGCAGAAGGTCAGGGCAGGGGCAAAGGTGCGTAGTCAAATAACGTAGCCGAAGGGTCAAAATACACGGGCAAGGAACACAGACAATAGGAATGCTTAATCTCAAGATAGGGGCACTGAAGATCTGGCAGAAAAGTGTGGGAGATGGAGGAACTTATAACTGAGGCACAGGTGATTACTTAATTATTGGGCGTACTGGCCCTTTAAATTTCCAAGCTCCAGCGCGCGCGTGCCCTAAGGGATGGGGACACACACGCCAGAGCAGAGAAGCAGAGGAGAAGGCAGAAGGAGCATGTAGTGAGTGATGGGCTGGGATTGCATGCAGGTGCGTCCCGTGATGCGAATCCTAGCCCTGCCGGCTGCAACAGGAGACAGGGCCATAGCGGAGGCAGGTGAGAAGCGGGGAGGTGAGCGCTCACGGTTGGAGCGCCAGACCAGAGCACTCACCGTAACAGTAGATATTCTGTTCATCCTGTATGAGTTATTTCCCAAGTTGTGTTTTTGTTGTTTCTCAGAAAAGAGCAATTTGCTGCCGTTGTTTCTCCAAAAAGTGTAACATGCTGCTGTTTATCTGCTTAATGGATATCCTTAACAAATAGAAAGGATGCAGATTAAGAATTAGAATCCAGAGATACTACCACTATAGTCCGTTATTGTGCTTATTACTAAGCCGGGATACACAGCAGGTGCGCTGCTCCGCTAATCAATAGGAGCTTGCGCCACTCACTGATATCCTCCGTGTTACTAAAGTGTACTTATTTTCTCCTGTATCCGGTACGATCTGTACAGAAACAGAAGTAGGGTACCACCATGGGGACTAAATTTGCGCCCAGCTATTCGAATCTGTATGTAGGACATTGGGAGGAGAAGGCTATATAGCTCAATGGTAATCTGGATGCGGGCCTGGTCCTCTGGAGACGTTTTATTGATGATGTGGTTTTTATATGGAAGGGAAGTGAGGACACATTAACGCAATTTGAAAGTAATATTAATAAAAATTATTTTAATTTGAATTTTACCGCCACTTATAGTACCACGGAAATAAATTTTTTTGATCTGACCATTAGTATTAACAATAATAATATTGTGACCAAGACTTTTTAAAAGTCCACGGACAGTAATGGTTTCATACATCTGAGTAGCTGCCATCTACCTGTGTGGCTACAAAACATACTACGCAGCCAATTTCTTCACCTTAAATGTAACTGTACCCATGTGGAAGATTATGAGGAGGAAGCAAAGGCCTTGAAGCAAAAATTTCTGGCAAAGGGGTATGAAGAAACACACTTACAAAAAACGAAGGATGAAGTAATGAAAATGGAAAGAGAAACGGTACTTATGCAAAAGAGCGATAAACAACAGCAGGAAATAGTGAGAACTTAGACAAACAACCTGAAGAATTAAAAACAAGGGATGAATATACAGAAGAAACAGCAGCAAATATGGATATCCCATTAATCACTACATATGACAAACAGAGCCATATACTAAAGAAAATAATTTTAAAACATTGGGCTATATTAAAAAATGATAAAGTGATAGGAGAGCATATACCTAAAATACCTAGATTAATCTTCAAAAAAGACCAAAACATAGGGAACTATGTGGACCCCACTATTAAAAATCTGCATAGTAAAAAACATCATGTTGGAAATAAAAACACTTTCATGCCTGTAGAAGATGCAAAGCATGCATTAGTACAAACAGTAAAGACCCAACTTATTCCATTGCGCACAATGAAAAAGAAATCAATCGGAGATATGAAGGACATCCCCTCTCAAACCACTTCTAGGAAAAACAAAAGGCATGCATGATAGGATCCGAATTCTTTGCATTGGAGCAGATTGAACCCCACTGCAGGACTCTATTCCTGCATTTCTACATCCGCATAAACAGCCCCTCCACTAGGGACAGTAGCAGGAATACAGAGCTGCCATCAGATAGGTAATGTAAGGTAAATTATTTATACCAATATAAGACCCATATAGCACTGGTATTTATTTATTTTTTTGTTTTATACACATATTATGGTTAACAGGGATCCATTAGAATACCTGGCAGCACAATTTGGGCAGCAAAGTAATAGGAAGCGCTGGTTGAATTATATAACACAGATAATAAACATATTTGGCATTACCATGTGCGGCATTGTCCGAACTATTACAATATGATGTTTATGATTCCATGTGGTGAACATCCTAAACGTAAAAAAAACATACCAAATAACAGAAATGTCGATTTTTGGTCACTTCACAAATCAGTAAAAAAATCTGTAAATAGTCCCATCAAAACAAAAATAGTACAGATAAAAACTACAGATCACGATGCAAAGAAATAGTACAGCCCTGTATACTGTGAAATAAAAAAGTTATAGGTGGTCAGAAAGGGCAATTGTAAGCATACCTATTTTGTTAAAAGGTTTGACAATTTTTTAGTAGTACAATAATAGAAAAACTATATAAATTGTCTATTGTTTTAATCATATTGTTACGCCGAGCGCTCCGGGTCCCCGCTCCTCCCCGGAGCGCTCGCTACACTCTCCTCACTGCAGCGCTCCGGTCAGATCCACTGACCCGGGGCGCTGCGATACCGCCTCCAGCCGGGATGCGATTCGCGATGCGGGTAGCGCCCGCTCGCGATGCGCACCCCGGCTCCCGTACCTGACTCGCTCCCCGTCGGTCCTGTCCCGGCGCACGCGGCCCCGCTCCTTAGGGCGCGCGCGCGCCGGGTCTTTGCGATTTAAAGGGCCACTGCGCCGCTGATTGGCGCAGTGGTTCCAATTAGTCTGATCACCTGTGCACTTCCCTATATCACCTCACTTCCCCTGCACTTCCTTGCCGGATCTTGTTGCCATCGTGCCAGTGAAAGCGTTTCCTTGTGTGTTCCTAGCCTGTGTTCCAGACCTCCTGCCGTTGCCCCTGACTACGATCCTTGCTGCCTGCCCCGACCTTCTGCTACGTCCGACCTTGCTTCTGTCTACTCCCTTGTACCGCGCCTATCTTCAGCAGCCAGAGAGGTGAGCCGTTGCTAGTGGATACGACCTGGTCACTACCGCCGCAGCAAGACCATCCCGCTTTGCGGCGGGCTCTGGTGAAAACCAGTAGTGACTTAGAACCGGTCCACTAGCACGGTCCTCGCCATCCCTCTCTGGCACAGAGGATCCACCTCCTGCCAGCCGGCATCGTGACAGTAGATCCGGCCATGGATCCCGCTGAAGTTCCTCTGCCAGTTGTCGCTGACCTCACCACGGTGGTCGCCCAGCAGTCACAACAGATAGCGCAACAAGGCCAACAGCTGTCTCAACTGACCGTTATGCTACAGCAGTTACTACCACAGCTTCAGCAATCATCTCCTCCGCCAGCTCCTGCACCTCCTCCACAGCGAGTGGCCGCTTCTGGTTTACGCCTATCCTTGCCGGATAAATTTGATGGGGACTCTAAGTTTTGCCGTGGCTTTCTTTCCCAATGCTCCCTGCACTTGGAGATGATGTCGGACCAGTTTCCCACTGAAAGGTCTAAGGTGGCTTTCGTAGTCAGCCTTCTGTCTGGAAAAGCCCTGTCTTGGGCCACACCGCTCTGGGACCGCAATGACCCCGTCACTGCCTCTGTACACTCCTTCTTCTCGGAAATCCAAAGTGTCTTTGAGGAACCTGCCCGAGCCTCTTCTGCTGAGACTGCCCTGTTGAACCTGGTCCAGGGTAATTCTTCCGTTGGCGAGTATGCCGTACAATTCCGTACTCTTGCTTCAGAATTATCCTGGAATAATGAGGCCCTCTGCGCGACCTTTAAAAAAGGCCTATCCAGCAACATTAAAGATGTTCTGGCCGCACGAGAAATCCCTGCTAATCTACATGAACTCATTCACCTAGCCACTCGCATTGACATGCGTTTTTCCGAAAGGCGTCAGGAGCTCCGCCAGGATATGGACTCTGTTCGCACGAGGCGTTTCTTCTCCTCGGCTCCTCTCTCCTCTGGTCCCCTGCAATCCGTTCCTGTGCCTCCCGCCGTGGAGGCTATGCAGGTCGACCGGTCTCGCCTGACACCTCAAGAGAGGACACGACGCCGCATGGAGAACCTCTGCCTGTACTGTGCTAGTACCGAACACTTCCTGAAGGATTGTCCTATCCGTCCTCCCCGCCTGGAAAGACGTACGCTGACTCCGCACAAAGGTGAGACAGTCCTTGATGTCTACTCTGCTTCTCCACGTCTTACTGTGCCTGTGCGGATGTCTGCCTCTGCCTTCTCCTTCTCTACTATGGCCTTCTTGGACTCCGGATCTGCAGGAAATTTTATTTTGGCCTCTCTCGTCAACAGGTTCAACATCCCAGTGACCAGTCTCGCCAGACCCCTCTACATCAATTGTGTAAACAATGAAAGATTGGACTGTACCATACGTTTCCGCACGGAGCCCCTTCTAATGTGCATCGGATCTCACCACGAGAGGATTGAACTTTTGGTCCTCCCCAATTGCACTTCTGAAATTCTCCTTGGACTTCCCTGGCTTCAACTTCATTCCCCAACCCTGGATTGGTCCACTGGGGAGATCAAGAGTTGGGGGCCCTCTTGTTCCAAGGACTGCCTAAAACCGGTTCCCAGTAACCCTTGCCGTGACTCTGTGGTTCCTCCTGTGACCGGTCTCCCTAAGGCCTATATGGACTTTGCGGATGTTTTTTGCAAAAAACAAGCTGAGACTCTACCTCCTCACAGGCCTTATGATTGTCCTATCGACCTCCTCCCGGGCACTACTCCACCCCGGGGCAGAATTTATCCTCTATCCGCCCCAGAGACTCTTGCCATGTCTGAATACGTCCAGGAAAATTTAAAAAAGGGCTTTATCCGTAAATCCTCCTCTCCTGCCGGAGCCGGATTTTTCTTTGTGTCCAAAAAAGATGGCTCCCTACGTCCTTGCATTGACTACCGCGGTCTTAATAAAATCACGGTTAAGAACCGCTACCCCCTACCCCTCATCTCTGAACTCTTTGATCGCCTCCAAGGTGCCCACATCTTTACCAAACTGGACTTAAGAGGTGCTTATAATCTCATCCGCATCAGAGAGGGGGATGAGTGGAAAACGGCATTTAACACCAGAGATGGACACTTTGAGTATCTGGTCATGCCCTTTGGCCTGTGCAACGCCCCTGCCGTCTTCCAAGACTTTGTTAATGAAATTTTTCGTGATCTTTTATACTCCTGTGTTGTTGTATATCTGGACGATATCCTGATTTTTTCTGCCAATCTAGAAGAACACCGCCAGCATGTCCGTATGGTTCTTCAGAGACTTCGTGACAATCAACTCTATGCCAAAATAGAGAAATGTCTGTTTGAATGCCAATCTCTTCCTTTCCTAGGATACTTGGTCTCTGGCCAGGGACTACAAATGGATCCAGACAAACTCTCTGCCGTCTTAGATTGGCCACGCCCCTCCGGACTCCGTGCTATTCAACGCTTTTTGGGGTTCGCCAATTATTACAGGCAATTTATTCCACATTTTTCTATCGTTGTGGCTCCTATCGTGGCTTTAACCAAAAAAAATGCCGATCCCAAGTCTTGGCCTCCTCAAGCGGAAGACGCCTTTAAACGGCTCAAGTCTGCCTTTTCTTCGGCTCCCGTGCTCTCCAGACCTGACCCTTCCAAACCCTTCCTATTGGAGGTTGATGCCTCCTCAGAGGGAGCTGGAGCTGTCCTTCTACAAAAAAATTCTTCCGGGCATGCTGTTACTTGTGGTTTTTTTTCTAGGACCTTCTCTCCGGCGGAGAGGAACTACTCCATCGGGGATCGAGAGCTTCTAGCCATTAAATTAGCACTTGAGGAATGGAGGCATCTGCTGGAGGGATCAAGATTTCCAGTTATTATTTACACCGATCACAAGAACCTCTCCTACCTCCAGTCTGCCCAACGGCTGAATCCTCGCCAGGCCAGGTGGTCTCTGTTCTTTGCCCGATTTAATTTTGAAATTCACTTTCGGCCTGCCGATAAGAACATTAGGGCCGATGCTCTCTCTCGTTCCTCGGATGCTTCTGAAGTTGAACTCTCTCCGCAACACGTCATTCCTCCTGACTGCCTGATTTCCACTTCTCCAGCCTCCATCAGGCAAACTCCTCCAGGAAAGACCTTTGTTTCTCCACGCCAACGCCTCGGAATCCTCAAATGGGGTCACTCCTCCCATCTCGCAGGTCATGCAGGCATCAAGAAATCTGTGCAACTCATCTCTCGCTTCTATTGGTGGCCGACTCTGGAGACGGATGTCGTGGACTTTGTGCGAGCCTGCACTGTCTGTGCTCGGGATAAGACTCCTCGCCAGAAGCCCGCTGGTTTTCTTCATCCTCTGCCTGTCCCCGAACAGCCTTGGTCTCTGATTGGTATGGATTTTATTACTGATTTACCCCCTTCCCGTGGCAACACTGTTATTTGGGTGGTCGTTGATCGATTCTCCAAAATGGCACATTTCATCCCTCTTCCTGGTCTTCCTTCAGCGCCTCAGTTGGCTAAACAATTTTTTGTACACATTTTTCGTCTTCACGGGTTGCCTACGCAGATCGTCTCGGATAGAGGCGTCCAATTCGTGTCTAAATTCTGGAGGGCTCTCTGTAAACAACTCAAGATTAAATTAAATTTTTCTTCTGCATATCATCCTCAATCCAATGGACAAGTAGAAAGAGTTAACCAGGTCTTGGGTGATTATTTACGACATTTTGTTTCCTCCCGCCAGGATGACTGGGCAGATCTTCTTCCATGGGCCGAATTCTCGTATAACTTCAGAGTCTCTGAATCTTCCTCCAAATCCCCATTTTTCGTGGTGTACGGCCGTCACCCTCTTCCCCCCCTCCCTACCCCGTTGCCCTCTGGTCTGCCCGCTATGGATGAAATTTCTCGTGACCTTTCCATCATATGGAGAGAGACCCAAAATTCTCTCTTACAGGCTTCATCACGCATGAAGAAGTTCGCGGATAAGAAAAGAAGAGCTCCTCCCATTTTTTCCCCTGGAGACAAGGTATGGCTCTCCGCTAAATATGTCCGCTTCCGTGTCCCTAGCTACAAGTTGGGACCACGCTATCTTGGTCCTTTCAAAATTTTGTGCCAGATTAATCCTGTCTCTTACAAACTTCTTCTTCCTCCTTCTCTTCGTATTCCTAATGCCTTTCACGTTTCTCTTCTTAAACCACTTATCATCAACCGTTTCTCTCCCAAATCTGTTCCTCCCACTCCTGTTTCCGGCTCCTCGGACATCTTCTCCGTCAAAGAAATTCTGGCATCCAAAAAGGTCAGAGGGAAAACCTTTTTTTTAGTGGATTGGGAGGGTTGTGGTCCAGAAGAGAGATCCTGGGAACCTGAGGACAATATCCTAGACAAAAGTCTGCTCCTCAGGTTCTCAGGCTCTAAGAAGAGGGGGAGACCCAAGGGGGGGGGGTACTGTTACGCCGAGCGCTCCGGGTCCCCGCTCCTCCCCGGAGCGCTCGCTACACTCTCCTCACTGCAGCGCTCCGGTCAGATCCACTGACCCGGGGCGCTGCGATACCGCCTCCAGCCGGGATGCGATTCGCGATGCGGGTAGCGCCCGCTCGCGATGCGCACCCCGGCTCCCGTACCTGACTCGCTCCCCGTCGGTCCTGTCCCGGCGCGCGCGGCCCCGCACCTTAGGGCGCGCGCGCGCCGGGTCTTTGCGATTTAAAGGGCCACTGCGCCGCTGATTGGCGCAGTGGTTCCAATTAGTCTGATCACCTGTGCACTTCCCTATATCACCTCACTTCCCCTGCACTTCCTTGCCGGATCTTGTTGCCATCGTGCCAGTGAAAGCGTTTCCTTGTGTGTTCCTAGCCTGTGTTCCAGACCTCCTGCCGTTGCCCCTGACTACGATCCTTGCTGCCTGCCCCGACCTTCTGCTACGTCCGACCTTGCTTCTGTCTACTCCCTTGTACCGCGCCTATCTTCAGCAGCCAGAGAGGTGAGCCGTTGCTAGTGGATACGACCTGGTCACTACCGCCGCAGCAAGACCATCCCGCTTTGCGGCGGGCTCTGGTGAAAACCAGTAGTGACTTAGAACCGGTCCACTAGCACGGTCCTCGCCATCCCTCTCTGGCACAGAGGATCCACCTCCTGCCAGCCGGCATCGTGACACATATTAGATTAGAATAAAGAAAACATGTCATTTTTAACAATAAAGTGCACTGTGTATAAACAAAACGCCACAAAAATTGTGGTTTTCTTTTCAATTTTCCCCTAAAAATAATATCTTTTTTTTATTTTGCATACATTTTATGGTAAAATGACGGTGTCATTACAAAGTACCATTGGTTGTGCCAAATAAAGGCCCTCATATGGGTCTGTGGATGGAAAAATAAGATAGCATGAAAAAGCATCCTCAAGAGCAAAATGGGCTTTGTCCATAAGGGGTTAAAGGTGTACTCCGGCACTAAGACATCTTATCCCCTATCCAAAGGATAGGGGATAAGATGCCTGACTGCGGGAGTCCCGCCGCTGGGGATTGTGACATCACAGCCACGCCCCTGTGTGACATCACGCTCTGCCCCCTCAATGCAAGCCTATGGGAGGGTGTGTGACAGCTGTCACGCCCCCTCACATAGGCTTGCATTGAGGGGGCGGAGCGTGATGTCAAACGGGGGCGGGGCCGTGACGTCACAATGCTCCGGCCCCATGATTGCCAGTAATCAGACCCGGAGGGAACATGCTCCGAGGACTGTTTGTAACGGGGTGCTGCGTGCAAGATCACGGGGGTCCCCAGCGGCAGGACCCCTGCGATCAGCCATCTTATTCCCTATACAAAGGATAAGATGTCTTAGCGCCGCAGTACCCCTTTAAGGATAGGGTTTTGTACATCAGAAATAACTGTAACAGACCATCAGCTGTGGAAAGTATTAGGTCAGGACTGGGTTTTCAGCCTCGATTATACGCAGGAATGTGGCAGTGTTAAAATGATAAGGAATTATTACACATAGAAAGTTGCAGAACCTCTTATACAATGATCAAGCTTTGCTGACATGTGACTAGGCAATCCTTTCATCATCTGACATGAAAAGAGTTAAATTGTTAGTTCCCTCTGGGGGACCTGAACCATCACTAGTATTTTGTAGAGTCACATAAAAAGCAATTTCCTGATGCAGTCTGATAATAGAGCGGAGGAGGCACAAGCAATTCCAAATCCCATACTGGTCACATAAATGTTAGTAGAGATCCAGCTGAGGGGTCACAAAATAACAGATTGTCTCCGGCTACTCACAAGACAACATTTGGTAATGACTGTAATTAGTGACAGGGTACGACTGGGGTCACCCATGGGTGGGCTGGGCAATAGTGTAGTAGTGGGTGACTTCCCATTCATTTCTATCTAGTGAGTGCTATAAATAAACACTATTATAAAGATGCCCAAAGAATGCCCTGTGTACACCTGCACTATAAACTTAGTTCACATCATGCTTAAAGGGGTACTCTGGTGGAAAAAAAAAACATTTTAATCAACTGGTGCCAGAAATATTTGTAAAATTGTAATCCTTCCAGTACTTATAAGCTTCTTAATACTACAGAGGAAATTGTTTTCTATTTGGAACACAGAGCTCTCTGCTGACATCATGACCACAGTGCTCTCTGCTGACACCTCTGTCCATTTTAAGAACTGTCCAGAGCAGGAGAAAATCCCCATAGAAAACACATGCTGCTCTGAACAGTTCATAAAATGGACAGAGATGTCAGCAGAGAGCACTGTGGTCATGATGTTAGCAGAGAGCACTGTGTTCCAAAAATAAAAGAATTTGCTCTGTAGTATTCAGCAGCTAATAAGTACTGGAAGGATTAAGATTTTTAATAGAAGTAATTTAAAAACCTGTTTAACTTTCTGGCACATGTTGATAAAAAAAAAAAAGAAAAAATGTTTTCCAGTGGAGTACTCCTTTAACCCCTTAACGACGCAGGGCTAATGTCTCAATTTTAACATCAGTTTGAGGGTTAGTCATAGGTTACTGTCTACATCTACCACAGTAGTGCACCTAAATTTAAGTATTTTTCTACATGTTACACATGTGACACTTGTAGTCTGCTGCAGGCATCCACCATTGTATGCATTTTATGTTGGGGATCACCCCTAGCAATGGACCACAAGCGGAGGATCTGCTCCCCCAGCATAAATGCACAACTGCATTTGGGGTTGAGCACTTCCTGCTTTTTGAGACCACGTTTTTTCTTCTTGTTGGGCCCCTTAGGATAGGGTATAAGTTATAATATCCCGGAGTACTCCTTTAAATAGGCACTGTCATTTGAACAAACTTTGCATAGATCAATAGTACGAGTGAATATAAGAAACTTTGTAATATATCTTATAAGACAAAAATGCTACTTTTTCCTGTTATCAAGCTTCATCCCCCCCTTCTGCTGTTTAACTAATCTTCTCTGTAAATCAGTTTAACTTTGTCCTGTGTCTGCAAGACAAGAGAAGGCAGCTCTGCCCACCAGCTCTGGGAGAACTTCAAATTATACACCTTGTTCCAAATTATTATGCAAATTCTATTTAACCCCTTAAGGACTCAGCCCATTTTGGCCTTAAGGACTCAGACAATTTAATTTTTACGTTTTCATTTTTTCCTCCTCGCCTTCTAAAAATCATAACTCTTTTATATTTTCATCCACAGACTAGTATGAGGGCTTGTTTTTTGCGCGACCAGTTGTCCTTTGTAATAACATCACTCATTATATCATAAAATGTATGACGCAACCAAAAAACACTATTTTTGTGGGGAAATTAAAACGAAAAACGCAATTTTGCTAATTTTGGAAGGTTTTGTTTTCACGCCGTACAATTTCTGGTAAAAATGACATGTGTGCTTTATTCTGAGGGTCAATACGATTAAATGATACCCATTATTATGTACTTTTATATTATTGTTGTGCTTAAAAAAAATCACAAACTTTTTAACCAAATTAGTACGTTTATAATCCCTTTATTTTGATGACCTATAACTTTTTTATTTTTCCGTATAAGCGGCGGTATGGGGGCTCATTTTTTGCGCCATGATCTGTACTTTTTTTTGATACCACATTTGCATATAAAAAACTTTTAATACATTTTTTATAATTTTTTTTTAATAAAATGTATTAAAAAAGTAGGAATTTTGGACTTTTTACATTTTTTTTCGTTCACGCCGTTCACCGTACGGGATCATTAACATTTTATTTTAATAGTTCGGACATTTACGCACGCGGCGATACCAAATATGTCTATAAAAATGTTTTTTACGCTTTTTGGGGGTAAAATAGGAAAAAACGGACGTTTTACTTTTTTATTGGGGGAGGGGATTTTTCACTTTTTTTTTACTTTTACTTTTACATTTTTTTACATTTTTTTTTACACTTGAATAGTCCCCATAGGGGACTATTCATAGCAATACCATGATTGCTAATACTGATCTGTTCTATGTATAGGACATAGAACAGATCAGTATTATCGGTCATCTCCTGCTCTGGTCTGCTCGATCACAGACCAGAGCAGGAGACGCCGGGAGCCGCACGGAGGAAGGTGAGGGGACCTCCGTGCGGCGTTATGAATGATCGGATCCCCGCAGCAGCGCTGCGGGCGATCCGATCGTTCATTTTAATCGCGAACTGCCGCAGATGCCGGGATCTGTATTGATCCCGGCACCTGAGGGGTTAATGGCGGACGCCCGCGAGATCGCGGGCGTCGGCCATTGCCGGCGGGTCCCTGGCTGCGATCAGCAGCAGGGATCAGCCGCGCATGACACGGGCATCGCTCCGATGCCCGCGGTTATGCTTAGGACGTAAATGTACGTCCTGGTGCGTTAAGTACCACCTCACCAGGACGTACATTTACGTCCTGCGTCCTTAAGGGGTTAAGTGTCACAAAGATTAAATATTTAGTTTTTAAGTTTAACTCATGTAGGGCATTGTGTCTCAGGGCTCTTTTGATCACTGAACTCAATCTTGGACATCTGTGATAATTAGAATTCCAGGTGAGCCCAATTTAAGGAAAAACTACTAAAGGTGGGTGTTCCACATTAATAGGCAGAGCAACATTTTCAAGCAATATGGGGAAGAAAAAAGATCTATCTGCTGCCGAAAAGAGTGAAATAATTCAATGCCTTGGACGAGATATGAAAACATTGGATATTTCACGAAAACGTGAGCGTAATCATCGCACTATTAAGACATTTGTGGCTGATTCAGAGCATAGATGGTTTCATTCAGATAAAGGCACATTGAGGAAGATTTCAGTCGGGTCTATGCATCGGATCAAGAGAGCAGCTGCTAAAATACCATTACATAGCAAACAGAAAACAGATATTTGAAGCTGCTGGTGCCTCTGGAGTCCCACAGGCATCAAGGTGTAGAGTCCTCCAGAGTCTTGCAACTGTGCATAAACCTTTTATTCGGCCACCACTAACCAATGCTCACAAGCAGAAATGGCTGCATATGGCAGAAAAATACATGAAGACTAATTTTCAAACAGTCCTGTTCACTGATGAGTGCCGTGCAACCCTGGATGGTCCAGATGGATGGAGTAGTGGAGGGTTGGAGGATGTCCACCCTGTTCCAACAAGGCTGTGATGTCAGCAAGGTGGTGGTGGAGTCATGTTTTGGGCCAGAATCATGGGAAGAGAGCTGGTCAGCCCTTTTAGGGTCCCTGGTGGTGTAAAGATGACCTTTGCAAAGTATGTGGAGTTTCTGACTGACCACTTTCTTCCCTGGTACAGAAGGAAGAACTATGCTTTCCCTAATAAAATCATCTTCATGCATGACAATGCACCATCTCATGCTGCAAAGAATACCTCTGCATCAATGGCTGCTATGGGGCTAAAAGGAGAGAAAGTCATGGTGTGGCCTCCATCCTCCCCTGACCTCAATCCTATTGAGAACCTTTAAAGCATCCTCAAGCAAAAGATCTATGAGGGTGGAAGGCAGTTTACATCCAAACAGCAGCTCTGGGAGGCTATTCTGACATCTTGCAAACAAATTCAAGCAGAAACTGTCCAAAAACTCACAAGTTCATTGGATGCAAAACTTGTGAAGCTCCTATCAAACAAGAGGTTCTATGTTAAAATGTAATGTGACCTGTTAAAATGTTTAAAAAGTCAAAATGTTGTTAAAAGTTTGATTAAAATTGCTTTTGATTTAAGTAAATATGCTGCAAACACAACAAATGACAATTTTCAGTTCTTGAATCTTTACAACTTATAAAGTGTTTAGAAACTTACCGTATTTTTCGCCCTATAGGACGCACCGGCGTATAAGACGCACCCAATTTATAGGTGCAAAATCTAAAAAAATAAAGATTTTGAATCCAATAGTGGTCTTCAACCTGCGGACCTCCAGATGTTGCAAAACTACAACTCCCAGCATGCCCGGACAGCCGTTGGCTGTCCGGGCATGCTGGGAGTTGTAGTTTTGCAACATCTGGAGGTCCGCAGATTGAAGATCACTGCAGGAGGAGGTAATACTCACGTGTCCCCGCCGCTCCGGACCTGTCACCGCTGCCCTGGATGTCGCTCCATCGCTGTCGCCGTGTCCCCGTCACTCCGGAACGTCTCTGCTGCCGGCCGAATATCCTCGCTCTCGGTCGCCGCCATCACGTCGTTACGCACGCCGACGCACGTACGCGACGACGTGATGACGAGGAAGGAGAGCGCCAGCCATACAGGGGATCCCTGAACGGAGAAGACACCGAGGAGGCAGGTAAGGTCCCTCCCAGTGTCCTGTAAGCACTAACCCGGCTATTCAGTCGGGCTGTTCGGGATCACAGCCATGAAATCGCGGCGGTCCCGAACAGCCAGCCGGGTTAGTGTCACTTTCCCTTCAGACGCGGCGGTCAGCTTTGATCGCCGCGTCTGAAGGGTTAATACAGGGCATCACCGCGATCGGTGATGTCCTGTATTAGCCGCGGGTCCCGGCCGTTGATGGCCGCAGGGACCTCCGCGATAGGGGTGTATTCGTCGTATAAGACACACCGACTTTTTCCCCCCAGTTTTGGGGAAGAAAAAGTGCGTCTTATACGGCAAAAAATACGGTACTGTGCGTAATAATGTGGAACAGTGCATTGTAAGTTTTTTTTATGTTTTCAAAAATGCAGTTATCATTAGGTTTGTTTAATAAAATATGAATTGTACTCTCAATAGTTGATAACATGAGAATTATGCTGACTGTTATTTACATCAATTATTTAGGTACATGAGAAAAATATAATTTGCATAATAATTTGGAACAGGGTGTAGATGGGGCTTGCAGAGCAGAAATTATACAAGTTATATAATGACACCAGCATACATACTGGACAGTACATATAGATCAAAACACCTAAACACGCCGACGAAGCGCTCTAGCGAAATGTGCTTTGGGGTATGTATGTATTGAACACGGTATTTAGGTATTTCTCCTTCTATCCCCTTCAGGCTTGTGTTTTATTTACTCACTGCATATGATGATTTGGGGCATTTCTTGCTTGTTATATTTGAATACTTTATTCATTTATTCTGCCCTTTTTATCTCTTGTGTGCTTTTGTCTTTCTGTTTGGTTCCATACGTGCCTGGGGCCCCACTGTTAAGGGGCATTGATCCATATGTATTGTCCAGTATGGGTGCTGGTGCCTTTATGTAGTCTTTAATGTAATGTTTTTATTATATATTTTCAATGAAGATTGTTATACTTGTGATATTTGATATATATTTTGATAATTTGATATTTGTGTACATTTTGTATAATTCAGTGTAGCAAGTTATATAATGGCCAGAAATAGTGCTGCTTCTTATGTACACTCAGGCCAGCTTATCCTGAAAAGTCACCTGAAATGACTGGTAGGCTTTAAAAGGGGAATTCCGGTGAAAACCTTTTTTCTTTTAAATCAACTGGTGGGAGAAAGTTAAACATATTTGTAAATTACTTCTATTCAAAAATCTTAATTCTTCCTGTACTTATTAGCTGCTGAATACTACAGAGGAAATTCTTTTCTTTTTGGAATGCTCTATGATGACATCACAAGCACAGTTCTCTCTGCTGACGTTATTATAATAATAATAATAATAATGCTTTATTTATTGTTGTCCTTAGTGGGATTTGAACCCAAGTCCCCAGCACTTCAAGTGCTTAGTCCTTAGCATACATCTGCTATGCATGGTTGCTAAAATGGACAGAGATGTCAGCAGAGAGCACTGTGCTTGTGATGTCATCAGTGTTCCAAAAAGAAAGGAATTTCCTCTGTAGCATTCAGCAGCTAAGAAGTACTGGAAGGATTAAGATTTGTTTAATAGAAGTAATTTCCAATATGTTTAACTTTCTGCCACAAGTTGATTTAAAAGAAAAAATGTTTTCACCGGAGTACCCCTTTATAGCGTATGCAAGAGTTATAAATTGGGAGGACATATATAGTACCTTCAACAGAAGGCTTTAAAGGGGTACTCCGGCGCTAAACATCTTATCCACTATCAAAAGGATAGGGGATAAGATGTTAGATCGCAGGGACCCCCGCGATCTCTCCTGCAGCACCCCCGTTTTAGAGAGAGGATCGCTCTGTGGCTGATGACGGGCGGTGCAGGAGCCGGAGTATTGTGACATCATGGCTCTGCCCCCTCGTGATGTCTCGCCTGGCCCCTCAATGCAATTCTATGGGAGGGGCCATGATGGCGCCACGCTCCCTCCCATGGACTTGCATTGAGGGGGCAGAGCTGGAGTATTAGGGTATGTTCAGACCGGCGGGTTACCTGCAGAATTTCTACAGTGTATTTGCTGGGGGAAATCGGCTGTGGATTTTGCTACCATTGACTTTAATGGGCCTGAAGGAAAATCTGCAAATCTGCCTTTATTGCAGATTTTCTGCTGACCCATTGAAGTCAATGGTAGCATAATCTGCTGCGGATTTTCCACAGCAAATACAATGCCTGTGTGAACGTACCCTAAGGGTACGTTCACACGCGCAGATTTACAGCGTATTTGCTGGTGATGGCCCGTTCTATGCTGGCTTTACATGTGCCTGCTGGTAGCGGCAATACGCCTCTACCAGCAGACACACTGCGATGTGTGAGTCGCAGTATACTCGCACATCACGGGAGCTCTCTGCCTAGCTCAGAGCAGGGAGAGCGGCTGCAATGTGCGAGTAAGCCGCGCACATCGCTGCACTGTGTCTGCTCATAGCTGCTTATTGCCACAACGAGCAGACACATGTAGAGCCAGCATAGAGCGGGGCCTTCACCAGCGGATCCGCAGCGTAAAATACGCTGCGAAAATCCGCCCGTGGGAACGTACCCTTACATTGTATATGCACTCACCTGGATATGTAATAGGCTCCCATTGTAAAACACAACCAAAAATGAGTCTACTATGCTATTCCATATAGCAAAAAGAAGATGCGTTTCGGCTGTGTAGCAGACCTGAAAGACCTTGAGAAAGGCTACACAGCCGAAACGTGTTGTTCCATGTTTTTAACACGATTTGCTACCCTAATGTTTTTTTAAGAAGATAAAATAAAAGCTTTTGTTTTATATCTACTGATGTGTCTGGAAGTGCTAAGGGATCCTTACTCCAAGTGAGTTACTCCTTTCTGCCAGAAAGTTAAACAGATTTGTAAATTACTTCTATTAAAAAAAAACTTAATCCGTCCAGTACTTATCAGCTGCTGTTATGCTCCACAGGAAGTTCTTTTCTTTTTTTTTAAATTCCTTTCTGTCTGACCACAGTGCTCTCTGCTGACACCTCTGTCCATTTTAGGAACTGTCCAGAGCAGGATAGGTTTCTATGGGCATTTGCTCCTACTCTGGACAATTCCTAAAATGGACAGAGGTGGTAGCAGAGAGCACTGTGGTCAGACAGAAAGGAAATTCAAAAAAGAACTTCCTGTAGATCATAACAGCAGCTGATAAGTACTGGAAGGATTAAGATTTTTTAATAGAAGTGATTTACAAATCTGTTTAACTTTCTGACACCAGTTGATAAAAAATAAAAAAAATAAAAATAAAAATGTTTTCCAGTGGAGTACTCCTTTAAACATCTCTATTCAGCTTTCATGTATAGGCCTCATTCAGTACTGGATTACATTTGGCCGTGGTCCTCTTGCAGGTGCAGAGCCTATAAATAGCACCACTAATATTAATATTACAGTCTTGCTGTCCGGATAGAGACATAAGAGCTGAATATTTGGAGAGAAGGAATGTGTTTCCCAACCAGGGTGCCTCCAGCTGTTGCAAAACTACAACTCCCAGCATGCCCGGACAGCCTAAGGCTGTCCGGGCATGCTGGGAGTTGTAGTTTTGCAACAGCTGGAGGCACCCTGATTGGGACACACCGGTTAAGAAACAAGCAGAACAAATACAATTACTGCTATTCCAACATAGGCATATGGGTTACATGAAGGGAGTGAATACTGGCTGGTAGAGATATTATGGAGGGAAATTAAGTTTTCTGGCACATTCTGCTTTATTTATTTATTTATTTTGTCTTTGACTTCTTAGACACATTTATCAAGCATATGAGCCATTTATTTTTTGCGCCATTTTCCCCATGCTCATCATTTTTCCTTTTTGTTAAAATAAAAAGGTGTCATAAAGTACAATTGGTCGCTCAAAAAACAAGTCCTCATATGGGTCCGTGGATGCCAAAAGAAGAGTTCTTAGAAGGTGGGGAAAAAAATGAAAAAACACAAACATTTAAATTTTCTGTGTCCGCAGGGCCAGAATGGGCTGTGTCCTTAAAGGGGTACTCCGCTGAAAGCATTCTATCCCCAGTGGCGGGACCCCCACGATCTCCGCTGCGGCACCCCTGTCATTCGGTGCACTAAGGGAGCTCCGCTCCGTGCCCGATGACTGGCGAACACAGCCGCCACAACCCTTCCATTCATGTATATGGGAGGATGGCAGCTACATATTAGCCGGCACGCCCCCTCCCATAGACGTAATTGGAGGGGGCGTGGTGTAACGTCACAAATGCGGAAACTCTGAGCTTCCGTGTTCCGGCCCGGAGATCGCGGGGGGCCTGCTGCTTGGGACGTCTTATCCCCTATCCTCCGCCCACTGCAAGCCTATCTCACGCCCCTCCAATAGACTTGCATTAAGGGGGTGGAGCGTGACGTCACATGGGGCGGGGCCGTGACGTCACTATGCTCCGTCCTCGTGGTCAAGATGGACTCAGCCTGAGGACCTCCAGCGGTTCTAGAAGCCGCTAAAGGTGGGTGCTGCATGGTAGATCCCGGGGGTTCCCAGCAGCGTGACCCCGGCGATCTGACATCTTATCCCCTATCCTTTGGATAGGGAATAAGATGTCTAGGGGCGGAGTACCCCTTTAATGACATGATAGGCTAAACGTTACAATATTACTGGATGAGTGTAAATACAAATAGATATGTCTGCCATATTGCAGGGTACAACCTTCTCTACACATTCTTTAATAACAAAAGTTTTGTATTAAACTCTGCGACCCCCAAGCAGCAGAAGAAATGGTGTGAGTTGTGCCTGTTATCAGCAGAACTTATTCTGTCTGTACGAAACAACCTGCAGATTTATACAGCACTCCCGTACCAATGCCCTCCCCTGCCAGCTTCCTCTGCCAAGTCCTAATCCCTACTAGACCAGCTAACCCATCAGTCCTGCTGGTCATATTAAGGCATGCCGAAAGGTCTCCCACCTGGGCACTGCCACTGCCAGCCCCTCAGGTCTTTCTCTTCTTAGTAAACCTCATCTCCCAACACCTGCCGGTGAGATAATCCCAGATTTAGAATGTTGCACAAAGTCGTTTGACACTGAATCATTTCCCCAGCGCACATACCCAGCATGCACTGCAGCCGGACAAGAGAACAATGTTCCATCCTAGATCCCCAGATACAGAACAAGAAAGACATTTGTGAAGGTAATACAAGTGATTATAGAACAGGAATCGTTGCTGACCCCCAGCCCTCCAGAGTGCGCCCGCTGCCAATCCACATAGGAAAGAATATTAGAAAGTTAAAACGTACCCGTCAGATCCAACAAAATACATTTTTTTTAATACATCACTCAGTACCTAATCCTGATCATGTACATCTAATTTTTATGTATCTAGCACCTTTATAAATTTTTTATTACACTTTTAATTTATCTCACTAGTCTGAATTCCTCTCAAAGGGAGGGGGTGTGGCCTCACTGTGCAGGTCTCCGCCCCCTCCCTCAGTATGTTGTCTGCACACATCTCCCCTAGCATTAGCAAATCTACAACTCCCAGCTTGTCCTCACTGACAGTAGCGGGACACAAGCTGACAGTGGAAGGATTTTTCCTCCAGCTATGAGCCCTGCGCTCACAGCTGTCAATCAAGGAAGTGTGTCCATGACATAGGCGATGATGCATGGACACAGCAGGACTAGTATGTGTCCAAGCAGGCAGGGGGGCAGTTGTTTGACTGGCTTTTTCAGTATGACATACTGAAAATGTTCTAATGAAAGCAATTGCAAAACCTATTGGTTATACATGCTTTACAACATATCAAAAGTGTTTGGATCTGACAGTGCCCATTTAACCCCTTAATGACCACGGACGTAAAAGTCCACAAATGCTGCTTTTTTGTAACATTTTATTTAAAAAAAAAAATTTAAAAAAAAATGATCTAAAAGTTTTATACATGCAAATGTGGTATCTAAAAAAAGTACAGATGACGGCGCAAAAAATGAGCCCTCATACCGCCATATATACGGAAAAATGAAAAAGTTGTAGGTGGTCAAAATAGGGCCATTTTAGATTGCTGATTTTGTACAAAAAGTTTTAGATTTTTTTTAAGCGGTACAAAAATATTAAAGTATCTAGCCATGGGTATCATTTTAATCGTATTGACTCACAGAATAAAGAACACATGTCATTTTTACCATAAAGTGTACAGTGGGAAAACAAAACCCTCCAAAATGTGCAAAATTTTGGTTTTCATAAAAATTTCCTCCCTAAAAATTTTTTTTTGGGTTCGCCGTACATTTTATGGTAAAATGAGAGGTTTCATTACAAAGTAAAATTGGTCACGCAAAAAACAAGCCCTTATATGGGTCTGTAGATGGAAATATAAAGGACTTATGGATTTTAGAAGGCGAGGAGGAAAAAAACGAAAACGCTAAAATAAAATTGGCCTGGACCTTAAGGTTAAAATGGGCTTGGTCATTAAGGGGTTAAGGAACTTGTCATCATGCAATGTTTTAGTTCCATGTCATTTCGAGATCTCTGCTTGCTGTTAGTGAATAGAAACATTATTTCGTATATCTGGAGGGTCAAAAGCCTCTTACATCTGAGAGTTTGTTACAATTATATCGAGTCTTGACAATTCTCTGGGATAAACAGTCTGGGCTGAACAGTGATACATCTTGTAGTGAGTGATACATTGTAACAACCTAGAGAGACTCAGAACATAGGAGACTCAAAACTTATGTCGTGAGAAAGTTGGCCAGAGGTGGCGGAACGTGTGGGGCTCTGTGGGGGCACGTAACCTCATGTTGGCACCGTATATTTGTCTCTGTCTGACCCCTCGTCTGGTTTTCTGCACTGTAGTTTGCATATCTCACACTTGCGTTTAAGGAACACGGTCATCTGTTCATCCACACTAAACCCAATACACAGGGTTATAGTGTGGGTGAACAGGAGGCCAATGAGGGGTTAATGGGTTAAATACGTACTTGTACTCCGGAGATCTGTCCCTCCGAAGATCTTCCATCTTTAGGGAATTGCGCGCTGGAGGAGGGCCCGCCGGCTCACTTTGAATATTCATTGTCATGGGTCACGGCTCCGCCCCCTCATGATGTCACGGCCCGAGCCGTGACGTAACGATGCTCCGCCCGCTGTAATGCCCGTCATTACACACAGAGCGAGTTTGCTTTGTGCAGTAATGATAGCGGGGTGCCGCAGCGGAGATCCCGGGGGTCCCCAGCAGCGGGAACCCAGTGATCTGACATCTTATCCCCTATCCTTTAGATAGGGGATAAGATGCTAGGGGCAGAGTACACCTTTAAAGGGGTACTCCGGTGGAAAACAATGGTGTTTTTTTTTTTTTGGTGCCAGAAAGTTAAACAGATTTTTAAACTCTTTCTATAAAAAAAATCTTAATCCTTCCGTACTGGCTGCTGCTGTATCAGCTGCTGTATGCTCCACAGGAAGTTGTGAAGTGCTTTCCAGTCTGACCACAATGCTCTCTGCAGACACTTTTGTCCACGTCTGGAACTGTACAGAGCAGGAGAGGTTTGCTATGAGAATTTTCTCCTGCTCTATACAGTTACTGACATGTACAGAGGTGTCAGCAGAGAGCACTGTGGTCAGACTGGAAATAACTACACAACTTCCTCTGGAGCATACAGCAACTGATAAGTACTGGAAGGATCAATATTTTTCAATAGAAGCAATTTACAAATCTGTTTAACTTTATGGAGCCAGTTGATCTGGAAGAAAAAAAAAATAATTGTTTTCCACCGGAGTACCCCTTTAAAAGTCTTAGAGGAGGAACCATGCAAAGTGGTGGACTGGTGGAGTGGTGGAGTCCTTTTTGTTTCCAAGTTTGTTCATACATATCAAGCAGCTGACGTCTGTCCGTGCATGCTGGAAGTTGTAATTTTGCAACATCTGGAGATCTACAGTTTGGAGACCACTGTATAGAAATATCCTGGTCTGCGTCTATGGGACGAAAACCTGTCTTGTACTAATACACAGCTTACAGCTGAGGGTTTGTTACAAGGAGAGTGTTTGTTACAGTTGTATTCAATCTAGACAATTCTCCAGGAGTCCCCCTCTCCCGAGCCTGAAATGGCTAATAAAAGGGAATAGTATATAATCTATTTAAAGGGGTATTCCAGGCAAAAACTTTTTTTTATATATCAACTGGCTCTGGAAAGTTAAACAGATTTGTAAATTATTTCTATTAAAAAAATCTTAATCCTTCCAATAGTTATTAGCTTCTGAAGTTGAGTTGCTGTTTTCTGTCTAACTGCTTTCTGATGACTCACGTCCCAGGAGCTGTCCAGCTCCTATGGGGATATTTTCACATCATGCACAGCTCCCGGGACGTGACATCATCATTGAGCAGTTAGACACAAAACTTCAGAAGCTAATAACTATTGGAAGGATTAAGATTTTTTAATAGAAGTAATTTACAAATCTGTTTAACTTTCTGGAGCCAGTTGATATATATAAAAAAGTTTTTGGCTGGAATACCCCTTTAAGTACACAATGTAGAGAGGACAGATTGCAGGGATTGCAGGTTCAGTGTCCTCTAGGTCAATGGTCTTCAACCTGCGGACCTCTAGATATTGCAAAACTACAACTCCCAGCATGCCCGGACAGCCGTTGGGCATGCTGAGAGTTGTAGTTTTGCAACATCTGGAGGTCCGCAGGTTGAAGACCACTGCTGTAGGTCACCAGTAAACATGGCGGCTGATTTACAATGTCTATGGCACCAGTGTCCTGTCTCCCCAGCTTTCCTAATTGGTCTCTGTGATATCGTCTGTATTTGGGGGGGGGGGGGGGGGGGTTGTCTGCTGCTGTTGTCTTGCACCTTCCCCGCAATCTTTGATTTCTTCCAGAAAGAAGAAAAACATCTTTAATTAAAGACATTTATAATGACTTTCGGAATCATGGCTGCGTCTTTATTACATTATGGTTGGGCAATTAATACATGACAAAGATTAAAGACTGTGCCGCTGCAGGTATCGGGCCTCATAACTCCTGTCATCCCTTTTCTTCCAAACGCACTGCAAATTACTCTTACCAGATGTACACATCAAATCCCCCTGCCTGAAAGACGCTGCCCCCCACCCATCTTATTGTCATCTAAGGCCGAGCCTGGTTGGCTTGTACCCTATTCTTTGCTGTATTGGAAGATCCGAGTGTATTATATAGATGATGACAGGCTAGGAGAGCTCCAAGGATACAACGCAAAAATGAAGAAGGTTTTGTCATCTTTATACATACTATAAATACAGAATCTGATACATGGTAACAAGCAGCTACTGTCCCTGCTGTGCTACTAGGCCCCCTGCCCAGGAATGAAATTGATCCAGAGGTCACATGGTGGGGAACAGAATATTCAGGTTTCAGCATTTAAATTTGGCTTCACAAACAGATTTCCACACCATTTCTCCCTATTACGGAAGGGGGGGTCTGTCCAGGGATCTGGGGTGCATATTCTGGATCCGTGGTCAAACAGCTTCTAAATGTTTGTGTCCTTAGGACTGTTAAAAACTATAGGAAAGCAGAGAGACATCAGCTCCTTGAGAACTTTCACTTCCAGCACAGGTGGCGTGGCACTCTATGTGGGAACAGGAAGAGGTGAGTTGATTTTTTTTTTCTTTCATTCATCTATTTAGAATATGGGTCAAAAAGGGCCTTAACTACTATGTGGGGACACAAGAGGGCCTAATTGCAATATGGGGAACAAGCAGTGTACATACAGTATGGGGGTACAAATGGGCCTAACTACTATGTGGGGACACAAGATGACCTAATTACAATGTGGGGAACAAGTAGTGTACATACAGTATGGGGGTACAAATGGGCCTAACTACTATGTGGGAACACAAGATGACCTAATTACAATGTAGGGAACAAGCAGTGTACATATAGTAAGGGGCATAACTACTATGTGGGGATACAAGAGGGCCTAATTGCAATGTGGGGAACAAGCAGTGTACATACAGTACGGGGGCACAAATGGGCCTAACTACTATGTGGGGACACAAGATGACCTAATTACAATGTAGGGAACAAGCAGTGTACATATAGTAAGGGGCCTAACTACTATGTGGGGATACAAGAGGGCCTAATTACAATGTAGGGAACAAGCATTGTACATACAGTATGGGGGCACAAATGGGCCTAACTACTATGTGGGGACACAAGATGACCTAATTACAATGTAGGGAACAAGCAGTGTACATATAGTAAGGGGCATAACTACTATGTGGGGATACATGGGGGCCTTACTACAATGAGGGAGCATATAGGAGGCCTAACTACAATGCGGGGCAGAAGCGAGGCTAATTACAATATAGGAGCACAAAAAGGAGCTTAAAGGGGTACTTCGGGTAGCAAATATTATTAATATTTTGTCCCCTCATGGCCAGACCAACTGTATTGTAATATACAATTTTAACTTATACAGGGCCATTTTCCTGGTGGAATATGCCGTGAGGGGCAGGAAGTGAATAAAAACCTGCCATCCTTTGTCCACTCTCTGTCCTTTATCCCCTCCCAACTGAGACAAAGATCATGTGACTGACTTTCACTGTTTTCAACATGCCCTTTTCTGTTATCATGTCAACAAGCCACACCCCTTTCTAACATTGTCCAACCAAGCCACTCCTCTCTTTTGTAGCTTGTTGAGCCACACCCCCTTTTAATATCATGACAGCACATCACGCCCCCTTTCTACTGGTCTCAGCAGTGAGGACTGCTGGGAAATGTAGCTTTGATAGGGTGTGAAGGAGGTAGAAGCAGGGAGAAAATGGAGCAGTGAGTTGTGCCAGAAACAAACCAGGGATCCTATGTAAGTACATTCCACACCATCTGGAATCCTTTTTTTTTTTTTTTTATCAAATGGGCACTGTCAGATATAAAAATGTATATTTTTATGTTGTACATCTTGGCAAAACATTAGTTTTTCTAATATACTACTTTAAAAGATTTTCACATTTTATTTAAGAAAACTGCCTTTGAATATCCCACCACTAGGGGTCCCAATACCTCCTGGGACACTGTTGAGTCCCACAGCAGAATGAGCATCGCCAAGGGTCATGGACACGAGACGACTGATTGACAAGGCTGCAGGAGGAACACAACCTGCAGCAACATTGCTGTAACACAGAGTTTTACTAAGCATGTGCCTCGAGCTGTTGCAAAACTTCAACTCCAAACATGCCTGGACAGTCAAATGATGTCTGAGCATGCTGGGCGTTGTAGTTTTGCAAAAGCTGTAGGCACACAGCTGAAGGCAACACTGCTGCAAAAATGACTTATCCAAACACTTTACCTCCAGCTATTCCAAAACTACAAGTCCCAGCATTATAGGACTGGCAAAGGATGACACACACATGAATGAAGGGAAAATATAAAAAAATAAAAAAAAAAACACTATTCTTTTAGCAATAAACCTTTGCACAAATTTAGGAAGATTTAAGTTATACATTCACCATATTGTCTTTGGTGGTAGAGTACAGCAATCTCCAATAATCATTGTGTGTGTGTACAGTATGAAACCAGGAAAGGGTTACAGAGCAGGGCTGCCAGGCTTTCAGAGCAGTGAGTCAGCAGAGTGAGGGAAAGGGAGGAGTCATCACAGTGTAAAAAGAGAATGACACGCCCCAACCATTTGGATAGATGAAAAAGACATTAAGCAGCTGTAATATGTTATTTATTTAGTAAACTATCAGTGATAGGTACAAAAAAAATTACATGCTCATGATCAGGATGAGGTACTGAGTAACATATAACAGTTTTGGGTACATTTCTTCTTTAATCTTTTTTTCCAGTGGCGTACCCCTTTAAAGTCTCAGGATAACCCCTTTATGTGCTGTGTAGGGGCACGAAGAGGGCCCTATTACATTGTGGCGGGTTAAATTAGACATAATGGGGTACTATGGCAAAAATCTTTTTTTCTTTTAATATGCCCAGGCTTCCGCAATTGGAAAAATAAACCTGCACTTACCTCCTGCCGCTACTCTGGTGTCTCCTGTATCGCTCTCTTGTCCTCTGCTGTGATCCTTTTCCCGCTTCTGGGGCCTGACAAGCAACAATACAGATCAGCTAATCACAGGGCCACAGTTGAATCCCGCCTCGGCCAGTGATTGGTTGCGTATGTTTCACCTTGCCAACAGCAGGCATGCATTAAAAAAAAATATTGGAAAATTGAATCATTAAAGGGGTACTCCGCCCCTAGACATCTTATCCCCTATCCAAAGGATAGGGGAAAGATGTCTGATCAAGGGGGTCCCACCGCTGCTGTGGCTTTAAAAACTAATTAAAACTAGTCCAAAGTAGTAAAACTACAAAGTATACAAGTCCAGCCATTGTTCCTCAGTCTACCAGTAATTATAGATGTAGGCGGCTATTGTCAGCCACCTCTTCCCTCTACTGTTCTCAGGGGGGCCTGTGTCCCTACAAGGTCTAGAGGATCATCTCTGGTAGATTTCTGTTCCTGTCGCTATAATCTGCATTGGGCTCTGTAAGGCCCCAGATTAAACAAAGAACAACTTTCAATTAAACAATATATTTATGAAGGCAACAGAATTACTTGCTCATATCATCCCCACGTGTAACCTAAATCTTTACATGAGTACAAAGAACAATGCAGATCTGAGGCGGCTCATCGTATTCAGGACTACTGCATGGAGCTCATTAAAATGAATGGTGAGAACTCATTAGGGTTTATCCTTTGTTAAATGAAAGTCTAATTCCTGCCCAATTATAGCATTATCCCTGGCAGCGCTGCAAAGGTATTGTGCTTCCTGTAAAGACATCCGTCGCTGATCATTTTTGACTAGAAGACCTGGGCAACCTCCGACTTCACACCTGCTGCATCTCCTTCACATGCAGGAGGCTGCCGCTGGATGTCAAAGGTTGATGACATGTCGCCCACCTGGACTGCAGGGATCGCTGAAGTGTGACATTTAAAGTAGGGACCGACCGATATTGATTTTTTTAGGGCCGATACCGATAATCTATGACCTTTCAGGCCAATAGCCAATAACTTATACCGATATTCCGGTATAAATTATCAGGTATTCCCCCCCCCCCCCGGCCCTGCAGAAGAAATTGAGCGCTTTAAATCAATGAACTGCAGTGGCTTTTGCAGGGCCAGAGACCACCGCACTTTTCTCTCCCCTGCCTGTCCTGGGGTCCTCCCTAGTACAACCACCACTGCTGCCCCATTGCCTCCACCATCCCCGGTTTTATAATTACCTGTTCCCGGGGTTCGTGCTACTTCTAGCTCCGGCGGCGTCCTGAGCTGTCACTGTGTGCACGTTGAGGACGTCACTCATCACTGTTCAGCGAACAACAACAGCGCAGGATGTCGTAGGAGCCATAAGTAGCCCGGACCCCGGGAACCGGTAATTATAAAACCGGGGATGGGGGAGGTAATGGGGCGGCAGCGGTCTCTGGCCGGGGGGGTGGGGCATTATCGGCATATCGGCAAAGGTAATTGCTGATACTGATAATGTCCAAAATCGTGAATATCTGCCGATAATATCGGCCAAACCGATAATCGGTCGATCCCTAATTTAAAGGGTAACTAGACCCAGCTTAGGGGTTAGTTTTGTCTGTAACCTTGTCCTTGTGCAGGTTGTGTATTAGGTGGGGGAGTTGTGTGCAGACAGTGATAGGCAGCACATATGGAGGCACATGTACTGGAGCTCAGAACTTACAGAGTTGCAAGAAAATGGGAAGAATTTCTATAGTTTCTATAGTTCAGGAATTGTGGTAGGTGAGGGGAGTGAATTAAATATACTGAGCCCCAGTCTCATTCACTATACCCCCTATCACTGCTTGCGCCATTGTACTTCATTTTTGCACAAACACACCATTTATATGGACATAACTTTATCTTATTTTAATTTGAAGGGACCCTATACTTTAAAGTAATACAAATATAGGGTATGCAGAGGAAGCAGTCACAATAGGACACTTCTGCCTTATAAAAAGACATCAATATTATTCATGGTGCATGGTAGACATGTGGCCCTGGTACATATATTGCATTGGGGCCCAGAAGTTATACCTATGAGAGGAAGAAATAATGGGGCATCACTCATCTTTCTCTAGCAGATAGCTCACAAAGGATTGCCTAGACTGAAACAAATTGTAACAAACCCTCAGCTTTGAGATGCGTTAGGTCAAGATGCATTTTAAGTTTTTAAATGCAGGGGCACGGTGGTGGATGCCAATAGGATCCCATGACTGGTGAGCACCTCTTCCTTTAACTCCACAAAGGGGGAAGGCACCCTTCCCCTTCTTGGTCATCAGGCGGTTAAGTCTTTCCCTGGGTGGGTCTGGTAGGGTTTCCTCCTATACCTGTGGGGCTGACTTCTCCCGCACTTTTTGGCCCATCCTCAGTCATCCCACTAGTACCTGGGCTTTTTGCCGTTGCAGCGCCATTTCTCCCAGTAGAGTCCCGGAGGTTGTCCCGCCCACCCTCTCCTTTTTTGTTATGCTGTTTGTCTGTTTCCAGTTGAAGTCACAGAGAAGCGGTTATGGAGAAAAGTTGCAGAGGTAACGGGTTTGTGGCGTACATTCCTGCCAGAGATGGTGGCGAATACCTCACGTATCTTGTCATTGTTCTGAAGTGCCTGAAATTCAGTGTTATTTATTAAATAAAAGCTGCGGCCTACCCCCACCCATTTGCAGTTATTATCGTGTCTGTTTTTATTAGAGGTAGAGAGGGATTCATTTTAAGGGTACTCCAAATCTCATTAGTCTGTATAGCGAATGTTTCTATTGACTGACAGGAATTTGAGTTGTACAATGGCCCAGATTCATCACTCTGCCAACAGGCTGAAGCCTGTTTGAAAGCCACCAATCTTTATTGACACAATGATTGTTTACAAAAGTGTAAAGTACAAGCCCTCGTATGGTAATGTACTGTGTTTATATCACTGTGTTGTTGGAGTGTGAATCCTTTTTTATTGGAGTGTATATCCTCATGTTATTGGAGTGTATACCTCATGTTATTGGAGTGTATATCCTCATGTTATTGGAGTGTATATCCTCATGTTATTGGAGTGTATATCCTCATGTTATTGTAGTATATATCCTCATATTATTAAAGCCATGTGTCAGTGCCTCCCCCATCACTAAAGAAACATAAAAGAACAAGATATGACCCAGCTCTCTGATGCTTTCCTGCCCTGTGCTAATAATGGGAGTCTCTGTCTGATGGGAGATGAATTGGAACCATAAGCCGAGGTGCAGAGAGTCTCACCGGCTATTAGGATGCACTGAACCTAAACTGCTCGGCGCCAGCCACAGAAGTCACGCTGCAGCGCGGAAGATACCCACAGCTACAATTAACACATGGTGACCTGACAATCCACATGAGCAATGAGCAGCAGCATAGGTGACATTTCTATCTAATAAACACGTTCTGTCCCTATATTTCTTAGGGGTAAAGTTGTTCCACCTGTAAATGACCTTCACATTGCTGCATCTTCCATATCAGATCATCCCTCATTCAAGTGAAGCAACAAAACCATTTTATGTTCTGCAGCTTCTGAGCTGAAATCATCCAGCATGTCCTGCATGTTCTGTGTCTGCTCCAGTAACTTGAAAAGTTTTTACACCAGGCAGTGTACAGGCTTTCATCAGAACATTGGTCCAGTTGAAACAATGGTGGAGTCAACAGCCCTGTTCCACCTTTTACTGACCACGAGTGTCAAACACAAGGCCCGCGGGCCGAATCCGGACCGCCAGACCTTGTCATGTGGCCCGCGTAGCAGCCGCCGGCCGCCAGCCTTCACCAACGTCTGCCCTCTTGCAATCCTCCTTCGGTCCTCCTGGTCCTCCGCCTCTGGTTGTACGCACGGGACGTCCCGTGCGTACAACCATAGAGACACGGGAGGACCAGAAGGACGGCAGGATAATCGCAGGAGGAAGCTCTCCGGCCGAGGCCTGGTAAGTGACCGGCGGCGCGTTATCTTCTTCTCTTCAGCATTCCGGTCACTGCTCGACCGGTCCTGGCACCTACTGCTAGAGTATATCCCTAACTCTACATTTTAACTGTAAAAGTTGGGGGTCATCTTATACATCCAGTCGTCTTATACGCCGGCATATACGGTATGTGGGGGGGAGGGGTCCTACAGATACAACCGGCCCTTTGAGGGTGACCAAACTGCTGATGCGGCCCCCGATGAACTTGAGTTTGACACCCCTGCTCTACTCTCATATACCACATGTTGATGTAAACCTGTGGTTTACAAAATAAGAGGGCCCAAAACCGGCGGCATGATGCATGGCGTGATGACCATGTAAAGCAGGGATTGGAGAATGGCTTGGCTGATCATTATAGGAATGGGTTAGGTTTCAGTGTTTTTTTTATGTTGAATAAAGGGATATTTTTATGGAGGTGGGGAAAGGATTCTAAAACACATTATTGCTATATTAGGCTACGTAAGAGGACTAATACTGTGTGGGGCACAAAGGTGGACACTACTGCTGTGTGGGGGTATAAAGGGGAGATATTACTAATATGCAGGGCAGAAAGGATAACTACAAAAGTATAGGGAAACAAAGGTACAATGGGGGGGTGGGGGGGAGGGTTTAACCCAACAGCAAGTACATAGCTAAAAGTCAATCAGTAACCAGAGATACTGACAGGTGTGTATACATTCTTAATCATAGCAAATGAGTTACCTCTGGCAGCTCTGACATGTTTTCTACACTCAACTTTTAGCTATTCACTATTCAGGAATAATACGTAAACATCTAGAAGTATACAGGTTTTCTTACAACTGGCCTAAACTAACAGGGATTGTCTGTGGAATTATATTTACAATTAAACGTGCTGAAGCTGGGGTAAAAACGATAAAAAAAAGAAATGTGTACTCACCTGCCTCGATCCCCACTGTTGCTCCAATGGTGCTGAATCCCACTGTACAGCACTTCTTGGTCTTGGCTACTCTGCCAGTCAGTAGTGCAACAGGGACCTGCCAGTTGTTATTGTTTTTATCCCAGCCTGAATACATTTAAATGTAAGAGGCCCATCCAATTTGCATGGTGTCCTATGGAGCACTGTTTCTCCAGAGCAGAGGGTGCAGTCGTGACTGTGTGTAGTGCCAGATACACGAGCTGGTGTGCTGGAGGCACAAGAACTGAAGGGCATTTGGACTGAGAATGCGCCTGTCACAGACTGACTGATCAGAGGATCAGAGTTTTCCTTAGGAATACTGCAGGATCTAATGTCGGGGCTGAATGGACTGGTGGGGCAAAGGGAAATATTCCAAGTGTCCTACTCCTTCTACTGTGCACTACAGAGAAACATTTAAGAATTTTGTACTGTTTTCTAGTAGTGATTTTTACAAACTTTCTATTAGTGTTGCTCGCGAATATTCGAAATTCGAATATTATTCGCGAATATCGCATATTCGCGAATTCGCGAATTTCGCGAATATAGCGCTATATATTCGTAATTACGAATATTCGGTTTTTTTTTTGTTTTTTTCTTCACAATACATATCACAGTGATCATCCCTCTCTGCTTCCAGCTTGTGTGGTGTAAAGAAGGTTCTAATACTACTGTGTGAGACTGGCGCGCGAAAATTCGCATATGCTAATTTTCACATATGCGAATCTTCGCGTATGCTAATTTTGCATATGCTAATTTTCACATATGTTAATTTTCGCATTCGCGAATTTTCGCATATGCGAAAATAAAACGAGAATATAACGAATATGCGAATATTCGCGAATATATGACGAATATTCGTCCATATATTCGCGAATATTCGCGAATTCGAATATGGCCTATGCCGCTCAACATTACTTTCTATATATCCATGCACACTGTCATTGGGTGGGTTTAAGGCAGGGTACTATTACTGTATGGAGTGCAAAGGAAGACATCATTATGTTGGGGTCTCTATGGATGGGGAGTTTGTGCAAAGGTTGGGAAAAGGTGTTAAGGGTGCTAGAAAAGAAAAGAGCCAAGATGTTTGGATGACACTTTTATGACATTCTGGTCTAAATGAAGAAGACAAAGGAAAGTGAAAGGAATGGCGCACAACATAGTGTAACACCCTCAGTAAAGCATAGTGGATAGTATGAAACAGTGACGCTGCTAACCTTGTGGAGCTCAATCAAAGCAAAATGGAGCCACAGGTAGCCCTGCAATGATGTCTCTGATCCCAGCACAGCGATCCCAAAAAATTAGAAAGGATTTTCTCTGCGCTCCAAATATCAATGTATTTATTGGCATAAAAAGACTGACATTAACTGCATAATCTGATGAAGAGGAATCCCAAAACGTGTTATTAATGTCTGGATTCTTATACCAATAAATATGTTGATTGCATCTACTTGAAACACAGAGAGAATCCTCCAATTTTTTGGGCAGTGCTGTTTGTATTAAAGAAAAGGGAAAGACACAATCGCCTTTAAGTCACGAGATTTGACAGTACTATATGTATTTCCTTCTAAAACATGACCCCATTCACTGACCTTAGCTGTAATTGAATTCCCCTGTTGTGTTGTGTACACCAAGCCTAATGCAGCCTTTACACAAAAAGTTCTCAAAGTAGCTTTAATATCTTGTTTCTTAAGTTTGCAGTTATGTATGTAGTGTGTAGATGTAGAAATACATTGTGGATCTTCTTATTTCTTTAAAGGATCCATAAACATAATGTAAAAGTGTCATGACCGACTGGGGGAACAGGGATAGTGAGCCCTAAACTGACCCTAAAACACTTTCTCAGCCTACTTGCCCATCCATCCTAAGCGATGGACCAACAACTTGGAGCCGGTCCCTCCCTGCGCTACAGTGCAGTGGCAAAAAAAATAAATAAAAATAACATACATAGTTGGTCACAGGCCAGAAATAGGAACGGAAAAACTACCAGACAACCAGATATACCACACAGAATACAAATACTAACAGGGCAGAATATAGTGTATTAACAAACAGTTCATAAACAGGATATCAAATAAACAGCAGACATGATAAAATGAAAAAGACTAGGTATGGAACAGGAATACAGCAGCATCCAGGAAATGCAGGGGATGGACGGAAGAGCTGAGAGCTATAACACAAAACTGATCAGGTAACATAGGACACTGTTCGCACTTGGACACAGAACAAACAAACGGGACACTCCACAAAAGGAGTAGCCATAATAATAAAGCCAAATAGACTATTGGCCAGTGGGAACACTCCACCGTGTGATCAGGATGCTGACCCAGTAGGAAATAGAAATATAATACATGACACTTCATAAACACGGATACAAGCAAACCAAACTCTACAACGTAGAGGAACTCAGGTCAGGATACTAGACAGGATACAAAACAGGATACGGTATATTTCAAAACCAAACTCCACTAAGAGGAGGAACGCTGAACAGGATTCTCACAATGTGAACACGGAAAAAGCAGAATAGACATACATCCTAAAACCGACAATGTAACAGACTAAAAACTACAATAAACAAGACTATTTAACCATGGCTAAAAACTCAGATAATGATGATAAATGCAAGGTGCATGCTCAAGCAGACTTGAAAGTATATTGCACAGACATCATAGTAGCATTATTGCACCAACAGATAAAGTGTATTGCACTAAATATCCAGCAACTAGAATACAGACTGAGCTGGAGTTATATAGGCACACCCGCCTTGCAATTGGATGAAAAGCTTAACTCTTCCACGCCTGCAAAGGAAAGCAAAGAAACAGATAATGCATGAAAAACAAGGCCTGAACAGGGCCTAAAACGGAAAAATGTAAAAATAAATAAATGGACATTACAATAAGTATTGAATCTGTTTCATATTGCACATCACAAACACATCCAGAATGTATTGGTGGCTGCTCCTTTGTGAGGTTTTATTCCCATTTACTGCTGGATGGGGAGAGAGTTTTTAGCAGTATATCAACCAATAACCCAATGAAGGGGATACACCTAGCTATAGTCGTCTGTGCCTAAAATGTCAGTAACATCAGTGTAAGGTGGATTCATCTTGATATTATTGTATAGTAACATAGCAAGGTGACAACAACAAATCTGAATATGGCAAATAACAAAGAGAAGAAGAAAATCACTCCATAAATTGGTCACTGAAATTGGTCTGCGTGGCTGTTGTCCCAGAAGGAATCCCCTTCTAAAGGTGCTGCACGAGGAAGCCCACAAACAGTTTGCTGAGGACAAGCAGACTTGATCTGTGGTCCGATGAGACCAAGCATGAGTGCTGCTGAGGGAACCATGAATGCCAACATGTACTGCAACATACTGAAGCAAAGCATGATCCCCTCCTTTTGGAGACTGGGCAACAGGGCATTATTATAACATGGAAACGACTTCAAACACCTCTCCAAGACCACCACTGCCTTGCTAAAGAAGCTGAAGGTAAAGATAATGGACTGGTCAAGCATGTCTCCAGACCTAAACCCTACTGAGCATCAATGGGGCATCCTTAAATGGAAAATGGGGGAGCACAAGGTCTTTAACATCCACCAGCTCCGTGATGTCAACATGGAGGAATGGAAGAGGACTCCAGGGGCAACCTGTAAAGTGCCAGTGAACTGCAGGCCCAGGAGGCTTAAAGGGGTACTCCGCTGCTCAGCGTTTGGAACAAACTGTTCTGAACGCTGGAGCCGGCGCCGGGAGCTCGTGACTTCATAGCCCCGCCCCCTCATGACGTTACACCCCACCCCCTCAGTGCAAGTCTATGGGAGGGAGTGTGATGGCTGTCACACCCCCTCCCATAGACTTGCACTGAGGAGGCGGGGCTATGACATCCCGACTCCAGCGTTCAGAACAGTTTGTTCCAAACGCTGAGCAGCGGAGTATCCCTTTAAGGCAGTGCTGGATAATAATGGTGGCCACACAA
This sequence comes from Hyla sarda, assembly GCF_029499605.1. Lineage (NCBI taxonomy): Eukaryota > Metazoa > Chordata > Amphibia > Anura > Hylidae > Hyla > Hyla sarda. The sequence continues at coordinate 129,919,274 of NC_079194.1, read as the reverse complement.
AATATTGACACCTTGGGGGCGATTTATCAAAGGATTTAGACTGGTTTTTCCTGTCTAAATTTGTCGCACAGAAAGTCGCAGTCTAAATATGTGCGACTTTTCTGCGACTTTTGCTGTAGAGGATTTTTAGAACATGATGCATGCACGTCTATTTTAGACGGAAATGCATTGGAAAATGCATTGGTGCTGAATTTATCAAGTGCGACTTTTGTGCGACAAGTCGCATCTGCCCAAAATACGCTGAAATGTCAGACCATGTTGGAGCAGGTCTAAATGCAGTTTAAGCTGTAGACCCTGAAGTCTGAGCACAGAATTTATCAAGGGCTGTGAGACCTTTGATAAATTAGGAGCACAATAGACAGGAGACTACCACATACGCTGGTCTATAAGCATACCCAGAATAGACTAGATTAGTAAATCTCCCCCCTTGGGTCCTATTTTGACATTTCTATACGTGAGATACTGTATGTGATATCTGGGATTTTCTAGATTTATGTAAATAAAGCTTTAACATGGGATAAGGACAAAAATTGCATATAAAACACATTGATAAAACGTGGCAATTAAGATGTCCAAAAGCACACAGCCTTTGTTGATCACATGATTGCATTATTTTTGGGACATCTGAATTGCCTTGCGTTATCAATGCATTTTATACGCCTTTTGTCTACTCTACCATTTTTTTGGACAGTACTTCTAAGGTGTATGCATTTTATACTTATTTATTATATTTATGCAAGTTTCAGAAGCTCTTGCTGTATAACAATGAAAAAAAGAGAGCATATAATGTATATTGGAATCCTTTTAAAATCTGCCCTTCTCCAAAATAGGAAGAAAAAAAAGGAGTTAGCATACAGTACACCCCCCTCACACCATGTCCCAGGAGAAGATAGCATGATAGATTGGGGTATTTATTTTATGTTTTTTTTATTCTGCAAGGGGTCCCCATCATTTGTATTCATTCCTATGTAATAGACTTTTGGCTAGATGTCTAAGTCCACTTTTTGGGACAATGTTTTCACGTAAATTGCCCTTTTGTGTTAACCCTATAACTCCCTGTAGGAGGTGATGGTGGCCTCATCTATCTGACTATGTAAAACGCCGATGACTCGCGGGCCGCATCTGTAAACGAGGTGCGAGCGACGTTAGACAGGAGATCACTGCTCATTGTGGGGAGTGCGGCTCTCCCATCCATCATTTATCACAGGGCAGATGCTATTTTCATTTTCTTTTTCTTCTCTCCATATCCATCACTGTCGTACGGCATCCTGGGAGCGGTTAACGCGAGGCTGTGGCGTGTAGAAGAGCGCAGCCATTCCCTCAGCTTACCAATCCGCGCCTCTCTCTTGGCATGCAGGGAGCGCTCCCTCCTCAATGTTGCCTAATTGCTCGGTGTAACATTAAGTTCCCCCAGACGCCCGACTTCAATCACTCTTGGAAGTTTGCTCTGGTAATTAGAGCGGCATGGAGCGATCAGCGGGCACCTGCCACTGTGTGTTTATTAAATGGCCTCATTCCTGGAGAAAGGGCCGCAGGGCAGGTGTCGACCATTGGCAGTCAAAATAGTTCTTTAATAATTTGGCAAACAAACAAATGTTCGAGAAGATGGATATTGTGCAATACATAGACGCACTAATGGTACTAAGGAATCTTAGTGGCAGTCTAGGTACGTATTAGGTGCTTCTGTTTCCTGCGATACTCTGCGTAATTCTCAATCTTTAACTTCTCGCACATTTCTCTCCTGAAGTAATCTGTGCTGCTGAAGGCCCCTGCTCCTCCACATCTCAGTGATCTGCATATGATCAGCACACGTCACTTCTGAAATACAGTATACTATTGGGGGGGACACTGCTTCATCCACTATGTCAGTGTTTTCCAACCAGGGTGCCTCCAGCTGTTGCAAAACTACAACTCCCAGGATGCTGTGAGTTGTAGTTTTGCAACAGCTGGAGGCACCCTGGTTGGGAAACACTGCACTATGTAATAGATAAATACATTGGGGGAGATTTATCAAAGTTGTCTATGTCGCGCATCAATATAGACCAAACTACATAGGGTTAAGCCGGTCTGTTCTGCACCTAATTTAAGGCTCTTAATAAATTCTGCGCACTGACTTCGGGATCTATGCTTTAGTCTATATTTAAACCTGCTCCAGCACGGTCTGACATTTCAGCGTACTTTCAGCCGATGCGACTTGTCGCTGAAAAGTCGCTTTTGATAAATTCAGCACCAATGCATTTCCGTCTAAAATAGACTAGAATGCATGATGTTCTAAAAATCCTCTAAAGCAAAAGTCACAGAAAAGTCGCACAAATTTAGACTGTGACTTTCTGTGCGACAAATTTAGATGGGAAAAACCAGTCTAAATCCTTTGATAAATATCCCCCATTGTCTCTCACGGTGCAACCAATGTAGGAAGATTTCGGGGGATCCCTGGCCTAGCTCAGAAGCGTGTCCTAGGGAACACTGTATGGCGGCACGCTCCAGCTGTTGTAGAACTACAACTCCTACAAGTTGATAGGAGTTGTAGTTCAGCAAGAGCTGCAGAGCCACATATTAGGGATAACTGTTGTATGACATGGACCAGTGTTTCCCAAACAGGGTGACTCTGGCTGTTGCAAAACTACAACTCCCAGCATGCCCGCACAGCCAAAGCTGTCCGGGCATGCTGGGAGTTGTAGTTTGCAACAGCTGGAGGCACCCTGGTTGGGAAACTTCACTATGTATTAGATCAATACACTGATCGCTGTGCCTTATACACAGGGCAATATTGGTTTTAACCCCTTAAGGACCAGGCCATATTAAACCTTAAGGACCGGAGCGTTTTTTGCAATTCTGACCACTGTCACTTTAAACATTAATAACTCTGGAATGCTTTTAGTTATCATTCTGATTCCGAGATTGTTTTTTCGTGACATATTCTACTTTAACTTAGTGGTAAAATTCTATGGTAACTTGCATCCTTTCTTGGTGAAAAATCCCAAAATTTGATGAAAAAAATGAAAATTTTGCATTTTTCTAACTTTGAAGCTCTCTGCTTGTAAGGAAAATGGATATTCAAAATATATTTTTTTTGGGTTCACATATACAATATGTCTACTTTATGTTTGCATCATAACATTTATGAGTTTTTACTTTTGGAAAACATCAGAGGGCTTCAAAGTTCAGCAGCAATTTTGAAATTTTTCACAAAATTTTCAAACTCACAATTTTTCAGGGACCAGTTCAGGTTTGAAGTGGATTTGAAGGGTCTTCATATTAGAAATACCCCATTAAAGACCACATTATAAAACTACACCCCCCAAAGTATTCAAAATGACATTCAGTAAGTGTTTTAACCCTTTAGGTGTTTCACAGGAATAGCAGCAAAGTGAAGGAGAAAATTCAAAATCTTCATTTTTTACACTCGCATGTTCTTGTACACCCAATTTTTGAATTTTTGCAAGGGGTAAAAAGGAGAAAATTTTTACTTGCATTTGAAACCCAATTTCTCTCGAGTAAGGACATACCTCATATGTCTATGTTAATTGTTCGGCGGGCGCAGTAGAGGGCTCAGAAGGGGAGGAGCGACAAATGGTTTTTGGGGGGCATGCCGCATTTAGGAAGCCCCTATGGTGCCAGGACAGCAAAAAAAAAAACACATGGCATACCATTTTGGAAACTAGACCCCTCAGGGAACGTAACAAGGGGTAAAGTGAACCTTAATACCCTACAGGTGATTAACGACTTTTGCATATGTAAAAAAATATATATATATTTTTTACCTAAAATGCTTGGTTTCCCAAAAATTTTACATTTTTAAAAAGGGTAATAGCAGAAAATACCCCCCAAAATTTGAATCCCAATTTCTCCAGATACAGAAAACACCTCGCATGGGGGTGAAAAGTGCTCTGCTGGCGCACTACAGGTCTCAGAAGAGAAGGAGTCACATTTGGCTTTTTGAAAGCAAATTTTGCTCTGGGGGCATGCCGCATTTAGGAAGTCCCTATGGTGCCAGAACAGCAAAAAAAAAAACACATGGCATACCATTTTGGAAACTAGACCCCTCGGGGAACGTAACAAGGGGTAACGTGAACCTTAATGCCCTATAGGTGTTTCACGACTTTTGCATATGTAAAAAAAAAATATTTTTACCTAAAATGCTTGTTTTCCCAAAATGTTTACATTTTTAAAAAGGGTAATAGCGGAAAATAACCCCCAAAATTTGAAGCCCAATTTCTTCCGATTCAGAAAATTTGCTTTCAAAAAGCCAAATGTTACTCCTTCTCTTCTGAGACCTGTAGTGCGCCAGCAGAGCACTTTTCACCCCCATATGGGGTATATGGGGGTGAAAAGTGCTCTGCTGGCGCACTACAGGTCTCAGAAGAGAAGGAGTAACATTTGGCTTTTTTAAAGCAAATTTTTCTCTGGGGGCATGCCGCATTTAGGAAGCCCCTATGGTGCCAGAACAGCAAAAAAAAACACATGGCATACCATTTTGGAAACTAGACCCCTCGGGAACGTAACAAGGGGTAATGTGAACATTAATACCCTACAGGTGTTTCACGACTTTTGCATATGTAAAAAAATATATATTTTTTTTACCTAAAATGCTTGGTTTCCCAAAATTTTTACAATTTTAAAAAGGGTAATAGCAGAAAATACCCCCCAAAATTTGAAGCCCAATTTCTCCCGATTCAGAAAACACCCCATATGGGGGTGAAAAGTGCTCTGCTGGCGCACTACAGGTCTCAGAAGAGAAGGAGTCACATTTGGCTTTTTGAAAGCGAATTTTGCTCTGGGGGCATGCCGCATTTAGGAAGCCCCTATGGTGCCAGGACAGCAAAAAAAAAAACACATGGCATACCATTTTGGAAACTAGACCCCTCGGGGAACGTAACAAGGGGTAATTTGAACCTTAATACCCTACAAGTGTTTCACGACTTTTGCATATGTAAAAAAATATATTTTTTTTTTACCTAAAATGCTTGTTTTCCCAAAAATTTTACATTTTTTAAAAGGGTAATAGCAGAAAATACCCCCCAAAATTTGTTAGGCAATTTCTCCCGAGTACGGCGATACCCCATATGTGGCCCTAAACTGTTGCCTTGAAATACGACAGGGCTCCAAAGTGAGAGCGCCATTCGCATTTGAGGCCTAAATTAGGGACTTGCATAGGGGTGGACATAGGGGAATTCTACGCCAGTGATTCCCAAACAGGGTGCCTCCAGCTGTTGTAAAACTCCCAGCATGCCTAGACAGTCAACGGCTATCTGGCAATACTGGGAGTAGTTGTTTTGCAACAGCTGGAGGCTCCGTTTTGGAAACAGTGGCGTATCAGACGTTTTTCATTTTTATTGGGGAGGGGGGCTGTGTAGGGGTATGTGTATACGTAGTGTTTTTTACTTTTTATTTTATTGTGTGTTAGTGTAGTGTTTTTAGGGTACAGTCGCACGGGCGGGGGTTCACAGTAGTTTCTCGCTGGCAGTTTGAGCTGCGGCAGAAATTTTGCCGCACCTCAAACTTGCAGCCGGATACTACTGTAATCCTCCGCCCATGTGAGTGTACCCTGTACATTCACATTGGGGGGGGGACATCCAGCTGTTGCAAAACTACAACTCCCAGCATGTACGGTCTATCAGTGCATGCTGGGAGTTGTAGTTTTGCAACAGCTGGAGGCACACTGGTTGTGAAACACCGAGTTTGGTAACAAACTCAGTGTTTTGCAACCAGTGTGCCTTCAGCTGTTGCAAAAGCTACAACCTCCAGCATGTACGGACAGCGGAAGGGCATGCTGGGTGTTGTAGTTATGCAACAGCTGGAGGCATACTACTTTGGCTGGGGATGCTGGGGATTGTAGTTATGCAACAGCTGGAGACACACTGGTTTGCTACTTAACTCAGTGTGCCTTCAGCTGTTGCAAAACTACAACTCTCAGCAGTCACCGACAGCCAACGGGCATGCTGGGAATTGTAGTTATGCAACCACCAGATGCACCACTACAACTTCCAGCATGCACTTTAGCTGATTGTGCAAGCTGGGAGTTGTAGTTATACAACAGCTGAAGGTACACTTTTCCATAGAAAGAATGTGCCTCCAGCTGTTGCAAAACTACAAGTCCAAGCATGCCCATAGGGGAATGCTGGGAGTTGTGGTGGTCTGCCTCCTGCTGTTGCATAACTACAGCTCCCAGCATGTCATTTTTGCATGCTGGGAGCTGTTGCTAAGCAACAGCAGGAGGCTGTCACTCACCTCCAACGATCCTCGCCGCACAGGTCAGTCCCTCGTCGTCGCCGCCGCTGCTCCTGGGGCCCCGATCCCAACATTGACGCCGGGGATCGGGGTCCCCAGCACCTGGGATGCACGTCCCGCACCCGCTCACGTCCTCCGGAAGAGGGGCGGAGCGGGTTGCGGGAGTGACACCCGCAGCAGGCGCCCTGATTGGTCGGCGGGTAATCCGGCTGACGAATCAGGGCGATCGTGAGGTGGCACCAGTGCCACCTCACCCCTGCTGGGTCTGGCTGTTCGGGGCCATCTCTGACGGCCCCGATCAGCCAATAATTCCGGGTCACCGGGTCACTGGAGACCCGATTGACCCGGAATCTGCCGCAGATCGCTGGACTGAATTGTCCAGCGATCTGCGGCCATCGCCGACATGGGGGTCATAATGACCCCCCTGGGCGATATGCCCCGATGCCTGCTGAACGATTTCAGCAGGCATCGGGCACCGGCTCCGCTCCAGATGGTTGCGGGGGGCCGGTAAAACACATGACGTTCTCATACGTCATGTGTTCTTAAGGACTCGGAAATGGAGACGTATGAGAACATCATGTGTCCTTAAGGGGTTAAAGGGGTACTCCCGTGGAAAACTTTTTTTTTTTTTTTTTTTTTATCAACTGGTGCCAGAAAGTAAAACAGCTTTGTAAATTACTTCTATTAAAAAATCTTAATCCTTCCAGTACTTTTTATGGGCTATATACTACAGAGGAAATGCTTATCTTTTTAGATTTCTCTGATTTCATGACCACAGTGCTCTCAGCTGACCTCTGCTGTCCATTTTAAGAACTCTCCAGAGCAGGAGAAAATCCTCATAGCAAACATATGCCATTCTGGACATTTCCTAAAATGGACAGCAGAGGTCAGCAGAGAGCACTGTGGTCATGACATCAGAGAAATCTAAAAATATAAGCATTTCCTCTGTAGTATACAGCCCCTAAAAAGTACTGGAAGGATTAAGATTTTTAAATAGAAGTAATTTACAAATCTGTTTAACTTTCTGGCACCAGTTGATAAAAAAAAAAGTTTTCCACAGGAGTACCCCTTTAACTCTTTGCCTGTCAGATGCAGCCCTGTCTTTACTGGCATCATCACATGAGCCTATATTGTTGGGGCACATTTCCTGAAATACTCTGTATAGCTGTGATCTAGACTATAATCTAGACCCATAATCCCTTGCAATAAAAATGTGTAGGCTCCTAAATATTCAGTCCTATCCGCATTTCATTCAACAAAGTGTCTCTGTCACCTCCCTGTACCGTTGCGGGTCCTCAGAGAGGTCGAGCTCTGCAATCTCTACTGTATGTGAAGAAGATAATATTCTTTATTGTCTGTACGCTGCAATCTCTCTAATTACAGCATTAAAAAAATGTTAGAAAGAGGCGACAAAGACAATTCATATATCTATGTGACGATAGGAAGAAAGCGCTGAGTGGAATTACTGTGCAGCATATGCCACGGTCCCGGAGCCGCCGCTGCAGCCGCTGCCTCTGTTTTGCTTTATGACATAATCCCCTCAAGAAATAAGATTTAAAAATCAATAAAGTGCAATTGGATTTATGGATTCATCTGACTTCCCCTGAGATGTGTAAGTCTATGTAATGTGACTTCCATGTTAAAACGACAGTTTGGAACATGAGGGTTATACTGGAGATGATGTGTTTATCATCATAAGGGGCTGAGATTTATTGCACTCGTCCGCTCTTGCTCCACAAACACAACTGTCTACTTACGCGTTATGGTGCGGCCCCTTCTGCTAGATAAAAGTATCAAGACTAAATAATGAAATGTTGAGTATTCTGGTACATTGGTCTAGAGCAATGAACATTCCATTAATCTGGCGCCTGATGGTCTGTAAAGCCTGATGAATGTGAACTGCTATGAAAATAGTCCCATATTAAGCTATAAGATAGCAACAAAACACTTGATAATCTAAGAACCTAACAGGATGGCTTCTCATTATACTGCGGGTGATAGCAAGTGCTGAATTTTTGGGGGCAAAAAAGATGCTAAATTAAGGAAATTTCACAGAATTTGCCTTTTATGACTTCTAGTATTTCAATGGTCACTGTCGTTTCAAAGAATTCCCCTCCATATGATAGCCTATGGGATCTGTAACATATTTGTAATCACTTCAATAACTCCTCAACCCAGAAAAAAGCCTCAGCCACTAGGTGTCTCACTTCTCTACAATCTGCTGTCTGCTGTTTGTTGTTAGGGGAAATTTATTTCTAGTAACAGAGACCGCAAGACAAATGCAGGAGATGGGTCAAGGCTAAGCTACTGCTTTGTGCAGGAGAAGAGGGAGACTGTTCTGTCTACCAGCAATTTGTGAGCCAGTGTCTGTCCTTCAGAGCTTAAAAAATAGTCAAAATTCCAGCTGGACTTTTCACTATTTTTTGTTACCTGTTCACACCAAGTATGCGGCTTGGCCATCAGTTCCGGGCTTCCAAGTAACCACAGAAGTTCCTCCTATTTAAAGTAACTACAGGGCGGTGAGCTGGTCTTTTTTCTATATATGCATCCTTCAGATCCTCCCTGACAGGTAAATCAAGGCTCCCCTCTTATTTTAGCAGCATTAGTTCAGTGCTTAGTGTAACCCCATCCTTACAGTACTGCTGATTTTCTTTTTTCTGCTTACATAGCACAGTGAAAAGCTAGTCCTGAGCACCTTCACCAGCACTATGTCATGGCATAGCAGATAAGAGTAGGTGCTGTATTGTGATTGGCCCAATAATGAAAATGAAGAAAAGGAAATACCTGTGTGTATTACTGGCAAACAGCCCAGATCTGGTCCCAACCCTTTATATGTACAGAATATGAAATAACTGTCCACCATGAAGGGGACTCTCAGGGGCTCAATACCACCAGTGTGACCACTAAATTCACCTTGTTACTACTTTGTAGGGTTAATCTTACAAAACTATTTAGGTTTGTAAAAATCTGGTGTTTGGAACACCAGCTATGCTTTTAGTATCTAGCAATCCAACTTCCCTTAGCTTAGGTAATTTTCCTTACATAACCCTGTATAGATGTAGCATCTTGTATATGATTAAAACAGCATAAATGTTGGGAAATATCTAAGCTGCAGTACATCACACACCCCTGTGGAGCTACCATATTGTAAACCTATTGAGTCACATCCACTAAATACATTCCGTGGAACATAGACTGCAAGCAGTGGTAATGAGTCTCAACATGATGCATTCATCCCTGTCTAGTTCCTATCCTTCAGAAGCTGCAGAATGGCTGCTTGTATTGCCATGGGTGTATTCTCCATCCATTATTTAAATAGGGCCAACATGTTCCACCGAACATTATAGAGAATGTAGTCATGTCATTGCATGCACAGTGAGGAAGGATCACTCCCGGATATCCAATATATAGTGAATTTGTTACAAGGCAACACTTCAGCTCCTCAGTAGAGGGGATTTAATGCCTGGATATTGAGGTTCGGTGTCTGACCTTGCTTTGTTACAGGGCTGCTCCACCATCTTTGGTCTTCTGCTTTGCATAGAATGTGTATGTTCCTTTGTTCAGATTTTCTCTCGCATTCTATATATAAACTAAACAGGGTAATTCCCTATCGCCTAGATTTATAGGGGCTCCATTAGAAATACACACATTACAATGTTCTTTGTGGCAGCATATACATAATTTCCTTGTCTTCAACCATAAATAAAGAATAAAATTCCCATCTCCTATTGCAGTATCACACCAAAGAGAAGAATCCATTGTATGTCCTCCTCCCCTTCTTTCCATGAGGTTTTCTATAAGTCAATTCCTTACTCCTTGTTCTGTTGAGGGGAGTCCTGTACTGTCTCTCCCCACCAGGTAGAAAAAGAAATGGGACCACCCAAAGCCCCACTTGTAAAGGGACCATTCACAGTCACATGGGCTGCCCTTTTTGTTGTGCACATCCTTGCCTGTATCTTATTTTCTAACGCGAGAACCCCCCAGGATCTTAGTGCTGGTAAGGTTGCTGTATAAAGGTTTTTAGATACAATTGCAAATGTATCCAAAAATGAATAATATCAGCATTTCCAGACTCATCTTGGAAGGTTACACAGTAATCTTTACATAGTAAGCAAAAAGCTTCAAATAGTGTTGCAAAATGCAAAGTCAATTTCTGTTTTCAACTTTCAGTTGTAATAGATTTATCAAGTGCAAATGTCGCACAGAACTGTCATTGGAGAGCAATTTTAAAAGATTGCACTTTTTTTTCTGCGCAACTATGACTTTTTTGTGTAGAAAAGTCACAGAGAATGGTGTTCCGAAGTGATTTATTGCTTTTTTTATGTGCTCAAATGCGTCAAATTTATCAACCCCCCCCCCCCAGTATGATAAATATGTTGCACCAAGGCAAAAAAATAACTGACTTTGAAACACACTTTCTAAAAACACACAATGATAAATGTCACACACAGTTCATCGTTGCAAAATTCTTCAAGTCTCCAGAGGTCATTAAAATGTGATATACAGATGTAGCCCATAGAGATGTAACTAAAAGGGGTACAAAGGTGGTGGTCTCTTTTATTGCTACAAGGCCAATACTAAATTACACTATAAATCTGTCATATTTGTATGCCTCCCTAAGTCTGTGTTACCTGCTCTACCGTAGGCTCAGGAATAAACGCACCTTCTGATTTACAGCAATATGAATGCTGTCATTGACGATGTTCTAGTTTTTGGATTAAGTTACACTATAGTTGGGGGCCCTATGTCTTATTTAGGAATTATGGCCTGGGAGATTTAAATTATACCAGAGCATTGCAGAGTTTTCAATTTGTTATTTGACCATCCTTATTATGATAGCACTTTTTGTGTTTATTTTTGTTGCTTTAGGGTAGGGTCACATGTGCCTTACTTTGTTGCATATTTTCTGCAGCCAATTTTTCTACCCATTGGATAGGAAAATACGTAGCATCAAATACGCAGCAAATTACACCATGTGTGACCCTACCCTAATAGAAGGAAAGTTATTGCAGTATCATGATACATAAATGAGGAGACTCCAGTCAAAAGACAAATTAAGCTCTTCTGCATCATTTATGTCCTGCAATCTGTCATCGCTAAGCATTAGATCAATAGGCACAGTAGGCTTCTGCCCATAGGCTGCAGAGGTTGAGAGGCAGCCTATTCTCTGCCCAGCATGTAAGCCAAATGTGTTTGCTTTGTTTGACCGAAGACAAATGCAGTGCGGCCATTAGGTTTTACTCAAGTATGGGAGAATGGTAGCATTTTCCTATTTGTTGAGTCAGATCAATCTTCTGTGCTTTAAGTCCCTTGTGAGAAAAGCACATTGTAAATATATAGGGTTGCTGTGCTGAGCATGAAGTGGATGGAGTCTACAGTCCATGGTGCTGAATGTGAATTGGTTTGAACCTGCTGCCTATGTTGCTGAATAGGAGTTGGAAAGATTCTGCTTTCCTTGGTGCTGAGTGTGTAGTGAATTGGATATGCTGTCCATGGTGCTGAATATGAAGTGGAGATTTGTTTCCCCTGTTTTTTTTTTTTTTTTTTTTTTTTTTTGTATAGTGTGTCTCCAACTATTGCAAAACTACATAGGCTGCAGGGCATGCTGGGGTTTATAGTTTTGCAACAGCAGAATACACACTGTTTGGCAAACACTAATGTAGAGATCTGCACGGTACTGTTTTTTTTTTTTTTAAATCCCGTTCCCGCTGGATTTCTGACCTTTACTACCCGATTCCGCACCTGTGCGTTCCACTCGTGCCGCCACACATTTTGTCACAGCTGTTAGAAATAGTACCTCCCGGGCCATTTCATTACCTCCCTGTCCCATTTCATTACCCCCTGTACCATTTCATTACCCCCTTATGCCATTTCAGAGGTTTGCGGTACTGCACAGGATTTTGCGAGACCCGTTGTATGTTCTGTGACCGCTGCCTGTATGTCTGTAACAACCTCATTAACGCCCACGCCCACAAGTTTTTGATTGGGTCCTGTGTGACCTAAGGGATCCTAATCTGTCCACGGTACTGAATATGAAGTGGATGAAGTCTGCTGTCCAATGTATTGAATGTGAAGTGAAGGGAGTTTGCGGTCTATGGTATTCAATGTGTAGGTAATGTACTCTACTGGTGGATGCTGAATATAGAGTGGATGGAGTTTACTTTCAATTTTACGGAATATGTAGGTAATCTATTCTGCTGTCTATGGTGCTCAATTTAGAGTGGATGAAATCTGCTGTTCATGGTGATAAATGCGGAGTGGATGGAATATCCTAACCATGGTACTGAATGGGAAGTGGATAGAGTCTGCGGTCCATGGTGCTCAATGTGGAGTGGAGTCTACTGTCCATGGTACTATATATGAAGTGGAGTCTGCTGTCTATGGTGCTGAATGTGTAGGACATGAATTCGGCTGTCCATGGTGCTAAATATGAAGTGCAGTCTGCTGTCCATGGTGATATATATATATATATATATATATATATATATATATATATATATATAGTGGAGCCTGCTGTCCTTGGTGCTGAATATGAAGTGGAGTCAACTGTCCATGGTGTTATATATGAAGTGGAGTCTGCTGTCCATGGTGCTCAAAAGGGATGAGCGAATCGAATCTGACGAATCCTAATTCGTTACAAATTTCAGGAAACATTTAATTCGAAAGGAAACCAAATATCGCTGCAATTTGATGAAATGAACTCTGGGAAGGTGGGATGACCCTGAATCACATGCAGCATGCAGTCTATCAACAGCCAGCCACCCCTTTGATGTCACAGCCCTATATAATCACAGCCATCTTGCGGCCAGCCATTCCAGCGTTTTATGTCAGAGAGAGTGTTTTTATTGCAGAGAGAGATAGAGCAGTGTGTGTGTTGCACAGAAAAACAGCTTCACAACATTGATTCACCACAAGCCCAAATCACTTCAGAAAAGCACTGACAGGGAAGGGAGAGAGAGAATGTACACTTTTGGGTGTACTACACAGCGACTCTGTACTGCTGCAGTGGGGTGTACAACAACTCTAAAGCTAATAAGGGCCAGTTAGGCTGAGCACTAAAAACCATTGTCACCTGCTATTAGTGAATAATACAGGTTGCATAGCGGAGCATATTGTCCTCTCATAAGTGTAACCTGTGCGTACATAGGTGGTGTACGTTTTTGGGTCTACTTACTGTGAAAGGCCAGCCAAAGCTACACACTTGTTTCTGTAATCTAATACAGTTTTAAGCGTTTTAAGTTTTGAGCGCATAGTCCTCCTCTCATAAGTGTAAACTGTATGTACACCTATGTTGTGTCCTTTATATATTTTCCTGTTAAACTAATTTTAGCCTAGTTGCTTTGAAAGGCCAGCCAAAGCTACACACTTGTTTTTGTAGCCTTATACAGTTTGTAACAGAGCGTATAGTCCTCCCCTCATAAGTGTAAACTGTATGCACACCTACGTGGTGTACGATTTTGTTCCTGTTAAAGTCATAAGGGCCTAGTTGCTGTGAAAGGCCAGCCAAAGCTACACACTTGTTTCTGTAGTCTAATACAGTTTTAAGCATAGTGGAGCATATTGTCCTCCTCTCATAAGTGTAACATATACGCACTCAGCTGGTGTATAAGTATGTCAGGCAGAGAAGTGTCAGGACGTGCACAGAAGAGTGGCAGAGGCCCAAATTCATCAGGCGCAGGCAGAGGTCGCAGCAAAGTAAGGGCATGTGGCAGCAGGAGTCTCAGCGAGAGGTCTGAGCTGCCTGTGTCAGCTAGCAGTCGTGTCTCGACCAACAACTCAGCAGCAGTGATTCATTGGTTCACTCGGTCATCCACTTCATCCCAAGTGACATTTCGACACCCCAGTCAACAGTTGGTGATTCCCCAGACTCCACCCTCAGTTGGCAGGGCCCTCACGCTGCTGCTGCCACCTCCAGGCTCTCTCATTGTGCCGCCATATGGTCTCCTCATGCTGATGCTGCCACCTCCAGGCTCTCTCATTGTGCTGCCACACGGTCTCCTCATGCTGATGCTACCACTTCCAGGCTCCGCCATGTGACTTGTTGTTATATTGGGTTTTGTGGTCATACAGTATTAGTTCAAAGTAAATGCTTCGGGCACCCGGGACATTAAACTTGTGAAACTAATCAAAATCTTAAATTTAAAAAAATATTCAATCTTTTCAATTGTGAGGCGCTATGGATGTCGTCATATATTACCTGTGGAATTATCACAAGAATCCAATGAAACAGGTTGGAGCAATAACAATGAACCATAACTGATTAAATGAAAACAAAGAAATATGAAATCCAGCTCTTGTGCAAATAGAATCCAAGATTTATTCCAGTAAGACAACACATGAACACAGGAAGTTACGCGTTTCAAGTGCGGAGAGCGCTCTTAGTCATATATCAAATAGGGGAAAAACATGGATATTTATAAGTGGAGCAATCACACTGGAACACAGATCCTGTGGTCCGATGGTATTAACTCCTTCCAAACTTCATAAACAGACTCCATAAAATTCACTAAATATGCTTAGTTATATTAGTACACATAAAATAAAGCATACAAAAACAGATATAATTGTGAAAGAAAATTTATGAAAAATGATGAAGGCTATTACAACAGTTAAATAAAGAAAGAGTAAGTAGAAATTAAAAAATAAATAAATGAAAAAGTAGACACATGAATAAATGCTATACATAGAGGAGAAAAGTAACTAAATAAGCAGTAGCACAAAATATGACAAGAGATAATGAGATAAATATACATGTATTGGCATTCCACAGTAGAAAAAGCGCAGGTGGTGAAAGCAAATATATATATATATATATATTTATATATAGATAATGTATAATTATAACTAAACAATGTTAGGGTATAAATGCATCCAAAATGATAAATAATGTAACACAACATCCTGTCGCTTGTTCATGCCCAGTGGTGCGCGAGTTGAAAATTTCAAAATCCAAAATACTTCTATCTATGATCTCCTCCTCTCTTAGACGGATTCACTCTTTCAATGGCCGAAAACTGTAACGATGAAAAACTACCTTGGTGAATCTCAACACAATGTTTTGAAACTGCAGATACGTTTTTAGATGAAAAATAAGGAATGTAAGACAAATGCTTGCGGAGTCTCACCTTGAGTGGATTAGTTGTACAACTGACATACTGCATGCGGCAGGTGATGCATGATACCAGATATACCACATAACTAAACACGACAGGGGAGGGATTAGTATTTTTCTCCCTCTTAAATTTCCAGGAACTGTACAATTATTCCATGCAATTTTTTGGTAAGGCAATAGTCTTAGCCCTGTTTAGCGACCACTTATGGTAACCACGAGCCGACAAGCGTTTATGTATAGAATCTGCTTCTCTTAAAAAGTTGAGCTCGCGACCGGTATCTTCTACATGGCTGTCTCATCCCGGTTCTTATAAATGTGGCCATAGTCGTTGCACTTGCTGCACGGTCATACACGTAACCAGATCATTCACATCTTTTGTTAATAATTCAACCTCTTTGATTAAACAATACATTCATTTTAATACCACTTAGGTGGTATATCTGGTATCGTGCATCACCTGCCGCATGCAGTATGTCAGTTGTACAACTAATCCACTCAGGGTGAGACTCCGCAAGCATTTGTCTGACATTCCTAATTTTTCATCTAAAAACGTATCTGCAGTTTCAAAACATTGTTCTCAGATGCACCAAGGTAATTTTTCATCATTATAGTTTTCGACCATTGAAAGAGTGAATCCGTCTAAGAGAGGAGGAGATCATAGACAGAAGTATTTTGGATTTTGAAACTTTCAGCTCGCGCACCACAGGGCATGAACAAGCAACAGGATAGTTGTTTTCACCACCTGCGCTTGTCACCCCCACCGATGCTGCCTTTATATTCTCATGGGCTTCTTTCTTTGACAATTCTTTACATGTATATGCATTTTTATTTATTTGGGATGTTTTTTTCCACTGTGGAATGCCGATACATGTATATTTATCTCATTATCTCTTGTCATATTTTGTGCTACTGCTTATTTAATTACTTTTCTCTTCTATGTATGGCATTTATTCATATGTCTATTTTGTTCACTTTTTCATTTTCTCACTCTTTCTTTATTTAACTGTTGTAATAGCCTTCATCATTTTTTATAATTTTTTTCACATTTATATCTGATTTTTTATGCTTTATTTTATAAGTACTAATAAAGCTTATACATATTTTATATGTACTAATAAAGTCTGGTTATGAAGTTTGGAAGGAGTTAATACCATCGGACCACAGGATCTGTGTTCCAGTGTGATTGCTCCACCTATAAATATCCACGTCTTTCCCCTATTTGATGTATGACTAAGAGCACTCTCCGCGCCTGAAACACGTAACTTCCTGTGTTCATGTGTTGTCTTATTGGAATAAATCTTGGATTTTATTTGCATAAGAGCTGAATTTCACATTTCTTTGTTTTCCTGCTTACCAGTGTTGTCCAGCACCTGGATCCTTGCTCCAACTGTCCAGGGCAGGGTGAGCTGGTCTTCTCTTTTCTGTTTGATTAAATGAAACATTCGCAGTTTCACAGTCGGGGGGGGGGGTTGGTGGTGCTTAGAGGCAGGGGCTGGAACAGGTGGTAGCACGCCTCCCGGAGGACCGCCAGCTTTATTTTAAGATACAAGTACAAGATTTTTCACTACAGCAACTTCTAGCAGTATGCACCCACTTATCTAGAGGTGCAGAAGCTGAGTGTGCTCCTGTCCATGTTACTTGTACTGCAGTCTCTCCCTTTTCAAGTAGACACTCAAAGCATGGGGGTGCGCTGAGAGGCAGGGGCTGGGACAGGTGGTAGCTGGCCTCGCAACGGAGCGCCAGCTCAATTTTAAGATACAACTAGGAGCGTTTCCATAGTTTACACTGCAGCAATTATATACTATCAGAGCTGGAATTACCATGGCTGCTGGCATCAGACTTGCCTAAATATAAAGTGGAGTCTACTGTTCATGGTTCTAAATATGAAGTGAAGTCTACTGTCCATGGTGCTAAATATGTAGTGAAGTCTACTGTCCATGGTGCTAAATATGAAGTGAAGTCTACTGTCCATGGTGCTAAATATGAAGTTGAGTCTACTGTCCATGGTGTTATATATGAAGTTGAGTCTACTGTCCATGGTGTTATATATGAAGTGGAGTCTACTGTCCATGGTGTTATATATGAAGTGGAGTCTACTGTCCATGGCGTTATATATGAAGTGGGGTCTTCTGTCCATGGTGTTATATATGAAGTGGAGTCTACTGTCCATGGTGTTATATATGAAGTGGAGTCTACTGTCCATGGTGTTATATATGAAATGGGGTCTACTGTCCATGGTGTTATATATGAAGTGGGGTCTACTGTCCATGGCGTTATATATGAAGTGGGGTCTTCTGTCCATGGTGTTATATATGAAGTGGAGTCTACTCTCCATGGTGTTATATATGAAGTGGAGTCTACTGTCCATGCTGTAATATATGAGGTGGAGTCTACTGTCCATGCTGTAATATATGAAGTGGAGTCTGCTGTTTATGGTGCTGAATGTGTAGGGCATGAATTTGACTGTCCATGGTGCTCTATGTGAAGTGGCTGAAGTATTCTGTCCATGGTGCTGAATGAATCGTAGATGAAATCTGCTGTTCATGGTTTTGAATGTGAATGTGGAATCAGTCTGTTGTCCATGGTAGTAAAGTTGAATTATTCAGAGCACAGTGCAGGCTGAGTGTAATGCAGAGCCGGCCCGTCCTCCTCCCTTCTATGGGTTAACATTTTCCTGTCTCTGATAGTATTCTGTGAAATGGAGACTCTGCGAGAAGGGAGTAAAGGAAGCATGGAATCAATTAGAAAAGCGCCACATAGCCATGACCTGGAAATCACACAATGGGCAAGAGATAAAACTCTCCAAACATCATGCTGTTATGTGACCAGAACACTAAGCCGCCAGCCACTTGAGCTGAGCAGACGTTAGACATGCACATCATGGAGCCGAGTGGATGACGGGTGTATTACTGTGACAAGAAACACCCTGTCAGATAGCTGAACAGCTGCGTACGGATAGAGAGGGAAAAGACACATTGGTGGGGAGAGAAACAGCTTATTCATATACCTGTGACAAGGCTGAAGGGTTCATTAATATAGATCTGATTTCATGCCAAGTAGTTGACAGCTTTAGAAGCACAACAAGAGTGAGGCAATCCCATTGGCACATATGTAAATAAGGAGATTCATCCTTCTTTTTCTTTTATATCTCTCTTCCATTCCCTGATACCTCAACCTATATCAGATTTATTGTGCTCTCTCTTTCACTCCCAACCTTTAGTTTGCTGCTATAAGTGGGGGTGGTCAATCTGGAAACATGCTAATTTTTATATCAGATTTAACCTACCTATTGGCTAGAATGAAATGGCAAACATACACTGCTCAAAAAATAAAGGGAACACTAAGATAACACATCCTAGATTTGAATGAATGAACTTTCGTCTTTACATAGTTGAATGTGCTGACAACGAAATCACACAAAAATTATCAATGGAAATCAAATATATCAACCCATGGAGGTCTGGATATGGAGTCACACTCAAAATCACAGTGGAAAACCACATTACAGGCTGATCCAACTTTGATGTAATGTCCTTAAAAATAAGTCAAAATGAGGCTCAGTAGTGTGTGTGGCCTCCACTTGCCTGCTGGAGGTCATTTTGCAGGGCTCTGGCAGTGCTCCTCCTTGCACAAAGGCGGAGGTTGCGGTCCTGCTGCTGGGTTGTTGCCCTCCTACGGCCTTCTCCACGTCTCCTGATGTACTGGCCTGTCTCCTGGTAGCGCCTCCATGCTCTGGACACTATGCTGACAGACACAGCAAACCTTCTTGCCACAGCCACTTGTGTGGGTTGTAGACAGCGTCTCATGCTACCACTAGAGTGAAATCACCAACAGCATTCAAAAGTGACCAAAACATCACCCAGGAAGCATAGGAACTGAGAAGTGGGCCGTGGTCACTACCTGCCAATCCACTCCTTTATTTGGGGGTGTCTTGCTAATTGCCTATAATTTCCACCTGTTGTCTGTTCCATTTGCAGAACAGCATGTAAAATTGATTGTCAATCAGTGTTGCTTCCTGAGTGGACAGTGTGATTTCACAGAAGTGTGATTGACTTGGAGTTACATTGTGTTGTTAAAGTGTTCACTTAATTTTTTTTGAGCAGTTTATTATATTATATAAATACAATAAACATCTGGTGGCAGGTAGACAACCTCTTAAAAGTGAAACTTTGCATGATTGATTATTCATACTTTGCTACTATGTGTCTATTGAAGATCAAGTGATACCATAGTAACCCACACTGAAGAATAGTTCTAGTTCTTTATCCAAATTAACTGCACTCTATAGAGTTTCAGGGTCCAAATCTGTGTAGAAATTCTGGTCCCAGGTCATTCAGGATTAGGGTCAGAGAGGGAAGTGCTAAGTCAATGATCCCCCTTCTACTCCATGATGCTGTAGACCAGCGTTTCCCAACCAGGGTGCCTCCAGCTGTTGGAAAACTACAGTTCCCAGCATGCCCGGACAGCCTTCGGCTGGAGGCACCCTGGTTGGGAAATGCTGCTGTAGACAGTTTTTCATGTTGCACTGACCCATTAGAAAGCCCTTTCACCCTTAAAGGGGTACTCCGTCCCTAGACATCTTATCCCCTATCCAAAGGATAGGGGATAAGATGTTAGATCGCCGCGATCCCACTGCTGGGGACTCCGGGGATCGCCGCTGCGGCACCCCGCTATCATTACTGCGCAGAGCAAATTCGCTCTGCATGTAATGACGGGCAATACAGGGGACGGAGCATCGTTACGTCACAGCGCCGCCCCTCGTGACGTCACAGCCCGCCCCCGTCAATACAAGTCTATGGGAGGGGGCGTGGTGGTCGTCACGCCCCCTGCCATAGACTTGCATTAAGGGGACGGGCTGTGATGTCATGAGGGGCAGAGCCATGACGTCACGCTGCTCCGGCCCCTGTATTGCCCGTCATTACGCACAGAGCGAACTCGCTCTGCGCAGTAATGATAGCGGGGTGCCGCAGCGGCGATCCCCGGGGTCCCCAGCAGCGGGACCGCGGTGATCTAACATCTTATCCCCTATCCTTTGGATAGGGGATAAGATGCCAGGGGCGGAGTACCCCTTTAATGATCTAAGATCAAATAATGGTTGATATTAGAGAAAAGGAGCAACTGGTCCCTTAAAAGTCCAATGCTTTGCACATTTTTTTTTTCTCTTAAACAACTTCTCAGGATGCAGCTGATGATTTCTCCTGCTGTTATACAATTTTGATTTTCTTAGCAGAATTATATCCATTCATATGTTAGCACATCTCTGACCATATGGCCCTGTCGGTTATGATGTGTCTCTGGGTTGTGCGATAGAAAAACCCTGTGCAACCAAGTGTTTCCAGCCACATCTGTGTGTATCTTCCATCCCTCTAAGGGGCCCCAACAATCAACTCTAAATTACTTTTACTGCCCAGACTCTTCCAGGCTCCTCAGAAGATCCCAGATTGTAAGGCCGTGTAATCTCAGCATCCCTCCCGTATGGGCTATGCTTTCAGCCATATAGAAAGTTCATTTTCTGCTTATTTTTAGGAACCATTTACATACCGAGAGACCTTTGGCCTTTTTCTGCACGTGATCAATACTTGTAATCAAGAACATTTATAAGCTGTAACGGTGACTAAAGGATCAATGCAAGACCAAAGACTCTCCATTGTAATGCTGGCATCAATAATAGAAAAGTAAGACATGTCACGGTCAGGTGCGGGAGGCAGGGCAATAGGGCACTTCCTTCAGGTTTAGCATTGTATTGAATATTTAAATGTAAAATTCAATGTAAGTCTCAGAAAGTGAAAACGTAGTAGAGCTGAGATTGTTGTATAACTCTTCTTGCTATATAATGAGGTTAACCGAGTCTAGCCAGGGACTGAGGAAGCCCAAGCTTGGAATTCCATTCACCATGGGCAATGTGGACCTTCATTGGGATTCCTATCTCTAGAGGCCACATAGCATTTAAAAGAATAAGCCCAATGGTGATGGTGCCCTTCCCTGCTTCATACACCACTATCTGGGTCCCATTTTGGCAGTTCCTATAAGCCTCACCTCATTTTATGACCTTGTGATTAGTGTTGAGAAGCATAGGCCATATTCAAATTCTCAATATTTCGTGAATATATGGACGAATATTCGTCATATATTCGCAAAATTCACATATTCGCAATATTCACGGCCTTTTTTTTATTATGTGCCATAAAATTTGCATGCGCATTCACCATAAAATTTGCATGCACATGCGCAAAATCATGTGATAAAAGAGCTAAAAGAACGGAAGGATCAATATATGCGAATATTCGCATATGCAAATTTTCGGCGCCCCCCATTCTGACACAGTAACTAGTATTGGAGCCTTGTTTACACCACAAGCTGGAAGCAGGGAGGGATGATCACTGCGATGTGTACTGTGGGGAAAAAAATTAGAATATTAATTGCGTAATTGCGATTATTTAGTGCTATATTCGCAATATTGCATTATCACATTGCGAATATTCGCGCCCAACATTACTTGTGATGTATTTTGTAGTAAACTCAGCTCTGCTACATAAAATAACCTTGACTCTACTACATCTGGATACCATCCTGAGGTCATGATTTTTAGATTCTACAGTTCAGCCCTGGGACGAAACTTGCTCTCTGGCATTTTTTTTTTTTAGCAGAGAAATGTCTGAAATATTAGCAGACACATTTCATTCCTCCCAAATTCCTTCTTGTCATTTCACTCATCTTGAAGGTGAGAATTCCCAGAGGTGCCATGTGAGTCACTAAGCCAGACCCAGTTGTCTTGGATGCACGACTCTCCTGCAGTTCCCCCCATTGAGCCCTGAACACCTCCTTGCTATCAGTCACTCAGACTTTGCACATATCAGCGCATGCAGAACAGACTTCAGGGTAAATTAGTGCGGGTTATACGCTTTCAGTAATTATGTTTCTGCTGTATATACTCTGTGGATATGAATATTTATAAAACCACATCAAAGCTTTTTTTTTTTTTTTTGTAAGATAAAGGCCAAGTCTGAATATGCAGCTTTAACAATGGAGCCTTCACTGATCCCTCCCCTGGCTTTTCTGGATGAGTCTTTTGTCTTTGAGCAAAGCCCTCTGAGACCCTGAGCTGGAGATGGGAAGACTTGCTGCAGGATCACTAAACCTGATGCTAATGCATACACAATCTCCAGTGCTGTCTACAGCTCCATACAGCAGGGGCTCCGAATGCAGTTCCATGCCCAAAGGGAAGAGCTGAGCCAGGAGGGTCTTGTGCTCCAAGGGCCCATGGGAAACACAACAGCAAGTGCTGGCCATACTGTACGCAAACAAGTTCCAGAAAATTCTATTACAAACATTCTGCATACGGCGGTATTCAGAACTGGGATAGATGCTAATGTGTTGAATTTTCTGCTTTATACAGTATAAACAAGAAGGGAGATTAGTGCTCCGGATGTGCCTTAAGGCACATCCGGAGCACTAATCTCCCTTCTTGTTTATGATTTATGCTGCATGACAATATTGCTATCTGATGGTGTAGGTAGGAACACAGACCACTTACTACGTTTCTTTATACAGCTTCAACTATAAAGGAAAAATGTAAAATGTATCAGCAAACTGATTTGGTTATGGGGCCAGGAGAAGATATATTTGCCCCATATCCTCTCTCCATAGCCAAGGAAGGTCCTCCTTCTCAGGTAGCACCTTTTATTTTAATGGGAACTGTCATATTCAAATACTTTTTATTTGCTGCTACTGTGATATGTAGATTTTTTTAATATTTAATAAAGAACACTGTCCCTGAAAAATCCCACCACTAGGGGTCCCCATACCTACTGGGACACTAACCAGTCTTGCAGCAGCATAAGGCTTGTCCATGAGTCATGGACAAGAGATGACTCATGGACAAAGCTGCATGAGCAGACACACCAATCACCATCCACCACAAGGGAGGGACACAACCCCTTCCCCTGAGAGGATTTCTAACACTGTTAGCTAATGAAAAGAAGTATTTTTTTTAAATAATAAATATAGGTGATAGAGGCATAAAAATTAGATGTGCATAGTCAGGATTAGGTACTGAGTAATATATTAATTCTTTTATGTGACATCTGACAGGTACTCTTTAAAGGGGTAGTCCAGTGGTGAAAAACTTATCCCCTATCCTAAGGATAGGGGATAAGTTTGAGATCGCGGGGGGTCCAACCGCGGGGGCCAGGCTCTGCGGCCAGATAGCGGATGTCGACCCCCGCACGAAGCGGCGGGCGACACCCCCCCCTCAATACATCTCTATGGCAGAGCCGGAGATTGCCGAAGGCAGCGCTTCGGCTCTGCCATAGAGTTGTATTGAGGGGGCGTGTCGGCCGCCGCTTCGTGCGGAGGTCGACACGCCCCCTTCCCGCGGTCTGTCGGGGCCCCGTACAGGAGATCGCAGGGGGGCCCCAGCGGTCGGACCCCCCGCGATCTGCAACTTATCCCCTATCCTTAGGATTGGGGATAAGTTGTTCACCACTGGGTCACCACTGGACTACTCCTTTAACTTGGCTGGGGATGGAAGCAGTAGTAGCTATAGATAATATATTTGGGCCCCTTGATTCTAATGGCTCATAACATGGCATCCCCTCTCATGTATCCCCAACAATCCACTAGTTGCTGTGAACCATGAAATATATTACCTTAGTCCCATACATGCTATCTACTAGACAGTAGGTAGTTTCTAGATAATTTCCATGTGCTAGTAACTGCCATTGTTTATTGGGCCCCTGTGTGGATGCACAGGTATCAAGTATGGTATACCCAGCCCTGAGTGGAAACAGCTGTCAAGTAATGGCACCCCTACAATAGCTCAGGGGACATTGATAGATGCTAAGCTGTTGCATGAACATGTATGTGTTGTAGACAAATGGCAGGTTCCAAATAACAACACACTGAACATTTATCCCTTTAGATGTGAGTGGAGAATCCAACATGATATACATATATCAATACAAAATAATAATAAAATATAAAGATAGTTACAATTTTTGGGTGCATTTTACTCCTGCATACTTTAGTTTACCGGGGTACTCCGGAGAGGAAAAAAAAAATGTTTTCAAATCAACTGGTGCCAGAAAGTTAAACAGATTTGTAAATTACCTACCGTATATACTCGAGTATAAGCCGAGTTTTTCAGCACGATTTTTCGTGCTGAAAACACCCCCCTCGGCTTATACTCGAGTGAACTCTCCACCCGCAGTGGTCTTCAACCTGCGGACCTCCAGAGGTTTCAAAACTACAACTCCCAGCAAGCCCGGGCAGCCATCGGCTTTCCGGGCTTGCTGGGAGTTGTAGTTTTGAAACCTCCGGAGGTCCGCAGGTTGAAGACCACTGCGGCCTTCAACATCATCCAGCCCCCTCTCACCCCCTTTAGTTCTGTACAGTACTCTCCTCCGCTCGGCGCTGGTCCGGTGCTGCAGAACTGTCCGGAGAGGAGGTGGTCCGGTGGGATAGTGGTTCCGGGCTGCTATCTTCACCGGGGAGGCCTCTTCTAAGCACTTCGGGCCCGGCCTCAGAATAGTCACGTTGCCTTGACAACGACGCAGAGGTACGTTCATTGCCAACGTACTTCTGCGTCATTGTCAAGGCAACGCCTCTATTCCGGGCCGGAAGCGCGGAGAAGAGGCGCCCCCGGTGAAGATAGCAGCCCGGAACCACTATCCCACCGGACCACCTCCTCTGCGAACAGCCCTGCAGGACCCGACCAGCGCCGAGCGGAGGTGAGTACTGTACAGAACTAAAGGGGGGTGAGAGGGGGCTGGATGATGTCGAAGGCCGCAGTGGTCTTCAACCTGCGGACCTCCGGAGGTTTCAAAACTACAACTCCCAGCAAGCCCGGACAGCCGATGGCTGCCCGGGCTTGCTGGGAGTTGTAGTTTTGAAACCTCTGGAGGTCCGCAGGTTGAAGACCACTGAGGGCGGATGATAAGAGGATGATGAAGGGGGGGGGTGTGGGATGTTGAAGGGGGGTGTGTGGGATGATGACAAGGGGATGATGAAGAGGGGGATGATGAAACGGGGATGATGAAGGGGGGTGGGGATGATGACAAGGGGATGATGAAGGGGGGTGGTGATGATGACAAGGGGATGATGAAGGGGGTGTGTGGGATGATGACAAGGGGATGATGAAGGGGGGATGTGTGGGATGATGACAAGGGGATGATGAAGGGGGGATGTGTGGGATGATGACAAGGGGATGATGAAGGGGGGATGTGTGGGATGATGACAAGGGGATGATGACAGGTGATGATGATGAGGGTCTGGATGATGACAGGCGGTGATGATGATGAGGATGTTAATGACGGGTCTGGATGATGACAGGGGGGGATGATGTATTTCCCACCCTAGGCTTATACTCGAGTCAATAACTTTTCCTGGGATTTTGGGTTGAAATTAGGGGTCTCGGCTTATACTCGGGTCGGCTTATACTCGAGTATATACGGTATGTTTAAAAATCTTAATCCTTCCAGTACTTATCAGCTGCTGTATAGTACAGAGGAAGTAGGGTAGTTCTTTCCAGTCTGACCACAGTGCTCTCTGCTGACACCTCTGTCCATGTCAGGAACTGTCCAGAGCTAGAGAGGTTTGCTATGGGGATTTGCTTGTACTCTGGACAGTTCCTCACATGGACTGAGGTGTCAGCAGAGAGCACTGTGGTCAGACTGGAAAGAACTACACAACTTCCTCTGTAGTATACAGCAGCTGATAGGTACTGGAAGGATCAATATTTTTAAATAAACATAATTTACACATCTTAATAACTTTCTGGCACCAGTAGATTTGAAAACATTTTATTCCCTCCAAAGTACCCCTTTAAGACTAGTATATCAAGTGGCAGTCCAAGTACATCTCTCCTGTGTATGTGTATGCACTGCTGCACTGTATAACTTATAAAACGCTATATTTTTCTATCCTTATGGCGCCTTTTGCAGGTACATGAAGGATCCTTGGACACCTGTCCTCAGGATTACTCCCAGCTGTTCTATGGAGCTTCTATTTGTTTCCCAACGGGAGACCTTTTAAAGAACATTACAGCAGATAAAACTGGGGAGAGCAAAGGGAATTATGGCATAAACAGAAAGAAAGGAGCAGCATGGAGTGTGCGGTTCTTAAATTGGCTTTAAGAAGGCTATTACCATTCTTCTGTGGCTACTGGAGCTCTTATTACTAATAATCCTTTAATGAAAATAACTTTCTCTGTGTGACGCCCGGGGGGCTCCGGTGAGTTATGGCGACCGGTTGCTTTTACTTGGCAGTTTCCAGTGACCAGATGACAGGTTAGTAGAGAAGATAATGACGGTGGACCAAACATTCAGCGTGAACCGACATAGTCCAGTCTGGGACTTACAATGTGCTGCAGGGGTCCCTGTATGTGGACATACATGGAAGCAGAAGCGGCTGGTAACAATGCACAGACGCTGGCAGAAACGTTATGTACTGTGATGCAACAGAGGAGGTCAAGAGCTGCAGTGTGTACAATGAGGTTCTGCAGCAGCTATGGTAATGTACTGAATAACATACAGCCAGCCCTTTTGAGAAGAGACAACCTCATAACAATCACTTAAAGAGGTACTCCGGTAAAAAAAAAAAAAAAAAAGTTTTTTTAAATCAACTGGTGCCAGAACGTTAAACAGATTTGTAAATTATTTATATTTAAAAATCTTAATCCTTCCAGTACTTATCAGCTGCTGTATGCTCACAGGAAGTTCTTTTCTTTTTGAATTTCTTTTCTGTCTGACCACAGTGCTCTCTGCTGACACCTCTGTCCATGTCATGAATTGTACAGAGTAGGAGAAAATCCCCATAGAAAACCTCTCCTACTCTGGACAGTTCCTGAGACAGACAGAGGTGTCAGCAGAGAGCACTGTGGTCAGACAGAAAATAAATTCAAAAAGAAAAGAACTTCCTCTGTAGAATACAGCAGCTGATAAGTACTGGAAGAATTAAGATTTTTTTAATAGAAGTAATTTACAAATCTGTTTAACTTTCTGGCACCTCTTTAATGGTTGACACGATGCACCCCTTTTCCTTTAATAAGGTATATGAAGCACAGCTGCTGCAGAAACTCTTGCTGCATGTGAAAACTTCATGTGTTTTTAATGTGAATTAGTCCAGTTTTTTTATTTGGTAGCATCCATGTGATTTTTACAGACTCATAAAATGTCTCCCATATAAAAAGTTGACAGGAAAAATGAAAAGCAAGGTGTGCGAGAATGCTATATTTTTTCAGCGGTTTGTTGCAAATCCCCAGCTGTCAAAAGTATTGGAGGGGTCTTCATCTCTGGATCAGTGTTTCCTAACTAGGGTGCCTCCTGCTGTTGCAAAACTACAACTCCCAGCATGTCCAGACAGCCAAAGTTGTAGTTTTGCACCGGCTGGTGGAAACCCTGCTGTGGATGTAGAAAAGCATGGTAACATTCACTGACAGAAAAGAAGATAAAACTTTATGGGGGAGATTTATCAAAACCTGTCCAGAGGAAAAGTTGCTGAGTTGCCCATAGCAACCAATCAGATCACTTCTTTAATTTCTGAAAAGGCCTCTGCAAAATGAAAGAAGCGATCTGATTGGTTGCTATGGACAACTGGGCAAGTTTTCCTCTCGACAGATAAATCTTCCCCAGAAAATCTCTGTAGGCCTTGTTCACATTGCACTTAGTTAGGCTGGGTTCACATCACGTTTTTCAACTACGGTTCCCGCATACGTTTTCTATCAAAAACCGTATGGGAGCGAAACGGATGGAACAGTATGGGAAAAAGTAAACCGTATGCGTTTTTAAACTGTATACTGTTTTTAAAAGTGCATACAGTTCCGTCCGTTGTTATTTTTTTTTTAAAACATACGTTTTTGAAAATTATGTCCATTTATAATGGGAGGGTTCTTGGGTGGGGACTTTAGGATGCAAATGCGCATGTGCTTAAAAAAACGCATACGGTTTTGCCGTATGGAACCGTATACATGTGCGTTTCCCATTGACCTTCATGTTAAAAAAAAAAAAAAAGTATGCGATTGCAATACGTTTTTTAAACCAGAGTCAAAACCGTGGTTGAACATGGTTTGGAGTACTGTTAAAAACCGTATTGCAAGCAAACCGTACGCAACCGTATGCATCAGGGTATGCGTATGCGGGAACCGTAGTTGAAAAACGTGTTGTGAACCCAGCCTTAAAGGAGAACTTTGGGATTGAAAAATGTATCCCCTATCCTAAGGATAGGGGATAAGTTTCAGATCGCGGGGGGTCCGACCACTGGTGCCCCCTGCGATCTCCCGTACGGGGCCCCGGCTCTCTGCATAGAGAGTGCGTGTTGACCACCGCACGAGGCGGCGGCTGACACGCGCCCTCCATTTACTGCTATGGGAGAGCCGAAGCGCTGCCTTCGGCAATTTCCGGCTCTCCCATAGCAGTGTATGGAGGGGCCGTGTCGGCCGCTGCTTTGCGCGGTGGTCAACACGCCCTCTCTAACCAGAAAGCCAGGGCCCCGTACGGGAGATCGCAGGGGGCACCAGTGGTCGGACCCCCCGCGATCTGAAACTTATCCCCTATCCTTAGGATAGGGGATACATTTTTCAATCCCGTAGTTCTCCTTTAAGTGTTTTTCTTTAGCCAAATACATTGATTCATTCTCACATAGTCATTAAATCGCTCAGTAATGCTGCCTCAGGCTTTGGGCCTGTAGCTTCCATTGATCAGTTCAGAACCTAGAACAGTGGTCTCCAAACTGTGACTGTCCAGATTTTACAAAACTAAACTCCCAGCATGCCTGGACAGGCAACATGCTGGGAGTTGTAGTTTTGAACCTTGTGGACAGTCAAAGTTTGGAGACCATTACCCTAGCCTAGAAGCAAGATACCATTGATACATTTGTATTAGTATCTTCACTTCATTGTATTGTTATACCTAGTTCTGGTTATTGTGCTATTTTTGGGTGAGAGTTTGGCTTTGTGGCTCATAATACTGTAAGATCACATTGTCATTAAATGTTTCAGCGTCTCAGATATTTCTTATACAATTTGGCATGGTAAAGCAACAAGACAGGAACATAGTGAAAATACCAGAGAGGAGATTGTACTGTGGAGAACAGGAGCTGCATGCAATAGCAGGAACTCCGCTCACCTTCTCCTAAGCTGCTCCACTTTCTGAACTCATGACATGTTTACTGAGATCCTCATAAACCCTCTTATTGTTCCGGCAGATATATTTACCTGCTAAGCTCTCAGCTCTCAGAGTGGTCACAAGTGAAGCCTGATCCTCTTCATCTGTAAACAGCTACGTCTCTGGAGGATGGCGGCTATGGGATTTTTAAGGGCTACTCCAGTGGAAAACAATTTTTTTTCTAATCAACTGGTGCCAGAAAGTTAAACAGATTTGTAAATCACTATTAAAAAAAATCTTAATCCTTCCAGTGCTTATCAGCAAGGAAGTTGAGTAGTTTTCCAGTCTGACCACAGTGCTCTCTGCTGACACCTCTGTCTGTGTCAGGAACTGTCCAGAGTTGGAGCAAATCCCCATAGCAAACCTATCCTGCTCTGGACAGAGGCGTCAGCAGAAAGCACTGTGGTCAGACAGAAAAGAACAATTCAACTACCTCTGTAGCATACAGCAGCTGATAAGCACTTTTTAATAGGAGTAATTTCCAAATCTGTTTAACTTTCTGGAGCCCGTTGATATGAATTTTTTACACCGGAGTACCCCTTTAACCCCTTAAGGACCCCAGGCGTATCCATACGCCCCCGTTTTAAAGTCCTTAAGGACTGAGGGCGTATGGGTACACCCGTGGGAATTTCGGTCCCCGCCGCTAGCCGGTCAGGGACCCGACCGGATGCCTGCTGGAATCAATCATTCAGCAGGCATCCTGTGCAAATGCCTAGGGGGGTCCTGAGACCACCCCATGTCAGCGATCTCCGCAAATCGCTGATTAATTCAGATCGTCGATCTGCGGCGATTCTGGGCTGATCAGGTCTCTGGTGACCTGATAGCCTGGAAAATAGGGATGTTCGGAGATGTCAGAGACATCCCCAATCATCCTGAGGGATAGGAGCGAGGTTATGCCACCTCCTCCTATCCCCTGCCATTGGTCAGTTAGTAGTAACCGACCAATGGCAGTTGGGGGCAGGGGGTTACTGTTTAAATCCCCGCTCTGCCCGCCCCTGGTCGGTTACCAGAGTCCACGGACCGTCAATCGTGGCAGCATTGGCGCAGGCAGCGGCAGGATCCGCGGCAGTGAGGAGGCGGCATAGCAGCGATGAAGGCAGCAGTAAAGATCAGCGGTGATCTTCACTCCTGCCTTCTAAGAGTTGCAAAACTACAACTCCCAGCATGCCCAGACAGTGGTGTCCAAACTGTAGCACTCCAGATGTTGCAAAACTACAACTCCAAGCATGCCCAGACTGTCCAGTCATGCTGGGAGTTGAAGTTCGGCAACATATGGCCCTTCAGTAGCGCTCCAGATGTTTCCGAACTACAACTCCCAGCATGCCTGGGCAGTCTAGGCATGCTTGGAGTTATAGTTTTGCAACAACTGTAGGGCTACTGTTTGGACACCACTACACAGTGGCCTCCAAACTGTTCTCCTGCATAACTACAACTCCCAACATGCCCTTCGGCTGCCTGGGCAAGCTGGGAGCTGTAGTTTTGCAACAACTGGAGGCACACTGGTTGGGAAACACTGTCTGTTTCCTATCTCAGTGTTTTCCAACCCGTGTGGCTCCAGCTGTTGCAAAACTGTAACTCCCAGCATGCATGCTGGGAGTTGTAGTTTTGCAACAGCTGGAGGCACACAGGTTGGGAAACACTGAGCTAAGTAACAAACTCTCAGTGTTTTGCAACCAGTGTGGCTCCAGCTGTTACAGCTGCATAACTACAACCCCCAGCATGCATGGACAGCCAAAGGGCATGCTGGAAGTTGTAGTAGTATGCCTCCAGCTGTTGCATAGCTAAAAGTCACAGCATGCCCTTCTGCTGTCCGTGCATGCTGGGGGTTGTAGTTTTTGCAACAGCTGAAAGCACACTGGTTGCAAAACACTGAGAGTTTGTTACCTAACTCAGTGTTTTGCAACCAGTGTTCCTCCAGCTGTTGCATAACTGTAGCCCCCAGCATGCACGGACAGCCAAAGGGCATGCTGGGAGTTGTAGATTTGCAACAGCTGGAGGTTTGCCCCCCCCCCCCCCCCCCCCCCTGTACAGGGTACATTCACACGGGCAGGTTTACAATGAGTTTCTTTTTCCGCTGCAGCTCAAACTCCCAGCGGGAAACTCGCTGTGAACCCCCGCCCATTTGAATGTACCCTAAAAACACTACACTACACTAACACAAAATAAAGGGTAAAACACTACATATACACATAACCCTACACATTTAGCCCCCCCCCCCCAGCCCCCAATAAAAATGAGAAACGTCTGGTACGGCACAGTTTCTAAAATGGAGCCTCCAGCTGTTGCAAAACAACTACCCCCAGTGTTGCCAGACAGCCATTGACTGTCCAGGCATGCTGGGAGTTTTGCAACAGCTGGAGGCACCCTGTTTGGGAAACACTGCCGTAGGGTAATTTTGGTATCGGAGGCAAGTCTAATTCTTGCATCCGGGTCCATCCCTATGCAAATCTCTAATTTAGTTCTCTCTCACTTTGGAGCCCTATCGTATTTCAAGGAAACTGTTTAGGGCCACATATGGGGAATTTCCCCATAGAAATTGCCTACAAATTTTGGCGGCGCTTTTTCTCCTTTTACCCTTTATGAAAAGGTAAAGTTGGAGTCTACACCAGCATGATGTTGTTACATTTCTTTATTTTTTACACTAACATGCTGATGTTGCCCCATACTTTTCATTTAAAGTAAAAGGAATATCCCATATGTGGACGTAAAATGCTCTGTGGGCGCACAACAAGGAGTGAGAGCGCCATGTACATTTGAGGTGATTTGCACAGGGGTGGCTGATCTTTACAGCAGTTCTGACATAAACGCACCATTTTGTAAACTACACCCCCCACGGAACATAACAAGCATTTACACACCTCTGGTGTTTGAGGAATTTTCATAAAATTTGGACGTGAAAATGCAAAAAAAAAAAATTCACTAAAATCCTGGTGTTATCCCAAATTTTTCATTTTCACAAGGGATAATGGGGGAGATTTATCAAAGCATTTAGTTGATTTTTTTTTTGCTTAAAATTGCCGCAAAAAAGTCGCAAGTGCGACTACTCTCTTTTTTCTGAGACTTTTTGATTGTGCAGTGTCCTAAGCAAAAAATAAAAATCTTGCTTACCAAAGCAAAAAGTGATTTTTGGCTTGCAGTGGTCAGAGATTTATCAAGTGCGAAAGTCACAGAAAAGTCGCATTACATGAAAAAACTTACTAAATTTACTCTTGCTCAGACATGGAGCAGAAAAAGCTACTACCAAAGCAAAAAAGGAAAAATTGCTTATGTGAAAGAAATTTATCAACAGGCTGAAACCAGTTGATAAATAAGTCGCACATAAGCAAAAAAATAATAAGAAAAAAATAACTAAAAAAAGGAATACATAAGCAAACATTGAGAAATATCCCCCAATAGGAAAAAAGTCCTCCAAAATGTGTAACCCCGTGTCTTCTGAATATGGAAATGCCCCATTTGTGGATGTAAAGTGCTCTGTGGGCGAACTACAATGCTCAGAAGAGAAGGCGCGCCATTGGGCTTAAGGAGAGAGAATGTGTCTGGAATTGAAGGCCACGTGTGTTTACAAAGCCCCCCCGTGGTGCCAGAACAGTGGACCCCACATGTGACTCCATTTTTGAAACTACACCCCTCATGGAATGTAATGAGGGGTACAGTGAGCATTTACACCCCACAGATGTCTAACAGATTTTTGGAACAATGGTCGGTGAAAATGAAAAATGTAATTTTTCATTTGCACAGCCCACTGTTCCAAAGATCTGTCAAACACCAGTGGGTTGTAAATTCTCACTGCACCCCTTATTGAATTCTGTGAGGGTCACATGTGGGGGGTTTCTGCTGTTCTGGCACTATGCGAAGTTTGTAAATTGACAACGGCCCTCGACTTCAATTTCAGAAAAATTCTCTCTCCAAAAGTCCAATGGCGCTCCTTCTGTTTTGAGACCTGTAGTGCGCCAGCAGAGGACTTATCGTCCACATATGGGGTGTTTTCTTAATTGGGAGAAATTGGGCTTAAAATTTTGGTGTCCATTTTCTCCTATTACCCCATGTGAAAAATAAAAATTTGGAGTAACACCATCATTTTAGTGTTAAAAAGCTAATTTTCCATTTCCACCTGTGAAGTGTTAAGGCTCACTATACCCCTTGTTATGTTCCTTGAGGGGTGTAGTTTCCAAAATAGTATGCCATATGTTTTTTTGCTGTTCTGGCACCCTGGGGACTTTCTAAATGCAACGTGCCCCCCAAAAACCATTTCAGCAAAATTCTCTTTAAAAATGCCAAATTTTGTTCCTTCTCTGCTGAACACTGTAGTGCGCCAGCAGAGCACTTAACATCCACATTTGGGGCGTTTTTTAAATCGGGAGAAATTGGGCTTCAAATTTTGGGGTCCATTTTATCCTATTACCCCTTGTGAAATTTTTTTTGGGGGAAACACCATAATTTTTGTGTTAAAAATAAAATTTTTCAACTTCAACGCAAAGTCGTCAAACACCTGTGAGGTGTTAAAGGACAACTGCAGCGGTATGACACTGATCCCCTATCCACGCCCCGTCTCCTCCCCGTCCCCATACAGTTCTATTGGGGAGGCGGGGAGGCACAAACGCTGCCTCCCCGCCTCTCCCATAGAGATATATGGAGGAGGCGTGCCGGCTGCAACGTCATGCTGCGGCCGGCACGCCCCCTGCACGGGACAGCCGCGGCCCCATACAGG
Source organism: Hyla sarda (assembly GCF_029499605.1). Lineage (NCBI taxonomy): Eukaryota > Metazoa > Chordata > Amphibia > Anura > Hylidae > Hyla > Hyla sarda. The sequence continues at coordinate 129,885,064 of NC_079194.1, read as the reverse complement.
AGATCACAGGGAGTCCCAGCGGTCGGACCCCCCGTGATCAAACACTTATCCCCTATCCTGTGGATAGGGGATGAGTGTTAATCACACTGCAGATGTCCTTTAAGGTTCACTATACCCCTTGTTATGTTCCTTGAGGGGTGTAGTTTCCGAAATAGTATGCCATGTGGGGGTTATTTTGCTGTTCTGGCACCATGGGGGCTTCCTAAATGCAACATGGCCCCCAAAAACCATGACAGCAAAATTTGTTTTAAAAAATCCCACAGTTGCTCTTTCCCTCTTGAGCCATGTTGTGAGCCCGCAGAGCACTTTATGTCAACATATGAGTTATTTCCATACTCAGGAGAAATTGGTGTACAACATTTGGGGGCTTTTTCACCTAATACCACTTTTAAAAATGAAAAAAATGGGGCTACAAGAACATGTTAGTGTAATAAATGCAGATTTAGATTTTTCTCCTCCACTTTGCTGCTATTCTTGTGAAACCCCTAAAGGGTTAACAAACTTTCTGAATGTCATTTTGAATACTTTGAGGGGTGTAGTTTCTATAATGAGGTCAATTATGGGGTATTTCTCACAGAAAGGCTCCTCAAATCCACTTCAAACTTAACTGGTCCCTGAAAAGTTCAGATTTAGAAATTTTCGTGAAAACTTTGAAAATTGCTGCTATACTTTGAAGCCCTCTGATGTCTTCAAAAAGTAAAAACGTGCCAACTTTCTGATGCCAACATAAAGTAGACATATTGTATTTGTGAACCAATATAAAATGTATTTGGCATATCCATTTTCCTTACAAGCAGAGAATTTCAAAGTTAGAAAAATGCAAAATTTTCAAAATTTTCATGAAATTTTGGGATTTTTCACCAAGAAACGACAACAATTTACCACTATGTTAAAGTAGAATATGTCAAAAAAAAATTATCTCGGAATCAGAATAATCGGTAAAGGCATCCCAGAGTTATTAATGCAAAAACTGACAGTGGTCAGAATTGCAAAAAAGGGCTCAGTCCTTAAGGTGAAAAAGGGCTCAGTCTTTAAGGGGTTAAGTCTACGAAGGACTGCTACTGTCCTACACAATATAATTACAACTGAAACTCCTTGTATATTGATGGATGGCATTGCTGTTCCTAACCCTAAGGTTGTGCCCCCATGTTCAGGTTTTTACATGCTGAAGCCAGGATTGGATTATAAGCAGAAGATACGTGTTAGGCTATGTTCACACAGGAGAAAAATGTGCGGAATTTCCACATGAAAAACAAGTGCAAACATTTTGCACATTTCACTAACCAGTGGAACGCTCGGAAATGTCTCATAGACAGCAATGCATCACCTTGCGGACTGTGCAGAAAGAATAGACTTAACTATTCTTTCTACGGATGCTGCAATCTGAATTTACGCGCCAGAAACATGTTTCTGCCCACGGAAATTCTGCTGTGTGAACAGTGCTACAGAACCCCATTGAAATCAGTGGGACTCTGTGGCAGTGGATTGTCCATGCGGTCATGCTGTTCATTTTTCGCCCGTTTGAACCCGGCCTGTAAAGAACTGAGACTTTTCTTCTTTTTAACCCCTTTATGTGGGTCTCACTTGCAGATGAAGTGCAGCCAAGGTGACTTCAGTTGCAAACTGTTTTTTCTCAATGATCGTGTGATAAGTTAAAATTTAAAGGGGTACTCCGGTGCTTAGACATCTTATCCCCTATCCACCGCTGGGGACCCCCATGATCTTGCACGTGGCACCCCGTTTATAATCAGTCCCCGGAGCGTGTTCGCTCCGGGTGTGATTACCGGCGACCACAGGGCCGACGGCATGTGACGTCACGCCTCCACCCCCATGTGACGTCACTATCCGCCCCTCAATGCAAGCCTGTGGGAGGGGGCTTGACAGCTAATTTTTGGCACCGTGATCTGAAGTTTTTATCTGTAACATTTTTGTTTTGATTGGACTTTTTGATTGCTTTATAAATTTTTTTAATGGTATAAAAAGTGACCAAAAATACGCTATTTTGGACTTTGGATTTTTTTTTTTACGTGTACGCCATTGACCTTGCGGTTTAATTAACGATATATTTTTATAGTTTGGACATTTATAGTTTGTATATTTTATACTGTTATATCGCGGGAGCCGGCGCAAGACGTAAATATACGTCCTGCCTCGTTAAGGAGTTAAGCATGTTAGGGTCCCATCCGACAAGAGGCCACCTCTGCGTGGTGGATGGGGGACACATTTTGATAAAAAAAAGTGCGCTAAGAGGCTCCGTTTTTTTGACCAAGATTGCTGATGCAACCTTCTTTTTTGCTTACAAATGCTATTTAATACACTGGCTTTACAAGGTGCTACAAAATGTGAGCATAAATAAAAGAAAATGCAGCAGCACATTAATGAAGGGGTTACATTAAATACTGAACTACTGCTCCTGATGAAAATGTAGCGGGGAGAGGGGCACCTTAATTTACATTTCATTCACAGTGTAATTCCTCTAGAGAAGGCAGACTCAAAGATTGTATGAAGCCCATGATCTCTCTCTTTCTCTCTTCTCCTTATTCTGCATACAGAACTAGAACTCCTAGGAGCCAAGACTTTAGAGCTGTTTTTCTGGTGTAAGTAGTTTTTTTTTTTTTTATAAATTAACTACATTACTACTTTTTCTAAATTAACTAAATCACTAAAAGGATTTACAAATATTTTAGAAATCACCTAGGCTTTTAAATGGATAGAGGTTGTTTGAAACAACAGTGAACCTAAAAATGTTTACTTTTAGCTCTGACTCTTGCTGTTCCCCTATCTCATCTTGTAAAGTTTCATTTTCAGATTCCACCCATCTTCTCTAATCTCCTTCATGAAGGGCTAACCATGAAACGTTGCATCTGCTGATTATCTGTTGCCATCAAGAGAAGATCATTTCCAAATGGCTGTCACGTTGCTGATCACACCTTGAGTTGGTCCCTGATCTAAAGTGTCAGATATTCTGTTTTTGAGACTGATCCCATTTTAGATAATACATTGTCATCTTTGGGATGTCAGTACCAAATGAAATGTTGGGTGACCTATAAGCGGCAGCCAGACACAAGAGTTAGGGGGATTAGTACTGATCTGACAGCATCATCCCCGGTGGTTCTTTATCTGCCTCTCGTTTCATGTTGGAGATAAGTTGAGCCGCTCGCTAAGTCTCCAGGTGGTGGCTCTTATCAGCGCTCCCCAGACACTCGCGCACTCTGTTCTCTTTCCCCGCACAGGTGCGAGGTCCTTGTCCCTTCCGCACAATCCCAGTTCTTTTCTCCCATGCATCTTTTTCTTGCACACAGTTTCCCTTTGATCACCTTGTTAGGACAAATCTGAACCAGCAGTTCCCTCCCCTAAATCCTTCTTCCTCCTGAAAACTGAGGCCAGAGGAAGAAAGTATTTACAAGCCAAAACACACATTCCTTTAATCTTCTGGGCTTTAGATGAGAGCAAAATCAGCAAATACTTCCAGCTTTGGGATTTCGGGTAAGTTTATCCTCTTGCTTTGTGTGTAGGACTTCAGCTTCCTATGGATTTCATTCACCGTTTAATTACAGGCAGCAAAAAGAATGGCGGCTTTCAGCAAGATTTAACCCCTGCTGTCCTGAACCAAGGGATAAACAAGTTGTCACAATAACATAGTGACCAATTCTTAGAGAAGACAAGGTGACACATTAAAACCCACAATAAGGCCTCTACTGTTGGTCACGTTGCCACTTCCCATTCTCAGAAGTGTAAGACCAGGCACATATTCAGTCACCTGTCCTATCTCATGGAAAATCTCATTTTCAACTTTTTATTGACTGGAGTGAAGCGGGGGGGCCAAAACAGAGCGGTGATGAGTTATCTTGAGGTGTTGACACTCCAATAGGTTTCTGAGTTTTACAATAAAATAATCTCAAGGGGCATCGTACTGGCTCAATCGATGTATCTAAGCCTATCACGCATGATACTGTAAGCTGATGGATCATCTAACCCTATTATACCTGATACTGAGAACTAATGTATCGCCGAAGCCTTTCAGCATGTTATTCTGCTGAATTAATGTATCCAAGACCATCATGGGGGATATAGTCGATAGAGCGACTGTATCTAAGTCACACATTTCCTTCCTCTATGACAGTCTGAATAAGCAGCTTTTAAGAACTTCGTCCGTTGCTTCTCTACAAGTATAAAGGGAATATCCTGAACATTTCCAAACCATCTCTGGGGTAAAGTATTTGTGTTAAATTGTTCTATTTTGCTGAAACTTGAGGAAATAATGAATATTTGACGGTGGCGCAGGGCAGAGGAGGGGTGGCCATCACCAGCAGTCTCTATGCAGTGACAGAGTTTATACACAGGAAGGACAGAGACCGTGAAAAGAAATGCCGCAGGATAACAACAAAACATAAAAGATGGATGAATGTGCTGAATAAAATCTCCCGTCTCAGCAACACGTTTAATGATTAATGCCCCAAATTCCCAAATAGGTGTTAATTACACAAAACGGCACCCCTCCACCGCCCCCGTCTACCTCCGCAGAGTTCACTCTTCTCCCCCCCATTAGGACTTGTCAGCCATCCTGTCTTTGTCTTTATTGCTATCTGCTGGAGGGTCAACCATACACAGGTTGCGTGATCATCCTCCTTATTTATCACTGGTAAATATGAAACTTTGATGAAACGTCTTCCGAAAGTTGCTATAACGTTTTCCAATAGTCTTGTTATTGTTTAGTTTTCTCTTTTTCTGAAAAAGCTGGGTGACAAACAATATGGCCACCACTAAACACCCCGCCCCCCCCACCCCCCACCCATTTGGTCTGTCCTGGACACCTATATGACATTCTACCAGAACATGTTAAAGTTCACTGTATCATCATAACATAGCTAGGCATTTTAGGATTCAGGTCTCCAGGAGAGCTGGGTGACAATTAGGGTTGCCACCTGGCTGGTATTTTACCGGCACAGCCGGTATTTTGGCCACCCTGCTGGTATTTTTATATATAAAAAAATACCGGCCATGCAATGGCTGGTATTTATCCAACCAATCCTCCAACTCCTGGAATGTTACACCATAACCTATACCCGTGTTTCTCAACCAGAGTGCCTCCAATTGTTGCAAAACTACAACTCCCAGCCGTTGGCTGTCCAGGCATACTGGGAGTTGTAGTTTTGCAACAGCTGGAGGTGCCCCTGGTTGGGAAACACTGACCTATACTAGAAACTACTATATAGTCCAACATGCTGGGAGTTGTAGTTTTCATTTGGGGCAGCTGCTGAGCCACAGGCTGTATTTGGGCATGCTGGGAGTTGTAGTTAGTAACTGTAACTCTCAAATTTAATAAAAAAAAAAAAACGATCAAAAAGTCTCATCAAAACAAAAATGGTACTGTTAAAAATTATAGATCAGGGTGCAAAAAAATGAGCCCTCATACAGGCCCTTATAAGGAGAAATAAAAAGGTTATAGGGGTCAGAATAGGACAACATTTTCCCGCATATGTTTATCCTGGGATGTTACGCATATATAATAAATTATGCAAATTAGCACGGCCGGTATTCTTTTGTAAGAAAGGTGGCAACCCTAGTGACAATAAATATGGTGGCCATTACAACTCATCTATGGGGCCTGTCCTGAAAACCCTAATCCTAATTACATACTTAGGTATGTTTAGTAGGCAGGTCTCCTGTAAGGCTGGATGACAACTAGCACGTAGACAGTGATGGCTATGTACTCAGCTTTATCATTCTCTTAAAAAGCAAACCTGCCTAGTTATGTTGTGAGACATTTTTCAGTGTAATTCAAAGGAGCTAGAAAATGGACCTTAATAGGCGCTCAGGTACCCAAAGTGGAAGATATCACAACCAAAGTGATATAGATGAAAAATCTTGTTTTTTTTTTTTTTTATAAATTCAATTTTTGTTAGTTTTTTCAGAACAATTAACAAGGTCATACACAGTGCGTATGCAACAAAAGCAAAATACAAAGGAAACAAACCAGTAGAGGGCTTATTGGTCATCTAAACAGATCCAGCATTAAAGTCTGAGTAAGGAATAAGGGGTAAATAGACAAAACCCGCTGTCTCAGTAGAGACCCCCAATTTGAGATTATGAGTGGGGGGGGGAGTGGACTGGGGTAAAACGTGACAGCGTGTATACAGTGGCACTGAACGGGCTCAGGTAATCTATAGGAGGTGTCTGGAAGAAGTAGGCCCAATATTGGGCGGAGTGGGGAGGTATAGGGAGAGGTGGGGAAGGGCATAGGGGGAAGGGGAAGGACACAGAGGGAACGGCAAGAGAGGGGGAAATAAAGAGGAAGAGGAATGAAAAGAGACAAGAGGAGCCAGAGAGTAAGATAGAGAGGAACAGAGAAAGAAAAGGAAGCAGAGGCAGGGACCGAGCATAGAAAGTAGACATCTCAATAGTCATCTACACAGGAAAATAGATCTCGGAGGGTGAAGGAGAAACCTGCGGAGATGACGGTAAGGGTATTTTAGAGGTATAATATCTGGAAACGCGCCACGGCGACCATGTTCTCACAAATGCATCATGAGTTCTATTCGTCCAGCTGATCAGTTCTTCAAAACAACAGATCTGATTAATCTTATTTCTCCACTCCTCTATGGAGGGGGAACATGGTTGTTTCCAATAGAGGGGTATAAGTGTTTTTGCGGCAGCAATAAGGTGGGTGGCAAGGTCAGTGTTAGAGGGAGTGTAGTCCACTGTGGGTATATTTAATGCTAACAATTGCATGGAGAGTTTGATAGTGCCTGAGGTGACCTCCCGCACTCCTCAACTCTTTTCCAGAATTCAGTGATTAGAGGACATGACCACCAAATATGGGTATAGGAACCCGGGTGGGCCCCGCATCTCCAACAGACATTTGTAGGGGACAGTTTGTAAGCAAACAACCATTCAGGAGTCTTGTACCATCTAGAAGTCAATTTAAAAGAATTCTCTTGGAGCCTAACACATCTAGAAAAACCATGACTGTTACGCAGGACAAGTGCAGACTCTGACTCAGATAGGGAGATGTCCAGCTCTCTCTCCCAGGCAAGGAGGAAAGATGGCTTAAGAAGTTCATGAGGTCCCTTTATGAGGTGGTAGAGCTTGGAGATTTTAAACCTGTGCGTAGAGTGTTTTGTGAGTAGTGATTCCAGAGGGGTAAGTGAAAGCCTCAAAGTCTGGGTAGCAGCAAGCCTTCACATGAGTCTGGTGTAGGAATGATCTTGAATCAGTGTTCAGTGACTGAGAAACCTTGGCAGTGTCGACATGCCCATTCGGGTCGAGAAAGGAGGACAAATGTGTGTGTCAGAGTTTGTCCCACATTGATCGAAACGTAGGAGAATCATGTTTGGTCATGCAGGGTATTAAGGATGCTGGCATAATGGGTGAGGGGGCCAGTGTAGTATAAAGGGCCTTCCAAACTTCAAAGACACCTCTAAGCATGGGTGAGAGGTCGGTGTTACGAGAAGTACAGGGCGGGGGGAGCCATAGGTTTCTGATCAGGGAACCAGGGTGTGATAACGTAAATAATTCCCAAAGAAAAGACGGAGGGGTGGGATCCACCAGCTCCGACCATCTCTGAAGCTGGATAGCTTTATAATAGGTGTGCGGGTCAGGTAAACCATTGCCACCTTTAGATTTGGATTTAATAAGCAGAGAGTGTGCTAACCTGGGTCTTTTATTGCGCCAGACAAATTTGGAGAAAAGAGGGCATATGGATTTAAAAAAAAGAGTGTGGGAGAGCGATAGGGACCATAGTCATGCAATACAGTATTTTCGGCATTATGTAGGTTTGAATTAGATTTTTCCTACCCAACCATGATATGAGGGGCAAGTCGTAGTCCTTCAGAAGTGTATTAATCTCTGCCAGAAGTGCGGTGTAGTTTAGGTGGAATAAGTTCTGAAGGTCCCCTGAGACATGAATACCTAGATATCGGACTCTAGATTGCGCCCATGCAAACGATAAGCTCTGTCTCAGGGAAAACTTCATGCCTGGGTCTAGAGAAACATCCAGCACCTCTGACTTAGTTAGGTTAATCTTAAAGTTCGATAATGAACCATAATGGCGCAATGAGTCTTCGAGAGCGGGTAGTGAGGAGGCTGGGTCGTTGACTATAAATAGCAAATCATCAGCGAAGGCCAGTACTTTCAATTCTGTAGATCCTATGCGTATGCCTGAAATGTCTGTGGATAGTCTAATTTTCTGTAGAAGGGTTTCCATAACAAGGATGAACAGGGTGGGGGATAGGGGGCAACCCTGTCATGCGTCATTTTTTATATTAAAGCTAGGCGAGAATGTGTCATTCATTTTTAGCCTGGCTTGAGGTTGGTCGTAGAGGGAAAAGACAGCCTGAACGAAGGGTGAGGGGAGACCAAATGCCAGCAGTGTGGCTCTCATAAAGTCCTACCCCACCCTATCGAAAGCCTTTTCAGTGTCAATCCCCAGGAGGGCCATTGGCATTCTCCTAAGTTTAGCGACATGTATGGCCTGAAACAGTTTCGCCATGTTGTCCCTCCCCTCGCGACCAAGGACAAACCCAGCCTGATCCGATTGGACCAAAGAGGGAATGAGTTCACGTAGTCTCAAAGCAAGCAATTTAGCCCAAATCTTCAGGTCAAGATTTAGGAGAGAAATGGGCCTGTAGCTCCCACATTGCAGTGGGTCCTTACCCTCTTTATGTATGAGAGCTACATGAGCTTCTTGGGTTTGTCTGGGGAGTGGCTCGCCCGACAATAGTGCATTGCAGGTGCGGAGAAGGTGTGGTAGTAGTGTGCCTTTCAATTTTTGGTAGTAGGAGAGGGGGAGCCCATCCAGGCCGGGACTCTTACCTGGGGGGAAACTATGGATCACCCTGAGGAGCTCATCCTCTGACACTGGCGAGAGGAGCGCAGAGCTCGCCCCTTGATCTAATGTAGGGAGGTGTAGAGACTGTAGAAAATCAGTAATCAGTGTGGCTCTTGAAGTAGGTGCGGGGGTGCCTTCAGATGAGTGGAGATCATAGAGGTTTGAGTAGAAATGTTGGAAGGCTAAGGCAATATCAGGGGTGGAAGTGGCCAGAATGTCTGATGATGTCCTGACCGAGTGTAAGAAAGTTTTCTCTCTGGCTTTTTTGATGAGAGAGGACATAATCCTCCCCCCCTTGTTTCCATGAGCGTATATGCGTTGTCGTGAGTGTAGGTAGGCTTTGGTCGATTTGGCATACAATATGTCTTTCAGTTTAGAGTGCAGTGAGGTGAGTTCGTCAAGCATAGACACGAGCTTAGATTGTTTTTGGACCCGTTCAATGGCAGTGATCTGGGGAAGGGAAAGAAAGGACATGGTGTGGTAATGGATATAGGTCCCTAGGGGGGGGGATGTAAAGTGAGGATGGGAGAGACAATGCAGTGTGATGTGGAAGCTTCATGGGTAGTAAGTACAAATGGTATAGCAGTAACTAAGGACAGGAGCAAAGGCTAGTGTGGATAACAGGGGGGAATACCTATGCTCCAGGTTATAGGTAAAACGTAAAGGTAAATAGGAGTCATACATGGGGTTAGACAAATTGCCCTTCAGCTTGGGCTTAGTCAGCATGATAAGTATCAGAAATAGTAACATAGATGAAGGGAGAGGGGGAGCAGTAAGAGAGAAACATAAGATAACATAAGCAATCAAAAATCACCATATCACCGGAGTCTTCTTGTTGTTTCCCTTCCAGGATTTGGCCTTCGAGACCAGCTTCCAGGGTTCCTGCGGCGGGAGATTCGGGAGCGGGGATACCTCCGTGATCGGGAGCCATGAAGGGATCTGGAGTGGTTCCATGTCCAGCGCAGACCACGCACCTTCGAGGTCGTCAGGAGTATGTATGATGATGCCGTGTCCGTTTTTCAACAATGACATCCCGAAGGGGTACAGACAGGCGTATTGTAAGTTTTTAGCGTGGAGTGCCTCCAGGAAGGGCTTGAGTATGCGGCGCTTGGACAGAGTTTAGGGAGCGAGGTCCTGGTAGAACTGAAGCTCAACACCGTCATAACGGATGGGTCTCTGCTCTCTTGCAGCTGTAAGGACCGCCAGTGTGTCCACGAAGGACAACATGCCACAAATAATGTCCCGAGGGGGCTCTCCTGGTCGGGGTTTAGGTCTCACCTCTCTGTGGATCCGCTCCACTGTGATCCTGGAGGCTCTCTCCTCGCCCAGGAGAGATGCGAAGAGCTCGGCAGCAACTCGAGGTAAAGCCTCAGCAGCCCAACTTTCTGGGAGCCCCTTAATCCTGACGTTTCGTCGTCTACTCCTATTCTCCTGGTCCTCTAGCATGGCGAAAGCTTTGTTTAGGTGCGTGGTCTGCTCGTCGGAGCGGGTCCCCAGTGCTGAGGTGCACGAGTGGAGGTCTGCATACGAGGATTCAAGGGCCTCAACCCTGTGCCCCACATGTTGCATCCCAGACTTGATTTCCGTAAGCTCCGCAAGAACAGGTTTGATAGTTTGTGTCAGCGTTTTCCTCATAAGCGTTTTCATCAGCGCCGGAGTGAGCTGGTCATTGTAGTCACTTGCTGTGCTGTCCCTGTCTGACTCATCTCCAGCCTCATTCAGGGAGGATGGCGCAGACGCCTTCTTGGGCGCTCCCGCCGGGGAACCCGCTCCTTTCTTCTTCAAGAATTTAGCCAGATCCCCTTGAGATTTCGCCTTTTTCGGGGTCTCGGTGGGTTCTCTGAAGTAATCCTTATCACTTTTGCCCATTTTGCAGCTGCTAAAGGGGTTCTAAAGTGTGTCCCTGAGCGTCTCACAGCGGAGCTAAGTGAGCATGCGACTGCTGTGGATGGTGGCTAGGCTCCGCCGATGAAAAATCTTGTTTATTGTTTAAATAAAGCAAGGTAAAAACAAAACAATACAATAACACGTTTCGGGTATAGCAAGTCCTTCTTCAGATTAGAAAGGTGCATCTTTCCAATCTTAAGAAGGGGTTGCCATACCCCAAAACGCGTTATTGTATTGTTTTGTTTTTACCTTGCTTTATTTAGACAATAAACAAGATTTTTCATCTATATCACTTTGGTTGTGATATCTTCCACTTCGGATACCTGAGCGCCTATTAAGGTCCATTTTCAAGCTCCTTTGAATTCCTCTTCAGGTCCTCCTTTGGTTGTTTCCTGGGACTTTGGGCCAGCACAGGATCATTGCACCTCTATTTGAGGCTATATGCGTATTTACTAAACGCTTAAGGTGAGCAGCCATCTTGCAGACCCCCCCCCCCCCTCCCCATACCCATCCATCTGTCCAGGGGTAACGCACAAGGCGCTGTATCTGGGCCTTCTTTTTTCCATTCTCTTTATATAGATTTTCCAGTGTAAGGCTGGGGTCACACTATGGAATATCCAAGCAGAATTCCGCATTGAAACTCCGATCACAAATTCCGATGCAGCAGAATCCCATTGCTGTCAATGAATTCCAAAGCACAGTCCACACTACGGAATTTCAGCTGTGGAGCTTTCTGCTGGAAGTATGACCTCAGTCATTCTTTTGGCGGAACACATTGTGGTCTATGTGGATGGAAATATCTGCAGCCGGATATTCCATAGTCTAAGCCCAGCCTAACTGTATAACAAGACAGCAGGCATCTGGGAAAGCTGGGTCATTATTCCAGTGTTGTCACGACCAACATAAAAGCCACTTAGCTTTCTCAGAAACAGATATAACTAAATGTAATTTTTATTATTTTGGTAGAAAAAGACGACTGATTTTATAAGGAGGGGAGTTGCGACATCTTCCGCCAAAGACATCTTCTCTCATTTCATCTCCTCTTTGTCTCCTTAGCTTTCTTCCTGCATAGTCTTGAATCTTTTTTGTCCCTAATGTGAAATTAAGAAGGTTCGCGGCTCCTATTCTGCTGGCTGGGCACTAATTAGACTGTAATAATGTGAACAGTCATCTGTTGATACTTAATGGTTCACATGGACTCTCCGAGGCCCAGAGCAGGGATTACAATGTGCCTACCTTCAGCGATGTCCTACAGCAGTCACAGGAACGCTTAAAGGTGACAAGAGATCCGCACGTGACAAACCATCAAGGAATATGATAGAACTGCAGTGGAATTTGAATAGTGGAATTTGTGCCTGCTTAGAAGAACAACAGAGGGACCCAGTTTTCACTAAAGCTAAAGTTTGTCTTCTTTACGTTGCCTGTGTCCTGGCAAGAAAGACACTAAATGAACAGAGGACATCATTCACACGTGAGTTTTTGCAGCCGAGAGCTTACAGTTCTATGGCTCTAATTCCTGGCACCCTTCTGTGTTTTTTTTAACACACTGACCTGTATAAATCACCTGCCTGTTGCCACCACAAGGGGGTGCTCTGTATACAGCATCTATTTGTCAGCAGGAGGGACACAGAGCTGTACGCAAATTTGCCCATAGTGATGAAAACATACTAAATAAATGTTTACCGGCATTCCTGTAGGGGGACAGATGGGTGCTATGTATGAAAGAAATGGAGCATTTCTGTTTAGTCAGTTAAAGGGGTTATCCAGGAAAAAACTTTTTTTTATATATCAACTGGCTCCAGATAGTTAAACAGATTTGTAAATTATTTCTATTAAAAAATCGTAATCCTTTCAGTACTTTTTAGCTGCTGAAGTTGAGTTGTTCTTTTCTGTCTAAGTGCTCTCTGATGACACCTGACTCGGTAACTGTCCAAAGTAGAAGCAAATCCCGATAGCAATGCTATTCTAGTCTGTGCAGTTCCTGGGACAAGCAGAGATGTCAGCAGAGAGCACTATGGCCATACAGAAAAGAACAACTCAACTTCAGCAGCTGATAATTATTGGAAGGATTAAGATTTTTTAATAGAAGTAATTTACAAATCTGTTTAACTTTCTGGAGCCATTTGGATAACCCCTTTAAGAAAATGATCCAGTTCATTTATGCTATTGATGCCCATAGGAATAGGTGTTTACACTTTATGTCATACTTATTTTCATGCCTTTTTCTCCTTTATATTCCCATTAACCTCGCCCAATGAACCGAAGTATCGGCATAGTTCGGTTGGAATCAGGCAAGGGCTACAGAGCACCTTCTTTAGAGGTGTATTACGCAAATTGCAATGTCACATTGCAACAACACGTCTAATGTGTGTCAGAATGATAGCACATAATACGACTTCTACACAACTGTCTTCAAAACTCCATACCTGTTGAATTTTTGGTCACAAGTCGCACCCAATTTTGCCAACATAGATGGCAATGTAATTCATATTTAAGGCAATGTTCACATGGCATACTGTATGTTTTGGCGGAATGTCAGTGGGCAGTGGCAGAACATGCTGGTGCTAGGACCGCTCGAAGATGTGCCGTCCCCATAGATGCTAATGCATTTCCAAATGGATTCCAAACCAATTCTTTATGTAGAGACCAGAATCAGCATTTCCACGGTAGATGTTTTCTCTGCGGAAATTCTGCCATGTGAACATGGCCTTACTGGGATTTGCTTGTACCCCATCTGAAGTTTCGCTGTTTTTTTTACAGCCAAAATGCAAATCCAAAATAGTTGTGTGACGGATAGTTGGCGGCAAGTTGTCTCACACTTGATGCCGCATGACCAAAATGTGGCCCAAGTCTTTCTCCATTTTATTTACTCTGCCCAAATCCTCAGTTACATCTTGTCTTCTACTCTAAGCACATCCAGAGCTGCATTCATAATTCAGCTGTTATATCATGTCTTCTAGTCCAGTTACATCCAGCGCTGCATTTATAGTTTGTGTTGTGGCATCATGTCTGCTGGCAAAAATCCAAGACAGATACTTGGATTCTCTCATGGACAGAAAGTGCCACGGATCTGTCCTTTATCTGTGTGCAGTCTGCAGAAATAAGTCATATGGTCCTGCAGGGGAGTTTGTTTTTTGCACCATCAAATTTTCCCAGAATTTTTCTACTGCATGTGAATAGGGTGACAACATCCCACGGAATATGAAATGTTTCCAGATATGATGTGGATTTCAGTGTGGAATTCACACAAAAAATGTAGTCAGATCTGGAGCATGTCAGCAGGGCCTTATACTCCAATCACATCCAAAGCTGCATTCACAATTCAGCAGTTACTTTATGTCTTAAAGGGGTACTCCAGTGGAAAACATTTTTTTTTCAAATCAACTGGTGCAAGAAAGTTCAACAGATTTCTAAGTTACCTAAAATCTTAATCCTTCCAGTACTTATCAGCTGCTGTATACTACAGAGGAAGTTCTTTTCTTTTTGAGTTTTTTCTGCCTGGCTACAGTGCTCTCTGCTGACACCTCTTTCCATGTCAAGAACTATCCAGAGTAGGAGCAAATCCCCATAGCAAACCTCTCCTGTTCTGAATAGTTCCTGACATGGACAGAGGTGTCAGCAGAGAGCACTGGTCAGACAGAAAAAATCAAAAAGAAAAAAACTTCCTCTGAAGCATACATCAGCTAATAAGTACTGGAAGGGTTAAAAATTTTAATAGAAGTAATTTACAAATCTGAAGAAAAGGAAAAAAAAGGGGGTGCAAGTGCAGCTCACAATTGGTGTGTAAACACTGCCTGAGGTCAACAGGGCATGCAACTATACCACAGCTGCAAAAAATAACAAAATATGTATAGAAAAAATATTGCCCGGACCTTCCAAGGTAGTGTGATTTAATTATATGAACAATAGATAACTGGGTCGTACTCCAATAATAATTCAATGGTTATTTATTTAAAATGTATAGTGCATTACTCCTCACAGGGCCCTTGTGAGAAAAAACACATATAGTAGATATACAAAATTAGATATATAAAATTAAAATATAAAAATATTATAAAAATGTATCACTGGCATATAGAATAGCTCTATGTAGATGAATTCATGTAACGTCTTTAGGGTATTGTAAAGGTATAGATGTCCTTTTGTGTGACAATTATAAGTCAAAGTGGATACTCTGTTACCGGTCCTGAGTGATGTGGCTGTGTCAGCTCCCGTGCCCGGATGGCGGTCAACGGTCCTAGATGGTGCTGTGGCTTTATCTTTCAAGATCCAGGTGTTATGCGGTAGTGGTCGTCCCAGGCTGGTGGCACTGGCAGGTGCCGATGGTGAATTCGCCGGGAGGCCGTGCGCTGGCAAGCGCTGCTGGAAAATTTGTCAGGAGACCAAGCGCTGGCAGGCGCTGATGGTATCGATCTCCTCACCGCTGGACTTGGAAGCCGGAGACTACACGCTGGGTAGATGGAGCTTGCCTCGTGTAGATGGCGTGTGACGTCAGCTTGAGCCGGAGCTGACCAGGTAAAATCAGGACCGGACACTAGTCTAGGTCGACTAATGCGTAGGGAATCCACAATGTGATGAATTTGCTCCGTAAGCTAGAGCTTAAATTCATAAAGAGCATAAATGCCAGTGAGCAAGATCGGTGCATAAGACTAGACGCGTTTCAGGGTTCTCAGATACGACCCTTTCCTCAGTAGTCATAATTGGGCAGTAGCCTTATGACTACTGAGGAAAGGGTCGTATCTGAGAACCCTGAAACGCGTCTAGTCTTATGCACCGATCTTGCTCACTGGCATTTATGCTCTTTATGAATTTAAGCTCTAGCTTACGGAGCAAATTCATCACATTGTGGATTCCCTACGCATTAGTCGACCTAGACTAGTGTCCGGTCCTGATTTTACCTGGTCAGCTCCGGCTCAAGCTGACGTCACACGCCATCTACACGAGGCAAGCTCCACCTACCCAGCGTGTAGTCTCCGGCTTCCAAGTCCAGCGGTGAGGAGATCGATACCATCAGCGCCTGCCAGCGCTTGGTCTCCTGACAAATTTTCCAGCAGCGCTTGCCAGCGCACGGCCTCCCGGCGCATTCACCATCGGCACCTGCCAGTGCCACCAGCCTGGGACGACCACTACCGCATAACACCTGGATCTTGAAAGATAAAGCCACAGCACCATCTAGGACCGTTGACCGCCATCCGGGCACGGGAGCTGACACAGCCACATCACTCAGAACCGGTAACAGAGTATCCACTTTGACTTATAATTGTCACACAAAAGGACATCTATACCTTTACAATACCCTAAAGACGTTACATGAATTCATCTACATAGAGCTATTCTATATGCCAGTGATACATTTTTATAATATTTTTATATTTTAATTTTATATATCTAATTTTGTATATCTACTATATGTGTTTTTTCTCACAAGGGCCCTGTGAGGAGTAATGCACTATACATTTTAAATAAATAACCATTGAATTATTATTGGAGTACGACCCAGTTATCTATTGTTCATATAATTAAATCACACTACCTTGGAAGGTCCGGGCAATATTTTTTCTATACATAATTTACAAATCTGTTTAACTTTCTGGCACCAGTTGATCTGAAAAAAAAAAATATATATATATATATGTTGTCTTAGGATATGTTCACATGGCGGAATTTCTCCACTTTCCGCAGAAATTCTGTTCAGCAATGGTTGCTGAATGGAATTGCATCAGAATTTCTGTGTTCTCCCAACATAGAATTCTGCCAAAATTCAGGCCCCAATGACTTCCATGAGGTCCTGCTGCTTTATTTCACAAAATAGAACACTGGTCCTTATATTTTTGCTGAATGCGGAAATTCCGCTGTTTGAATGGGACTGTAGAATCCCATTGAAAACAATAGGCAGTGAATTATGGCAGAATTTCTGCTGAATTCTGTGCAGAAATTCCGGCATTTGAACATAGCCCTTTACTTCAATCACAATTACCGCTGCATTAACAGTTCTATGCTTAAATCATGTCTTATACTCCAGTCACATCTAGAGCTACATTTACAGTTCTGTTGTTAACTCATGCCCTATACTAGTGTTTCCTAACACACTAGTTAGGAAACACTTCCCTACACTGTGATCAAATCCAGAACTCCTATCATACTGCAGTTTCATCACATATGTTATACTCCAGTCACAGCCAGAGCTGCAATCACAATTCTTCTGGTGTCATCTGAGCTCTGGGGCTACACATGCCAGGTCTCAATGTTGCCCCTGCTAGGATAGGCATCATTCTACACAGGGCTGGTGCAAGGATTTTTGCCACCCTAGGAAAAAAGCTAATTTTGCCTCCCCCTTGACTCTGCCCATTGACACACCCCACTTTACTTCTGGGGTGACGTACTGTAACAAGTCCCCTCCTCATGTAATTAGCATACTACCGGGGTAACACACTGTAACAAACCTCCTTCTCATGCTGCTGGCTGAGCGAGTGTTTCGAATGCTGGTTGTCTAACTTTCTAGGGGCAGGCAGAGAGGCACTCCCCAGCAAGGGGAGGGTGCTCTAGGCGGCTGCCTATTTTGCCTATAGGCAGAGCCGGCCCTGATTCTACATAGTTGAACCTGGCTATCGTACACACTGATTCCTAGATGTTTAATATTCCACCTCTTCATGTGTCACCTTGAACTATAGTCTCCCCCCTTCACTTCACTGAAACCCCTGTACACAGCACTGATAGAAAAGTTTCCATTTTGCGAGTTTCTATGTGCCGCGCCTTTCCTCAGCTCTTTGCACAATCTTATACAAGGCGCCTTTAATGTCTGTGGATCTTTCTCTGAGTGATGGCTTTGAATTACCGCAAACATTTCAAAATTCCAATGAAGTCTCAGGAGATTGTTAATCCTCAAACTGGAGAAGCAGGCATACTGATTCGAGCTGGATGCGGTTCTTTGGTGGAGTTTGGCGGAGGCAGGTAGGGTAAAATGAAGGACAAAGAACAAAGTGCTTTATGTCTGTAAACATTCGTCAGGCTGCGCAAAGTCGTCTTTGTTCTGCGGAACGCCTGTAATGAAAGAACCCGGCGTGTTTCTCATCCCTTAATGTCATAACGCATCATTCACCGCAGGATCACATTCTGCAGAAACCAACTAGAAAATATGAATGACAGAATAAAAAAAAATATCGGCCAAAATTGGTGCCAGAGACATGTGTTTATACCGTGATGACTGCTACCATGCAGATACCTAGAAACTAGAAGAAACTAGCAATAGGCAAGGCAGACAAAGAAGTCTCATTCGGTAGCTGATGTGAGCACATAAAAGAAATAAAAGAGTCTCGGACACATACACCAGATCCTATAGGTGGAAATGATGGTTTCCTTCCTTCTGGAGGAGAACTCATTTGCATAGTTTTTCCTCCTGGGTGCATTGCCGGTAATGTCTCCAAAAGAAAAATCAGCACTTTTGAAAATTAATGTAAAGGAACATAAAGTTTAATCACTGTAGAATAAAAAGTTTGATAACTTCCTAACTTTTTCTATTATTCAACATTTTTACATTTTTTTTTGCTTCCCCCAATGAATAGAAACAGTCATCTCCACATCCAGACAGTGATGTTACTACAGTGGTCGCAACTGTGGCTGGGCCCCATAACCAGAAGAGCACACAGGCTCACATTATAAATAACTCCTAACTGAAACAAGGAAATCTGGTACCTTTTTTTGTGTGCTCCCATAAATCTCCTTAAGGAACCTAATGAATGTCACATAAGATATGAAGCTATGCGGAGGCATTGGGGTTGGCCTTAGCCATACATTTCCCCCCACTATATAGTTTTAATATAGTCTTGACTATGGCTTGCTTTTATTATAAATTCTCTTTCATCCACTTTCACTGCTTATTGGCCACTATTTCCTCCCCCAATGTACAACCCTATGCTAGATTATGATATTGCTAATAGTTCTTTTTGTTTCACCATGGGATGGAGCTCATCACAAAAAAAATTTCTCTAGCCCTGAAGGACAAGTGTGTGTTTCCCAGCCCCAACTGGGAGACCCACAACACCATTGGATGAGGCTTATCACAGGACAAGTAACCATAATCTTTTCTTAGCCCTAAATATCAAAGTGAGTAACAAAATAGTTTGCTCCAAAAGCATACTGGAAAACCCCCAACCAAGCAGGGATGTATCAAGTATCACCAGAAGCACTCATCGGTTTACAACCTTCCCCACTCGAAAAGTAAATCCAAAACCTTAACAACATAAAATAGAAAAGATAATCAAAATCTTTAATTAATACATTCTCTGACAATATCACAGGGCAGTTTGGGGAGGGTGTCTCACGAGGTTGGCACATAAGCAGAAAATACTCATTACAAACAGTAAAAAACATACATGCTTTTTGTCACATCTGAGTCCACGGAGCGGCCTTCACTGATCAGGCTTGGACAGATCCCTAGAGGTGGGTTAAAATTTTGGCCACCTCAACCCACTTCCTGTCAATGTAACCCCAGGCCGTGGGCAAATGAAAAGAAGAAATCAAACACAAACAGCAGAAATCTCAGACAGAAAAATAAAAGAAATGCAGAGAGAAAGAGAGATAACATGCATTCGGAGACAGAAGACCCCCGAGGTTCAGCCAATCACATCACCAGATCCTGCCAGCCAATCACACTCAGGAACGGTCTGCGTATCACACACAGTTTTTGGTCTTTAAAAACCTTGTTTTTCAGAAATGAAAAAGGAATTTAAAGAAATAAATACAAAAAAAAAACAACAAAAAAACAACTTTGACAAGAAAACAGATGAAAAAATGTGGCAAAAATAAATAAAAAGGGCTTGAAAGCTTCAATAAATGAGTGACCCATATGAAATGAGTGTCAATATGGAAGCCAGATTACTGAAGTGCTTGCTGCTAGGGAGGAGGGGGGGTTCCAAGTAACTCCCCAAATGGTGAAAGTAAAGTTGGATATGAAAAGATAGGAGTTTGTATGCAAAAAGTTCTGTACAGAAATATCTGAGTCTGATGGTCCCCATTATAGGCGGAAGAGCCCTGGTTAGGCCCGCTTACAAACTTGCTTCACGCGGGGCTGGGCGCTCATCGCTTGGTCCTGGCCACTGAGATATAAGCCAGGAATAGTTCAGATGGCTTGAATAAAGCAGCTTTTCCCAGTCCTCAAGGGCTGTGCACCATCATATTCCAGCAGCTCCTCTCCTCCCATGATTGGCCGCTGTGAGTGAGGCACGGGGTGGAGAGGAAGCAAGCCGCACCACACAACTCAGGAATGAAAATGTAGCTGCTACCTCTTCCATCTTAGACAAGTAGGCTGCCTATATCACCAGGTTGTTATAGCTGACGTATTTCTTCTTTGTGGCGGGGCCTGTGAGAAGAAAAACAAAGAAACAAACATGAAAAACTAATCAACAGATCTAGTTTTAAAAATGTTATGTGATTTGAACACTTTTTTAGACCAAGATACATCAGGAATTGTAAAGAGTGTACCTGGACATCGTGGCTTGCGCTAGCTGCATGAACATCTTGGCCAGATGTTCATGCACCTAGCGCAAGCCACGATGTCCAGTTACACTGTTTACAAGTTGTTACAGAGAGGTTTACGATACACCTCATGCCTGTTATTTGTGTCATACTATTGTTCAAGTGATTGAATATTGTGTCTAGAGACCTTGTGTGTTGTCAAACATCAGGAATTGTAACATATAAGAGCATAACTATTATAAATCTGTTCCTTATGTACAAGAATATAACTACGTATGTAGAATATACTAGCGCCACGTTACTTGTGCACCCTAATAGAGTTGGAAAAACCCCTATTGTCGTGTATGCTGCTATTGGACTAGTGGATTCCCTATATACCACTCATAGATAAACAATGACAAAATAATGTTATATATAGCAAACAGTATAAGGTGGGGTGAGGATGAGTAGAAACCATTTGGTATGTAGAGGTTGAAGCAAGCTAAGTCTAGGAGCTGCTAATATGGAAGATCACATCACATGGTTTATAGTCTCACTCTTTGTCATTGTTCAACAAGAATATAACTAGTATAATACTGTCCCCTATGTACTAAAATATACCTACTATAATACTGCACCCTATGTACAAGAATATAACTACTATAATACTGCCTCTTATGCACAAGAATATAACCACTATAATACTGCCTCTATGTACAAGAATATAACTACTATAATACGGCACCCTATGTACAAGAATATAACTACTATAATACTGCCTCTTATGTACAAGAATATAACCACTATAATACTGCCTCTATGTACAAGAATATAACTACTATAATACTGCCTCTTATGCACAAGAATATAACTACTATAATACTGCTCCTATATACAAGAATATAACTACTATAATACTGCTCCTATATACAAGAATATAACTACTATAATACGGCCTCTATGTACAAGAATGCAACTACTATAATACTGGCTCTATGTACAAGAATGTAACTACTATAATTCAGACCCTATGTACAAGAATATATCTACTATAATACTGGCTCTAAGTACAAGAATATAACTACTATAATACTGTCCCTATGTACAAGAATATAACTACTATAATACTGCCCCTATGTACAAGAATATAACTACAATAATTATGCCCCTATGTACAAGAATATAACTACTATAATACTGTCCCCTGTATACAATAATATAACTACTATAATACTGGCTCTAAGTACAAGAATATAACTACTATAATACTGCACCCTATGTACAAGAATATAACTACTATAATACTGCCCCTATGTACAAGAATATAACTACTATAATTCAGCCCCTATGTACAAGAATATAACTACTATAATTCTGCCCCTATGTACAAGAATATAACTACTACAACACTGTCCCCTATATACAAGAATATAACTACTATAATACTGTCCCTTATATACAGGAATATAACTACTATAACACCGCCCCCTATGAACAAGAATATAACTACTGTAATACTGCCTCATAGATACAAGAATATACTATTATATTGCCCCTATGGACTCCCATGGCCTGAGATGACTATAGTACTGCCCGTATGTAAAAGAGTGTAACTACTACAGTACTGTTCTCGACTTCCATGGCTTTAGAGCTGCACGTGTCTCTTTAGCAGCGAGCCATATAATGAGATTTGTATAAATGAAGCTGCTTCTTCAGATCAGCATGTTTTTCCGGGCCGAGCCAGTGATGTCATTCATCTGCGCTCTTATTAGGTTACATCACCATAAATTGGGTATCTGCTCTATTACTACAGTAAGGCATCAGGGCAGCAATTCGGCAGCAGAGTGCCAGGAAATAAATACAAACCGCAGCATTTAAGAAGCAAATAAACTAACATCAGACATCAATAAACATTAGAGGACGTCCAATCCTGAGCAACATAATGAACTTCAAAGAGCTTAAGTGTTTACTACTTAAATAAATTAAATGTATTGAGGGTGGAATTCTACAAAGAATGCAAGTAATGACCCTACCAGCAAATCTGAGGCGTGTCGGTATTAAATGGATACACACAGCTGCTGTGGTCATTACAAAGCATCACTGTAGATCAGGGTTTCCAAAGCAGGGTGCCTCCAGCTGTTGAAAAACTGCGACTCCCAGCATGCCCGGACAGCAAAAGGCTGTCCAGGCATGCTGGGAGGTGTAGTTTTGTAACAGCTGGAGGCACCCTGGTTGGAAAACACTTCTGTAGACGATGCTCTGAGTGCTAAATACATATCAGGATAAGTTTTCAACCTATTAACGTAAACAAGCTATTTTACATTCACTGACAGCAAATAAAGATATTGAAAAGGATGGGGAATTGCATCATACAGCACATAAGGCCTCGTTCACATCTGCGCTTTGGAGCTCCGTTGCAGATTCCGTTCCAATGGCACACAATGGACCTAGATGATCCCTTGCACAATGGACACCAACGAATCCCATTGACTTGAATGGGGTCTGTTGAGTTTCCGTTGTTTTGCATGAGCATACGTTTTACAATGTGGGGATTCCGACTGCTGGGACACCCCGCGATCTCCTGAACGGGACCCTGGCTCTCCCTGGGAACAGGGCATGCTGACCTCAGCACAATGTGTCTCTATGGGAGAGCAAGAGATACAGCTTTTGACTATCTCCGGCTCTCCCATAGAGATACATGAAGGATTACCCTGTGGGGGTAAACACGCTCAGTTCCCGGGAAGAGACAGGGTGCCGTACAGGAGATCGCAGGGGGTCCCAGCAGTTGGACCCCCCTGTGATCTAAAACGCAGCCCTTATTGAAAAGGTTTTTCTGCATGCTCTTCCCATGCACGGAGAGGTAGCCAACAAGTCCCTACATTTATTTCTATGGGAAAGTTAAAGATACACGAACATTGTATCTTTGGCTTTCCCATAGACATACATGTAATGGCGTGTTGCCCATTGCTTCGTGCCGCGGTCAACAGTAATTTATTCACAGAGGGGAGGTCGCTCTGTGTATGGGGATGCTGGGCAGGAGATCTCAGGGGGGTCCCAGCTGTCAGACCCCTGCGATCAGACACTTGTCCCCTATATACGGGATCTTGTGGATAGGGATTAAGTACTTATGTAACAGGGATCCCCTTTAAAAAGGTGTAGAACCCAGAAGGATGTGCAGCAGGTTGAGGTTAAAGCAGTACTCCACCCACAGACATCTTATCCTCTATCCAGAGGATAGGGGATAAGATGTCTGATCGCAGGGGTCCCACCACTGGGACTCCCCGCGATCTCCGTGCAGCACCCACGCCGCACCCAGCATTCTAAACAGTATGTTTAAAACTCTGGGTTTCCACGTCCGGGGGCGTGACATCATGCCACGCCCCCTCGTGACATCACACCACACCCCCTTCATTCATGTCTAAGAATGATCTTAAGAAGATCAGTGGTTTCTTAGCAATTGTATTCCATAGGTGCTTCTTTCTTCACATGAACATTCAAACATATCAGCAGGTTTATGTTCTTTTCATCTCTTTAACAATTAAACAGGTGGGTACTGCCCCCTAGCCCCCAGTGAAAGACGCATAACCTTGGACATTGGTAAGGTGCAATCTTTCGAATGAGCGCACTGGGTAGAGGTGAGCCTGCAGCAGGTATTAATAGAACCTGGAATTGTCTGTAATCTCGATGAACACACAAGAAAGGTCAAAGCTTTGGTTCCTGCTGGTGGTTTGTTGCATGAGGTGAGGAGCGGAGAAACACTAATCACCCTGACAAACCTCCCAGCTCTTACCAACAAAGTGACAAATACAGACACAAAAAATATACAAGCCATGCATCAGCCGACAACCTACACGCCTAACAACCAAAACAATACAATGGAAATATTCCCAGTGAGAACAGATTCTATAAATATGCTAAATAGGAGTAAAGACACTGATAGTCTTCTGGAGAAGGGCAAAGCACTACTAGCATCAAGGTCAAAATAGTACCACCATCTATGTACAAGAATACAACTACTATATACTGGCCTCTATGTACAGGAATAAAAAACTTCTATAATACTGCCCCTATGTACAAGAATATAACTCCTGTAATACTGCCCCTATGTACAAGAATATAACTACTATAATACTGCCCCTATGTACAAGAATATAACTACTATAATACTGCACCTATGTACAAAAATATTACTACAATAATACTAAATCTGTGTACAAGAACGTAACTACTATAATACTGCCCCTATGTACATGAATATAACTCCTGTAATACAGCCCCTATGTACAAGAATATTACTACAATAATACTAAATCTGTGTACAAGAATATAACTACTATAATACTGCCTCATATGTACAAAAATATAACTACTATAATGCTGCACCTATGTACAAGAATAGAATTACTATAATACTGTCCTTTATTTACAAGAATATAACTAATATAATACTTCCACTAGGTACAAGTTTATAACTACTGTAATACTGCGCCCTATGTACAAGAATATAACTACTATAATACTGTCCTTTATATATGAGTACTATAATTTTCCCCCCTAATGTAAAAAATATAACTAATATAACACTGCCCCCTATGTGAAAGCATATGCATAGTATAGTATTGTGCCTCTATATATACTTGCACAGGACAGAATCTTATGGGCACAGATAAAGCAGTGTGCATCTATCCTATATACTTTTTTTTGTCTCCTTTCCAACATTTCACTGCCTAATGAGAGTGTTGTAGAAGTTCAGCGGGGTGAAGCCGACATGACCATTCCTCATCGCACATGGTACATTTTTCTAGTCTATCTATGTGATGACCCAGTTTTCAGTGTTAGAAATGGCAGAATCTAAAATAATGCTCGCCAAGAAGTTATCAGTCTTTGTGACCTTTATGTCACCATAGGACAATTCAAGGCCATACCGTAAAGGTAGATCATGCGGCTGCTTTGTGGCCCCTAAAGTGAGGTCTGGTGTGACCCCACAGCTTGGCTACAACCTTTGTATGACTGCCCTCCATTGAGGAACTTCATTGTTAGCTAAAATCAGGTTTGAGAATTGGAGCATGGTTCATGGGCGGAATGTTATTTTGGGGGGGTCGGTCACCTGGCTCTCCTAGGTAGCAAAATCCAGCATTATGAAGGGTTGTCCATCCTTGATCTTTGTCCCATAGCCTACTTTCCTTGTGTCCCTGGCACAACTGGGCATCAGAAAGTGCAGAGTAAGTAACAGGCCGAGGGTAATAAAACACATTGCAACTGCACAGACAACAGAGGACATGAATCTAGACTCTAACTTTCCAGGCGAGGAAGGATCTGCAGACAGACCTTCCATAAGTCACAAAACACTAACCCAAAAACTAAACAGAAAAGCACATTGAAGCTGGTTATAGGAAGGAAAGCTGGGGCAGAAAGAGCAATGGCGCTGGCATCAGGCACCTGCAATGGAGAGGAATGGAGACGCTCCCACTGGCTCATCTTCTCATCCCACTCCAGAGGGACAGATGTTCGGAGGGTCATTTACGAGACATGGCCCGCTCTTTGGCTTGCTGCTCCCACCAGCTGGAGATAACCATAACTTACTGGGCACAGAATGTGAAGGTTGGGCAGGGAGATGTCACTGGCTATAGTCTATGAGAGCTATGGTCTATGTAACATCCTATATACTCATTGAGCAGACTCTATAGACCTCTGGAGCTCATCTAAGTGAACAGATGGGACGATGTTATGGTGGTTTCCCTCCTAGACATGATGGGTTTATTGGAATATTGAGCCAGAACTGAAATGTATTCATAGAGATTGCAGCTCTGGAGCTTTCATTCTGGTCAACAGCTGGAAGAAGACAGGAATTGATAGGACAATTGTGTGGAGTGTGGATGGGAGCGCTGAGCTGTGGATCTTCCCTGGCTGCCTAAGCCTGCATCAATATAAGCCT
This sequence comes from Hyla sarda, assembly GCF_029499605.1. Classification (NCBI taxonomy): domain Eukaryota; kingdom Metazoa; phylum Chordata; class Amphibia; order Anura; family Hylidae; genus Hyla; species Hyla sarda. The sequence continues at coordinate 129,858,959 of NC_079194.1, read as the reverse complement.
TAGAAACATTGTCTGACAAATGTCTCAAAAACCCGCAGGGGACACAACAATGACAAATCCAGCCATGTCAATCAGAGGCTGCAAGGGATGCTGGGACATTGTAGATGAAGCAGGGCTGGATTGGTTGTCTAAATGTTTGAGTTTGCAGAGTGTGATGCTCTTAAAAGGGAAATCTGGGTTAAATTAAAGGAATATTCCTATTTTTCTAAATAAAGGTTTTTCTTGACATAATAAATAGTTACATTTCCTCATATACCGTATTTTTCGCCCTATAGGACGCACCGGTGTATAAGATGCACCCAATTTATAGGTGCAAAATCTAAAAAAATTAAGATTTTGAACCCAATAGTGGTCTTCAACCTGCGGACCTCCAGATGTTGCAAAACTACAACTCCCAGCATGCCCGAACAGCCGTTGGCTGTCCGGGCATGCTGGGAATTGTAGTTTTGCAACATCTGGAGGTCCGCAGATTGAAGACCACTACATAGGAGGTAATACTCACGTGTCCCCGCCGCTCCGGACCCGTCACCGCTGCCCTGGATGTTGCTCCATCGCGGTCCCGAACAGCCCGACTGAACAGCCGGGTTAGTGTCACTTTCCCTTCAGACGCGGCGGTCAGCTTTGATCGCCGCGTCTGAAGGGTTAATATAGGGCATCACCGCGATCGGTGATGTCCTGTATTAGCCGCGGGTCCCGGCCGTTGATGGCCGCAGGGACCGCCGTGATAGGGGTATATTCGCCGTATAAGACGCACCGAATTTTTCCCCCCAGTTTTGGGGAAGAAAAAGTGCGTCTTATACGGCGAAAAATATGGTACGTTCTGTATTCATTTCTTCATTCATTTGCAAAATCTCTGCTTGCAGTCACTCAATGGAAACTTTCATAGAATAAAATATCCTGTTCATGGGAGTTATCAGAGCTTGGACACCGAATCATTAAGGCATTATTCACACTTTGGAATTTCTAATCAGAAATTGGTGGATAAACTCAGCTTGAAAATTCTGTTGCAGCATAATGTGTATGATGTGTATGAATGTATGATGTGTATGTATGTATGATTTGTGTATGTATGATGTGTGTATGTATTATGGGGGAGATTCATCAAAACCTGTCCAGAGAAAAAGTTGCTGAGTTGCCCATAGCAACCAAACAGATTACTTCTTTAATTTTTCAAAAATGAAAGAAGCAATCTAATGGGTTGCTATGGGCAACTCAGCAACTTTTCCTCTGGACAGGTTTTGATAAATCTCCCCGTATGTGTGTATGTACTATTGGGTGTGTGTATGTATGTATGCCTGTATGATGTGTGAGAATGATTTGTGTATGTATGATAGATGTGTGTATGCCTAACAGATGTGTGTAAGCTAGATGTATGTATGGGTGCAAGTATGTATTATGCGTGTCTGCATTATTGCATGATGTGTGTGTATGATGTGTGTATGCATGACGTGTGTATGTATGATAGATGTGTGTAGGCAAAATGTATGATGTGTGCAAGTATGTATTATTGTGTGTATGTATGATGTATGTATGTATATATGATGTGTGTGATAGATGTGTGCATATATGGTAGATGTGTGTAAGCTAGACAGATGTATGTATGTATGATGTGTGTATGTATTATGCATTTATGTATGATGTGTGTATGTATAATGTATGAGTGTATGTATGGTGTTTGTATGTATGATGTGTGTATGTATTATGTGTCTATGTATGTGTAATATTTGTGTGTATGTATGTATTTATGGATGATATGTGTAGTTATGATAGATGTGTTTATGTGTGTACCTAAAAGGTGCTGCTGCTACTACTACCACCTGCATAAAGTAGGCTGCTACTGCTACTTCCTAAAGGAGCTTCTACTACTATTACTACCTAGAGAGCTGCTGCTACTACTACCTAAATGGGGGCTGCTACAACTATATGTGGGTGGGTGGGGGGGGGGCTTCTACTACTATATATGGGGGCTGCAACTATGTACTGGGGATTGCAACTTTATAACGGGGGCTACTATCTACAATAGGACCTACTTACAGGGAGTAGCCCCTACTTATAGGTGGCTGCTATTGCCGACAGGGAGTAAATACGTACAGGTATCTTCAAAGGGACCTACCTAAAGGTGGCACAAACCTACTCGGGGCACCTCCGTAATGGGGAAACCATGTGAAGGGATCTACCCATCCTACTGTGTGATATACCAAGGGGTTTTATTATTACTGTATGGATCACTTTAAGTGCAGGAAAAGTGCCCCTAAAATATTTGTCTGGCAGGTTCTGTGAAGACGGGTGGATGATGGAAGAAATTCTCATGACGGTCTGGGCTGGATGGAGAGGAAAAAGGAAAGTGAACAACTCCGATCAGAGAAGACATCACCTGGTGTAACTGTATGTAATCACTTATATGGTCTGCAGAGCCTGTGTAGAGTTGGGGTCACTACTATATGATCACTGTATGGGGTAATTTTAGTCATTAGTGGTTTTATTCATTATCAGAATGGCAGTATTATCCCGTCAATATATGGTGGTAATAGTTGTGGTCATGGAGTGGTGGAATTATTTGTCCCTTCTATATTGGCGATAAGGGTCCGGGTATAGTGCTTTTTATTTAATAACTGTATGATGGTAATAGTCACTGCAGTAGTCATATGTCGTCCTGGTGTGGAGGTATCATTTAATGTGAAAATCCTGCGTGCGCTCCTGGTGAGCGGCCATGCATACACTATATGCATCATCATTCACTTATATTCACAGGCCAGGTGGGGGGGATGCACAATATTCTGCGTTGCCCGGATGCTTCCAACCCATGCTATGTCAGTGATAGGGAAAAAGGGGCACCGAAATGCACCTTCCCCATGTGTAGACAAAAGTCCTTGCACTGGCCCTGTTCGGATGTGAATTCGGAAAAATTGGCCGGTGACAGGGCTCGTACTACCAAAAATCGCTGTGTTGCACCGCATGATCACGACTGGACTGACACAATAAATCTATATTTCAACTGTAGGGTCGCAGCTGCAGCCACTGATGAGTTAAAATGCGACCCTATTTAATTTCCTTTGCCCTTACACAATGCGACCACTGCAGTGCAATGCAGCGATTTTTGGTTGTGAAACCCATTTCGCGGCCAAAACCGCTAAAGATTCAACGTGATGCTCTAGGACTGTATCTACATACTTAGTATGTATCTAATGTATCCTTGTTCCTATTCATCTCCTTCTCAGGAACTTTCCATTCTTAGATAGATAATTTTCACGCCTGCAGCACTTCACACATGATTTTTCTCTTCCCACACTTCACAATTATTTTAACACCGGTTTAATTTTAGCCACTTTGTTTCAAGGTGATAGCGATGAGTTAAATTTAGGCACCAGGGTTAGTCTTTCACTGCAGAAAATTTACTGTATCAATCACCCCCCCCCAATGATTACTTATATGTATATAACTTTGTTCTGGAATGTAGCATAAACAGAGCAAAAGAGTCAAAAGTTAGATAAAAATAATAATAATAATAATATGTTTTCCATGGTATGAACCATTCCCTCCCTAAATATATTGGAAAGTTGCAGTAGTTTTTATTGTATAACAGTTAGGATAGTTTTGCACTTTTTAATGTCCTTTTTCTAACCTGAAAAAAATGCCACAAAAAGCCGCCCTGTCATTTTGCACATGCTGCCGTTAATTTTTTGAAAATAGGGGGTTTTAGTCATGGAGTTTTTTTCTTTGATGTCTTTATCACAACAAGTCATATGATTCTATCATGTGACTCTATAAAAGTATATCTATAGAAGAAATGATGGTTGAAAACCCCCCAGAAAAAAAACGCCAATTCTAAACCCCCATGCCATTTTTTTATGTTTTTTTTTTTTATATCGACTATGGGAGAGAAACACCAAGATTTGGTATAAAAGATGCCATAGTCTTAATATTCTGCTATTTGGGAAAACTGTCACTAAGCCCAAAGCCGTAGTCAAATGCCAAAGATGGGTGAAAAAAACACCAAAGGAAAAAAATGGGTATGGTGTTTCATAAATTCCTATTGACTTTTAGCTAACATTTGGCTGCGGTGTTTGTGGTGTTTTTTTGGGGTGTTTTTTGTAAAAAAAAAAGAGTAGATGGTTAATACGCCTAATACAGGCAACGTGAAACAATGGCGGTACACTGCACAATTCCTGTTGAAGGTATGGGGTATAAGATGAACTTCACAGGAATGCACCACTGCAGAGGAATGAACCCATGGGGGTAATTTGGGGATCACATAACTATATATATACAGGTATATCTTTATACCCCAGATGAACATAACCATTGCTTGCGCTCACCGCTGAAATATGTGGACATCAATATCCGCCGTTCCATCACAATCTATCCACCCCGCACATCTCCTAAGGGCCAAACAAAAAAACCCCAGTGGGACGATAAATCTAAAGTGCATTGAATAAACAGAGATTATAGCCAAGTGAGGCAATTGTCAGCTAATGTATGCAAGACAGCAACACAGAATAAATCTCCTATAGTGTCCCCTCTGGGAGAGGACACCCCCGTCCCCGATGCTGCCAAATGGCCTGGCCTCTGTAAGAGAGAGCCCCATTCAGTGTCACCGGTTGTGAAATATTGGACAGCGAGGGCTTTTGTACGGAGGGCGAGCGCAGGTTGAATAAATGGCGCTCACCTCATATCGTTTCTCTAATTGCCAATTTATCTTAGCGCCGGCCGCTTACATTCTGAGAACAGCGAATGTGGAAACAGGGAAGAAGGATTTAAAGGGATGGTAGACACTGCTATTATTTTACTGCCCATCATCTTTGTGCACATACATAGTAAAGGGGAATAGAATCTACAGCCATGGGAAAGGAGCTCATTTCTTATCTACACCCCAATTTCTTTAAACGAGGACTTGACTTGATTTTTTTAAAGGAGTTATTCAGGAATATAATTAAAAAAATTAGAAGATTTCTTCCAAAAACAGTGCCATGTCTGTCATAAGGTTGGGTGTGGTATTATGGTTTTGCTCCATTCACTTCAATGGAACCGAGCTGCAATACCACACACAACCTGTAAACAAGAGTGGCACTGTTTTTGGAAAAAAAAAATCAGCTGCTTTTCTTTTCCTTTTAATAACTTTAAATGAAGATAGAGAGAAGAGCTTTAAAAGGGTCTTTAACTCCCACCGCACAGGGTATGGTACCATCCACAGCTTGGGTCTTCCTCTTCCGGGTCCCCATCTTTGGCCTCCCTATTTAAGGTCACCCTACTTGCGGGGACTGCCTTTTTGGTATCTAAACTGAGGATTTGCTACAGTCTAAACCAGTGTTTCTCAACCAGGGTGCCTCCAGCGGTTGCAAAACTACAACTCCCAGCATGCCCGGACAGCCTTTGGCTGTCCGGGCATGCTGGGAGTTGTAGTTTTGCCACTGATGGAGGCACACTGGTTGGGAACCATTGGTCTAGACTGGATACTAAACTCCAGATTGATACCTGATCTTAAAAACATTTATATTCATAGTGCTCCCGGTACATGCTATACATACGTGCGGACATTATCTGTTTACAATAAGGGCAGCAACATTTTATCTTAATTTTTTTTTTTTTATCTTAAACCCTGAAATTCTCATAAGCTCAAAAAGACTCAATAAAATACACAGCTGTGAGTTGTCAAAATAGAAAAAGAAAAAAAACCTGCTTATGTGTATGTATACAGCTGGATAAATCTACAGACCCTGTGTGCAAGTAACAAAGCTTGGGGAAAATGGCCGAATCATAGCATTTTCTGTAAGACGCTGCGATCAAAGTTGATTGCGGCATCTAAAATGTTAAAAAATGATCCCGGCAGCTCAGCGGAACTGATCGGGACCATGTAGGTGAAAGTGCGATGTCCCAATAAGCTGAGAGGACGACAGGAGGGCCCTTATCTGCCTCCTCGGCATCCGATCGGTGCTCTGATGTCCACAGCCAGCCATGGCAGGCTGGAGTAGCAGAGCACCGATAACACTGATCAATGCTGAGCCAATGCTCAGCATTAAACAGTGCATTGGGGAGTAAAAAAAAAAAAAAAAGTTAATAAATGGGAATATGCCCCTCCCTTAATAAAAGTTTGAATCAACCCCCATTTCCCATTTTTTTTTAAATAAAATAATGTAATAAAAAATAAACACAATCATACGTGGTACCGCCACGTGCATAAAAGTCCTAAATTTTAAAATATAATGTTAGCTAAAACACACAGACGATGGTGCACATAAAAAAAAGTCCAAAAAATTTATAAAAAGCAAGGACCAATATAAAACAAAAATGGTACCAAAAAAACGCAGACAACAGCGCAAAAAACATTAGCCCTCATATAGCCCCGTATGCAGAAAAAAAAAGTTATAGGGGTAAGAAGAGGACAGTTTTAAAGGGGTATTCCAGGAAAAAACAGTTTTTTCATATATCAACTGGCTCCAGAAAGTGAAACAGATTTGTAAATGACTTCTATTAAAAAATCATAATCCTTTCAGTACTTATGAGCTTCTGAAGTTAAGGTTGTTCTTTTCTGTCTAAGTGCTCTCTGATGACACGTGTCTCGGGAAACGCCCAGTTTAGAAGAGGTTTGCTATGGGGATTTGCTTCTAAACTGGGCGTTTCTCGAGACACGTGTCATCAGAGAGCACTTAGACAGAAAAGAACAACCCTAACTTCAGAAGCTGATAAATACTGAAAGGATTAAGATTTTTTAATAAAAGTAATTTACAAATCTGTTTAACTTTCTGGAACTAGTTGATATATATATATATATATATAAAAAAAAAAGTTTTTTCCTGGAATACCCCTTTAAACATACTAATGTTGGTGCATGTAGTTAGTATAGTAGTAGCATAGTAGTATAACAAACAAACAAAAAAATACATAAATTGGGTATCCTTGTAATCGTATGAACCTACAGAAAAAAATTTAAGGTGTCATTTTTACCAAAAAAGTGCACTGCGTAAAAACAGACGCCCAAAAAAGTTACAAAATGGCTTTTGCTTTAAAGTTTTTTTTTTGTTATGCCACAGATTATGTTATAAAATAAGTTATGTCATCACAAAGTACAATTGGTGAGGCAAAAAACAAGCCCTTATATGGGTCTGTAGGTGCAAAATTGAAAGAGTTATGATTTTTAGAAGGAGAGGAGGAAAGAACAAAAGTGCAAAAATTAATATTGGCCAGGTCTCAACTGGTGCCAGAAAGTTAAACAGATTTGTAAATTACTTCTATTAAAAAAATCTTAATCCTTCCAGTACTTATTAGCTGCTGAATACTTCAGAGGAAATTATTTTCTTTTTGGAACACAGAGCTCTCTGCTGACATCACGAGCACAGTGCTCTCTGCTGACATCTCTGTCTATTTTAGGAACTGTCCAGAGTAGGAGAAAATCCCCATAGAAAACATATGCTGCTCTGGACAGTTCCTAAAATAGGCAGAGATGTCAGCAGAGAGCACTCTGTTCCAAAAAGAAAATAATTTCCTCTGTAGTATTCAGCAGCTAATAAGTACTAGAAGGATTAAGATTTTTAAATAGAAGCACTTTACAAATCTGTTTAACTTTGATTAAAAAAATAATAATAATAATAATTCCACTGGAGTACCCCTTTAAGGTCAAAATGGGGTCCTTAAGGGGTTACAGGAATAGAATGAAGCAAATGAAAATCTCTGAATTCTCCTGTCTTGGCATGGAAGCATGTGGTGGCCTGAACCAACCTTAACATTTTTGGCAATCGTGATTTTTGTATTGTTTTCTCCTCTGCCTACGATCGAGTAAACTGATATAATGAAGTTCTGGAGTAACATTTACTGAAAAATGTAATAGCGGGAGTTAAAACATACCTGTCATATAACAGAAAATAATTAAGCTTTTATATGTTACTCACTAGATCATGCAGACTCTCTACATGTCTTTGTGTCTAGCTTCTGTATTTGGCTTACAAATCCCTTTGTTCTGCTGCTCACTCATTCTGACATCCACCGCTCAGGAAGGAGTGTGTTTTAAAATATGCACTGAGCCGGCCCTTCCTCATGCATTCACTTCATCCCCAAGTCTGATGTGCTGGGTCTGTTCATTCAATCACTGCAGGTTGCTGTGTAAACCCAAACTCTCTGTTTCCATGCTGCAGTCTGATAGGACAGGAGTAAGCATAGAGGAGTGCTAGTCCCTCCTCTCCCCTCACTTACTGGACTTTGTCCCTGCCTGTGCTTCAGTTGAGACAACTATTTGGAAAGCCATGATTTCTATTAAATGGGGATCACATTTTTTATGAAGTATATTAGAAATGTAATTTTTTTGCCAAGATGTACAACATATAAAAATGTTTTTTAAATCTGACAGTGCCCATTTAAAGGCAATGTAGGCTAGTGCTCGATGGGGACCCATGTGAGTTGCAGTAAAATGACAGCTTTCAGCAAAAAGTTACAATTCACCGGGTTTATCACGGGCAAGAAACGTAACATTCGCAAAAATAACACGTAACACGTCACAAAGACCATGGTTATTTGCTGTGACTCATTGTCGATGTCATGTCATCAAGGAGCCAAAGCCTAATGGCAGAAAAGAGGTAACAAAGCGCTTGGAATGGTTTCCACTCATCACCATCAGTGCCAAACTACACGCAATTACAGCAACATAACATAAAAATGCAAAGAAGGGAATGTAAAGTTAAGTGAATTTTAAAGTGTGAATATTCATAAAATATTAATGCTCCGCCACTTTAAGAGGCAGAAAGGTATTTCTCAATGACAAGTCATGAATTTTGATTCTTTAATCGATTTTATGATCTCCACTTCATAAAGCTACAAGAACTTGTCCAATAGAAAACGGACAGAACAACCCATTATCCTCGATTTTGCAACAAATAACTATAAAAAGCTGCTGTTTTTTAGTTATATTTTAACTGTTAATGGAAAAGCTGTGTGGCATCCAATATTACTGCCATTTCCATTCAAAGAGAAGTTACCTCCAAGCTTTCCCAGAACCCTGAATGGCGAATGTACTTAATTAAAGGGAACCTGTCAGGGTATGTTCACACTATAGATTGTGAATGGAATCTCCACTCACAGAACTCTGCAAGCGGAAATTCCAGTCTTGCGGCCGCCGCCGAAATACTTCGGCGGTAGGACTGCCCAGCACTGTGCCATCACCATTGATGGCTATGCACAACTTCCACGCAAAGAATAAATTGTCCGCAGCTGAAATTGCTCAGTGTGAATGGGCCATGTGGAAGACCCATTCACACTGATGTTTATGTTCACAGCGCGGAATTCCGATTCCGCAGGAATGATGCAGTCTAATCTACAGGCAGCATGCTATAGAGAAGGAGGAGCTGAGCAGATGGATATATTATAGGTTCATGTAAATCTCTGCTCATTTTGAGTAGTCAAGTGGGCAGTGCTAAGCAATGACTGACAGCCCTTTCTCTACATGCACGCTTATGCATAGAGAGCTGCCAATCCCTGATTGGTACCACCCACTTGACTACTCATCAAGAATAAAATGCAATTTACATCAATAAAACAACAAGTTATCTTAGACATTTTCCCACAAAACTTTATATCAATCTGCTCAGCTCCTCCTGCTCTATAATGGTGTCTACAGATATGACTGCATTTACACTGTGAAAGGGTCCCTTAAAGGGGTACTGCAGTGGAAAACAATTGTTTTCAAATCAACTGGTGCCAAAAAGTTATACAGATTTGTAAATTACTTCTATAAAAAAAATATTAACCCTTCCAGTTCTTGTCAGCCGCTGTATACTACAGAGGAATTTGTGTACCGTATTTTTCGCCGTATAAGACGCACTTTTTCTCCCCCAAAACTGGGGGGAAAAAGTCGGTGCGTCTTATACGGCGAATACACCCCTATCGCGGCGGTCCCTGCAGCCATCAACGGCCGGGACCCGCGGCTAATACAGGACATCACCGATCGTGGTGATGCCCTGTATTAACCCTTCAGACGCGGCAATCAAAGCTGACCCGAACAGCCCAACTGAATAGCCGGGTTAGTGCTTACAGGACACCAGGAGGGACCTTACCTGCCTCCTCGGTGTCTGCTCCGTGCCAGGATCCCCTGTATGGCCGACGCTCTCCTTCCTCATCATCACGTCATCGCATACGTGCGTCGGCATGCGTAACGACGTGATGGCAGCGACGGAGAGCGAGGATACCCGGCCGGCAGCAGAGACGTTCCGGAGCGACGGGGACAGCGATGGAGCGACATCCAGGGCAGCGGTGACGGGTCCGGAGCGGCGGGGACACGTGAGTAATACCTCCTATGCAGTGGTCTTCAATCTGCGGACCTCCAGATGTTGCAAAACTACAACTCCCAGCATGCCCGGACAGCCAACGGCTGTCCGGGCATGCTGGGAGTTGTAGTTTTGCAACATCTGGAGGTCCGCAGGTTGAAGGCCACTATTGGGTTCAAAATCTTTATTTTTTTAGATTTTGCACCTATAAATTTGGTGCGTCTTATACGCCGGTGCATCCTATAGGGCGAAAAATACGGTAGTTCCTTTCTGTCTGACCACAGTGCTCTCTACTGACACCTCTGTTCATGTCAGGAACTGTCTGGAGCAGGAGAGGTTTGCTATGGGGATTTGCTCCTGCTCTGGACAGTTGCTGATACAGACAGAGGTGTTAGCAGAGAGCACTGTGGTCAGACTGGAAAGAACTACACAACTTCCTCTGAAGCATATAGCCGCTCATAAGTACTGGAAGGATTAAGATTTTATTAATAGAAGTAATTTACAAATCTGTTTAACTTCCCGGAGTACCCCTTTAAGAAGCTACAATGGTGGCCATATTGGTTGCCACATGGCTTTCCTTTACCACCAGTTCTTTTTTTACCCACTGACTGGTTGGTTTCTAAGCTTGTGTTTGTAACCTTCCTGACACACTTTTTTTCCACACTATGAAACACATCAACCTTATGAAATATACCCTATTTTACCGGGGTGTAACATGTAATCATGGGACCCACATAGTAAACCCTGAATAGGGGCCACAATCCACCATGAACCCAACTGCAAGATATTTTTCATCTCCACTTTGTCCACGGAATCCTTCCTTCCTTAATCTCCTTATTTTCCCTGTATTCAGTATCTGTATTTATATTCAGTTTTCCATTGTCCCTCTTTCATAAACAGTCATGTGCTCTATTAGGGTGCGTTCACATGCTCTTTGTTTTTGCGGGTTTTCCGCTGCGTATTTGAAAGGGGCGGGCTCTTCTCGACTGTCCATAGCAGATTGTCCGGGGCGGAATTTATGCTGCGTAAAACCCGCCACAGTCCCTACTGACTTCAATGGGGCTTGCGGCGGATTTTCCGCAGCGTAAATTCCTCCGTGGAAAATATGCTGCGGATAGAAGATCCCGCACCCTTTCAAATACGCAGCGGAAAACCCGCAAAAACAAAGAGCGTGTGAACGCACCCTTAAAGGGGTTATCCAGGGATAGAAACACAGAGCTAATTTCTTCCAGAAACAGCACCAACCCTGTCCTCAGATTGTGTGTGGCTTTGCAGCTCAGTTCCATTGAGGTGGATGGAGTCAAGTTGTAATACCACATACAACCTGTCAGGTGTGGTGCTGTTTTTGGAAGAAAGAGGGATAACACATTTAGGCTCCGTCCAGTTAATTAAAGGTTTAGAAAAATTACATTTGGAAATGATGCATTATGGAGCATGAATAAAATAAGAAATAAGGTGTATATTTGTTTCAATTCTACAAACTGGATCATTACTCAAACAGGCTGTAGTGTCAGTGTGACATCACAGAATGACTGAAGTGTCCCTTTAAGTGGTAGATCCAATTTAATAATGTGATTAGAGGGCTATGAGGTGGTACGGTAAGAGACGTGGCCTAGTGAGGCCTGGAGTCACAGCCAGCAGTGCGAGGCATCTTTTATGACACTCTCCCTCTTGTTTCCATCGGCGTCCTCAAACAATGTAAACACTAATGACCCCATTATATCCCGACTCCAGCAGCTTCTGGGTGTCCCCGGGGAGTACAGCGCGGGCAAACACGGCCACTCCCCGGCCATGAGTATCAATTACCACAGCCCATTAGCCTGGATTTATATTTATGGACTAGTAACACACTTTCTAAGCGGGTCTGGAGATGACACAGCACATCCAGAGGAGTAGGGATAAACGAATAATTCATGGATTCCCTGTATGAAGGGAACTGCTAACTTTTTGGTCGATATTTTCTGCCGTTTCTTTTTCCATGATTCTGATGTTTCCATTTTTTCCAGCCAGTTATGGCTCTGTAGTTTTACTTCTGATTTGGGCTAACAAATACTGAACCAAAAACTGCAGTGTAAAACCAGCCTTAGGCCGTGTTCACATTGCGGCAATGCATTTCTACGCAGATCCGCCAAAAGAGCCGCTTGGAAATGCATTGCTGTCTATAGGGACGGTAATGCAGTCCTCACAGTCCTAGCGCCGCTCTCGGGATCTCCTGCAGACATTTTGCACTGAGATTCTAAAGTGTGAACCCGGCCTTAGGCTAGGTTTCCACTTACCTAAAAAAAGACAATCCACAAAAGACTGTCCTGTCAGTCTGCACCAAGATGTGTTTCTGTGGCCTTTTTCCAAAAATAGTGGGTTTTAGTCTTCAGTCATTTTTTTCTTTGGCGTTTTTTCCCCTCTGAGTTTTTATCATGACAAGTCATGTGATTCTTTCATTATGTAAGGGAGAAAAGGAGAAAACACCATAACCCATGCTGAGCCCACATGGCATTTATATGGCATGTTTGTGCTCCCAAAGACTTCTATGGGAGAGAAACGTAGAGATTTTGTCCAAAAAAAACTGCCATAGTCTCAACATGCTGCGATTTTGGAAAACTGCCACTGAGCCAAAAAGCACAGAAAAATGCCATAGATAAGTAAAAAAAAAATTGCCAAAGAAAAAAAACACAGAGTTGTTATGAGCATCATAAATCCCTACAGAATTTCAGCTAACATCTGGCTGCAGCATTTCTTTCACCCCAAAAAACGCAGTGCGGCTTTTGTGGCATTTTTGGGTTGTTTTTGTTAAAAAAAAAAAAAAGTGAAAGCCTAGCTTTGTGTGTGTAGATCAGTATATAGAGCAGTGTTTCCCAAGGAAAGTACCTCCAGCTGTTGCAGAACTACAACTCCCAGCATGCCCAGACAGCCGGCTTCTCATCTAGTTTTGCACACACTTCATGGTGTCTCTCAACTTGTCAGGCTAGGTTTCAACTTTTTATTTATTTATTTATTTTTTTACACCTAAAAAAACGACAGCAAAAACGCCAGAAAAACTGCCACAGCTTTATCCTATTTTTTGGCAGTCTTTCTGGCGTTTTTGTCTTAGAGTTCAAATTGCATTTATGGCCCCTTTGGCGTTTTTTTCAAAATTTGTTGGGTACCAAAAAAAAAAAGGATGCAGTAGGGATGGGAAAAAATGTATTTAACAATTAAAAAAAAAATTTTTAACAAAATTTTGATTAATTGCTAATAAAGTGTTTGTGTTTAACTTTTTTTCTCAATTTTTTACATTTTTTAGGTAGTACTACTACTCCCAGCATGGAACACACTGTTCCATGATGGGAGTAGTAGTACATGTAGTAATAGAAAGATCGCCCCAGGTGTCACTCCTGACACTCGATACGATCGGCCTATTTATGCAGAGATGCGGAGCTGCTCTATACAGCGCTCGCATCTCTGCTCTGTACTCCGGCCAGTCATGTGAATAGAACATCACTCTTCATACTTTCCGCCCAGAGTGGTGATTGGCCGGAAGAAGCACACTCTGCTCCATGCTGGGAGCTGTAGTACCTGCGTTAATAGACAGATCGCAACAAGTGTCACTCCTGACACCCGCTGGGATCCTCCTGTATAATGTATAGATGTGGACGGCCGCTCTTCTATGGTCCCCTGCACTGACGTATATATGCACCTATTCATATTTCCCGCAGAGAGTTGTGATTGGCTGGAACCATCTGGCCAATCACAGCTCTCTGCAAGAAATATGAATAGGCGCATATATACATCAGTGCAGGGGACCATAGAAGAGCGTCCCCCGCATTTATATATTATACAGAAGGATCGCAACGGACCTCGGGCGATCTGTCAATTAGTACAGGTACTACTACTCCCATCATGGAACAGCGTAAAATAAATATTCCAAATTTTTTTTTCTGTTTTTTAGTTTTGTTTTGTTTTCTTTCTTTTTTATTTTAATGCAGCCCAATACAACAGGCACAGAACACCCAGGCAAAGATGAAACATGTCACTTCTTCATATGCCAGTATAAATTACACATGTAAAATAAAACAGCGTGTGACCTGAGAAGAATTTTTCTATTGAACTGTATGTAGGTCAATTAAAATGCATTAGGGATATATAAAATAGATGTATTTTAACGTGTTATGGAAGCAGTTTATGCTTCAAAATACTCAGAGAGTGTGAACATAGCCTAATATTCAAGCTTTTGGACAGACTGCTGTGCAATCCAAGGAGCCTATTAAAGGGGTATTCTGGGTATTAGAATTTTTTTATATGTTGCTGAGGCCACCCCGAAAAAAAAAAAAAAAAACACATACTTTACCTCTCTCCCTTGGGATCCCCCTGTGAAGTCTTCCAGTTGCCCACTGAGCACTATGGCTGCTACTTCCAAGATGGACATGAAAGGCAGCGTGACGTGACGTCACGAACACGGAAACTCCAAGCTTAAATGTTCTGGACACCAATGATGCCGGCCCGGAGATCACGGGGGTTCCCAGCGACGGCACCCCAGTGATCAGACATCTTAAGTTTTTCAGTGGAGTACCCTGTTAAAGAGGTTATCAAAGATTAGGAAAACAGAGTTGATTTCCTCCTCAGGTTGGGTGTGGTATTGCAACTTAGTTCCATTGAAGTGAATGGAGCCAAACTGTAATGCCACATACAACCTGAGGACAGGGGTGGTGCTATTTTTAGAAGAAACTGTTTTTATCAGATCCCTGTTCCCCAAAAGACCTACATTTAACTTAGAACTGTAATCTATTTACCTGCTGTAGCTATTACGGTACTGGGAATGCTGGGTCATGTTGGTCACCCAGCTTTCCCTGAAGCAAGTAACTATAAAGCTCCCTGGTTGTATATCATATACTGAATGTAGTCATGGAAACCACTCATTTTTTATTTACAGGCGGGAGACCAGGCGGTGGTCACAAAGAATCCACATCACATATTCATACCTCTAGTTGCCTTACTTTTACTTATTTAGCTCATGTTTGCATTTGATCTGCTTTCTGCTTACAGAACCATGATGATCGGTCTGCGGAAAGCAACGCTAGAATGTTTCGTCATGGAAAGGCCTGAGGACACAGGTAGAGCGTGAATGCGGCTCAGCCAGCGCTCCAGGCCCCAGTCCTGCTGTTCTGAAGAATTGTAAGTAATATTCACACCGTTCTACATGCTCCAAACGCAGCATCCCCAATAAAGGGCTTGAGTATATAAAGTGTTATCCGTGTGTAAAGGAACGCTGTAGTATCATTACTCACCATTGTCTGTATATCTGCATGCTGTCAGGAAGTATATATAGCTGAAATCTGAAAGCCTGTCTTAAAGGGGTACTTCGGTGGAAAACAATTTTTTTTAAATCAATTGGTGGCAGAAAGTTAAACAGATTTGTAAATTACTTCTATTAAAAAAAATCTTAATCCTTCCAGTACTTATCAGCTGCTGTATAATACAGAGGAAGTTCTTTTCTTTTTGAATTTCTTTGCTGTCTGAGCACACTCCTCTCTGCTGACACCTCTGCCCATGTCAGGAACTGTGCAGAGCAGGATATGTTTGCTATGGAGAATTGTTCCTGCTCTGGATGGTTCCTGACATGGACAGAGGTGTCAGCAGAGAGCACTGTGGTCAGACAGCAAAGAAATTCAAAAAGAAAAGAACTTCCTCTGTATTATACAGCAGCTGATAAGTACTGGAAGTACCGGTAATTTACAAATCTGTTTAACTTTCTGACACCAGTTGATTAAAACATTTTTTTTATTTCAGTGGGGTACCCCTGGGTACACAACTGGGGATTTGTTACAGTGTATCAGTGAAGGAACTAAACCCATTTACCAACTATCTACAGCAGTGGTCTCCAAACTGTGGACCTCCAGATGTTGCAAAACTACATCTCCCAGCATGCCCGGACAGCTGTTGGCTGTCCGGGCATGCTGGGTTGTAGTTTTGCAACAGCAATGATCCCCAGTTTGGAGTCCCAGGATCTACAGGATGGGTAATAAATGTATGATGGTTAGGACTCCCCTGTTGATCAGCATCACATGATCGCAATCGTTTTTTTGTCTGTTTTTTTTTTAGGTCTTGTTCACTGAAATCGCAAAAAGATGGCAGTTGAGCAGAGAAAAAAAATACTGCATGTCTAAAATAAGGAACATCCACTGACCCCATTCAAGTCAATGGGATTTGTTGGGACCCGATGCTCAGGTGAAACAACAACAAAAAAAAGAACCCAACGGACCATGAACGGGGCTGAGATCTGCAGTGGTGTGAACTTAGCCTCAACCATAAAAGAGTTAAAAAATTGCTCTATTTTTACTGTTGAGTATTGCTGTATGTACACGCATACATTGATATTACAGCCAGAAATTAAAGGGGTTTTCTGGACTGGAAAAAAAAATAAAAAAATAAAAAAATAAAAAAATAAAAAAATAAATATATATATATATATATATGTATATATATATATATATATATATATATATATATATATATATGTGTGTATGTGTGTGTATGTGTGTGTATGTGTGTGTGTCACGATGCCGGCTGGCAGGTAGTGGATCCTCTGTGCCAGAGAGGGATTGGCGTGGACCGTGCTAGTGGACCGGTTCTAAGCCACTACTGGTTTTCACCAGAGCCCGCCGCAAAGCGGGATGGTCTTGCTGCGGCGGTAGTGACCAGGTCGTATCCACTAGCAACGGCTCACCTCTCTGGCTGCTGAAGATAGGCGCGGTACAAGGGAGTAGACAGAAGCAAGGTCGGACGTAGCAGAAGGTCGGGGCAGGCAGCAAGGATCGTAGTCAGGGGCAACGGCAGAAGGTCTGGAAACACAGGCAAGGAACACACAAGGAACGCTTTCACTGGCACTAAGGCAACAAGATCCGGCAAGGGAGTGCAGGGGAAGTGAGGTGATATAGGGAAGTGCACAGGTGAACACACTAATTGGAACCACTGCGCCAATCAGCGGCGCAGTGGCCCTTTAAACCGCAGAGACCCGGCGCGCGCGCGCCCTAGGGAGCGGGGCCGCGCGCGCCGGGACAGAACAGACGGAGAGCGAGTCAGGTAGGGGAGCCGGGGTGCGCATCGCGAGCGGGCGCTACCCGCATCGCGAATCGCATCCCGGCTGGCAGCGGAATCGCAGCGCCCCGGGTCAGAGGACGTGACCGGAGCGCTGCCGCGGGGAGAGTGAAGCGAGCGCTCCGGGGAGGAGCGGGGACCCGGAGCGCTCGGCGTAACAGTACCCCCCCCCTTGGGTCTCCCCCTCTTCTTAGAGCCTGAGAACCTGAGGAGCAGACTTTTGTCTAGGATGTTGTCCTCAGGTTCCCAGGATCTCTCTTCAGGACCACAACCCTCCCAGTCCACTAAAAAAAAATTTTTTCCTCTGACCTTTTTGGCAGCTAAAATTTCTTTGACCGAGAAGATGTCCGAGGAGCCGGAAACAGGAGTGGGAGGAACAGATTTGGGAGAAAAACGGTTGAGGATGAGTGGTTTGAGAAGAGAGACGTGAAAGGCATTAGGGATACGAAGAGAGGGAGGAAGAAGAAGTTTATAAGAGACAGGATTAATTTGACACAAAATTTTGAAAGGACCAAGATAGCGTGGTCCCAACTTGTAGCTAGGGACACGGAAGCGGACATATTTAGCGGAGAGCCATACCTTGTCTCCAGGGGAAAAAACGGGGGGAGCTCTTCTTTTCTTATCCGCGAACTTCTTCATGTGTGATGAAGCCTGTAAGAGAGAATTTTGGGTCTCTCTCCATATGATGGAAAGGTCACGAGAAATTTCATCCACAGCGGGCAGACCAGAGGGCAAGGGAGTAGGGAGGGGGGGAAGAGGGTGACGGCCGTACACCACGAAAAATGGGGATTTGGAGGAAGACTCAGAGACCCTGAAGTTATACGAGAATTCGGCCCATGGGAGGAGATCTGCCCAGTCATCCTGGCGGGAGGAAACAAAATGTCGCAAATAATCACCCAAGATCTGGTTAATCCTTTCTACTTGTCCATTGGACTGGGGATGATATGCGGAAGAAAAATTTAATTTAATCTTGAGTTGTTTACAGAGAGCCCTCCAGAATTTAGACACGAATTGGACGCCTCTATCCGAGACAATCTGCGTAGGCAACCCGTGAAGACGAAAAATGTGTACAAAAAATTGTTTAGCCAACTGAGGCGCAGAAGGAAGACCAGGAAGAGGGATGAAATGTGCCATTTTGGAGAATCGATCAACGACCACCCAAATAACAGTGTTGCCACGGGAAGGGGGTAAATCAGTAATAAAATCCATACCAATCAGAGACCAAGGCTGTTCGGGGACAGGCAGAGGATGAAGAAAACCAGCGGGCTTCTGGCGAGGAGTCTTATCCCGGGCACAGATAGTGCAGGCTCGCACAAAGTCCACAACATCCGTCTCCAGAGTCGGCCACCAATAGAAGCGGGAGATGAGTTGCACAGATTTCTTGATACCCGCATGACCTGCGAGATGGGAGGAGTGACCCCATTTGAGGATTCCGAGGCGTTGGCGAGGAGAAACAAAGGTCTTTCCTGGAGGAGTCTGCCTGATGGAGGCAGGAGAAGTGGAGATCAGGCAGTCAGGTGGAATGATGTGTTGCGGAGAGAGTTCAACTTCTGAGGCATCCGAGGAACGAGAGAGAGCATCGGCCCTAATGTTCTTATCGGCAGGACGAAAGTGAATCTCAAAATTAAATCGGGCAAAGAACAGAGACCACCGGGCCTGGCGAGGATTCAGCCGTTGGGCAGACTGGAGGTAGGAGAGGTTCTTGTGGTCGGTGTAGATAATAACAGGAGAACTTGATCCCTCCAGCAGATGCCTCCATTCCTCAAGTGCTAATTTAATGGCTAGAAGCTCTCGATCCCCGATGGAGTAGTTCCTCTCCGCTGGAGAGAAGGTCCTAGAGAAAAAACCACAGGTGACAGCATGCCCGGAAGAATTTTTTTGTAGAAGAACAGCTCCAGCTCCCACTGAGGAGGCATCAACCTCCAATAGGAAGGGTTTGGAAGGGTCAGGTCTGGAGAGGACGGGAGCCGAAGAAAAGGCAGACTTGAGTCGTTTAAAGGCGTCTTCTGCTTGAGGAGGCCAGGACTTGGGATCAGCATTTTTTTTGGTTAAAGCCACGATAGGAGCCACAATGGTAGAAAAATGTGGAATAAATTGCCTGTAATAATTGGCGAACCCCAAAAAGCGTTGGATAGCACGGAGTCCGGAGGGGCGTGGCCAATCTAAGACGGCAGAGAGTTTGTCTGGATCCATCTGTAGTCCCTGGCCAGAGACCAAATATCCTAGAAAAGGAAGAGATTGGCATTCAAACAGACATTTCTCAATTTTGGCATAGAGTTGGTTGTCACGAAGTCTCTGAAGAACCATACGGACATGCTGGCGGTGTTCTTCTAGATTGGCAGAAAAAATTAGGATATCGTCCAGATATACAACAACACAGGAGTATAACAGATCACGAAAAATTTCATTGACAAAGTCTTGGAAGACGGCAGGGGCGTTGCACAGTCCAAAGGGCATGACCAGATACTCAAAGTGTCCATCTCTGGTGTTAAATGCCGTTTTCCACTCGTCCCCCTCTCTGATGCGGATGAGGTTATAGGCGCCTCTTAAGTCCAATTTAGTGAAGATGTGGGCACCTTGGAGGCGATCAAAGAGTTCAGAGATGAGGGGTAAGGGGTAGCGGTTCTTAACCGTGATTTTATTAAGACCGCGGTAGTCAATGCAGAACGTAGGGAGCCATCTTTTTTGGACACAAAGAAAAATCCGGCTCCGGCAGGAGAGGAGGATTTACGGATAAAGCCCTTTTTTAGATTCTCCTGGACGTATTCGGACATGGCAAGAGTCTCTGGGGCAGAGAGAGGATAAATTCTGCCCCGGGGTGGAGTAGTGCCCGGGAGGAGGTCGATAGGGCAATCATAAGGCCTGTGAGGAGGTAGAGTCTCAGCTTGTTTTTTGCAGAAAACATCCGCGAAGTCCATATAGGCCTTAGGGAGACCGGTTACTGGAGGAACCACAGAGTTACGGCAAGGGTTACTGGGAACCGGTTTTAGACAGTTCTTGGAACAAGAGGACCCCCAACTCTTGATCTCCCCAGTGGACCAATCCAGGGTAGGGGAATGAAGTTGAAGCCAGGGAAGTCCAAGGAGAATTTCCGAGGTGCAATTGGGGAGGACCAAAAGTTCAATCCTCTCATGATGAGATCCGATGCTCATAAGAAGGGGCTCCGTGCGGAAACGTATGGTACAGTCCAATCTTTCATTATTTACACAATTGATGTAGAGGGGTCTGGCGAGACTGGTCACCGGGATGTTGAACCTTTTGACGAGAGAGGCCAAAATAAAATTTCCTGCAGATCCAGAGTCCAAGAAGGCCACTGTAGAGAAGGAGAAGGCAGAGGCAGACATCCGCACAGGCACAGTAAGACGTGGAGAAGCAGAGTAGACATCAAGGACTGTCTCACCTTTGTGCGGAGTCAGCGTACGTCTTTCCAGGCGGGGAGGACGGATAGGACAATCTCTCAGGAAGTGTTCGGTACTAGCACAGTACAGGCAGAGGTTCTCCATACGGCGTCGTGTCCTCTCTTGAGGTGTCAGGCGAGACCGGTCGACCTGCATAGCCTCCACGGCGGGAGGCACAGGAACATATTGCAGGGGACCAGAGGAGAGAGGAGCCGAGGAGGAGAAACGCCTCGTGCGAACAGAGTTCATATCTTGGCGGAGTTCCTGACGCCTTTCGGAAAAACGCATGTCAATGCGAGTGGCTAGGTGAATAAGTTCATGTAGATTAGCAGGAATTTCTCGTGCGGCCAGAACATCTTTAATGTTGCTGGATAGGCCTTTTTTGAAGGTCGCGCAGAGGGCCTCATTATTCCAGGACAATTCTGAAGCAAGAGTACGGAATTGTACGGCATACTCGCCAACGGAAGAATTACCCTGGACCAGGTTCAACAGGGCAGTCTCAGCAGAAGAGGCTCGGGCAGGTTCCTCAAAGACACTTCGGATTTCCGAGAAGAAGGAGTGTACAGAGGCAGTGACGGGGTCATTGCGGTCCCAGAGCGGTGTGGCCCATGACAGGGCTTTTCCGGACAGAAGGCTGACTACGAAAGCCACCTTAGACCTTTCAGTGGGAAACAGGTCCGACATCATCTCCAGATGCAGGGAACATTGGGAAAGAAAGCCACGGCAAAACTTAGAGTCCCCATCAAATTTATCCGGCAAGGATAAGCGTATCCCAGGAGCGGCCACTCGCTGCGGAGGAGGTGCAGGAGCTGGCGGAGGAGATGATTGCTGAAGCTGTGGTAGTAACTGTTGTAGCATAACGGTCAGTTGAGACAGCTGTTGGCCTTGTTGCGCTATCTGTTGTGACTGCTGGGCGACCACCGTGGTGAGGTCAGCGACAACTGGCAGAGGAACTTCAGCGGGATCCATGGCCGGATCTACTGTCACGATGCCGGCTGGCAGGTAGTGGATCCTCTGTGCCAGAGAGGGATTGGCGTGGACCGTGCTAGTGGACCGGTTCTAAGCCACTACTGGTTTTCACCAGAGCCCGCCGCAAAGCGGGATGGTCTTGCTGCGGCGGTAGTGACCAGGTCGTATCCACTAGCAACGGCTCACCTCTCTGGCTGCTGAAGATAGGCGCGGTACAAGGGAGTAGACAGAAGCAAGGTCGGACGTAGCAGAAGGTCGGGGCAGGCAGCAAGGATCGTAGTCAGGGGCAACGGCAGAAGGTCTGGAAACACAGGCAAGGAACACACAAGGAACGCTTTCACTGGCACTAAGGCAACAAGATCCGGCAAGGGAGTGCAGGGGAAGTGAGGTGATATAGGGAAGTGCACAGGTGAACACACTAATTGGAACCACTGCGCCAATCAGCGGCGCAGTGGCCCTTTAAACCGCAGAGACCCGGCGCGCGCGCGCCCTAGGGAGCGGGGCCGCGCGCGCCGGGACAGAACAGACGGAGAGCGAGTCAGGTAGGGGAGCCGGGGTGCGCATCGCGAGCGGGCGCTACCCGCATCGCGAATCGCATCCCGGCTGGCAGCGGAATCGCAGCGCCCCGGGTCAGAGGACGTGACCGGAGCGCTGCCGCGGGGAGAGTGAAGCGAGCGCTCCGGGGAGGAGCGGGGACCCGGAGCGCTCGGCGTAACAGTGTGTATGTGTGTGTGTGTGTGTGTGTGTGTGTGTGTATATGTGTGTGTGTGTGTGTGTGTATGTGTGTGTGTGTGTGTGTGTGTGTATGTGTGTGTATGTGTGTGTATGTGTGTGTATGTGTGTGTGTATGTGTGTGTGTGTGTGTGTGTGTGTGTGTGTATGTGTATAATTTATTATTACTGGGGTCACTATGAAAAAAATGCATACTCCCCTACTTTGTACCCCCTGTGACATGTTCTGGCTCCCTGCTCATTGCTCTGTTTGCCACATCTAAATTCTTTATTTTGGCTCACACATCCCTCCATTCTGCTGCTTACTCAGTCTGATATTCACTGCTTATGAAGGGGAGTGTCCAAAGCAAGCACTGAGCTGCCGTCACTCACCATACATTCACTTCCTCCCTGAGTCTGCTTTGCTCTGCTGGGTCTCTTAATCCCATCAGGGCAGGCTGCTCTGTAACCCCCTCCTCTTTGTGTTCAGACAGGAGTCTGATAGGACAGGAGTGAGCACAGAGGAGTGCTAGTCCCGCCCTCACTAACTGGACTTTGTTACAGCCTGTGCTTTAGCTGGGACAAAGAAGACGCTGCAGCCGGACAGGATTATGTTCTGGATGTTATGAGGGGAAAATGTTTCCGCAAATTGACTCTTGTCCGGAGCAGACTTACCTGCCACATATGTATCCTGTCAAATGAGAAATTCCCCCCAAAGTATATAAGAAAGTTAAAGAATTTTTCATTATACAACTGGAGTTGGTGAGAGGGTGGTCTAGCCCTGCTTTACCCCATTCTTCATCCCTGCGAATACTGTGAACTTCTGATATTCTGCCTTGAGAACCCACCTGAAGTGTCATAAGTGCCTTATTGCCTTCAGTCCTAAAGCAGATGAATGAAGCGACATGGGAGGATAAATGATTTTACCTTGCACCATGGAATCCCTGTAATCTGTACACAATCCCCATGCACAGTAGAGAACCAGACACATTATACCAGTGGGGGGACATGTATCATTATTTGTGTATGGTAGAAGCAATTTACCCCTTTTCCCAAATTCTAAATTATGCGCAGAAGCGCTAAATTTATCAATCAAGCGCAATGAGCTCCATAAATTGCGGGTAAATATAGTGATCTCCTCAATCCACTCTTTGGAAAATAGAAACGATGATTTAGAGCATCTTGCTATGTTAAGTCCAAGATGGCTTATATTTGCGCAAAAAAAAAACAGCTCTTGCGGCAAAATTTTGGGTGTAAAAAAAAAGTACGCAGTTAATAAATCCATGCGTACTATAGATGTCACTCCAAGGTACCCTGATTCGGCTACATCTGGAGGACATGCTCTACCAAAACGTGCGCAAAAAAATGCGCAAAAAAGGGCTTGCGCAAAATTTTGCGCAAAAAAATACACACAAAACGGGTAAAATCTTTGATACATGTTCCCCGTGGTCTTCAAACTGCGGCCCTCCAGATGTTGCAAAACCACAATTCCCAGCATGCCCGGACAGCCATTGGCTGTCCGGGCAGGCTGGGAATTGTAGTTTTGCAACAGCTGGAGGGCCACAGTTTGAAGACTGTTGCATTACACAGTTCTCCACAAAGATAGATGGCAAGATAATGTATGGGGAATAAGCATTAAACAGGTTCTATACCATTACAAAACATTGCTGTTTGTTCCAAAAAGAGCGCCATACCTGTTCACAGGCTGTGTGTGGTACTGTACCTCAACCCTAGTCACTTCAATAGAGTTTGAGCTCTAATGCAAGACACAACCCAAGTGCTGCTGTTTCTGGATTTCTCAAATCCTGGACAACCCCTATAAACTATATAGACCAGAAGATGATCAGCAGATTAGGACGTGATGCAGACTAGCAGAATTTTTCCATGGTGTGCAGGCAGAATAATATCCTTTTCATGTAGTTTGTGTCTTATCCTGTCTGCTTCCTTGTCAATCCGGGCTGGAAATGGCACTTTATTAGCAGATCCATGATCAAGTCAGCGCCAAGCAGAAAGCCGCACTCAGCAGTTAGCCTCTAACAAGCTTCCTCCATGCCAACCCCGCAAAGAGAAGAAGCTGCTGACCTCATAAGATGCCACTTCACTCCCTGCCATCCTGTGGGGACAGCCCGCTCATGCTGTCATATGTCACAGGACATTGGGGAGTGTGACAAGTTCATAGAGAAGACTTGTGCCCCCGCGGGAGGACAGGTCACTTTGTATTAAATCT
Source organism: Hyla sarda (assembly GCF_029499605.1). NCBI lineage: Eukaryota > Metazoa > Chordata > Amphibia > Anura > Hylidae > Hyla > Hyla sarda. Next base: position 129,834,337 of record NC_079194.1, on the reverse strand, counting down.
CCATTAGATGAACAAGCAAAGTCTGTGTCTACAGCTGGGATTATCTAATGTGGTCGCAACCCCTGTCATCTGACTACTTGCAGCCATCTGAATACAAACACAGGAGTCTGGAGAGGACTGCGGGCCCCAAGCAGCAAGATCACACCCTGTGGATGACACATCTGGGACCACCTTTAGTCATCTTCTGGTGTCCACAGCTGTTTCTTCCAGAGTCTAAATTTTCAAGAGCTCTCCTTGCTGTTAGTAAATGGAAACATACTAACTAACATGTAGAGACTGACATGTGTCTTACTCAGGGCTCATCACAAGAGAGACTTCAGATACTTTGTCACAAACCATGTAGCTGGTTCCAGTAGTGCACACACAGGAACTTCCCTTTCCTTACTTCTCTGGCCACTAACAAGATAGCACCTATTCCTCTCTGCTATGCCAAGACAAAGTGCTGGAGAAAGTGCCCTGGACCAAAAAAAAAGGTTGCCACTGTGCTAAGGGATGCAAACATGAAAGACAATAAGGATGAGGTTATGTCACAAAACCATCCCTAAGAAATGATCTTTTGATGATGACAAGCTAAAGGAAGGGGATAGGGAATGGTGTTCAAACAGTGGGCCTCCAGCGATAGCAAAACTACAACTCCAAGCATGCATTCCAGCGCATGCTGGGAGTTGTAGTTTTGCAACAGCTGAAGACACGCTGAATTACAACAAGAAAGGGTTTACATCCCAAAAAGCAGCCCTGGTTTAAGCAGTGAACTTCTGTAACAGATGATGATGACAAGCTGCATAACAGACAGCTACTAAGAACTTTATTGGTGGTCAGAGATAGGAGAGAAGCCCTGATTTACCTTTTAGGCACAATGTGGACACTCTGAAGGAGGCAGACAGCTCAGATTGCATTTATTCAATCCAAGCTATCCCTTGCATAGCACTATCCAGGCCCTGTCACCACTGCTTATGTTCCATCTTGATCTGCCTTCTGCTAAAGCATAATTCACCTAACAAAAAGAAGTGGACAGCAGTTTACGGAGCGGTGAGACCCCTAGTCGCCAAGATTTTAGAGATGTTTTTCCAGGGTAAAGAGTCATTGCTAGAAATCGCATAGACTGCAAAGGGAAGTTTATCAAAATGATGGTGATCATGTAACAATAATTGTTTGTAGAACTTTTCATTCCATCCTTGGAGTATATAGAAGAGAAAGCGACTTCAATGCAAATGCTAAACTTGGCCTCTCATTTTGGTGTCAGGTTTTGCCACACAAGACAGGGCTTGATGGTTGATTCCCCCTCTGTACTCTTTCCATCACTTTTAGGTAAATCCTAAACCCCACTGTGTGGTAATAGTGCAGCTGCTCTTTAAATGGTCCAGAAACCAAACTTCTGTAAGTTCCTGGGTAGTCTGTAAAAAGGGCCCTTTTTCCCTGTCCATATAAAACAATAATAATATAAAACATTATTAATAATAATAATAGAAATAAAAGTAATAGATCCTTGATTTTTTATAAGGCTGGAGGAGATTATTGTCAATGTAATTCTCATTCTTTTATAGGTCACAGGGAGTTCTGCTGATTCTGGGCTGTAGAGATGTATTATTTATAATCATTATGCTTCTTTATAGTTTTCCGATATATCCATAAAAACTGTTGAGGATGATAACCCTGACAGGAGTCTGAATAGGCTCTAACCACCTTACAGCAATAGGGAGGTTACCAACCAGGACTAGGCGCCCTCTCGCTAAAGTCTCATTGCATTTGTACACGTTCTTTTGCATTACACAAATATTATGCTGTATCTACCCTTCCCTCCTTGTCTCCAGCCGCCCCCCGGCAGCCTTAGTCAGACTGTTCCAGATCCCAGGAGCTGTACCTTTCCATGACTTTAGATGTCACTGTGTCCCACAAGCTGCAGAACCAGAGACCGCAGCACCTTAGATTCGTCAGGAACATGAAAAGCAAACCGTAAAAGGTTTTATCCCTGGTAGGAGCGGAGGCCCCAACACTCCGGAGAGCGTTATTAAAGCCATCAGCTGCCGAGTTAGATGAGAATTTCACTCCCAAAGGAGGAAGAAGCTTCAGCGGAAAGAGCAGAAAATGGGAACAAAACGGCCTATTTAAAAAACTAGGACAGATACTGGTGGAATCAGAACTCATGTGACCTCACACCTTCTATTTATAGTGGTAAGATTAACACTTTCCTGCCCAGGATGTCGCTCATGTTTAGCTCATGGTTATCGATCATCCTCATTCCCTTGGTTGCTCCAGTGTATCCATCTTGTAGGGCTTCCAGATCTCAGTATGTAACAGGCTCCGGTTGTGTTAGGTACAAATATAATATCATGAATCTGCAGAATACTGAGAGCTCTAAAGCTCTATGGTTCCCCCGCCACTACAACCCGCAACAGCAACACCAAAACTACCTCTACTAGCATCATACAGCAGCTCCACCATCAATAAAACTATTACTCGCAACTCCAAGTACCACCAGCAGCAACATCACCTCTTCTAGCACTATCCATTATTAACAGCACCGATGAACTTGTACTAGCACCATATGGTATCACTAGCACCAACAAAACTTCTAATAGCACCATCCAGCACCAGCAGCACCAAAATCACCTTTTCTAGCTCCATCTAGAACCAGAATACTTCTGCTTGGACCATCCAGTACCACCAGCACCAACACTGTCTTTACTAACACTAATATTTCCTCTACTAGCACCATCCAGCACCAATACCACCTCTTCTAACTCCATCTAGCACCAAAATACTTCTGCTTGGATCATCCAGTACCACCAGCGCCAACATTGTCTTTACTAACACTAAGATTTCCTCTACTAGCACCATTTACCACCTCTTCTAACTCCATCTAGCACCAGAATACTTCTGCTTGGACCATCCAGTACCACCAGCACCAACACTGTCTTTACTAACACTGACATTTCCTCTACTAGCACCATCCAGCACCAATACCACCCCTTCTAACTCCATCTAGCACCAGAATACTTCTGCTTGGACCATCCAGTACCACCAGCACCAACACTGTCTTTACTAACACTAAGATTTCCTCTACTAGCACCATCCAGCACCAATACCACCTCTTCTAACTCCATCTAGCACCAGAATACTTCTGCTTGGACCATCCAGTACCACCAGCACCAACATTGTCTTTACTAACACTGACATTTCCTCTACTAGCACCATTTACCACCTCTTCTACCTCCATCTAGCACCAGAATACTTCTGCTTGGACCATCCAGTACCACCAGCACCGACACTGTCTTTACTAACACTGACATTTCCTCTACTAGCACCACCCAGCACCAATACCACCCCTTCTAACTCCATCTAGCACCAGTATACTTCTGCTTGGACCATCCAGTACCACCAGCACCAACACTGTCTTTACTAACACTAAGATTTCCTCTACTAGCACCAATACCACCTCTTCTAACTCCATCTAGCACCAGAATACTTCTGCTTGGACCATCCAGTACCACCAGCACCAACACTGTCTTTACTAACACTGACATTTCCTCTACTAGCACCATTTACCACCTCTTCTAACTCCATCTAGCACCAGTAGCACCAACACTATCTCTACTAGCACCAGTACCACCAATATCATCCCCAGCAGCATCACTGCTAGCATCATCCAGCTCAACCTTTACAACCAGCAACTGGTTTACTAACAACATTAGCACTATTCGTACCAGCATCACCAAACTACTAGTGCCGGCATTGCTACAACATCACCATCATTGCTAGGACCACCAGCACCACCCTAGCATTACTAACACCACAGCCACCACCATACTGTTCATGCTGCACACTTCAGCATGTCTTCTGAAAGCCTGAGTCCATGCAGATTATAGTAGGCAGGTCACGCTTCAGCTCGCTGCCCCTCTGTGCTTTTCATGTCTACTGAATATGTTATGTGTATGGCAAGTGCAAAACGCAGCGTGTGTCTGAGTCTGACTGAGATGTATGATCTGATACAATGGGCAGATACTAAAATCTGATACAGATCAACTCTCCTTTCTACGGATGTTTAAAATAACAACATGTAACCATCCCTGGAAATAGCGTGCGCTAAACACAGAATGGTAAGTCATTATCCAATTACAACGCTGTTCTGTCCCTGGAGCCAATACATGTGATGTCATCACTCTCGTCTGGTGAGGTGGAGGGAGGGGGGATAGCCAGAATCTAGTGTTCGATAAATGATAGATAATACGAGTACTGTATAATGTTACAGTAATGTTTATATTCATATTTTACAGTCATTTACGCCTTATCACAGCTGGGGTTTCCTGCAGCCAGGCCAAAGATTCAGTTCACTACTCTAGCCTTGTGCCTCCTTGCCAAGACAGAGGGCATGTCGACATCTACTGGCACTGGGTGTCTGGCAGCCCCCTAAGCTAGGATTTTCATTCAGCATTCCCAGACTCCTGGATAGGAAATCTGCCTACTGATGCCTTGTTTTGAGAGCAGGGCATGTATCAATGGCTAGGTAGGCAAATAGGCCATTTAGGTGTCTGGGAAAGCTGATATCAACACCATATTGGTTGTCACCCATCTATCCCGCATATTGTACAGTAATAGTTTCTACTGCTCTTTATGCAATCCCCCAATATAACTATTAGAATACTCCTGAAGCTCATTCGTCACTTTAAAGGTCTTATCTTATAATCAAACATTATTCCCAATCCCTACCCACTGGATGGGTGATAAGTCACTGCTTTATGTGGGTCCAACCGTTAGGACCCAACATGTACAAGAAAAGTGATAAAACAAAACAAATAAAGTACACCGCACATACTTTATGGGGCTTCCAAATATTGTCCAACGCTGGCCATGCATGGGCAATGTGCTTTATCTCAGGGTACATTTCACCTCCCCATCGTCTGACCACTGAGATCCCCACTGATTAGCTACCTATCCCCTATTCTATGGGAGAAAGGCGGTAAAATAAATAAGTGCACCGCTCATAGGTGGCTGGCAGTCCATTCACTCTCTATGGGGATTCCAAATATTATCAAACGCTGGTCACTCATTAGCAATGTGCTTTAACCTCCATCACCTCCTCGAGATCTGACCACTGATGCCCCCACCAATTAGCTAGTTATCCCCTATGCTATGGATGGTGATAATTTTTGATTTAGGGAAAACAAACCTAGCCGGTGTGTAGAGCTGTGGCAAGGGCCGGCTCTGCCTATAGGCAAAATAGGCAGCTGCCTAGAGCGCACTCTTGATAGGGACGCCAGTCACGCCACTCTGCCCGCAGCAATAAAGTTAGCCAACATTTGAAGCACATTCAGCAAAACCCTGTCGCCCCAGTACTAAGGTGATTACATGAGGAGGGTGTTTGTTACAGAGTGTCACCCCAGTAGTAAGGTGATTACATGAGGAGGAGGTTTGTTACAGTGTGTCACCCCAGCAGTAAGGAGATTACATGAGGAGGAGGTTTGTTACAGTGTGTCACCCCAGTAGTAAGGAGATTACATGTGGAGGAGTTTTGGTACATGTGTCACCCCAGTAGTAAGGTGATTACATGAGGAGGAGGTTTGTTACAGTGTGTCACCCCAGCAGTAAGGAGATTACATGAGGAGGAGGTTTGTTACAGTGTGTCACCCCAGTAGTAAGGAGATTACATGTGGAGGAGTTTTGGTACATGTGTCACCCCAGTAGTAAGGTGATTGATTACATGAGGAGGAGGTTTGTTACAGTGTGTCACCCCAGCAGTAAGGAGATTACATGAGGAGGAGGTTTGTTAAAGTGTGTCACCCCAGTAGTAAGGTAATTACATGTGGAGGAGTTTTGGTACATGTGTCACCCCAGTAGTAAGGAGATTACATGAGGAGGAGGTTTGTTACAGTGTGTCACCCCAGCAGTAAGGAGATTACATGAGGAGGAGGTTTGTTAAAGTGTGTCACCCCAGTAGTAAGGTAATTACATGTGGGGGAGTTTTGGTACATGTGTTACCCCATTAGTAAGGGGGGCTTGTCAAAGGGCAGAACCAATGGCAACAAAATTAGGCCTAGGGTGGCAAAATCCTTGCACCAGGCCTGGCTGTGGCACAGTCATCTTCAAGCTGCGGTCAGCAAGGCAGGGTCCAACCACAAAGTTCTTGATTTCAATGGGAGCTTCATAGCAGTACTTCATGGAAAAAAAGTGACGTTTTGCCATGTCTCCCATTGAGATCAACAGGGATGTTTTTTCTTACGCTTTTTAACTAAAAAAAACACACAAAAAAACATAAAATATAAATAAAAAAGCATTAAAAAACACATTTTTCCCCCCATGTGAACATGGCCAAATAGAACAACATTGGGGGATTGTTATGTAAGCATTTGCATCCCAGGTTTATTCTACTCACTGTTTGGATTGACATTCTCGCAGAGCTCTGTCTTGGCTTCCCCGTTGGGCCGGTCACTGGGCTTGTGCGAAAGACGTGACGACATTGTGGCCGCTGTCACTACTGCCTTGAAGCTGCGCTTACGTTTCTGCACATTCAGTTCTGGGTGGAAGATGATTATATAAACCTTCGGCATATAGAGCATCCCCAGAGCCACCGAGGCACTGAGATTCATGGAGATGGTGAGGGTGGTGGTCTGGATGTAAAGCTGCAAGACATGAGCGGAACAGAAAGGGTTAAAAGACAAGACTAGATATGGCCCCAGAGGCAAACTATATCATTTATAGACACATATGATCATATGGAGCAGTGTTTCCCAACCTGGGTGCCTCCAGCTGTTGCAAAACTACAATTCCCAGCATGCCCAGACAGCCAAAGTCTGTCCGGGCATGCTGGGAGTTGTAGTTTAGCAACTGCTGGAGGCTTCCTGGTTGCGAAACACATTAATTTGACTATTTCGTACTAGATTTACCTGCAGACTTCTAGAAAGAACACAGATATCACATGACCATAAATTGTGCCAAGTGACAACCTCATTAATACTACACCTGACAAACTAAGCTTAGTGGCACAAGACAAACTGTGCTCTTAAGCATCTGACAAACTCGGCACTACTAAATCCGACAAACGGAATACCACTACATTTGTCAAACTCAGCCGTACTACACCAGACAAACTGCTTAAGGAACATGATGAACATGACATTTAGTTATTTGGAGAATCCAGCTCAGCGACATAGGCAAACTCCACTCAGCTACATCTAGACCTACTTCAGTCCATTCGGCTCTGCTGTATGTGACAAACTTGGCTCTATTAGGGTGCGTTCACACGCTCTTTGTTTTTGCGGGTTTTCCACTGCGTATTTGAAAGGTTGCAGGCTCTTCTCGGCTATCCGCAGCAGATTTTCCATGGAGGAATTTACGCTGTGACAAATCCGCCGCAAGCCCCATTGAAGTCAGTAGGGACTGCAGCGGATTTACGCCGCAGAAATTCTGCTATGGACACCCGAGAAGAGCCCGCCCCTTTCAAATACGCAGCGGAAAACCCGCAAAAACAAAGAGCGTGTGAACGCACCCTGGTTTTTTTCTGGCAGTTTTTGGATATCTGCCACTGCAGTTTTTGAGCCAAAGCCAGAAGTGTATTCAAAAGGAATAGGACATATAAAGGAAGGACTTACACTTCTCCTCCCTTATGGATCCACTTCTGACTTTGGCTCAAAAACTGCAGTGGCTGTATTCCAGAAACTGCCAGAAAAAAAACCAAGTGGAGACTTAGCCTCAAAGGGACAAAAACAGCACTACTCCATGTGCGAACGAATCCCTACCACATCTTAAAGGGGTATTCCGGTGAAAAAACTTTTTTTTTTTAATCAACTGGTGCCAGAAAGTTAAACAGATTTGTAAATGACTTCTATTAAAAATCTTAATCCTTCCTGTACATATTAGCTGCTGAATACTACAGTGGAAATTATTTTATTTTTGAAACACAGAGCTCTTTGCTGACATCATGAGCACAGTGCTCTCTGCTGACATCTCTGTTCATTTTAGGAACTGTCCAGAACAGCATATGTTTGCTATGGGGATTTCCTTTTACTCTGGACAGTTCCTAAAATGGACAGAGATGTCAGCAGAGAGCACTGTGCTCATGATGTCAGCAGACAGCTCTGTATTTCAAAAAGAAAAGAATTTCCGCTGTAGTATTCAGCAGCTAATAAGTACTGTAAGGATTAAGATTTTTTAATAGAAGTCATTTACAAATCTGTTTAACTTTCTGGCACCAGTTGATTTAAAAAAAAAAAAAAAGTTTTTCACCGGAGTACACTATTGTGCACAAAAAGGTATTCCCTATTCAAGGATAGGAGATCATTTTTAGATCGCGTGGCATCTGATCACTGGGACCTGCTGCATTCTCCAGCACATGACCTTGGCTCTCCACGGAACGGGGCGTGTTGACCCCCGCACGAAGTGACGGCCGACACGCCCCCTCCATATATCTCCATGGGAGAGTCGAAGATACAGCGTTCGGCTATCTCCAGCTGTCGTGCAGGGGTCAATGCGCCCTGTTCCCGGGGAGAGCTGGGGTCCCATGCAGGATAGTGGTCGGAACCCCCCTGATCTAAAACTTATCCTTCAAATAGGGGATACGTTTTTGTGCACTAAACTTCTCATTTAAAGGGGTAATCCCGTGGACAATCTGCTATGGACAGAGAAGAGCCCGCCCCTTTCAAATACGCAGGGGAAAACCTGCAAAAACAAAGAGCGTGTGAACGCACCCTTAGGCTAAGTTTCCACTTGTTTTTTTTTCTGGCAGTTTTTGGAATACAGCCACTGCAGTTTTTGAGCCAAAGCCAGAAGTGTATTCAAAAGGAATAGGACATATAAAGGAAGGACTTGTACTTCTCCTCCCTTATGGATCCACATCTGACTTTGGCTCAAAATCTGCAGTGGCAGAAATCCAAAAACTGCCAGAAATAAAACCAAGTGGAAACTTAGCCTCAAAGGGTCAAAAACAGCACTACTCCATGTGCAAATTAATCCCTACCACATCTTAAAGGGGTACTCCGGTGAAAAACTTTTTTTTTTAAATCAACTGGTGCCAGAAAGTTAAACAGATTTGTAAATTGCTTCTATTAAAAAATCTTAATCCTTCCAGTACTTATTAGCTGCTGGATACTACAGAGGAAATAGTTTTCTTTTTGGAACACAGAGCTCTCTGCTGACATCATGACCACAGTGCTCTCTGCTGACATCTCTGTCCATTTTAAGAACTGTCCAGAGTAGGAGAAAATCCCCATAGCAAACATATGCTGCTCTGGACAGTTCCTAAAATGGACAGAGATGTCAGCAGAGAGCCCTGTGGTCATGATGTCAGCAGAGAGCTCTGTGTTCCAAAAAGAAAAACATTTCCTCTGTAGTATTCAGCAGCTAATAAGTACTGGAAGGATTAAGATTTTTTTTAATAGAAGTAATTTACAAATCTGTTTAACTTTCTGGCACCAGTTGATTTAAAAAAAATAAAAATAAAGTTTTCCGCGGGAGTACCCCTTTAAAGGGGTTAATCAGGATTAATAAAACCAAACTAGTTTGTTCTTAAAACAGCGCCACACCTGTCCTTAGGTGGTTTGTGGTATTACAACTCAACTCCAAACATTGTAATGAAATTGGTCTGCCTTACCATACACAAGCTGAAGATAACAGTGGTGTTGTTTTGTGAAGCCATTGTGTTTATCTAATCCTGGATAAAGGGGGAGATGTATCAAAACCTGTGCAGAGGAAAACTTGCCCAGTTGTCCATAGCAACCAATCAGATTGCTTCTTTCATTTTGCAGAGGCCTTCTTAAAAATGAAAGAAGAAATCTGATTGGTTGCTATGGGCAACTGGGCAAGTTTTCCTCTGCACAGGTTTTGATAAATCTCCCCCAACACCTTAAAAAACTCAATGGTCAATATCTGACAAGCTCTTTACCACTACATCAGACATATTCGGCACTGCCACCTGTTTATTTACAGTCGTGCTACATTACTAAACTTGGCACCACTACATCTGGCAATCTGAGCACTCCTACATCCGACAAACTCAGCTCTACTAGATATGAAGATGTCAGAATGTTTATATTTAACAAACCTCGCACCTTCACATCTGATAAACTCAGCTGCGCTAGATCTAACAAACACGGCTCTGCCACATTTGCATCTCTCAGAGAAGCTGGGGCTTTACTTTTATCAGGTCATTTCTGTGATAATGAAGTATTTCGGATTTCACACAATTTATTTAATGAGAGGCCGAATAATACAAAAGGAAAAACATCAAACATCAAGTGTTACCGAGCCTGACAGGAGCGAGAACACAAACCCCCCCAGGAAAAAAGGATCACATGGTGGCTCACCAGCAGACCTAAATGAGAATATCGATAAGGCCATTAACGGGCTACTACAGTGGAAATTTTTATTTTTATTTTTTATTAACTGGTGCAAGAAAGTTAAACAGATTTGTAAATTACTTCTATGTAAAAATCTAAATCCTTCCAGTACTTATCAGCTGCTGTATACTACATAGAAAGTTCTTTTATTTTTGATCTTCCTTTCTGTCTGATCACAGTGCCCTCTGCGGACACCTCTGTCCATTTCAGGAACTGTCCCGAGCTGGAAAGGTGTCCTATGGGGATTTTCTCTTACTTTAGACAGTTCCTGCAGCAAAAGCAGAGAGCACTGTGGTCAGACAGAAATTCAAAAAGAAAAACTTCCTCTGTAGTATACAGCAGCTGATAAGTACTGAAAGGATTAAGATTTTAAAACAGAAGTCATTTACAAATATGTTTAACTTTCTGGCACCTGTTGATTTAAAATAAAAATCCACTGGAATACCCCTTTAAATTGTCAACTGCAATATATTAACCTACTGGGACTTAGGACTCATTCACACTTTCATGGTTTGGATGCATAATGTTTCCATAGTGATATTGTGTTTTATATGGTTTTATGTACTTTTTTGCACTTTCTATGCAGATGCTTTTTCTCCCCAATATGCATATGCCAATGCATTTGTATTGGCCCCCTTTAACCATAAAAGTCAACACATTTTCTGTTTTTGTCTAATGTTTTTACATGTGTATTTTAGTAACATCGCCAAAAGAAAACTGTTGGGGAAAATATTACATGGATTTCAAAATTATTTAATAAAAAAAATAAATACATCACTAACAAAGTTCTGGTGAGACCAATTGCCTTCACAACATACATTATTAGTAAATATGGTCCATTTGCCTGCAATGTAATCTCAGCATAAATACACATGTTCTATGAAGGCCTCAGAGTTTGTTAGAGAGCATTACTGAACAAACAGCTTTTGAACATCTCATGAAGCACTATAAAATTCGCCATCAGAAAATGGAAAGAATATGGCACAACTGCAATCCTGTCAAGACAAGGCCGTCCACCCAAACTGATGGGTCCGGTAAGGAGAAAAATTATTAAAGAAACAACCAAGCGGCCTATGTTAATTCTAGAGGAGCTGCAAAGATCAACAGCTGAGGTGGGAGAATCTGTCCACAGTACAACTATTAGTCGTGTACTTATGTAAGATTGGTAAGAAGAAAGCTGTTGTTTATTTGGAGTTTTCCAGAAGTTATGTGGGAGACACAGCAAACATGTGGAACAAGGTCATCTGCTCAAATGAGAACAAAAATGGACTTTGCAAAACCTTGAACACCTTCTATTCAGCAAGTACAGAAAAACAACTGGTAACAGAAATCAACTGGTGCCAGAAAGTTAAACAGATTTGGAAATTACTTCTGTTAAAAAATCTTAACCCTTCCAGTACTCATTAGCTGCTGTATGCTACAGAGGAAGTTCTTTTCTTTTTAAATTTCTTTTCTGTCTGACCACAATGCTTTCTACCGACACCTCTGTCCATTTTAGAAACGGTCCAGAGCAGGAACAAATCCTCATAGCAAACCTTTCCTGCTCCAGACAGTTCCTAAAATGGACGGAGGTGTCAGCAGAGAGCACTGTGGTCAGACAGAAAGGAAATTAAAAAAAGAAAATAACTTCCCCTGTAGCATACAGCAGCTGATAAGTACTGGTAGAGTTTTTTTTAGTAATAGTACTTTAAAAATCTGTTTAACTTTCTGGCACCAGTTGATTTAAAATAAAAATGTTTTCCAGTGGAATACCCCTTTCTAGTATTTATCAAAAATACTCATTTTTGCGGACACCTAGATGACTGAAGCCATCCCTCACCATAGTAGACTAGGTTCCCTTCACCTTTGGTGGTTCCTTTAGGAGCTTTGGTTACAGATTGTGTATGCTGCACTAGTTTGTTTGGTAAAATGCTGGGCACCATGATGGAAGCCTGGTGGACTCCAATAAAGTCAATGTCAGAGTGTCATTGACGTCTGTCCTATAATGGAGCAGACGTTAACCTAGCCATACAGTCATCAGAGTCTTCAAATAGGAAGGGCAAATACTATATTACTAATATATGTTAATTTACCCCCATAGTGTATCCTCCAGGGTCTGTTAGGTCAGATTGCCTACCAACTCCTCACGTAACAACATGAATTGCAGTAGTCATACAGTAGACTGCCTCTCTTTGCTAACCAGACTCATTTAGGTTTCCTCTCACTCAGTAGGAAGTAGAAAAATTACAAAAATACAGGCAGCTTCAGGACAGAGGGCTGCAGGGAGGCAACATGATGTAATTTCTTTTCTGATCATTAAATATTTTTGCTCTTATAATTAACAGGGAACCTGCATCCTACACCATGGACTTCCAGTCACCTACGAGCAACGAGACTGATATGATCTCCTCTTGGATAAAGGCTAAGCTTTTTCTATTGATCGACTGGATGGATCCACTAAGACGCACCACTTTATCATTTTGAGACCCTCCAAAGCAAACATAATTTTCCTGTCTTTTCCCTTATATAGAGATGTCATTAACCATTTTCTTACCACTACCACCACCACCCCACTTCCCCCTCCTACACCTTTTAAAATGGTATGTAGAGGTAATGTGGTATCTAAGGGACTTATCTCAAAGATCTATGCCATACTTAATACACCCGTAGAATTGATTTCAACTCCCCACTCGTACATGACTAAACTCGTACATGACTAAATGGGAATCTTACCTGGGGAAAACTATTCCCTTTCACCACTGGCGTTTGATTTGGACCAATATCGCTAAATTCTCTTCATGCATTTCGCACAAGGAGAACCAATGTAAGATCCTTATGTTTTGGTACCATACCCCTGACATACTTCATAATTTCTTTCCTCAAGTACCTAATAGCTGTTGGCATTGTGGGATTGCTACTGGAACCCTTCCACATATATTTTGGGATTGTCGTTTACTTAAACAATTTTGGTTGGAGGTATGGAATGTTATTCATAAACTACTTGGATTTTTCTTACACTTCCATGTATCTTCTTAACCTTACCCCGAATGTCCTTAACAAATCCCAGGCCAAATTATTTCTCCATGTACTAACTGCCCCTAAGTGTCTTATTGTCCAATGGTGGCAACGCGCTTAGCCTCCACCCATCTCAGCGCTGATGGATAGAATCAGGGAAGTGAAACGCATGGAATACCTTTCTGCTATCATTGATCATACCATGCCTCTATTTCAGTAAACCTGGTGGCCTTGGGACCAACTGGAGGACAATTCTGTTTCTCCATACGGCACGAATAACTCAAAAAGAGTCAAAAACGGTTTTATGAGGCGCTGCTTTTGGAGGTCCCAAACGGAGAGACTCGGGCTAGCACAGGGCAAGTAATTTTTATTTGCAAAAAGGACAACGCGTTTCGGCACATACAGAGTGCCTTCCTCAGGTCCAAACGTATAACAGCACTCTTTAAATGCTGATGGGTGCAAGAGATGCTGGAAAGGATCCTGTGTGGTGCGGCGCTGGCGTGGTCTCTGTTTCTCTGTTCACACAGGATCACATGGTCCCTCATCACAAGGTGATCTTGTCTGGTATTAGAAGAGGCCTCCAGATAAGATAAGAGGTAAGAACACCGGCTCCGATCTGTTGTCTCATGTATTGTTCTGTGTGGCAGTGAGTGAACTAAAATCAATGGTGTAATTAGTAGTGAGAGGTGACTCTGCTGAGAGATCCCACCGCACAGTGTACGGACTATAGAACAGAACAGGGATTACTAGGGAGCAGGCTTGGGCTACATGATAAAATCACCAGATTATTGTAATTTCAGTATTTCCTTTCTGACTGATTCAAAATTGAATCTTGCTGAATCTATTCAACCAAATGTCACAAACACTTTAAAAAGCAAAACTTTTTGTTCTTTAACTTATATGGACCAATCAAAGGCGTATAGAGAAAATGCACCGAAACTACAGCTAGTTATACAATATCTTCTAATGGAAAGAGAAAGGTGGGATAACAAGGCGGCATGGACTGAGGGGCCCATGTCTACCTTTTCTGCTCCATTTATAACTTTCCATTCCTTTGATACTTTGTTCATATGCCCTGCTGGTGAAGTGATGCCATTGCACCCAGTAAGGTGATATAAGCAGAACGCACCGTTACTGTAGGACTATTGATCAGCTCATGAATCCTGTTTGGCGTGATTCTGAGATTTTGACCAACAACCTGAGTTCTTTCTTATTCCATGTGGTTTCCACCTCTCTCATCTATACAAAGCGGAGCTTAGCAAGATTTCACTTTGCCCTCTTGCAACTCTCCCGTCTCGCATTAAGACTGAGCACGGTCGTCTCACACGATACCGCAGTTCAATTGAATGGAATCTTTAAGCTCCTCTCAGTCTCTCTTACTCCACAAAGAATCATTGAAGATTGATTTTATTTTCTGCTGCTCTGACCGTGCCCGTTCCTTTCGAATTGACCAGATATTCCGATAAAAGGATATAAAATAAAATAAAACTCTGCCTTTTTTGTTCTTGTTGTACTTTTCTAAACTCTGCAGTATGGAAGAAGAATACACACAGACTCCTAAGTAGCGAACAACTAACTCCTTCTCCTGTGAAGCTATAAAAGGGGGAGGAGGGTCTCAGAGGAATTATACAAGAAAAAATGAACAAATCCTCCATAAGGCAGGTGTGCTGGTTATATCTCATGAGACCAACCTGATAAACAGAACTTCATCCCTGAACTTAATAGAAACAGAAATTGCATGTGCTATGAGGCAAGAAAAGGGTCTCCAAACAATGAAAATAAATTCCTATGTAACTGCTATAATACTGATTCCATATGTACAAGAACTACTTTGTTATTGCCATAATGTACAAAAATATAACTACTATGTACAAGGATATAACTGCTATAATACTGTACTCTATGTGCAAGAATATAATTGCTATAATACTGTCCCCTACGTACAAGAATATAACTACTATAATACTGCCCCTATGTACAAGAATATAACTACTATAATACTGCCCTCTATGTACAAGAATATAACTACAGTGACCCCCCGACCTACGATGACCCCAACATATGATAATTTCAACATGCGATGGCCTCTCAGAGGCCATCACATGTTGAAGGCAGCATCAACATACGATGCTTTTGTATGTCGGGGCCATCGCATAAACGGCTATCCGGCAGTGCTGACTGCTTCAGCTGCCGCCGGATAGCCGTTTACGGTGCCCCGTGCCCTTTGCTGACAATCACTTATCTGTCCTCGGGGCTACGGCACGTCCTCTTCGGGATCCTCTGCATCGTCGGAGCTCTCCATCGTCGTCATCATGTCGCTGCACACGCCATCCAATAGGAGTGGCGTGCGTAGCGACGTGATGGCGGCGACGGAGAGCGCGGATGCCGGGGAAGAAGAGGCCTTACCGGAGCATCTGGGACACCTCGGGGACGCGGCGACAGCAATGGACGGCGACATCCCGGGAAGCGGTGACGAGCGGTGACGGTCCGGAGCGGCGGGGACAGGTGAGTACAACTTTCTCTAACAGTGGTCTACAACCTGCGGACCTCCAGATGTTGCAAAACTACAACACCCAGCATGCCCGGACAGCCAACGGCTGTCCGGGCATGCTGGGTGTTGTAGTTTTGCAACATCTGGAGGTCCGCAGGTTGTAGACCACTGTCCTATACTTTACATTGCACGGATCCCTCAACATGCGATGGTTTCAACAAACGATGGTCCGTTTGGAAGGGATTACCATCGTATGTTGAAGGACCACTGTACTATAATACTGCCCCTATGTACAGGAATATAACTATTATAATACTGCCTCCTATGTACAAGAATATAACTACTATAATACTGCCCCTATGTACAAGAATATAACTACTATAATACTGCTCCCTATGTACAAGAATATATTTATTATAATACTGCCTCCTATGTGCAAGAATATAACTACTATAATACTGTCCCTTATGTACAAGAATATAACTACTATAATACTGCTCCCTATGTACAAGAATATAACTATTATAATACTGCCTCCTATGTGCAAGAATATAACTACTATAATACTGTCCCCTATGTACAAGAAGATGCCTACTATAATACTGCCCCTATGTACAAGAATATAACTACTATAATACTGCCTCCTATGTACAAGAATATACCTACTATAATACTGCCCCTATGTACAAGAATATAACTACTATAATACTGCTCCCTATGTACAAGAATATAACAACTATAATACTGTCCCCTATGTACAAGAATATAACTTCTATAATACTACCCCTATGTACAAGAATATAACTACTATAATACTGCTCCCTATGTACAAGAATATAACTACTTTGCTAGAACTACTGTAATACACCTACTGTAATATTTCTCCCTAAGTATAAGAATATAACTATTATAATACAGCATAACCAGAAAAGCCCCTTTAAGGCATTCCTAAATGTACCAAATGTTTTAAAAATATGTACTCCTTTTAATAAATTAGAAAAATGTACAATTTGCTCCCAAAAAAGCTATTTTTTGGCTAGTCAATAAAATGTCAGTCTTAATAAATGTGGACCAAAGTGTAATGTGATGTGTAATTTGTGTTGTCTATATTTGTGCTCTGCTGCTACACTGAACAATTAATTCAATGTGCTCATCCATGAGGAGATGGTTTCTTGATGACTCTGTTCAGACTTATTATGGACATAAACATGACCCAACAAAATATCTTATATAGTACCTGTCACCAAATAAAACTTTTAATATAGTGTTCCTTGTATAATTAGCAGACACTTTCCCATTCACTTGCTTTTAAAATTATCGACATAAATATATTTAAAATGTAATAGAAAAACGGCCACTAGGTGGCTCTGTTCTGTTCCCTGACACAATTAAAGGGGTAGTCCAGTGGTGAAAACTGTACAGGGCCCTGGCTCGCTGGCCAGATAGCACGTGTTGACCACCACATGAAGCGGCGTCCGACACGCCCCCCTCAATACAACTCTATGGCAGAGCCAGAGATTGCCGAAGGTGCGGGCTGTTGGGGCCCTGTACAGGAGATCGCAGGGGGCCCCAGCGGTCAGACCCCCCACGATCTGAAACGTATCCCCTATCCTTAGGATAGAGGATACGTTTTTCATCACTGGACATTTCCTTTAATACAGTGGCCCTCATTTACTAACAGGATTCCTACTCTTTTTGTCGGGCCGTCACGCCCCCTCCCATAGACTTGCATTGAGGGGGGGGGGGGGGCATGATGTCACACGGGAGCAGAGTTGTGATGGCACTCGGGGGCGGAGTCATGACATCACGATACTCCTGCCCTGTGGTCGTCACACTTCACACTCAGAGCCTCCAGTGCTGCGGAGAGCTCACAAAGGTGGGTGCGCAATGACAGATTGGGGGGGTCCCCAGTGGCAGGACCCCGTGATCATACATCTTATCCCCTATCCTTTATATCCCCTTATCCTAGGGGATAAGATGTATTAGGGCCGGAGTACCCCTTTAATATGTAAATAAAGCTCAAGTACCCAGGGGTGTTTCCCAGCAAGACAAGAGCCCAGGGTTAGCCAGCTCATCTCCTCTTTATCTAGTGGCTGACAGTAAACCAGAGTAGGCAGGTGCAAGTGGGCTGTGGGGTCTGTTTCAGAGCTCCTGGGCCCAAGGGATCTTTGAGCCCCTCAATCTGAACTGTCTATACATCTACCTGGAAGGATGCATTAAGGTTGGTGGAGTCCCATGAAAAAAAAATGATGGAGGCCTCATTCCTTAACTGTGTATAGGAGAGATGGCCAAGTGTAAATGTGGCTTCTGTCCACTGACATCTTTGGTAGTTAGCAATGCTAGCAACTCTTATACAGGGTGGGCCAGTTATGTGGATACACCTTAATAAAATAGGAATGGTTCGTGATATTAACTTCCTGTTTTTTTCCAGTATATGTGAGGGGGGAACCTTTTCAAGATGGGTGGTGATCATGGCGGCCATTTTGAAGTCGGCCATTTTGAATCCTACTTTTGTTTTTTCAATGGGAAGAGGGTCATGTGACACATCAAACTTATTGGGAATTTAACAAGAAAAACAATAGCAACACCGCAGGAGAAATGCTAGCACGTTCTTCCAGTATCCGTAGTTTCCCTCTTTATGCACTGAAGCTGGCACGTTCCCTGAGTTTTTCCAGCAAGATGGTGCATCACCACATTATGGGTGTCAGGTCCGAGCATTTCTAGATGAACAGTTTCCTGGAAAGTGGATTGGTAGTCGTGGGCCAGTTGAATGGCCCCCAAGGTCTCCCGATCTGACCCCCTTAGACTTTTATCTTTGGGGTCATCTGAAGGCAATTGTCTATGCTGTGAAGATACGAGATGTGCAGCACCTGAAACTACAGATACTGGAAGCCTGTGCTGGCATTTCTCCTGCGGTATATATAGTAGTATATAGCAGTGTATACAGATACTGGAAGCCTGTGCTAGCATTTCTCCTGCGGTGTATATAGTAGTATATAGCAGTGTATGCGGATACTGGAA
Organism: Hyla sarda; assembly: GCF_029499605.1. NCBI lineage: Eukaryota > Metazoa > Chordata > Amphibia > Anura > Hylidae > Hyla > Hyla sarda. The sequence goes on along the minus strand of NC_079194.1, from coordinate 129,815,503 downwards.
GCCTGTGCTAGCATTTCTCCTGCGGTGTTGCTATCAGTGTGTGAAGAGTGGGAGAAGAGGGTTGCATTGACAATCCAACACAATGGGCAGCACATTGAACACATTTTATAAGTGGTCAGAAACTTGTAAATAACTCATGAAAGAATAAAGTTACGTTAAAACTAAGGCTGGGCGGTATACCGGTTCATACCAAATACCGAAATTTTTGGGCTGCACGATATGAATTTTTCCCATACCGCAATACCGGTTTGGCCCCTCCCCCTTGGGAATGAATTATCAGCCCAGCGCAGCGCAGTCCCCACATCGGGGAACTAATCATACGTGACCCGCCAGCGCTGTTCTACTCCCCCCACCAAATCATGTGACCCGTCAGCGCTGTTCTGCTCCCCCCACCAAATCATGTGACCCACCAGCGCTGTTCTGCTCCCCCCCCCCCCCAATTAATTATCAGCCCAGCTGGGTACTACTCACATATGTCACCCGCAAGCACTGCCCTCCTCTTTGTTGGGGGCCACTGGTGCTGGAACTCACTGTACACCAGTGGTCTTCAACCTGCGGACCCCCAGATGTTGCAAAACTACAACTCCCAGCATGCCCGGACAGCCAACGGCTGTCCGGGCATGCTGGGAGTTGTAGTTTTGCAACAGCTGGAGGTCCGCAGGTTTGAGACCACTGCTGTACGCTGTATTCCTATGCCCAGGCTGCAAAAGATAAAGAAAATAGACTTTAACTTACCTACATTGGCCTTACGCTGGGGACTCAGCCTATCACTGGCCGGGGTGGGACATCGCTGGGGCAGGACATTCCAGTCCCCAGCGTAAGGCCGACGTAGGTATGTTAAAGTTTTTTTTCTTTATCTTTTGCAGCCGGGCATAGGGATACAGCGTACAACAGTGGTCTCAAACCTGCGGACCTCCAGCTGTTGGCTGTCCGGGCATGCTGGGAGTTGTAGTTTTGCAACATCTGGGGGTCCGCAGGTCGGAGACTACTGGCGTACAGTGAGTTCCAGCTCCGGCAGCCCCCAACAAAGAGGAGGAGGGCAGTGCTTTTGGGTGACATTTCTTAGTAGTCCCCGCTGGGCTGAAAATTAATTGGGGGGGGGTAGCAGAACAGCGCTGGCGGGTAACATGATTTGGGGTGGGGGTGGGCGAAAGAAATACCGTTATATATCGTGGAACCGCCATACGTTTCAAAAATACTGTGATACACATATTTGGTCATACCGCCCAGCTCTAGTTAAAACCAACACATCATTGTTTTTCTTGTGAAATTCCCAATAAGTTTGATGTGTCACATGACCCTCTTCCTATTGAAAAAACTAAAATTGGATTCAAAATGGCTGACTTCAAAATGGCAGCCATGGTCACCACCCATCTTGAAAAGTTTCCCCCCTCACATATACTAATGTGCCACAAACAGGAAGTTAATATCCCCAACCATTCCCATTTTATTAAGGTGTCTCCATATAAATTTCTTGTTTAGAAAGGATCAATGGGAGTATGAGTGATAAACACTCACTAGGCCCCAGGATGGTAGAAATCACAGAACATGTGTCCTATGAGCTATTCCTATAATATGACCCTACCTTTAAGTATATTAAGGTGGTCCTTTGCATTAGGACCAACAGATATACAATATAAAGGAAGTCAATATTTACTGGAGGTCACAAATTGTATAGATTTTCACACATCCGTGGTGGGAGTGATGTCTTCCTCTGTCTTAGTGGGGGAGTCTGATATGGAGGGAAGTTATTTACCAGCTAGAGTTAGAACACAGACCAGTACATAAGCCATTACTAAGGAGTGCGGAGGACTGATTTATTGGGGGGTCAGCTGAAAGGGTGACCCTTCATTATTACAGTAAGTTGGATTTCATGTCCCTAATGACTTTTATATCTTATAAAAGAGACTGGATGTGAAAATATCAAGAAGAAAGGGAACAAAACTCCCAATGGAAAAACTTTTCATTCTTATGTTTCATTGCTGCAGAACCAGGGATCTCAGGTGGAGTTGAATGTCCTGAATCTCAATCCAGGGAAATAATAATTTAAAAAAAACATAGATTTTTTTTTTTTTTTTTTTATTAGGTTTCAGGTGCAGATTACGAGGGAAAGGCCACAAAAGAATCTGGCATTAAGGGGGTCTTTCTCTGAGGTCTGAATTCATTTGGTGGTCTTATATCTGTTTTTGGAGGTCAGATTTGAAGCCTGAATTTATTTTGGGGTGTGGTCTGTGATCTGAATCACTGAAGTGTCTTGTCTGGGGTCTCTATTTGTGGTTCTTTAAAGGCTGGGGGCAGCTGCAGAAGTAAGAGGCCAAAGATGTCTCAGCAGCAAACTTAACAGCGTCAAAAAAAACGTGGTCTGGGCCAGGTAGAGAAGAAAAAGAACATCTTCAATCAGAGGATACGTCACCTATAAGTCACTGGCTTTATGGAGGATTTGTCATCTCTGTTATAGTAAATCCTTGTATTACCTATGAGATACAAATTTTGGAGCATCTGCTCAGTGCCGTGACCTGAAAACGTAAGTTTAAGGGACTTTCTGTCAATTTTTAAAACATTTTAATATTGATTGTTTCTGCTCAGTTATCTCTGGCAGCTCCCAAAGACAAAGAAGGAAGCAGCATTGTTAACATGTGTCTGCCACTCAATTCTGACAGTAGATTTAGGACCTCATTCTCAAAATAATGGGGGATCCCAACTATCGGACTGCCACAATCATACACTTATCCCGTATTCTCTACATAAAATCTTCAACATTTCTGCAACATGTGATACTACCCTGTAGCCCAGGCCTATTTAATCAGTGGGTGTTAACATTCCCCTTATCGAGAGGAAGAGTCTTTACATAGACTGATACTGTCTGTAATGATTGGACACTGTGAGACTGTACAAGGGCACACCCCTTTAATAAGGAGAAACACTAAATAAAGATTGGAGAAACCCACAAAGAGTGAACAGTGCAATTATTAACCTTACTTTCGTCCAGTCATGTTGGGAAGTTCAATACATATGTAGCAATATATATTCAGAAATTGTACATTAAGAACTATTAAAAAAAATCAGTCTTAATAAAAACTAGATTTCTATAGTAAAAATTGGGAAATTTTTGCCAAATTGAGACCAATCTGGGAATCTGCCTGTCACGTCTGGGCAGGGAAGGAGTGTACACTATTCTCGCCCACTTCCCTATCCCTTTCTTCTTACGTACCCACCCTAGGCGACGGGTCCGTAACCAAGGTGACAGTCCCTCCCTAGAGAGGGGAGTCAATTGTCAAAATAATAAAATACAATAATACAGACACAGGTCAAGGTACAGTAGGGAGCATACAGACTAACAGAAGCAAAACTAACAAACACACACACAATAAGTCAAAGTCCACTATCCGCATCAAAACCAGGAGTAGTCAAAGTACAAAAATGCAAATACCAGAAGAGTCAGAGAGCAGAGCCAAAGGGTCAAAATGTCAGATATAACAGAAACAGTATAAAGCTAGCTAGGAGTACAAACTGAGCTCTTTAGCAGGCAGAGATTGGGAGTAGACTGCCAGCTTATATGAGCCAGAACAGGTGCTCCAATCAAGGTCAGCTGACCAGTCCAGACAGCTGGGCGTAACCCAGCAACAAAAAACAACAAAGAACCTGTCAGAACCTTTTAACCCTATAGGTTCTGCCACTGCCACTAAAGGAAACTAAAGTTATCAAAGAGCAGCAATGAAACCTTGCCCGACAAACAAAGGTCTTTGTGAAAAATGTATGCGCCAACTATAAGGCAGAAATACTTGACTAAATTATTGGGTGATCCACCCTCACAATAGACTACAAAGTTGATGAATTCCTGTAATCTAGCTCTAGAGAGGGATATTCTGATCAAGTCGGAACATAAGTTTATTTTCGGATCCTAGAAAAAAATACCTGTTTCTGTTGCATAGAAGGCATATAGAGTGCACCCCAAAGAACCCACATAATGTGCTATTAGGCATAACACCACCCAAATAACACAAATTTTAGAAGCCGTCACATGGCACTCTAGATGTCTCTTGGCACTCAGATGTAACATCATGGCACTCTGGATTTCACATGGCACTCTATATGTTACATGGCACTCTATATGTTACATGGCACTCTAGATGTCCCTTTACACTCAGGTGTCCCTTGGAACTCTAGATGTCAGTTTTTTCTACACAGTTATCAACCATGATCAAGGTATTAGCACAAATCAATCTATCAAGGGGCATGAATCTGGAACAGATCCAGTATTTCATAAATGGAATACAATTCATTATTTCTTAAAACTATTCTCATTTTGGAACTGACTTTGTGGTTAGACAGGGGATTTGTATGAGGGTTGGAAAGATGAGGGTAATAGTCCCTGATATGTCTTATGGCTATGTAGTGCAATCCAATGTCCCTCTGTGAACCCTTCAATGTCCTTTTCAATTAAGCTGTTCCCTTCCACAAAGCCCAGGAATAAGACCTCTGACTCTAACTTTACTCCAAATGCAGTTCAATACAGCATATATATTTTGAATACGGCTTGAAGAAGTACAGCCCCAGCAGTCCCCCCCCCCCCTTAAGATAAGAGTTAACATTTGACCTTGGGATTACTCCTTTAAGGCTGCGTTTCCACTTGGCAGTATTTTGAAAAGGTGTCACAGCAATTTCTGAGCCAAAGCCAGAAGTGGATTCAGAAGGAATGGGAAATATAAAGGAAGTGCCAATACTTATTCTTCCTCATACCTCTAATACCTTCCTCATACCTTGTGTCTTTGGTTTAAAAACTGGAGTGTCACTTTCCCTAAAAACTACCCAGTGGAATCCCAGCCTAGTAGTGATTTATCATCAGAACATATGAGGACGACCCTGAGAAAGATCTGCAGCATGATACTGTGACAAGCAGGACTGCACAACAAGCAGCAGCAAGCGGTACTATTGGAGGTTCCTCATACTCATTTCGCATCTGCTACTACTCCGAGCACTATGCCAGCATCAGCAGTAGTTGGGACACTTGGAGGCCTGGTCAGGCAGAAGATCAGATCACACACATCTTCTTATGGAGGTTGAAAGGAGTTCAAACTCTAGTAAACTAATCTGCTATCACAAATTATGCTTTATATGCTGAAACTAACCACCATGTATTATGGTGCAGACAATGTAAAACTTACTGGATCTTTTATAGACAATTTTTGACAGCATACATCTATCACAGTACCACAGAGTAATCTATTGATTGTCCTATATCCATTACGGAGTACCACGCTGACTACTCTTCACCTGCCGACTGCTATTCAAATAATAACAATCAACAGCTTTATTGTTGCATATTGTTATTTGGCCTATCATGTGTGATTCGCAACATGGATTTCGACTTTTATGTTTTACACAGGATAAGTAATATATCTATAGACTGGTGCTATAAACTACAAGGATTCTGCAGGCTGCATGTATAAAATAAACAAAGGTTACAATTTATTATGTTTTATAATATATTACAACTATTTTGTGCACAGTATCTATCCCTTCATGTATTGATGTTGTAGCTTACACATTCAAGGTATTGGCGGGAGCCATGATTACATAGGGCAGAATTTGTTGTGGTGAGCAGAGGTGTGTATCCCACTCCTCACACTAATAACACCAATAGTGGTTGTCACCTAACTTTTGTAGAGCCCACAGCTGGCATAGCTATTAGATTCTAGACACATTTGTCATTTGGGTTTCCGGAATTATGGACACAGGGTAGTTCGTTGTGCTATGCTGTTTGCGCAACTCTTAACCTCTAGAAGAGTTATGCAAAGTGCGTATAGCCTGTTCATCTGTTTTGAGCCTTCTCACCAACTCCAGATGCTATAGTTAGAAAGTGGAGATCCCAATATGTAGATACCAAAGACAGGACCCACATCTATTCCAGGATCTTTTTTATTTGACTATGCTACAGTGGCTTTAAAGTTAGTGTAGTTCATAATATAGTGTCTGTACCTGTGTTTCATGGTGGTCTCGCAATTCTTATGTGATTTTTGCTCCAATATTTATTTTTAACAGCATACAAAATGACACAGGTCTCGGGTTTTCACAGGTTGCAATGCATCGAGACCTTCAACACTCCGGACACACAGTAGGCACGACTGCACTGGACCTCAGCTTAGCAGAAGAGCAGAACTCAAAGAGAGAGAGGCTAGCTCCACCCAGGGCTTATATGGGGGAGACTAGGAGGGAGCCCATAGGTCACTCTTGGGATCACCTGGTCACTGGTACCTCCTGGGTAACAATCACATGGGAAACAAGTGCATGGGGCTTTGGGGACACTGAAGGAGGCTGCCTGACAGGACATCAGGAGCACAGGGTAACACCTCCTGTACTGGGCCACCACAACAACAATAATACTCCCACTTCTCTGTTTGTTCTTTATCACACCTTTAACAAATTTATCTCTATCCAAAACCATTTGCAAAAACAACATTTTATTCCCCTGAATGCAACATAATAAAATACAGGAAACCTAAACCTCAGCATTTATACAGGAAAAATAAAAATGTAAAAATTCAGCAAATACAAAGGCCGTAGACAGGAATATATAACTAGGAAGACAAAGGTGCGGCTCCCTGTATACCCTCATTAGGACGTGTCGTGCAGTGTAAATAATAGGGGTCTCTGGGAGCAGCGTGGGTTAATTAACAAACGTACAGAGAGGTAGGGAGAATTATTCAGCAGGACTTGCATTTCATCAGATTTGTCTCAACATGGGGCCTGGAATCAACATGAAGCAAATGTAGGAATTTCCTTTGTGGGATGGATAAAAAACAACTTTATGCTGTTTAGAAGGAAACTCCACTTTTTGACAGTCTAAAATGACATAAAGGCCCAAATTCATCAATCCACCTGAAACCCAAACTGTCTGGTGTTGCCCAGAGCAACTCAGCTTTCATATCCTAGTGAGCTTAAGTAAAATGAAAGCTGAGCTATCAATGGTTGTTATGGGCAACAAAAACAGTTTTGGTTCCGGGCTTTGTAAATACTTTGCTTTACTAATTTTGCACAGACTCTTCTAGTCATATCTACAGGTTCATTTCTGATGGTTTCCAGCGGAGCAGAAAGGACACATATCTTAAATTTAGCCAATTCTTTCTGAGGGCATTTAACAGGATTGTGTGGTATGGGGTGTGATGCAAAGGGCAGATGGAATTACCCTAGGGGCAGATGGCATTAACCCCCTTGTATTCGTGATGACAGGGCATGGTTTATCCTCAATACCACCCGAAGATATACCGCTGGATCCTGGGCTAGGTACTGGGGCAATAAAGACTCTGACGCTTATGGACAATGGTAGCTTCACTGAGGTTAGACAGGTGGAAAAGTCTATACAATTCAGCAGGCCCACGGGTGTGACCAGTGACTTCAGAGACCTTAAGGGCTTGCTGGGACTTGTAGTAGAGGTGGACAATTTAGTGAAGGCCACGTTGACGTGACAGATGACTTTGACTTGACTGACTTGTGACTGACAAGACTCTGACTGTGGCTTACTTGCAGGCAGTGGCATACTAAGGGGGGGGGGGGGGCGGCCCGCCCCGGGTGCCGCTCAAAAGAGGGGTGCCAGGGGCGGACTGACCTGCCGCAGCCGCCGCCACCACTACTGAGGATCTGGGACACTTGAAATTCATCATCATGGAGTCCTATAGGCTCCTGCAAAAGGAACTGGTTTCAATGCATCATAAATTATCTTTTATTTGTTTATACACCTTGACTGGAGTCTTTTGAGGTAAATTCAGGTGAATGAATAGATGAAACCTGATGAAATCTGATGAAACCAAGATTAAAGATTTTGTCCTCAATTCTATGTGTCATGTCTGGAGAAAACTAGGTACTGTTCACCACCTGCCCCATACCATCCCTACAGTGAAGCATGGTGGAAGCAGCATCATGCTCTGGGGGGGGGGGGGGGGGGTATCAGCAGCTGGGACAGGGAGACTTGATGGAACAAGGCACAGAAATATTACTGATGCAAAACATTTCCAGAGGGCTCTGAACCTCAGAATGGGCCGAAGGTTCACCTCTCAACAAGACAATGGCCCTATGCACAGAAATGGCTTTGGGACATACATAGTAACATAGTAACAGTTTGTAAGGTTTAAAAAAAAAAAAAGAGTCCATCGGGTTCAACCTATAACCTTACTATGTTGATCCAGAGGAAGGCAAAAACCCTTGTGAGGCTGATGCCAATTGCCCCATACAGGGGAAAAATTCCTTCCCGACTCCAATATGGAAATCAGAATAAATCCCTGGATGAGACTCTATGAATTTCCTTGAGTGGCCAAGAAATGAACTTTAATCCAATTCAACATCTCTGAAGAGACACGGCTGGAGTTAAAAAAGGTTGAAAAGAGTCCATCAAATTCAACCTATACCCCTACTGTGTCCCTACTGTGTTGAACCAGAGGAGGGCAACCCCGCCCCTATGAGGCTGATGACAGTTGTCCCATAACATTCCTTCCCGACTCCAATATGGTGATCAGAATAAAATGCCTGGACATGATGAGACTCTGACACCTCCCCTCTGTCTAAGGCTGGGTTCAAACATAGCATTTTTACTAAAACCAGGAGTGTAACCAACATGAAGGAAGCTATAAAGAAGAGATTTGCATCTTTTTCTGTATTATGGAAAAATACTGTTGGAATACTGACCAAAATACTACTGTATATGTAAGCCATGCCCAATGTTCTCAGCACTACGATAAACAGCTATATTTTAGGATCCCACACCAGCTGCAGCCTAACAGTACTGTATGTTCTTGGTCATTCCTGCACCACATTTAATGCCAGGGTTATGTTGTTTAGAAATGTGCTTGGCAGTGATAACATACATGACAAATACCAGCAATTGTCTGTAAGAGCAGTGTAATTGGAGCTGACATGTTATCAGGCTGTTGGGCATAGCAGACAGGTGAGAGACCTCCACACATATCGACATGCCAACTCAGTGCCCTCAGGAAACATAGCACAACATAGGATCCTATGCCAGAAAATAGTTGTTGAGTAAAAAAGCTGTAATGTGAGTCTACATACTGAGATTTAGCAGATCCAAGTTTGTGATATGCTGCATTTCGTGATACAGCAGTTTTTCAGAGGAATGCAAGATAATCTACCTCAATTATTGTAGATGCAGCTGTAAAGAGTTAACTGAACCATTCAGCTCTGCTACATCTGTAGGTTTTCTCAGTCTCGCAGCCACTGACAGTTGGTATAAATAAACTGCTGTCTAGATCCCATCTGTTGGACGGGGCAATGTTGTGACATATAGCAAAACACAAATGCTAAAAACTCACAACATCCAACATTGCAAAGTGATCAGCCAATCAGAGGCGGACAGGGGACCAGAAAGGGGGATGAAGTGTATTTACTGGAGAGCACAAACCCATAGAAATCCCTGAAAATGTGTCTGAAACAACCAATAATCTTCCTCTATTAAAGGAAAAATGGGCCAGAAGAGTCAAGCGCCTCAGCTTTGCACAGCCCTTCTCTAAATTAGGGTTCCCTGTTATGGAGAAGTCCCTCAGATGCTCAAAAGACACCCTCAACACCAACCAAGGGCTGAATACTAAAATACTGGAAAAACGTGGTATACTTTGTGCTCTGTAACCATTTTCAAGACCTTCATCTTTTAATTTTACCTGCCCTGACCAGTGCCAGTGCACCTGCCTAGGGTTCCACTGCCTACTCCACATTTGCCCTGGATCCTCAAGCTAGTAAGAGGTGCTGAAACTGACAGTGCACCCTGAAAGCTTTTAGGAAAAAGTAAACAACAGAGCAAAGATCTGTTCTCTACTTGCTCTGTTGTTTACCCTGTAGGCCAGAGACCATGCTGGGCATGCAGGCTTCAAGGGGCCGGAAGCAGTGAAGGACCTCTCAGGCACATGGGGGGACACCCATCCAAACAGAGGGACACAAAACTAAACAGGGGGAGCAACTATCTACACTAAAGGGGCAACTATCTATACTGGGGGCACCTATCTAGACTGAGAGGCAACTATCTATACTTGGGAATAACTATCTACCTCCTTGGGGTTACCTATCTATATTGGCGGGTAACTATCAACATTCTGGGGGGGGGGGGGACTTATCTTCTATACAGTGGGGCAACTATCTACCTACTGGGGACCATCAATCTACTACTGGGTGACTTCTACTAAAGGTAACTGCCTAATGAGAGTGCATACCTACATACTGAGGGGCTCCTATCTGCCTACTGGGGGCACCTATTTACCAAGCTGGGCATAATTATTATTTGGAACACTATGGGTAGACAAAGGTAATAATAATAATACAGGAATAGGGCGGAGAGAAAGATGTTTGTCTAACAGATTCTGCGTCATGGTGTGGGCAGGGGCTTTCTAACAGTGAGAACAATATATAGGGGGGAAAAAAACCCACCCTGAGTGTTGTCAGTCTACAATTGAGTTTGGGTTTTGTATTCATCCCTGTATACTGGTATGCTGAATTCAATCAGTAACAGTATGATGGTAATATGTGAATCTTCCCCTTGTATACTGGTATTAATGGTAATATTGGTTTCAGTAGACAAGATTTAGTCAGAAACATTATGATGAAAATATCTTCCCCTTTTATACTGATATTATTGGTAATATTAGTCTTAGTATACAGGATTTGGTCAGTAACAGTATGATGGTAATATGTATAATGATGATATTCCACCTTATATACTGGTATTATTGGTAATATTAGTCTTAGTATACAAGATTTGGTAAGTAACAGTATGATTGTAATATATATGGTGATAATATTTCTCCTTGTATACTGGTACTATTGGTAATATTGGTTTCGGCATACAGGATTTGGTCAGTAACAGTATGATGGTAATATTTATAGTAATCATATTCTACCCTATATACTGGAATTATTGATAATATTGGTTTCAGTAGACAAGATTTGGTCAGAAACTATATAATGAAAATATGAGCCCCTTGTAAACTGGTATTATTTGCCTCCGTATACTGGCCCATATATCTGACCTGAGGTTATGTTATACTGTATCAGCTGTGTTTAGCTGCAAGAGAAATAAATTAACTAATACAAACTGTCTCAGCTATGTAAGCATACTAGATCAGGTCAGGTTTCCAGCCTTTGAATGACAACAAGAATGTTCCCAAAGGGCATATACATGTCATAGAGAAGGATACCCCTATATGATATAATAAGCAGCAGGTCTCGCTTTGGTGGTCGTAATCCATCAATTTATTACAGGATCAGACATTCAATTAAAGTAACATATGTAATACTCTCTATGTCCTGTAGAGGCTGTTGGAGTGGAAATGAGCTGCTGATGCCCAATCATAATCATCTGTTTGTCTTGGGTCTGAGAGGGTGAACCTGCAGAGATCATGCTCAAGGTGGTGTTTGTTTTTACATAAGAATTAGACAAGCCCTTTAAATGTTACATAAGTTTTGGGAACTGCCATTACCATTCTGCGCCCAGCATTTTTTTGTGTTATTTTATTTAGCTAATTTCTCAGATCAGCTTGTAGAAGTAAATAGTATCCACTACTGAGGCTGGTGACAGCCTCTTCACCTGTAGCGCCCATATAAATGTGTTACGAGGCTCCAGGTCTGATGACTCCAGTAATGGCCTTAATAAAAACACATAAATGATATAGGTTTGCATTAAACATGGGCCGTAGCGGGCATGCTGAAATGCCTCTGTTTTATGAAGGCAATCAAAGCGATCAATAGTTATGATGGATGGATGGATGGAAGCTTTCAGCAAATCACACATGACATGTCCATTGATCAATGAGCCAATTATTAGATCATTTAACCAATACACGGATCAATGCTGCACAGTTAATGCAGTATGGAGTGGACACAGAACCCGATGCATTTAGCCCGTCGCTAATTCCTATTATGTGTTTATTAATGTATTTTTCATTAAGTCCACATTTACTTGCAGTTAAGCTGCAGTTGCAGATGTCAATAAGTAACGTAGAGGCAAACATTGTCATATCCCCGGGAAACAAGCAGCACAGTCTCTGCATCACTATAACCCTCTTGGGTGCACGCAGCTCAGGGCCTGGATTGTGATCCACTTTAATATAGACGGGAAAATCGGAAGCACTCCCAATGAAATGATGTGTAAATGGTGTTTATTACCTCATATGCAGTAACAAAAAAGGCATGTTTCTGCTGCATCACACAGCCATTTTAAAGCAAGAACATAGTGTAAGTGAATCATACATGTGGTAATCAATAATCAATAAAAGTGTATGTGAAAACATGTCATAATGTAAGGAGACTCCTGGGCAATCTCTAGCCAAAGACTTTCCCCAAGATTATGCGATCAGGAGACATATATCCTTGCATGGGATTTCTGGACTTACGTCTTCTGGTTGCGTCCTCTAGGGGTAAGTCTTGAGATTGCCGGGAGCTTGAAACATATCCTGCCACAGGTCATCATGACAGGTACTCTTTAAATAGATATTGTCATAGCTATGAGGGTCTGTGGAGAATGGAGATGGTTGGTCTGTCCACCACCATGCAACATTAGGATTAGAGGCAGGAACTAGGACTGGAGGGAAAACATCATAGCACTTTTTACACCAAGTCAGGATAGAAAGGTTGACAAGAGATTACTCCCATGTAGAATGGAAGTAGGGAGTAGTGGACAGCACAAGAAGAATGGCGTCACTTTATTGCTGATATAGCACCCCCTCTGTTCCGCTATGGTTCATATTTCTGACATATCAAGATGCACATCAATCAACCTTGGACAATCCTTGACTGGCTGATACTTGGTAATAGCACAAATGAACTTGGACAATTTGTGGCATGTGGCTTATATATAATGGCCAACTGACCTTCCTACAACAAGCAAGTCACTGATTGGTCACAGTGTAACCAAGCACTGCTTTAGGGTCTTCTGATTGGATAGGGGTAGTTTGAGGGGTACTCCGCTGCTCAGCGTTTAGAACAAACTACTCCAAACACTGGAGCCGGCGCCTGGAGCTCGTGATGCCATAGCCCTGCCCTCTCATGATGTCACGTCCCACCCCCTCAATTCAAGTTTATGGGTGGGGGCGTAGGGCTATGACATCACATGCTCCTGGCACCGGCTCCAGCGTTCAGAACAGTTTGTTCCAAACACTGAGCAGCAGAGTACCCCTTTAAGGAAGCAGCTTGAGCGAGATGGCTTATTTAAAAATTACCAGTAGGTAACAAAGTACCCTAAATTTCCTATATATCAACTAAATTCAATTTTTTTTTATTATTTTTATTTATTTATTTTGTAACTGTACCTACCAGCTAAAATAAAACAGCAAGGAATCGGTATATTGATACCACAAGGGAACAGGATATACCGTATTTATCGGGGTATACCACGCACCGGCATATAACACGCACCCTCATTTTACCAAGGATATTTGGGTAAAAAAAGTTTTTTACCCAAATATCCATGGTAAAATGAGGGTGCGTGTGTGCGCGTGTATACCCCGATATACCCCCAGGAAAGGCAGGGGGAGAGAGAGGCCGTCACTGCCCGCTTCTCTCCCCCTGTCTTTCCTGGGGTCTAGAGCGCTGCTGTCGGCCCTTCTCACCCCCTGGCTATCGGCGCCGCTGCCCGTTCTGTCCCCCTGACTATCGGTGCCGGCGCCGATAGCCAGGGGGAGAGAAGCGGCGCCGACAGCCAGGGGGAGAGAAGGGGCAGCGGCACTGACGTCATGCGCCGCGCCGTTCAGCGCATTGCAACGACGCCGGGGACGCACGCCGGAGGCCTGCAGCAGCACGGACCCGACTCAGGTAATTATGCCACCGGGGATGGGGGGAGGCCAGGGGGTGAGAAGGGCCGACAGCAGCGCTCTAGACCCCAGGAAAGGCAGGGGGGGAGAAGCGGGCAGCGACGGCCTCTCTCCCCCTGCCTTTCCTGGGGGTGTATCGGCGTATAACATGCACACAGACTTTAGGCTAAAAATTTTAGCCTAAAAAGTGCGTGTTATACGCCGATAAATACGGTATCTGTCAGCTGGCAGTATGATATGTTTGAAGTAGTCACTGCATAGGTTTCCATTGCCCCATTTTCTCCTGAGGACACCACAACTGTGTTGAAACATCTAGGGTCCCCACTTTAGTGAATAGGACATTTATCTGCTAGCTGGCAGTTCTATATGTTAAAAGTAGTCACTGCGTATGCCTGCATTGCCCGTTTTGCCGATGAAGACACCATTGTATTGTACTATAGAGAAAGCAAGGTTTGGTTCTCATGCACTGCTATGCATTTTTAGGCTGCCAAATGGCAGATAAATGTCCTATTCACTTGTGGTACCTTGCTGTTACAAAAATAAAAGTCACGTTTTATCATTTAGTTGGTGTATGGGAAATTTAGGGTGAGGGGGGAGTGGGTTTAAATATTTTGACATGTTTTAAGATAGTGGAGATATTACTATACAGTGACCCCCCGACCTACGATGGCCCCGACATACAATCATTTCAACATACGATGGCCTCATCAACATAGGATGCTTTTGTATACGATGCTTTTGTATGTCGGGGCCATCGCATAAACGGCTATCCGGCAGCACTGACTGTTTCAGCTGCCACCAGATTGCTGTTTACGGTGCCCCATGTGGTCCACTGACTATCACTTACCTGTCCTCGGGGCTCCGGCGCGTCCTCTTCGGGATCCCTGCATCGTCGGCGCTCTCCATCGTCGTCATCATGTCGCTGCGCAGGCCTTCCCATCATCCAATAGGAGCGGCGTACGTAATGATGTGATGGCGGCGACGGAGAGCAAAGATGTCGGGGAAGCAGAGGCCTTGCTGGAGCGTCAGGGACACACTGGGGACGCGGTGACAGCGATGGAAGGCGACATCCAGGGCAGCGGTGACAAGTGGTGACGGTCCAGAGCGGCGGGGACACGTGAGTACAACTTCCTCTACCAGTGGTCTTCAATCTGCGGACCTCCAGATGTTGCAAAACTACAACTCCCAGCATGCCCGGACAGCCGTTGGCTGTCCGGGCATGCTGGGTGTTGTAGTTTTGCAACATCTGGAGGTCCGCAGGTTGTAGATTACTTTACATTGCACGGATCCCTCAACATACGATGGTTTCAACAAACAATGGTCCATTTGGAAGGGATTACCATCGTATGTTGAGGGACCACTGTACATCTTTAAAAAAATGTTGACCACTTTGAGTACTGACTGTGCAAGAAATTCTATTTTTAGGAAAATTTGGCCACAAGGAGACAATGTTACTATAAAGACAATACCGGATACTTGCTTCTGGACATACAGAGTAGAACAAATTCTTTGTCATTATTATTGATGCAGCTTATTCTGTTCTTTCCAGTTTTTACTTCTACATTGTGTTTTTATTTTCCTCTATAGGCCATCTCTAGTGGGGGAGGGGATTGCTGCGGGAGAGACCTACAGCCCTTTTATGTAATTGCCATATTTAGCAAGATGTCATGATG
Source organism: Hyla sarda (assembly GCF_029499605.1). NCBI lineage: Eukaryota > Metazoa > Chordata > Amphibia > Anura > Hylidae > Hyla > Hyla sarda. The sequence goes on along the minus strand of NC_079194.1, from coordinate 129,800,028 downwards.
GATGAATGATCAGCAATCAGGAGGGGGATCTATTTAATGAAGCTTGGATGATGGTCGTACATCACTGTACAATGGAAGGACCCCAGGCAGCGAGAGACGCTGAATGGTGAATTCAACCAAGAGGAATTAGCAGCTCTGGGAACTTGCAGAGTGGGACGGACACACTGGGGGAGAGTTATCAAAACCTGAGCAGAGGAAAAGTGGAGCAGTTGCCCTTAGCAACCAATCAGATTGCGTCTTTCATTTTTAGAGACCTTTTTTTAAATTAAAGAAGCAATCTGATTGGTTGCTATGGGCAGCTGCTCCACTTACCCTTTGGACAGGTTTTGATAAATCTCACCAACTGTCCCCATTACACAAAGCCTGTGACACATATCAGGGGTAACCAATAACTACAGAAATGACCGGTCTGCATCTAACTAATAACAGCTTTCTACCCAGCTTTTCCAGATTCCTGAATGGGAAATCTAGGTCATTGTGCAGCCCCTTTGGATAGAGTTTGCGTCACTGCTTTCACAAGCAATCACCCTTATAATATACAGGCTATCCCATGTGCTCCTATGTGTTTTCATTTTTTGCCAGAAGCCTTTGATGTTGACAAACAAGAAAGGAAAGCTCCGGTAAAAACATGAAAACTCAGCTCCTAAGGACATGTTCACACAGCACTATTCTGGTCAGCATACTGCAGAGTTACAGTGATTCGATTCGTCACAAACTTCTCGGATCGGCGGTTGCTGCCTTTATCCTGCATAAATAAGTTCAGCTTTCAGGTGCTCCGGTGGGCTGGAAAAGGTGGATACAGCCCAGGAGAGTCTCCTAGGACTGTATCCATCTTTTCCAGCCCACCGGAGCACCTGAAAGCAGTACTGTGGCGCTGATAAAGCAGAGGGGGAGGTGAAGAAAACTGTGCTTTTTATTGTGGAAAAGTCTGTGAAAGTTGCAGTGACAATGTGCAAAATCAGAACTGGAGCCATGTTACGCGCCAACATGTCTGCCGTTTTACCTGAAAGGGTTAAGGAGGAGCCCAAGAAGCGCGCGAAAATGTCTCACACTGGTCAATATCCCGCCCCTTGGCGTGGAAGTCATGTCACTGTGTCCATGCCAAAGTGGAATGGTGAAGATCCACCTCCTGTTGCCAGGGGACCGGAAGTCAGTGCTGCGCTGATGACGTGTTTCCGGCCAGCGGCCATTTTACTGGAGCCCGTTGCCGAGGGGACGAAAACAGGAAGTTACCTGAGCACAGCCGTATTGCGAATCACAGTCGCTGCGTCCGGCTCCACTAATTCTGTCTGGGTACCCGCTGCAACACAAACTCTGCAGACACCAATGATCACAAGTAAGTCTCCAGTACTGGTGCCGAGTCACAGTAACCCCTTAGTGCCCAGCAGTGTCCCCAGGTACTTGTCATTTAGTGGAGGAGCGTCACCCAGGGTATTTCAGCCAAGTCAGACTCAGCCGCTGCAATAAATCACCATCCTATTAAAGAAACAGCGCACTCAAATCATCTTAAAGAGACAGTGCAACTTTATCCAGATCTCACTGACCGGTTGTAGCGGTTGTCCCTCAGGGCCGAAGAGGCCTGTCACCTGATCCCGCTACCGGAGGACGACGACTGGCCAGCAACCCGCTACTGGAGGATGACGACTGGCCTGCAACCCCGGAAGGAGAAAGTCCCAAGTCATCTGAGAGTGTGCCCAGGCCTACTCCTAGGAGCAAGAAGGTTTGGCCTAGTCAGCGGGCACCAACAAAAGTGCCTCGGCCTACTCCAGCTGTTGCAGAATTTTGGCCATCCCAACAGGCACCAACAGTTCATCCCCCAGTGGCACAAGCACTATTAGTCCGACCGTCACAAACACGAAGGGGTTAACAACACCTGCCCCATACACCTCACTTCATACCCCATGGCTTTGCCACAGACCCATTCATGGATTATTTTAACCTAGATGTGTTAGCTAGATGCATGCCATGATTAAAGGGGTACTCCAGTGAAAACATTTTTTTTAAACAACTGGTGCCAGAAAGTTAAACAGATTTGTAAATTACTTCTATTTAAAAATCTTGATCCTTCCAGTACTTATCAGCTGCTGTATACTACAGAGAAAGTTAATTTATGTTTGCATTTCTTTTCTCTCTGTCCACGATGCTCTCTGCTGACACTTCTGTCCATATCAGGAACTGTGCAGAGCAGGAGAGGTTTGCTATGGGAATTTGCTCCTGCTCTGGAAAGTTCCTGGCATGGACAGAGATGTCAGCAGAGAGCACTGTTGTCAGACTGAAAATAAATTCAAAAAGAAAAGAACTTCCTTTGGAGCATACAGCAGCTGATAAGTACTGGAAGGATTACAATTTTAAAATAGAAGTAATTTACAAATCTGTTTAAATTCCTTCTGCCTACAGCCACCACTGGGGGGAGCTCAGCAGACTTCTGAAGGCAGTAGGCTGCAAAGTGTCCCCCTTTGTCGAACATGGTAGAAAAAGTGTCAAACATGGTAAAAAAGGTAAATATTAAATATGGTGCACAGAATATGCACCAGTTTTTTTTGATGCAAATGGTTCCAGAATTCCGTCATGTTTTCAATAGTAATTCTGATCTAGTGTCTTTTTAACTAAAGTGGGAGTAATGTTTATCCCCTTAAAGCATACCTCTTTTTTAAGGTGACTTTAAAAGATAGGCTGTCCTGTGTATATAAATGAAAAGCAGCACTATTTCTGGACATTAAATATCTTGTATATAGTTTGTCTCAGCAGGTTTCTGCTCTGCAAGCTTTATCACTAATTTGCAGTTTTTCCTAGAGCTGCTGGGAGTAGTTCCCTTCTCCCCCCCCCCCCCCCCCCCTCCATGGACCTGTATTGGCTTGTCTTGCAGACACAGGACAAAGCTGAGCTGATTTTCAGAGTGGAATACAGTCTCACAGGAAAAGGGAGAGGGAAGAAACTTGATAACAGGAGAAAGAAGCATTTTTTCTGATAAGATATATTACAAAGTTTCTTATTTTCACTTGTACTATTGACCTATGCAAAGTTTGTTTAAATGACACAGTGTCTATTTAAAGGCTGTACGCAAAAGTCATTAAACATTATGTCTACGCAGAGGATTCTAAAACTAAGAATTTTGAAGCAACAAACAAATTCTTGGGTTCACTTCAAATTGCTCTAATATACTTTACGGTGAAGTCTCCTAAGTATTACTGGTGACTTGGTTTAATCTTGTATTTCTGTGCCCTGTGACTAAGCCGTTGCTCGGACAGGCAGGTCAGCTGACCACCTCCAGTTTCTGCTTCTCGCTGGAATCCCTTTAAAAGGCTTAGTAGTGGTTATGTTCACCGGGCGCCTGTGGTAGGACACAGCGAGAGTGGGGCTGTATGCACAAGACACTGCCTGCTGCTGCCGGCTAATTCCAGATAAACACAGCAGGCTATTATCATTTCTGCTTAGACTCAGCCGAATGGAATGACATTTTAGTCTTGTTTTCGGAGGAAAAAATCACAATGAAGAGAGAAAAAAAACAAGCTTTTGTCTTTTCTAATCAAAACAAGAAAAGTGTGTTTGTGCGGCGCTCCCCACTGAGACGGCGCTGCAGCGACACTATTGGATTTGGGATTTTCAGAAGGAGTTGAGTCGTCATCTTTGGCGGTGTCATGTAATAATCCCTGGCTGCAGGGAGGCCAGGCCGGCTTTGTCTTTACACAAGGGCGACCCCTGACCCCCAGGCAGCACCTTGGACAAAGTCCACACTTGTTCTGAATTAACTAAATTACTGAAGGCTCCTATTCTTGTGTCTCTTTATGTATTACAATTAGAACCCGACAGTAACCATGGAAACTGCTAGATTCCTCCACAAGGGAGAAGCAGCGCAGTTGTTAGACGTGGAATCAAGTACAAGCAGAGATAGCACTTTATATGCTCAATATCCTGCACTACGGGTACACTGAGGCTATAGAAGCGGCTTAAATCCTCTCTGATAAGACTGGGAGGGGGGTTCTACTACTCCCCCGAAACTCCAGATACTGTGCTGCCGGTGCTTTATTTGTGTTTGCCTTGAGAGTATTGTGAAGGGTGGCATACCTGGTGACACCAGTTTTTTAGTAGCTGAAGCTATATTATCTTGTATGTGTGCATATATTGTTGGGTCTGTAAATCTTATATGCATAGATCTTGTTTAACTTTTCTTTTATATATTTTGTGTTTCAGTTGCCCATCATTTCCAAGTTTTTGAAGTGGTGTGTCTTCTTGAAGAGACTGCCAAATCAGCATACGGAGACTTACAAGCCATGCAATGCTCCATGGGAAAAAAGTATGCAAAGTATCTCCTCTCCAGAAGGAAAAGAACTTACGCAACAGTGCCACCTAGTGGACGTAGCTTCCCTTCAAATTAGCGTTCGACCCTTAACCCTTTGGCGACCCATAATGGTCCTAATCCATCAAAGTGCTGCTAATAGTGTATGTTGAGCTCCTGACTCGAGCTGGCTCCAAACCCGGCGATCCACTGCTGATTTCAGTAGCTGGGGGCCGCCGCCGCTAATAGACTTCATGTGGCGATCGCTAGGGGCGCTATTAACACTTTAAATGCCATTTCAAAGTTGACAGCAGCATTTAAATGCATGTCAGAGGTATAGTTGTTAGTACTGTGCGTCAGATCTCTTTGGCTGCTCATCTGCTTCTATTGATAGGGCCTGTCTGAGCCAGACTCTACCAATAGACTGCAGATTTTATGGATCAGTGCAGCAAATAGGTACTGCATTGACCTGCATTAGCCATCTAATGATTGCTCATACAAGTACCCTATGGGGATTAATAAAGTGTAAAACAGGTAAATGGGTTATGGCTATTAAAAGGCAAGGAGGAAAGAATGACTGCTGCTCTAGGCAGCAGCCCATTAAATTGCAAATACAGTTCTGTCCTTTGGAATGGGATAATTCTTCTAGAGCAGTGTTTTCCATGGAGTGTACCTCCTGCTGTTGCAAAACTACAACTCCAAGCATGCCTGGACAGCCAAAGGTTTTGCAAACTCTGTGGAAAACGCAGTTCTAGAACTATGGTGTAGTATAGTGATTCTACAGCCAACATATGTTAAAGGGGTACTCTGCTGCCCCAATGTTCGGAACATTTAGTTCCAAACGCTTGGAGCGGGCGGCGGGGTTGTGAGGTCAGGCGGGGGTGGGAGTATTGGTTGTGGCAGTGACATCACGACCCTGCCACCTGCACCCATCGTTCTAAACAAACGCCGGTTGCTGCACAGTGATTGCGGGGGCTGCACAGTAAATGCGGGGGTCCGCGCGATCCTTTGGATAGGGGATAAGATGTCTAGGGGTGGAGTACCCCTTTTACTGTGCAGGAATCTGGACCTGCCATTTTAGGGCATTGTGACATAGTAATGTGATTTTTTTCACACTGTAAAATTGTTACACGTTTAAAACTATTATTATAAGGATAATGACATTGAGTTCCTGTGATATAAGAGACCATGGCTGCAAACACCTACAGTCTATACTTAGAAACAGAAAGCTAAAAATAATAATTGTATTTAACCCCTATTTCACTTATATATTGACCCTGTTAGGCAATGTTTACACTTGGAAATGCGCCATCTAATAGACGGCAATTTATTCCATGTGGAATCCGCAGAAAGAATAGACATGTCTATTCTATCTGCAGACACCAGAATTTGAATATCTGCACCAGATGTCTCTGGTGAACAGCGCAGCAGAATGCCATTATAATCAATGAGACTCTGCTGCTGCGGAACTCCATGCAGAATTCCAATACAAAATTCTGCACAGAAATTCTGCCATGTTAACATAGCCTTAAAGGGGTACTCGGTGGAAAACTTTTTTTTTTTTTACTGAACTGGTTCCAGAAAGTTAAACAGATTTGTAAATGACTTCTATTAAAAAAAAATCTTAATCCTTTTAGTACTTTTTAGGAGCTGTATGCTACAGAGGAAAATCTTTACTTTTTGAATTTATTTTTTGTGTTGTCCACAGTGCTCTCTGCTGACACCTCTGTCCATGTCAGGAACTGTCCAGAGCAGCATAGGTTTGCTATGGGGATTTTCTACTGCTCTGGACAGTTCCTGATACGGGCATCATGTTTCAGCAGAGAGCACTGTGGACAACACAAAAAAAATAAAAATAAAGATTTTCCTCTGTGGCAAACAGCTGCTAAAAAGTACTGAAAAGATTAAGATTTTTTAATAGAAGTAATTTACAAATCTGTTTAACATTCTGGCACCACTGGAGTACCCCTTTAAACGATACATGTCACAATCTATGGGGGCAAGAGATGTTTAAATGGGCACTAACATTAAAATGTATTTTTACTATTGCACTCCATATGGTAAATACTAAATATTTATAATGTACTTTGATAAAAAAAAATTACGTTTTAAAAAGCTGTCACTAGGTGTCTCCCTACTTATCCAGAGCACATTTCCCCCTATCTCTTGCACAGACTTTGGACTCCTACTGGCCTGGCAGAAGTCCAAAATCAGGAAATGCAGTGGAGTGCTTAGTGGGGGTTGAATCTGACTGAGACTGAGAAGAAAATTCAGAGCAATATCAAGATAGAAAACTAACAAATAATAAAAATAAAGGGGGGGGGGGGTTTATCATGATGGGGGCAGTGAACTGGGGGGATTATAAAATTTAACAAGATCATGAGAGGTACTCTTTAAATCTCCTGGTCACTCTCATAGCCCGAGCCTTGATCTGAGATTGACGTGATCAGAAGATGTTTTTGCACAAGTCCCATGCAAAGTCTATGATAAGATTAGAAATTCGGGGTTAAATGGGGCTGAGCTGCAATAGTAGCCCATGAACAAGTGCTGGTCTGTTTCTGGAAAAAATTATTTCCCTATATTTCTTATATTAGCGACCTCTTTAAAGAAGCATTCCAGGATTTTTTTATATTTGTTTTTGTTTATAGGGCTGCCTAGACTAATATTAGTGAATAATGTAGAAGTTCTCGTGTATGCCTTCTTCTCACCTGTGTTAGCTGATGTGTCAGGCAGAGGATAGGCTAACATAAGCATGTTGGATGCACACTGAAGGGGAGAAAGTAACAGTTGACCAGTTGCCCATAGCAACCAATCAGATTGCTTATAATAACAATTGGGGTGTTTAATGAAGATTTGGCATCTTCAGGCTGTGTTAACACATTTCATTTGTACTGTACTTTTCATACATTTTCATACATTTTATTTTTTATTTTTTTGCAATGGTTTTCCAAAATCATGGTGAAAATAACTGTATTTTGTATTTTGTAATATACTGTATTTTGCACAAATGCAGTACAATATCGTCTTTTTTGTCATGTTTTTGGAAAAATCACAGATAAAAACTGAAAAAAGAAGCAGGAAATGCAATGTGTGAACACAGCCTCAGGGGAGGTGTATAACTACTATATATCCTGATCCAATAGATGTAAGGCTGCATTCACACCTCATTTTCAGCCTATAGTTGCCGGAGGGGAGCGCCATTTGTTTTATTCCAGCACAGCTGTATCTATGTATTTCATTGCACTAAAACTTTTTCATATGATCACCAGTCTGAATCAGAAAATGTTACTGTGCTTAATGTGAGTGGCAGGATGTCAGTTCTGGGTTTTGACATCCTGTAGACTATGGTTGCCGGATCCGGCTGGGGGAAGGGAAAACCGGGCACTCCTGTACCCCAGCTGGAACGGCGCTAAAATCCCTTTATTTTAATGAGCCGACCTGAGTAAAATGGTGCCTCCGGTCGGCTAATGGCACGACCCGTATACGGATCAAAAAAGAGCCGACCAGAGTCACCGTTTGACTCCGGTCAGCTCATTAAAGTAAATGGGTTTAAGCACCGGTCCGGCTGGGGTACGGGAGCACCCACTTTTTCCCTCCCCCAGCCGGATCTGGCAACCATAAGCTGAAAAAAAAGTGTGAATGCAGCCTAAAAAATGGAGCTGGGAAAGGGGAGAAAGGATCTTGGAACTATTTGCAAGGATCTGGTAGGTGGTGATGTCATCCTGTAGTCTACAGGAAGTCAAAACCCAGAACTGACATCCTTCCACTCACATTAAGCACAGTAACTTTTTCTGATTCAGACTGGTGATCATATGACAAAGTTTTAGTGCAATGAAATACATAGATACAGCTGTGCTGGAATAAAACAAATGGCGCTGTATGAATAGTGATGAGTGTGCATGATATGGGCAACAAAAAACTCAAACACTCACGACTCACGATACAGGGGCCAGCGGTTCGTGATGTTATGGCTCTGCTCCCACGTGATATGCCCCCTCCCATAGACTTGCATTAAGGGGTGGGGCGTGATGTCACAAGGGGTGGAGCCATAACATCACAAACCGCCGGCCCCTGTATGGTGAGTCATCAGCCACGGAGCAAACTAAGCTCGTACAGCTGATGACTCGGGGGCTGCAGGAGAGATTGCGGGGGTCCCGGAATCAGACATCTCATCCCCTATCCTTGGATAGGGGATAAGATGGCTAAGGGCGTAGTACCCCTTTAAAGGAGGAAAAAGTGTGCTGTGGCCCCTCTAAAATTTTTTAGTTACTGACCATAAGGTGAGGGAACTGGTTTTGCTAGCTATAATATTACACGTCAGACTAGGGCTAGGACCACATGGGGACTATAGCCACACAATATAAAGTAGTACAACCTGTAAAAATCTGCTATTTGCTGTTGCATTAAAGGAGAACTCCGGTACATAACATCTTATCCCCTTTACACCCGATAGGGAATGAGTGTCTGATTGCAGGGGGTCTGACCGCTGGAACCCCTCAGGATCTCCTGCCTGGCGCCCCAGTGCTCTGAACATTTGTGTACAGAACACCGACTCTTCTCTCGCTTGGAGTGGCCGTGGATACAGCACTCAGGTATCCCCGGCTCTCCCATAGAGATGCATTGAGGCGACATGTTGACCACAACTTTGTGAGGTGGTCGACAGTCTCCTTGCACAGAGCGGAGATCACTCCATACACGAGGAGAGTTATGGTGCCAGGCAGTAGATCACGGGGGTCCCAGTGGTCAGGCCCCTTGCAATCAGACACTTATCCCCTATCCTGTGTATAGGGGATAAGATGTTATGTTCGGGAGCTCCCCTTCAAGGCTGTGAAACTAAGATGGCTGAGAGTTGTGCATTTCTTTGAATTTCCAATGCTGATCAGACACTAAAAGTTATATGCAACTTACATGGAATTGTAAGCTGTAAAACTCCCTTGTGATCTGTCACCAAAAATACAGCAAGTTTGGATTTTTTAATAGTATCACATTGTATGTAGTAATAGGCAATATTGCAGTGCAATCCTAGTGTCACATGACCTTAGTTGGCATGTAGCCTTAGCTTAGTCATGTACATATATTATTAGAATTGGAGTCTTGGGCAGAAAGTGGCCTTCAGTCACCAGGCCATGACGCCACCTTCCTGTTTTGTGCTTGGTCTGGAGGGGCTTATGTCATTTTGTGACTTTACTGCCAGCCTTATGAAATGCTGTAAATGCAAACAGTGAGCTGGAAGTAATCAGTTTCTCTGTGATACAGACACATATCTCATCTTCTGATCACGTCCAGCCTGTCTCTCCGCTTCCAGTGCATGGGGCGCACTGGCATTTGTCAAGGAAGAAGAGAAAATTCAGAGTGAGAAAATCTACGCTCAATATGTCAAGATCTCATCTTCCTATTTTGTCTGATGAAAATTTTGCATGTCACAGCAAGCGCTAATGTTTAATGAAGGCAATTAAATCTCTGAGGCAGGGAGGCGGCTTCCTCCTTCAGCAGCGGCAAGGATCTGTTAAACAATCTAAGATGTATCAGCTCTAGCAAAGGACAAGAAACAGGAGAATGCTGCTCAGAGCCAGAGAGTATAGCATGTCAAGTATAAATGGGAACAGATAATGGTCACATTCCAAAGACCTAATTAAAGGGGAAGTCTAACTCTTAGATATTTCAGTGAATCATATACAGATGTGAAAAGATAACATTGGTCGGAAGAGAGTCCATGGACATCTGAATCTAAGCCTCTCTGCTGATCAGCTGTTTGAAGAGTCGCTGTAGCCTGTTCATTCCTTACATGTGCTCTGTACTTTCCATAGTGACTGTGAATAGGATGTGGCTGCAACACCCAGCACAGCCCCTATGAAAAGTATGGCTTGTGTACATACGAGCACATATAAACAATGAAAAGGCTACAGTGCTCGCTCAAGCCCCTTCAAGCAGCAGACTAGGGAGTTCCAGATAATGAAGGCTTTGAGTGCTCAGCCTTTCTATCTCCTACAGCCCAGAGGCTGTCAATGAAATGCAGGAGGAGGAAGGCAGCAATAGGGGATAGAAATGCTGGGCTGTGAGTGCAAAAATGTGTCCATATTATCCTAATGTTAAACTGGCTTTAACATTCTAGTTATTTCACTTAGGGATACACATTTAAAAAGAGTTAAACTCAGGGATAAGCATAGGGCTTGTGTAAAACTACAGTTCTGTTTAAAGCTAGAGTTCCATCAAAGTTGACTTAGATTTAGGCTTAGGGTTAAGTAATTACAAAAATGAAGTTCAATTTAGAAGCTCAGTGCTTAGTGTAACACCTTCCTTTCTGTGCTCCTGTGTTTCTTCAATATCTTCTCACATACCATTTTGCAAACCCAGTGTATCAGTAACCCTTTCTTCATCCACATGCCATCTACAGTATTGTAGTTTGTAAATTATCCCCCCATATAGAGGAATAGGTCCTGTGCTGTAATTGGACAGGCAACTAAGGTAGGAAGTAACTGTGTGTGCACTACTGGCTAATAGCTCAGCTCTGGTCTGGCCCCCTGAAATGGCCAAAATGAGAGATACAGTGTTAACCCCTTATGTCATATGTTGAGTGAGGGAGTATGACACAGGCTCGGGAGTTCGGCCCGAGTCACAAATGGCAGATGGCCGCTACTATCAGCAGCTGACATCTGCCAATAATGACAGGTATTGGTGATCATGCTGATGTTAGTCATTCAGATCAATAGCGATTCCAGCATTTAGGCAGTAATTGCTGTGCATCTCTGGTGTCTGTTAGTCCCATCAAGATTCTGATGGGTTGCCAGTGGCGTATCGGGGTGGGGGGGGGGTGTTAAAGGGGCAATTGGGAGAACTATACTGACAACTTATGTGGAGAAACTATACTGCCTACCTAATATGGGGGAACTATACTGCCAACCTAATGGGGGGGAAACTATACTGTCAACCTAATGTTGGGGGGAACTATACTGCCAACCTAATGGGGGGGAAACTATACTGCCAACCTAATGTGGGGGGAACTATACTGCCAACCTAATGTGGGGGAACTATACTGCCAAACTAATGTGGGGGAACTATACTGCCAACCTAATGTGGGGGACCTATACTGCCAACCTAATATGGGGGAATTATACTGCTAACCTAATGTGGTGGAACCATACTGCCAACCTAATATGGGGGAACTATATTGCCAACCTAATGTGGGAGAACCATGCTGACAACCTTATGTGGGGGAACTATACTGCCAAACTAAAGTGGCGGAACTATGCTGCCAACCTAATGTGGGGGGTACTATGCTGCCAACCTAATGTGGGGGGAACTATGCTGCCAACCTAATGTGGTGGGAACTATGCTGTGTACTTAAAGGGGTAGTCCACTGCCCCAGCATTCGGAACATTTTGTTCCAAACGCTGGGTGCGGACTGCGGGGGGGGGGGGGGGTCGACATACCCCTTCCCATAGACTTGCATTGAGAGGGTGTGGAGTGACATTAAGAGGGGTGTAGCGTGGCATCACGCCACACCCCCTCAATGCAAGTCTATGGGAGAGGGCGTGTTGACCACCGCACTATACTCTGATTGTGCCCCTCTCGAGACTAGACTCTGGATCCACCCTTGTGGGTTGCCAGGCCATCCTGAGGCCTTACCTTGGCCTCAGCATCCTCAGTGTCTCAGTGATTGTTACAGCTTGCTTATGGCAGGCTGTAGCAATAAAGTGTTTGATTTAATGGATAAATGTAAAGCAATAGCAATGTTGATCTATTATGAGCAATGAAATTATAAAAACAATACAAAAATTCAAATCAACCCCCTTTTCCTACTTTTAAAAGAAAATGTGAATCGTCATGTGAATTGTTATCGTCATGTGAAAAATTGTTCAAACTATTAAATTATTATAATTCTGATCTCAAGTGGTCAACGTTGTAAAGGCAAAAACATTCCAAAATGTATATATAATTTGTATTATACAGAAAATTACATGCAATTAGAAAGGAGTCAAAGTGACTGAACAAATGGTGGTGTCACCAGGACAACAAGAGAAGTACTTCTTATACAATAGTATAAATATGTGTTCCTGCTCTACAATCTAATAATGATCATAAAACAATAATCATGTACCCTCACAATAATTTGTATTCAGATTTCATTAAAACAGATATAATGCATAAGTAACTTAAAAGTATATGTAAAAGAGACCAAGGAAGAGATTTATTAGGGCTTCAAATGCCAGTCTTATATAAAACTTTGCCCGTGCTTGCTGGAAAGTCTTCAGACTCACTTTTTTCACATTTTGTTATGCTGCAGCCTTGTGCTCTGGGGTATCTAATTTATCCATTATAAATTGTACATGGTTTGAAAAGACACAGCCCCATCTGTATAGGATTTTATAGCTGACAATGCATACCACAGCACAAACCAAGCAATGAGGTAGAAAAAACTGGGGATGGGTTCAAAAGCTTTTCTGCCGCACTGAGTTCCCAAGAGCACCGTGGACTGTATAATTCTTAAATGAAAGATGTTTGGAACAACCAGGACTCTTCCTAGACCTGGCAGCCCCACCAAACTTGTTAATCAAGGGAGAAGGGCCTTGGTAAGAGATATGTCCAAGAACCCAATGGTCACTCTGGCTGAGCTCCAAATATCCTGTGTGCAGATGGGAAGTCTAGAGGTTGCGAAAAAAAAAAAAAAAAAAAACCCTTAGGGACTTTCAGACTGTGAAAAATAAGATTCTCTAGTCTGATAAAACCAAGATTGAACTTTTTGGAGTCAAAGCTGGGACCTCAGGCTGGGCTGAAGGGTCTCCATTTAACAATACAATGACCCCAAGCACACAAGTGAAGACAACAGAGGAGTTGCCCAGCCGAAGCCCTGATTTAGACCCAATGAAACATCTCTGGAGAGACCTGAAAATGATAGAGGAGCCTGCATGGCAAGCTCAGTGCAAACCAGAAAAAAAGTCTCCAAATTTTTGCACAAATTAAATATTTGCGGCTTTCTTTTAGTCTGCGGCAGGCACATCCCTACATAACGCCCCCCCCCCCTGCCCCCCCGCGATGCATATAATCTTAGCCACAGTATTCCATGTCGATAGTAGTACACGTGCATTGTGCCTGAACCACTGCAGACAAAGAACTAATAAATTGTAAATTAAGTTAAATTGTGTAATCCCTGCAAAAAACATTGCCATAACGGCGGTGACAATGTCTGCACAGTCCTTGCTGGGTCCTTTCAGAATTGTTGGCTGGAATATTTCTAGACAGAGATTTCTCAAGTTGAACTTAGCCTGAGTCATAAGAGTGGGCCCCAGTGGCTTCTCCCCAGAAACCAGAAAAAAAATATTTGTGGGCCTAAATTGGAAAAAAAAGGCTTCTGATTCTACGCAGTGCACTTTTTGGTATAAATTACAACTTATCTTTATTCTGTAGGTCCATATGGTTACAAGCATACCCCATTTATTTACCTTTTATTTTAACTTACTACCTAAAAAAAAAATTATGACTACATTCACGAAAATTTGTATGTTGAGAATTATCCTCTTCTGACTTTTTATTTTTCCATATACAGGGATGAGGGCTCAAGTTTTTATCGGTTCCATTTTTGTTTTGATGGGACTTTTTAATTGCTTTTCATACATTTTTTTAGGGTGTACAAAATGACCAAAAATATGCAATTTTGGACTTTGGTATTTTTTTTTTTACATAAACGCCATTGACCTGTGGTTTAATTAACATTATATTTTTATAATTCGGACATTTGCACACATGATACCACATATGTTTATTTTTATTATGTTTACATATTTTTTATATGTAATTTGGGAAAAGGGGGGTGATTCAATCTTTTAATATGGAAGGGGTTAATGGGTGTTTTTTTAAACTTTTTAATTCAACTTTTTTTTTTTTTTTTTACACTTTTAGTCCCCTTAGGGGACTTATAGGAGAAATCAGTAGATTCCTCATACAGATCAATGTAGTTCCATAGAACTACATTTATCTGCGTGCTGTGCACTTGGTTGATAAGGCCTGGACAGGGGGGGGGGGGTATGGTTGTGATCCACACCACTGGACCACATGTCAGCTATTAACAGCAGCCCCCAGCTACAGGCATCAGCTGGGGGCCAGCCAATATGGTGCGGGCTCAAGTCAAGAGCCCGCACCATACACTGCTTGCCGTTGTAGGGTGAGCTGTCTCATCCTTAGGCGGCAACCGGTTAGTAAAAAAAAATATTTTAAAACTATTTAATTGTGGAAAAGTAAAACAATTGAGTTCAATTTAGGGATAAATCTGGAATTAGCGTTAGAATTTGGGGTACAGCTACAGTTTCAATGGGTTTATGCTTTCTACTGTGGTTGAACCTAGAGTTAGGATTAAAACAAAGAATATCCTTGTGGTTTAATTTATGGTTAAGATAAAAACTTAGGATGCTTAAAACTAGGGTTTACAACAAGGTTAAAAAACCCCAAAATATGTTGAAGTTAAATGTTTTTTATACAATGAAAAGGTTTATAACAAATGAAAACGCATCCCATCCAACCCTAGCGGCGAGTTGGAGCCGTGCTGGTGGAGGTGAAAATTCACTTTAGATTTGAAGATTGATGAGAACAGAATGTGACGCAGGTCAAAAGGGATGGAGCTGCAGATATGAAGAGCTGTCAGAAAGAAAGGTCTGAGGTGTGAGCACAGAGAGACAGGAAAAATGTACCGTGAATGCTAGCTAATGGTGGATATGCGGGCTTCAAAGTTAAAGAATTTTCTTAATTTTTTTTTATTGAAATTAATTTCTTTGAAAGGCTATCTCTGCACTTGACTTTATATTATATGCTGTCATGTATATGCACACGAGGAGAAGCACTGTTTCTGGTCATTATATAGTTTGTATTTTTACCTCTTTCCCCTTCTGCAGGCTTTATGCTTACTTTTCAGCTGTCCCTGAGCAAGTGAGTGGAGGTTTGCCTCTGCGATGGCTCCCATACTCTGCGCACATACTGAAGAGGAGATTCTGCTCTCTGTATCGCTATAGAGGCAACAGCAACATGGAGGACTTTGTAGAGCAGTGCAAACAATGAATCCAGCACTGGGGGAGCTATAACATTATTAGAGTACTAAGCAGCAAGTAAGTTTCCTTCATAGGCAGCATGTAAGTAATCCCTCAGTGAGATGATCAGTCTGGTCTCTCAAGAGAGACTTGTGGCTGATTAAAAGATAAGTGTAGGAAAAAGAATGAGAACACATAAGTCTAATAAGGGAAAAGAGCTTTATTTTAACATATATATATATATATATATATATATATATATGTATACACAGGGTGGGTCATTTATATGGATACACCTTAATAAAATGGGAATGGTTGGTTATATTAACTTCCTGTTTGTGGCACATTAGTATACGTGAGGGGGGAAACTTTTCAACATGGGTGGTGACCATGTCGGCCATTTTTAATCCAACTTTAGTTTTTTCAATAGGAAGAGAGTCATGTGACACATCAAACTTATTGGGAATTTCACAAGAAAAAAAAACAATGTGTTTGGTTTTAACATAACTTTATTCTTTCATGAGTTATTTACAAGTTTCTGGCCACTTATAAATATGTTCAATGTGCTTCCCATTGTGTTTCCCATTCTTCCACTCTTCACACACTGATAGCAACACCGCAGGAGAAATGCTAGCCCAGGCTTCCAGTATCCGTAGTTTCAGATGCTGCACATCTCGTATCTTCACAGCATAGACAATTGCCTTCAGATGACCCCAAAGATAAAAGTCTAAGGGGGTCAGATCGGGAGACCTTGGGGGCCATTCAACTGGCCCACGATGACCAATCCACTTTCCAGGAAACTGTTCATCTAGGAATGTTTGGACCTGACACCCATAATGTGGCGGTGCACCATCTTGCTGGAAAAACTCAGGGAACGTGCCAACTTCAGTGCATAAAGAGGGAAACACAGCATCATGCAGGCCACTGGATATGCGAAATTGCTACATGATGATGTGTTTCCCTCTTTATGCACTGAAGCTGGCACGTTCCCTGAGTTTTTCCAGCAAAATGGTGCACCACCACATTTTGGATGTATATATATAACAACAATTTTTTTTATTTGATGTCTGCAAAGTTTGCTAAAAGTTCATTAACTGACCAGAGACTTTTCACTAGACTCAACTTCACTACTGCTCTGGTTTCCTTCTTCCTAATAGGGCTTTCTGCTTTGTCTATTTTTCTTTCTCCTCTTTCTCTTTATTCTCATTTTATTCTCTCTTTTCTGTTCTCTCTCTCCATAATTTTTACTTTCCCTTCCTGTTTCCGTATTCAACCCACCTCCTGTCTGTTGTTGTCTTTGTGTTGTTCATCTGTGGTTTCCATTGTTTGGACCTGTTTGTTTCCTCTGTGTTTTGTTTCTGGTACAAATTCAGTGGGGTAAAGTAATTCAGTTCTTATGTTGATTTCCTTGTTTCAAATGTATACTTGCCGCCCTTATTTCCATGCTTATATTTGGAGCATGCTCCTTTCCAAACCGATTGTTTCCTCTACTGGATTACACTCCTTCTTCAATGCCTGTTCTCTCACCCCACATCCATTTCTTGTATACCATGTTTGGCCTGATGATTGTACCTTATTTTTTTTCTTTAATTTACAACAGATTAGAAAATAACAAAAACTGTTCCCTAGCCTAAATTCAGGCATTTACGCAAATTACAACATGGCGAAAAGGTCATTTTTACAATAATAAGTCACAGTAAGTAAGTAATCATAATTTTTTGAGGAATTGACTGGATAAATACGTTCACTCCTATGTAAAGATAAAAATGTTACATCATAAGTTTGTGTTCATATGTGAGCGGTAGTGTGGTGTGTGGCCAATAACCATAGGGCAAATCACATGTAATTTGCATGGTTTGGTGCTGTGGCTATCACACAGCTGACCAACTTAATGAAAATCCAGTCTACCAGTCTATCCATTTGTTTCTCATAGTCTAAACCTATGAGATATAATTCACCTGAGATATAATAATCAACCTTAGAAGTGAGGTCACCCAATGCCTCATGGGTATACAGAGCGTAAAGGGAATCTTTGTATCTAAATTTGTATCTGAATTCTCATCTGTATATATGATGTCTGATGTCACTGGGACCCGGTTTAATGGTGGTTGAGGATGGTGTTGGTGTAAGTTTATGTATCTGCTGGAGCTGCCCCTTAAAGGGATTTTCCAGGAGTAAAATACAGAGCTAATTTCTTTCAAGAACCGCTTCCCATCTGTCTCCAGGTTTGTTGTGGTTCTGCAGCTCAGTTCCATTGAAGTGAATGAGCCATATACAGCCTGGGAACCGATGTGGAGCTGTTTTTTAAATACATTTTCTCTTTTTTTTATTTCTGGATAACCCCTTTATCTTCTAGAGGGGCATCCCTCAGCAGTAACTATTTTAGCAACAAAGCTTAAAAACAGAAAAGCAAAACAAAAGAGCAGGAAATCATCCTATTACTGAGCGGTTGAATGGAAATATTTATTTTATAATCCAGTCCCCTTCAAGCACGAGGAAGCTGAGGCTGAGGGGTGGGGGGGGGGGGGGGGGATAAAGTTTCTGATGCTTCAGTGATATTCATAGTTCAGTGGATACATTGGGCCCAAACCAAGTAAATGACAGCAGTAATGTTCAGGTTGGACGAGTTTCTGTTTCTAAATATAAACTCTGTAGACTTTTTTCCTTCATTTATGCAAACAAAAATGCAAACATTGGTATTAATTGGCGAAGCGAGCAGAAGTCCAAAAAGGGAATTTATTAAAGGAACACAGATCTGTACTGCGTGCTGCTCCATAGCTTCTGTTTATAGAAGTCTTATGGTATGGTATTACTATTATACAAGTTACGTCACTCTCTTGTATGGATGGTGGGGGTGCCGTAGTAGGAATCCCAATCCTTTACATCCAAGTTGAATATAGACTAGGCACACCACAATTGATTATGCAATCAAAATAATTTTATTAAGCAATCCACATGCATTAAGTGTTACGTTTCGGTCATAAACAGACCTTCATCAGACCGGATTGCTGCGGGGTTGGAGAGAAGCGGGTGGACGGCCAGCAATGCCATGCTTAGTAGGATCGTGCACTGCGACCTATGGTCGCTAAGGTATCATACCTTAGTGACCATAAGTCGCAGTGCACGATCCTACTAAGCACGGCATTGCTGGTCGACCACCCGCTTCTCTCCAACCCCGCAGCTATTCGGTCTGATGAAGGTCTGTTTATGAGCGAAACGTAACACTTAATGCATGTGGATTGCTTAACAAAATTATTTTGATTGCATCATCAATTGTTGTGTGCCTAGTCTATATTCAACATGGTATTACTATTGTCATCGCGGTACCACATCTTAGAGTACTCAAGGTCTGAAGAACTGCATACACAGGGTCCTGTACTGGAGACTTCTGCATCCAGGGTGTCACATATTAACATTAGAAAGTACTAAAGACAGATGCACCCCAATAGTGATGCACTCCTAAAATTTTGGTCACTGTGTATTTCGTCCAATAGGGGTATGTGACTCTAAGATACTTCTGGCACATTTAGTAGATTATGCTCTCAACTAACCCTCTAGAAGGTGCCAGGCTGGCATCTGATGAGCTCATTATGGACTCGTATGGAGTGTAATGCTTCTCTGCACAATGTTCGTATGAGCGAAGTTTTTGGGCAGCTCTCCAGTGCTCTCTGCCAGGAAAACAGGTGCCAGTCTCGCCCCCTGGCCGCCTGTGTCTTTGCATTTTTACCGGTGTATTAATGCTCTGCCAACAATGTCTTTGATAGGGCTGGAATTAAATCGTATTAGGAGAAAGAAGTGAGCCTGGTGTGAAAACTTTTACAGTACAACAATACTTTATTAATAGCTCCTTGTGTCAAACTAGGTGACATTTTCTTTACAGTTTTTGGGGATCTCTGAAACCTTTCAAAATTTTGGCCCAGATTTACTAAAAATGTTTAATTCTTAAGTGCAAAGTAGGACTAGACAGTCAATGAAGGTGCCAAATTTATTACGGTGAGTTAGGCTGTCTGAGAAATCTGGAACTTCAAACTGCGTAGTCTAGACCAACTATTAATCGGCTTAAACAGCTTAAACAGAATCTTGTGCCTGAATTTAAGCACAATTTTGCCGAAGCCACAACTTCTTTGTCAGATGCAACAGAAAAAGTGTAGAAATCTCATGACAAATCTGGGCCACCGTATTTCAGTTCCTACCTATTTTCAATATCTATGGTTGCTGTCACTGATTTATATCAAAATAATAACATCCCATATAGATCTAGTGTTTCTCATAGCTGAGGATTTGTTGCAAATGGATCCACACTAGAGAATCCTCCGTCATCTGAACAGCTTGAACTCCAGTCTGATTATACCATTATTATGCATGATCTGTCTTAGAGATTATACATGAATGGCTGCTATACGGTAATGACATATATGTAGTGACCTTCCACTTTCAGTAAACCCTCTCCATATGCCTTCTATATGCACATAGAGGAGACCAGATCTATGATTAGGGGAGATCCCCAAAATGCGTCAGACAAATTTGGTCCTGTTTCTATAGTTCTTTATACTGTTTTATGATTGAGTATAGAAATGTTTTAACTGGATCTCAATGCACTGGATGCTTTTTTATTCTACTCAGACTTCTAATGTGATCCACTACTCTAGTGGATGTTCCTTACAAGCCTGAACCAGCACAGCAGTACACACAAGGAGATGACAAACTTACTTTCATAATTGATGAGGTCTTCACTCCCTCTGGAAGAGAGGTGAATATTAATGCTGATTTGAGCTGTAAAATTAAAGACCAAATCCAAGGCAAACTTTTATTTTTTCTCCTGACGTAAACAGACATCCTACTCCCCCTCTTACTGAGTGACTTTTCACTGATACAATGACAGTTGCAGTCCGAGCCAATCCATACAATGCTTGCTTTGTGGACAGAAAGTCATTTTCTTTATATAACTCTGAGACACGCCATGTGAATGTGATAGAGTTAAATAGAGAAAGTGACTTCAGGTCCACATAGCAACCACTAGTCACTTTGGAGAACTGTAGGGCAGGTTGGGAAAATGAGGGGGAGCAGGGCGACCAAGCTAATGTGGGAGGGAATTAAAAATAAAAACTTTCCCTAGAGAGGCTCTTTAAAATGTGAAAGCTCACTGGGTGGAAGGTTGTTGGAGTTCCAGTGGGTTTCCATTTAGTTCCTAGAAGACCTGCTCACTCACTCACTCACTCACCTCTTTAAAGTACATAATTGAACTGGTTGTAATAACAGTACTATTCCCAGCCTGGCACATTAAGCTGTCAAGAGAGACCCCCAGAATTTACCAGCAGGATATAAGGGGTCTACAAGTGAGTTAATGAACCTGAACAAACTAAGTGAATTACTCCAGGCAAAATGTCGGCTCCGATCATCACCTCCAGGGATTCTGCAGGAGACGCTTTATTAATTTTGTATCAGAGTAGGAGATGAATCAGGATTGAAGTCCCCAAACGGAAGCTTCTTCCTCCTTAGTGATCCTCTCCGTGCAGATTAGAAATTACTCAGTGCAGTGTTCAACAAATAAAAACAATCATTTGCATATTAAATAGGGCCCCGCTATATGAGGTATCATATACATAGTCCTTTCATCCAATCTCCAGAGTCGACTTAATCTGATGGGAACAAAACTCCTACTGTGCCTCTCCGCAATTAAGAGTCTAGATGACAGCGAGGCACTTTATAAATCATATGGCTAATTATAGATCGGGCGCTCCTTCTCACACATCTGGCTCTGCAGGAGGGAATATGTAAATCCTCTTTGTGCGCCGATGCCAAACTCAGCTGTGGCGTTTACAGCAGGGCAATACCATCACCTCGAAAAACACACATTAAAGAGTGTAAATGATGCTTATGTTCGCTAATATTAGAATGATTGGCATTTATTAATATAACATTTTATCATTATTATCTTTATTACTATTACTATGACTCCGTTTACACTCCTATTCAGCACTTTTACTGGGGATCCATTACCATGGACTGTTGCAGCGTTATAACTTGCCATTAAAAAAATGGAAACACTGGAGGAACCCCAAAAGACCCATTATAACTCAAGGCCATCTATTAGGCCCTGTGTGATCCAAGCTATGGCGATAATTGGAAGCCATAGTGCAGTTGTGAACAGTACTTTAAACAGAGCAGACCTGGATCCCAGAGCAACTTCTCAACTTTTTATGTACTGAAATTGTATGTATGTATTTTAACTACTCTACTACTCTAGCTCGTGGATTAGTCAATATTGTTTTGAAATATCTTCTATATATTTAGAATATAACGAAGAGCACATGGGGTGCTAGAAACGCGTCAGTTTAACTCGGGTAGGATAATCTAATGTGAATAAGGTTCTCTCAATCCTTCCCCAAACATTTAGCCACCTATCTCATTTGTACTTCTAGATCTGCATTGTCTGTGTTCTCTTCTACTTTCTGTAGGTAAAATGAAGAAGAGGAGGCAACATACAGGATCAGACTACCCAGGGTGTGCTTGTAGTCTGCAATCATAGAAATACATATGTCTGCACGGGAGCTGTATACACAGAACAGTAGCAGATTATTATTATTTTTTTTTTACCAAGATTAATTGTTAAAAGGCCATTAAGCTGAAAAGCATGCTGGGACTTGACGTTCCTCAACAGCTGCAGGGCCCTCATTTGCCTAGACTGTGGATCCATGGAAGTACATGCTGAATGATGTGTGATAACAGGATGTGACCTTATTAAAACATCACTTCAGTGATCAAGAAGAGGAAAATGTTACAATATCATTTAATTCTCCAGCAGTAAGATCCCTATTATATGTCAATACACTTCCACTCATAGGTCAGCAGAGATGAAGCAAGCTTCTCTATTAAAACCAAATCACAACTCAGCAAGGTATGGGAAATACCTCTTATACAACACCCTGCAGGCTCTTATGCAGTAAAATAAAGGTTACCCAGTTGAGAGAACCCATCCAGGAACAATATGCGGGCCCCTTGCTTTCCAATTATAGAGCTTCCCACTTATGTCCTTATTATTATTTTTTATTAATTATTTTATTTATATAGCGCCTACAGATTCTGCAGCGCTTACAATTATGGGGTACAAACAAAGACAAGTATCAGACATAATATTACACAATAACTATTCAAACAAGAGGTGTGGGGATATATCGAGGATATGTTGAGGCAAATTAAAGAATGTTATAGGTCTGTCTGAAGAGATGTGTTTTCAGGCCACATTTGAAACTATGGATGTTGTTGTTGAGTCTGAGGGATTGAGGGATAGCATTCCAGAGAACCGATGCAGCACGAGTGAAGTCTTGGAGACGGGAGTGAGAAGTTCGGATTATAGAAGATGTTAGTGTGAGGTCATTAGCAGATCGGAGAGAACGTGTAGGATGGTAGACAGAGATGAGAGAGGAGATGTAGGGAGGTGCAGCATTGTGGAGAGCTTTGTGTGTGAGACTGAGGATTTTGTACTGTATTGTGGACTGAATTGGTAACCAGTGTAGTGACTGGCACAGGGAGGAGGCGCCGGTGTAGCGGCTGGAGAGAAAGATGAGTCTGGCTGCGGCATTAAGGATGGACTGGAGAGGAGAGAGTTTGGAGAAAGGAAGGCCTATTAGTAAAGAGTTACAGTAGTTGAGGCGAGAGTGAATCAAAGCAATAATGAGAGTTTTAGCAGTTTCAGTAGTGAGAAACAGGCGGTTCTGGAAATGTTTTTGAGATGCAGGTGACAAGAACGTGAAAGGGACTGAATATGGGGAGTGAAAGACAGATCAGAGTCAAGTATAACTCCAAGACAGCGAGCCTGCTGCCCGGGAGTTATGGTAGTACCACATACCGAGATGGAAATGTCAGGGTTAGGTACAGTATCAGTTGATGGAGAAAAAACAAGAAGTTCTGTTTTAGAAAGATTTAGTTTCAGATATAAAGAGGACATGATGTCTGAGACGGCAGAGAGACAGTCACTGGTATTCTGTAGGAGTGCAGGGGTGATGTTGGAGGAAGAGGTATAGAGTTGGGTGTCATCAGCATAGAGGTGGTACTGGAAACCAAATCTACTGATTGTTTTTCCAATGGGGGATGTGTAGAGTGAAAAGAGTAGAGGACCCAGAATCAATCCCTGGGGAACCCCGACAGCAAGGGGAAGAGGAGAAGAAGTAGAGCCAGAAAACGAGACGCTAAACTAGCGGCCAGAGAGATAGGAGGAAAACCAGGCGAGAGCAGAGTCCTTGAGACCGATGGAGCGGAGATTACTGAGGAGGAATTGGTGATCCACAGTGTCAAAAGCCGCAGACGGTCCAAGAGAATCATTAAAGAGAAATTGCCATTTGATTTGGCCGTCAGAAGATCGTTAATAACTTTGGTTAGGGCCGTTTCTGTGGAGTGAAGGAAGCGGAAACCAGACTGTAAGGGGTCAAGGAGAGAGTTCTCGGAGAGATAGTGGATAAGGTGGGAGTAGACCAAGCGTTCCAGGAGTTTGGAGATAAAGGAGAGATTTGAGACGGGTCGATAGTTGGCTGTACAGGACGGGTCCAGAGATGTTTTTTTTCAATAGTGAGGTTATGATAGAGTGTTTGAAGGAGGAGGGAAAGACCCCAGAAGAGAGGGAGAGGTTAAAGATTTTAGTTAGGTGAGAGCTGATAGCAGGAGAGAGAGACTGGATGAGGTGTGAAGGCATGGGGTCACTAGAGCAGGTAGTGGGGCGGGCGGAGGAGAGGAGCCTGGAAACCTCATCCTCCGTTACAGGCTCAAAAACTGAGAGTGATGAAGAGGAGACGTGGCTGGGAATTGGATCAGAACTTTTAGGGGACTGGGAGAGGATTTCATCACAAATGTCATCAATTTTAGTTTTGAAGTATTTGGCCAGGTCTTCAGCACAGAGATCAGTGATTGGGGTCTGTACTTTAGGCCAAAGGAGAGAGTTGAACGTGTCAAAAAGGCGTTTTGGGTCCTTACAACAATTCCACAGCTTATTATGAGCTATGAATTTCAGTAGCTTGGTCAGTCCCTATATTCAGTCTAACCTAGCTAATTGACTGCTGCTTATTGGTTTTAAGGTGGAAGAGGGTTCTTTACGTTCTGGGCCACTGTGGGCTGTGGACAGACATATATTATAATGTGAGTCTCCTCCAAATGCTCATAATCATCGTCTGTACCACACTAGCCATCCCTTCTTGATCCAAAATGTTTTCCAGAAGCAGCCTCTGCCAACTTTGTCCGGGCCTTTCTCCCAAAAAATATAAAATCTTATTCTATTCTAAAACCCTATGCTGTACTATATAAGAAAATAAAATCCCAGATTTCACTACATAGCCCCTGTGTACAGGTTGCACCTATGGTATGTCTGCCCTGGGCCTGATATTTCTCCATCATTTGAAGTAAATCTATTGTTTCCTGTTATCAGTGATATAAGGCTGAGGAAAATATTACTGTAAGACAGGTGAATACCATCTCTTACCCCCTGTAGTGTTTTTAATGGGATCAATGACAGGAGGGTTGGAATGCCCTCTGCCCCATGATCACTACTTTATGTAACATTTTTCCAGTGGTGAGAATCTCCAGAGACATTTGCATCTATGTGTATGACTGATATCAGCTGCTCTATATACACTGCTCAAAAAAATAAAGGGAACACGAAGATAACACATTATAGATCTGAATGAATGAACTAATCGTATTAAATACTTTCATCTTTACATAGTTGAATGTGCTGACAAAAAAATCACAAAAAATTATCAATGGAAATCAAATTTATCAACCCATGGAGGTCTGGATATGGAGTCACACTCAAAATCAAAGTGGAAAACCACACTACAGGCTGATCCAACTTTGATGTAATGTCCTTAAAACAAGTCAAAATGAGGCTCAGTAGTGTGTGTGGCCTCCAAGTGCCCGTATAACCTCCCTACAACACCTGGACATGCTCCTGATGAGGTGGCAGATGGTCTCCTGAGGGATGTCCTCCCAGACTTGGACTAAAGCATCCGCCAATTCCTGGACAGTCTGTGGTGCAACGTGGCATTGGTGGATGGAGCGAGACATGATGTCCCAGATGTGCTCAATGAGATTCAGGTCTGGGGAGCGGGCGGGCCAGTCTATGGCATCAATGCCTTCCTCTTGCAGGAACTGTTGACACACTCCAGCCACATGAGGTCTAGCATTGTCTTGCATTAGGAGGAACCCAGGGCCACCTCCCTGACCATGCCCTTTACCTCCCTGACTATACCCCTTACCTCCCTGTCCATGCCCCTTACCTCCCTGACCACACCTCTTACCTCCCTGACCATGCCCCTTACCTCCCTGACCACACCTCTTACCTCCCTGACCTTGCCCCTTACCTCCCTGACCACACCTCTTACCTCCCTGACCATGCCCCTTACCTCCCTGACCATGCCCCTTACCTCCCTGACCACACCTCTTACCTCGCTGACCATGCCCCTTATCTCCCTGTTCATGCCCCTAGCTCCATCAGCCTCTTTCATTTCCCAGAAAAAAGCAAGGAATATTCCACAGCATTATCTTTAATAATATTCCCAGTGGGGTCCTCCACAGCAGTGCTGAGCTCCTACCTAAAATAAAGTAACAAAATGGAAGCATCTAGCAACTAGAAAATGTTGAATGAGTTGAATAAAAAAGTTGCATGATCTTACCTCATACAGTGAATAAAGTTACATAAAACATGAACACTCTGGGTAGGGCCACACACAGCGCATCTGCAGCATATTTTACGCTGCAGATGCGCCCACCGCCGGCAGTCACAGAGTGACTGCAGAGCGAGCTCCGAGCTATGGATGTGCTGCAGCTGGGAGCTCTCACTACAGTCGCTCTGTGACTGCCGGTGGTGGACACATCCGCAGCGTAAAATATGCTGTGGATGTGCTGCATGTGACCCTACCCTTAAAGTATCCTTTGATTTGAGATACAGACATTTCTCTATATTTTGTAATTCTTACCTCTGCGGCAGGCAGTAACTAAGACCGCTTCCATGTATTTACAGAGGCAAAACAGTTGTGAATGTCAGGTGTGTGCTGTGTTTTCTAGAATGTGCTGCCTACTGGGACGAGAGGTTAAATCCCTGTATCCCGTGGAGGTATTGAAATATTCCTCCAGTAATCTCTGCATAGATCAGACCTGGAGCGTTCCAGAACAATTCAGTGTCATTTGGTGTAAAATAATCGTTACATAAGCCGGCCCCTTAAATCTCAGCAACAAGGTCTCTGTGCAAACAAAACAAGCGGAAATCTGTCTTCATCCACAATCCAAATGTCACTCCAAAGGGGAGCTGCTTGGAGTCATTATTTGTCAATTCTTCTTAATGCCAGGGGTTGTTGGAACACAAAGAAAGGCTGGAGGTGGCGCGCACTTATTATCAGTCAAGGTACAAGTACGTCACGTGGCATGTATGGCACCTCTGGAGTATGGAAATAAATAGATGTCTGTTCAGCCATGGAAACATTCATGCCTACATCTAGAAAACCTGTACAGACCTTATACTTCTCACAGGTGAGGGGCTGCTACAATTGTATCAAGTCAAGACAATTGTCTGTCAGATAAAAACATTAGTAGCACAAATCTTTGTTAGTTTGTTACAATGTATCAGCACAGATAAAATGTATTAGTCTGGAGTCCCGGCATTTTAGCTCGTAGAGAATTGTCTAGAGTAGACTACATATATTTGAAGCAGACGCTTAGCTGTGTGAAGTATCACATTTACAAGGGTTCCTATTCACTTATAGCAAGCAGAGATATTGAAAATGGTAAAAAAAAAAAAAAAAAACATACACAGTGTATAGTTACGTTATAGAAACCTTAATCCCTTAAGGATGGACCCATTTTTTACCTTAATGACCAGGCTTTTTTTTTTACATGTGCCTCTGTAAATGGTAATAACTATAGAACGCTTTTTCTGAGCGGAACGATTCTGAGATAGTTTTTTTGTGACATGTACTTTATATACCATATATACTCGAGTATTAGCTGTTCCGAATATAAGCTGAGGCCCCTAATTTCACACCAAAAACCTAGGAAAATTGACTCGACTATAAGCCTAGGGTGGGAAATACATCATCACCCCCATGTCATCATCCCCCATCATCATCACCCCCGTCATTAACATCCCCGTCATCATCACCCCCCTCATTATCACCCCCATCATCATCACTCCTATCATTATCACCCTCGTCAACATCTACCCATCATCATCACCCTGTCATTATCACCCTCGTCATCATCCCCCCCTTCATCATCACCGCCGGTCAATCCCTTCGTCATCATCCAGACCCCCCTTTTGTTTTCCACTCACCTCCCCAGTTGTTGCTTTCTCTGTGGGAAGGAAGGGTGAGCTGGTCCAGGCCGTCCATCTTCAGCCATCTATGCTGCAGGGACCGTCCGGTGGGGAGGGTTGGTCGTTCCGGGCTGTCCATCTTCACCGGGAGGCCCTCTTCTCTGCTCCGGGCTGGCCACGGACTAGTGACTTTGCGTTGATGACAACGCACAGGGACGTCTGTGCGCAGCAGACGTCCGTGACATCCCTGCACATGAACGTCCCTGCGCTGTGGCATCAATGCAGCATCACTAGTTCGGGGCCGGCCCGGATCGGAGAAGAGGGCCTCCCGGTGAAGATGGACAGCCCGGAACGACTAACCCTCCCCACTAGACGGTCCCTGCAGCATAGATGACCAAAGATAGATGGCCTGGCCCATCCTCTCACCGCTAAGTCAGAAGCGTTTTTTGTTAACTCGAGTATAAGCCGAGGGGGGGGGGGGGGGGGGCGTTTTCAGCACGAAAAATTTTGCTGAAAAACTCAGCTTATACTCAAGTATATATGGTAAGTGGTACATTTTTGATGACACATGCCGCATTTTTTGTGAAAAACTCCAAAATATTATGAAAAACTGGAAAAGTTCTCAAGCTTTTTTTTATGGTGTCCACTGTGCGGTAAAAGTAATGTTATATTTATTCTGTGGGTCAGTACGATTAGGGCAATACCCATTTTATATAGCTTTCTATGTTCTTTTTCCTTTTCTGAGCAAAATTCTTTGTCTGCCATTAATTTTCCAACAGTCATACATTTTTCTGAGCAAAATTCTTTTTCTGCCATTCATTTTCCAACAGTCATAAATTTTACGCCATTGAGTGAGGGCTTATTTTTTGCGGGATGATCTGTACTTTTTATTAGTATTTTTGTGATATGTGCTACCTATTGATCTTTTTTATTCTGTTATTTGTACCAAAATTGGCGAATTTTGCGCTTTTTTTGTTGTTTTTTTTTACAACGTTCATCGTGCGGGGTAATTTACATTATAATTTTATAGTACACGTCATTTCGGACATGGCAATTATGTGTATGATTTCTATTTCTATGTATATGATTTGTGTTTTTGCATCTTTTTGGGTGATAATACCAGGCTTTTATTGGTAAAGGGGAATTTTTTATTTGTTTTTACACTTCATAAGAACATTTTATTAAATTTTTTTTACACTTTTTATATGTTAAACTATGCTGCAATACATTTGTACTGCAGCACAGTATGACCCGATCAGCTGCACACAGTAGAGCCTGTGTGATCCACCCTCTGGCTGAATCTCACAGGCTTCCGTAGCAGGCAAACAGGAGGTCATGATCTGACCTCCTGCTGCCATAGCAACCAATGGTGACCCGTGATCATATCGCCCCCTGTCAACATCATAGATGCATGATCAGGATTGATCATGGCATCTATGGGGTTAATGCTGGCGGGATCGACGCGATGCCTGCGGCAGTGTAGGAGATCTCTAGGACGTATGCATAGGTCCCAATGCGCGAACGTGTCTGGTGCTGGGACGTATGAATACATCCTATGATGGGAAGGGGTTAAAGGGGTACTCCGCTGCATGACATCTTATCCCCAATGCAAAGGATAGGGGAAGATGTCTGATCGCGGGGATCCCGCTGCTTTCATTGTGGCTGCACTGCATTTTGTTATCATGCAGTAACTGCATTAAAAATGCTCCTCTTGAAATTCCCGACTCATGTTCATTATTTCGGGGGAATCGTCTCCGATATGCATTTCTGTCAATGGAGATGGCACATGTCCGAGTGGGTCTAGCCAATTGATTCAGTCAGCACCTCCCGCGCACAGAGTGTCTGCTGGCAAATCCTCTGGGTCATTATTCTGGGCCCTTAGGGTTCTTCCACACTGGATATTTAGCTCAGAGGAATTACTAAGCGGATTCCACTTGCAGCAGCCTTCCAATGATCTTAATAGGAGGATGCTGCTCAGTTAATACGTTGAAAGTTTCGTAGCAGAACTTGTTTATTCTTTCTGCAGAATCTACCCGGAAAGACTTTGAATTTCAGGGAATTTCGGCAGCAAATTCCATGCAAAATTGGTGCGGATTCCGGGTGGCACAGATTCACTGAAGAAATTCAGCTTGGAATTGCCTTACTGTGAACGAGCTATGGCCACATATGGTGGAAATACTGTGCATTTTCTTCAGAGGAATATCTGCAGCACTTTCTCACCCAGATTTTATGAATTTGGATGCAGATTTGATGTGTATTTTTGTGCAGCAAATTTAAAATAATCAGTGGTCCAGATTTACCAATCTGTCTGAAACCCAAACTGTTTGGTTTTGCCCACAACAACTAATGACAGCTTTTGTTTTACCAGAGATTGCTAAAGAGGACCTGTGGCCAGCCCCAAAAAATGAGATTGCATTATCAAGTAAAAGCTTGTTTCCTAATACGCAATTCCATTCCTGAGATATGAGGGTTTATAATTTGTCTGACAATTCAGGGATTCAGTCAGACGGGCGCGAACTTACTTTTAATAATAGGAGTGATGGGCGGGATTATACAGTCAAGGGGTGTGTATTTGGCATACCAGCCCCTCAATGTACAACATAAATACCACTGACTGTATAGGGGATAGGGGATAAGTAACTTATTGTGGGGGAGTCTGGGCATGCTGGGAGTTGTAGTTTTTCAACAGCTCGAGTTACACTGTTTTGGAAACAATGCTGTAAAGTGTTTAGAATGAGGTTTAGGGGTGTCCCACATAGCTGCAGGATCAGACTAGACTTTATGTAAAAAGGAGCACCCGTCACACGATCATGGTGCATACAGGTGTGCAAAGGAGCTGTGTACTGAAAATTATGCAGACATTTTAATCAAGACTGTTACATAGTTACACAGTTAGTACAGTTGAAAAAGGACACATGTCCATCAAGTTAAACCAAGGAGGCAACGGGAAGGTGTATGGAATAAAGAGGAGGGGATTCTATGTTACTGCATTTGCATTAATGTTATTTTGGTCTATGAATGTATCACACACTAGGTGCTTTCACACTGCCGTTGGCATCCATCCTGTTCGGGGTCCGTTCGGCACTTTTTTTGTTTATTGAACTGAACGGACCCTGAAACGGAATGGAGCACAACGGAAACTGTCAGGTCCCGACAGACCCCATTCAATTGAATGGGGTTCATCAGGGATCCGGTAGTTTAGATGAATTTAGCATGCAATATTTTTTTCTCCGCTAAACTTTCGTCATTCTGATGGAGTTGCTGACGGAGCTCCAAATAGCGGAGTCCGGCGGCAGTGTGAAGTTAGCCTAACCCTGTTTTGAAGCCCTCAACTATTTTTGCTGTGACCAGTTCCTGAGGCAACTGGGAGGAGACTTCCTAGGGGTGGTGGGTCTCCACGGCGCTGACCAAGGACGGACACGTCAGGTAAGTAGAAGGTAGCTTTATTTGGATAATGCAACGCGTTTCACCGTGCTTGCGCAGCTTCATCAGGCATGGTAAGCACAGTCAGGGGGTAGCTTTTATACATCGTACAATTAACTCTTTAACAGACAAAATGTTAAACTAAATATAGTAAAGTATAAATGTGAAAAAGATATGTACGGTGCCTCATTTACATAAGGCACTATATATAGAAATTTATATACACATTCCCTAAATGCTGTTGTACAGATATGATTTGATATAGATATTTATGGTATAACACAAAGATAAAGTTTAAATATTGATTACACGGACATGCACACCATCCCCAATTTGAATTGTTTAAAATTATATGTGTATTAAAGAATCATGCAGATATTGTTTTATGTTTTTTTTTATATTTGTAAAATACAATGAACGCTGTTAAAGAGTTAATTGTACGATGTATAAAAGCTACCCCCTGACCGTGATTACCATGCCTGATGAAGCCACGCAAGCGCGGTGAAACGCGTTGCATTATCCAAATAATATCCAAAGCTACCTTCTAATTACCTGACGTGTCCGTCCTTGGTCAGCGCCGTGGAGACCCACCACCCCTAGGAAGTCTCCTCCCAGTTGCTGTTCACTTGGTTGGGAGGCTGCAGACCGGACCTTTCCGCTGATCCACGCTTAACGTTGTTGTGTGAGAGTTTGCACAACCACCTGGGGTAAGAGGCTCATATAATTACTTCTTATGCTATACCCACCCGGGTGGTATTACGCTATGGAGCGCTCTCTCTTGTTTTTACAGTTCCTGAGGCAGACTGTTCCATAAATTCACAGTTCTTATGAGAAAGAAGGCTTATCGCCTATGGAGACTAAAACATTTTTTATTCAGAGGAAGACAGTGTCCCCTTGTCTCTTGAGGGGGTTTTTACTTTTTTTTTGCATAGGTCATTTTTATACTTAAATACAAATTGGCAAAACTGCTTTATTTTGTTTCCTTAAAGAAGAAATAAAGGAAAGTTGGACATAGCCATAACATATAGTAACATGCTGGGACGCGGTGGCACTGTAGGTAATAGGGGATGGACTGATCCATTTTAGTAGATGTTATCACAGAGCACAAGAAATTAGCAAAAGTTCCAGAATTGTTTGCTTCTAGTTCAGCAAGAAAGAGACAGAAGATTCAGTGTTACAGCCCCTATCATTCACAGTACAGCGAATGATGGAAAGAGGTTTTTCTGCCTCAGATTTTCTGCTGCACTAGAAAATTTAGGAGTAGATGATACATAATGAATGGGATAGAATCCCCATTTTGCACTTGTAAACCACACAGTTCCCAGAACTTGCCATTTTGTTGTTGTACTTTGAAATGTTTTTCAAAACTGTTCCTTGCTATTTTTTTCTGCCTTGAGCTCTAGTGCAATAGATACATGGACTAAAATGCATGTGACATCAATGAGATGTAGCACGCGTACAGCAAGTATAGCTCCACAGTCCACATGTGCCTTTTCTGGATCATTGTAACTTGCAAGCATACCTCATATGCATGCTACAAACAGTCCAGATCTGGGAATGATAGATATGTGTCAATGGCTGAAAGAACTGACCAATCAGAATGGGCATTTTAATGGTAAAACACCTGTATTACTGAAGTGCATGCACTGTCTGGCTGTCTGGTAGCGCTCCCTTCAGTACAGGGGGGTATTACATGTTCTGTTCTTCACCTGTACCAGGGTTAGTTGCTCCTTTCAACACCAGGTGAGGGCGGCTCCATTTTACTTTTTTAGGACACTGTGTATTCTATTCAGGACCCTGAAGAAGCTCCTGTTCTCTACATAGACAGTGATTTACAGCTTCCAGCAGATCTTTCTTACTTATATATGTAAGGAATTACTTTGTCTGTATTAGTTATCCTCTTATGTTTCTTTAATCCTCACTTTTTCCTATTTTGAGTGACATTTTAGGGCTTCAAAACCAATTACCAGGTTTCTATACAATTCTTTCATCATACAATGGTCATCCTGGAACCAATATTATTGGAGCCTGAGGGTCCACTGTATAGTATACATTTTGCCTCAGTGGCACGCACTATAAGGACTATATGGCATTGGTTAGAAGATCTATGTTAACCTGTGTTATGAGGTCACTGCAGATGTCTAACTGTGTTATGGGGTCACTGCAGCTAGCAAAGCTAAGAGCAGAGATTGGCAAATCCCCTGAGATTTGTTTCGGGTCCAATTAGAAGAATCTGTCAGATTAATTTCAGATTTGGATCCAGATCCAAAAGTGTCCCACATACCCTGTGATTGCCCACGTAAAACAAGGTAGAGAAGGTACTTCTGTAAGAGAAAATAATTCCTGCTCCATTATAGAGTTGGGCGCGAATATTCGCAATTCAAATTTTTATTGTGAATACCGCAAATTTGCGAATTCACAAATATTGCGAATATATTCACTATATATTCGAAATTGCGAATATTAATTTTTCTGCATATTCGCATATGTGAATATTTGCATATTCCTTCTTTTCACTTGTGGGCCAACTAGAATGATGCAAATACACTTGTCAGAGGTTATCAACAACATCCCTAGCAACCAATAGTAAAAGTTGCCCACCCACTCACTGTTTTCTTCCTCGAATACGTGAATATGCAAATATTCACATATGCGAATATAACGAATACGCAAAATTCACGAATATAGGACGAATATTCGTCTATTTATTCGCGAAATATAGCGAATTCGAATATGGCCAATGCCGCTCATCACTACTCCTTTATGGCAGCTGTGGCTGGGCTGGGTGAGGGTCCAGCCCAGCAATTGTAGTAAAAGCTGTGATGTATACAACATTACCACTTACCCTCAGGTCACTCAGTGTACAAAATCAGGGATAAAGCAAACCAAAATGAATCAAGAAAATGAAAACTGTTTAGATTTTTAAAAATCCAAATTTTTTTTAATAATTTTTTTTATTCGGACCAAATCTGATTCATGACGAACTGATTTACTCATCTCTAGTTGTGAGGCACTGGTGGCTTGTCTTCTTATTGGGAGCAATGACTATGACTAGGAAAATTACCAATTTCCCATCTGCTGTCCCTATTACCTTTCTTAATTGCTGACAAATGTAGTACTGTTGGATTGGGCTTGTTGAGATGTGCTATTGGACGATGGAGAGAGAAGAAAGCTGTTTTGGAGTCAACAAGATAGCATTGTAGTGAGGTGATATGTAGCGTGCAGGATTGAGACAGTGAGAGCCTGGAACCTAAACGTTGAGGAACATCTGCTGGTTCCAGCTCATCCAGCTCAGTCTACAAGTCTAAAATCTCACGGTCAGCTGTAATGATTAAATACAACGCACAGATCAAGAGCCAGTGACCCATTTAATCTTGTCATTACAGCCAGAGAGACTCTCCAGAAAGTCACTAAGACCAGACAATGATAATGAGAGCACTAAAAAGGATGGATGATACGACATTGGTTGCCCGTCTCCACAGCACAAAAGTCAGCTTTGTCTTTAAGAGAACTTGTCATGCAGTTTATACCAGCAGTGGGTGTTGTAAAAACGGTGCTCGGCTCATAAAATTGATGAGAAGTCGCAAAGCCTCAGCCTTAGCATTGTCAACATAGAAGTAGATTGTAAAGTGACAGGATATTGCGGTGCTGAACTATACCCCCTAATATCTACATTTCAGGAGTTCTGGGAATTGGCATACCAACTTCACCCATTAAGCTGCACATAATTCAAATTCTCAATACATGACCAGCTTTTCTACGTGTAAAGTATTTCTTAGAATGACCTGCACAGAAACATATGCCTTTATTATGAACAATGAAAAAACCTTGACCCCCAAGCATTAGTATAGATACTATTTTTATCCATGGTCTTAGATCCATCAACAATTCGCAATGTCTCCCAAACCTAAGTACAATATCGACTAGGACTAGGGATGAGCGAATCGAATCTGACAAATCTGAATTCGTTCCGAATTTCAGGAAAGAATTGCTTCACAATGAATCTAAATATCGTTGCGATTCAATCGCACAAATTGCTTCATTAAACTCCATTTAGTGTGGTTCAGGCTCCAGGGCATCTAAGATGGCGGCTCCACATGTCAGGACATGGGGCAAGGAATGCTGGGAAGGCAGGAACACGGGTAGGCGGGATAACCCTGAATCACATGCAGCATGCAGCCTATCAGCAGCCAGCCACCCCTGTGATGTCACAGCCCTATATAATCGGCAGCCATCTTGCGGCCAGTCACTTCAGCATTCTATTGCAGAGAGAGAGGGACAGAGAGAGTGTGTTGCACAGAAAAGCATCTTTACAGCAGTGATTCCCCTCAAGCCCAAATCCAGCCTAGAACCACTGATGGGGAAGGGAGAGAGATTGAGATAGACAGTGAAATTTTGGGTGTATTACAGCAGCGATTCACCTCAAGCCCAAATCCAGCCTAGAAGCACTGATAGGGAAGGGAGAGAGATTGAGAGAAAAAGGGCAATTTTGGGTGTAGTATACAGCGACTGTGTACTGCAGCACTGGTGTGTACAACAACAGAAAAGCTAATAGTAGCCAGCCAGATCGGTTGAGCAGAGCACTAAAAGCCATAATCACCTACTATTAGTGCCTAATACAGGTTGCGTAGCAGAGCATATTGTCCTCTATTAAGTGTAACCTGTGCGTACATAGGTGATGTACCATTTTGTTACTGTTAAAGTCTTAAGGGCCTAGTTACTATGAAAAACCAGCCAAAAGTACACACCTGCTGCTGTTCTAGACAAATACTGTTTTAAGCGCAGTGGAGCGTATTGTCCTCCCCTCATATACGCACTAAGCAAAGAAGTGCCAGGACATGTACAGAGGAGTGTCAGAGGCCTCAATTCATCAGTCGCATGCAGAGGTCGCAACAGACTAGGGGCGAGTGGCAGCAGGAGTCGCAGCGAGAGGCTTGAGCTCCTGGTATCAGCTAGCAGTCGTGTCTCAACCAGCAACCCATCTGCTGTCACTTCATCACAAGTGACATCTGACACCTCCAGTCAAAAGTCGGTGGGTTCCACAGACACAACCATCAGTTGGCATGGCCCGGGAGCAGTCCCTGTCCTCCCATTGCCTCTGTCCTATGCTGTTCCCTCCCCCATAGAAGTATCCTATGTTGTGGGTTCAGCTCCACATTTTAGTCAGGATGGTCTACTAGAGGACAGTCAGCAGCTACTGCCCAGGCAAGAAGTGGAGGAGACATCCCCTGCTAGGCAGGCAAGTAGTGATGAGGAAAGTGGCGTGGTAGGTGGTATTGGGAACATTCAGGCTCCTGAAGCACACACTATGGAGAAACCTGAGGAGGACATCAGTGACGTGCAGACACAACTCGATGAAGAAGCCGATCGCACTTGGGAGCCGGATGCAGAAGGGACTTCATCATCATCAGGAAAAGAGGCTGGCAGGTTGCCCATGAGGCAGCAGTTGAGCCAGCAAGGTGGTAGCAGTGGGAAGTCTGGAGCCAAACGTGCTCGGGGTAGACCATCTGCTTTGTGGCAGTCTACCTGCACGGGAGGTAATGGAACAGGGGTCACTAGAGTTGGCAGCAGTAGCAGTCAGTCAGTGCAGACTGTTGGGGGGGAAATCAGCTACTCTGTTGTGTGGCAGTTTTTCATCAGGTATCCGACCAGCAACCAATCTCTTGTCATTGACTGGTTAACTCTGTCATCCACTTCATCACAAGTGACATCTGACACCCTGAGTCAACAGTCAGTGGGTTCCTCAGACACAATCATCACTTGGCATGTCCTGGGAGCAGTCCCTGTCCTCCAATTGCCTCTGTCCTATGCTGTTCCCTCCCCCATAGAAGAGGCCTGAGCTCCTGGTATCAGCTAGCGGTTGAGTCTCGACCAGCAACCCATCTGCTGTCATTGACTGGTTAACTCGGTCATCCACTTCATCACAAGGGACATCTGACACCTCCAGTCAAAAGTCGGTGGGTTCCTCAGACACAACCATCACTTGACAGTCCCTGTCCTCCAAATGCCTCTGTCCTAGGCTGTTCCCTCCCCCTAGAAGTATCCTATGCTGTGGGTTCTACTAGAGGACAGTCAGCAGCTACTGTCCAGACAAGAAGTGGAGGAGACATTCCCGCTTCATTTGCTAGGCGGGCAAGTAGTGATGAGGAGAGTGGCATGGTAGGTGGTGTTGGGAGCATTTAGGCTCCTGAAGCAGACACTGTTGAGGAACCTGAGGAGAACACAACTTGATGATGATGAAGCCAATCGCAGTTGGGAGTCGGGTGCAGAAGGGGCTTCATCATCTTCAAGAGAAGAGGCTTGCAGGTGGCCTGTGAAGCAGCAGTTGAGCCAGCAAGGTAGTAGCATGGTTGGGAGTCAGCATGGTTGAAGCAGGTGGAAGTCTGGAACCAAACATGCCCGGGGTAGAACACCTGCTTCGCCGCAGCCTACCTGCCCAGGAGGTAGTGGAACAGGGGTCCCTGGAGTCAGCGGCAGTAGAAGGCAGTCATTGCGGACTGTTGGGGGGAAAATCAGCTACTGTGCGGTGTGGCAGTTTTTCATCAAGTATCCGGAGGATGTTAATATGGCCACTTGCAATTTAAAAAAATATCTTTAATCTTTTCAATTGTGAGGCCCTTTGGTCTCGTCAGGCTGCCGCCACCTCCAGGCTGTGTCATTCTGTCACCATATGGTCTCCTCTTGCTGCTGCTGCCACCTCCAGGCTTGGTCATTGTGCCACCATATAGTCTCCTCATGCTATTGGCACCTTAAATTAAACTTTTAAAATGTTTATCTAAAATCTTCTGTTAGGATTCGGCTAGCTGGATGTGGATCCTCTGTGTCAGCGAGGGATTGGCGTGGACCGTGTCGGTGGACCGATTCTAGGTTGCTACTGGTTTTCACCAGAGCCCGCCGCAAAGCGGGATGGTTTTGCTGCGGCGGTAGCAACCAGGTCGTATCCACCGGCAACGGCTCAACCTCGCTGACTGCTGAGAAGGTGTGGGACAGAAGGACTATGCAGAGGCAAGGTCAGACGTAGCAGAAGGTCGGGGCAGGCGGCAAGGTTCGTAGTCAATAGCAATAGCAGAAGGTCTGGAAACACAGGCTTTGGACAACACTAAACACTTTCTCTGGCACAAGGCAACAAGATCCGGCAAGGAAGGAAAGGGGAAGTGAGGTTATATACACAGGGAGCAGGTGGAAGCTAATTAGACTGATTGGGCCAGGCACCAATCACTGGTGCACTGGCCCTTTAAATTTTAGAGAGCTGGCGCGCGCGCGCGCCCTAGAGAGCGGAGCCGTGCGCGCCAGAACATGACAGCCGGGGACCGGGATGGGTAAGTGGCTTGGGATGTGATTCGCGATTTCTATTGTGAGGCCCCTTCGGTCTCGTTGGGCTGCTGCCACCTTTAGGCTCTGTCATTGTGCCGCCATGTGACTCCTTGTTATATTGGGTTTTATAGTGGTCATACAGTATTATTTCAAAGTCACTCAGGACATTAAACTTGTGAATCTAATCAAAATCTTAAATTTAAAAAAATCTATGTAATCTTTTCAAGACTGAGGCCCTATGGTCATCGACATCATATATTACCTGTGGAATTACCACAAGAATCCAATGAAACAGGTTGGAGCGATAACAATGAACCATAACTGATTAAATGAAACATTTGCACTTTCACTTGGGGCGGGAGGCGCTAAGAAGCAGGGGCTGGAACAGGTGGTAGCTCGCCTGGCGGAGGACCACTGCAGCCACTTCTAGCTTTATGCGCCTACTTATCCAATGGCACAGAAGCTGAATCTGTTCCTGTCCAAGTTGGTGGTACTGCAGTCCCTCCCTTTTCAAGTGGACACTCAGAGCACGGGGGTGCGCTGAGAGGCAGGGGCTGGGACAGAAGGTAGCTGGCCTTGCAGCAGACCGCCAGCTCAATTTTAAGATACAAGTACGAGCTTTTTCACTGCAGGAAATTATACACTGCAGCAATTATACACTATTTGAGCTGGAATTACTGCGGTTGCTGGCACCAGACTTGCCCTCTAATGGGTCCTCAATAGAGATGAGCAAATCAAATAAAAAATTTTTTAAATTCACTCCTCTCTAGTCGTCGTCATATATTACCTCTGGAATTACCACAAGAATCCAATGAAACAGGTTGGAGCGATAACAATGAACCATAACTGATTAAATGAAACATTTGCAGTTCCACACAGACAGTTGGGGGAGGAGGCACTGAGAGGCAGGGGCTGGAACAGGTGGTAACTCGCCTCGTGGCGGACCGCCAGCTCGATGCTCACCAGAATGGGTCCTCAAAAAAGGATTTTGAAAAATGTAAATTAATTCAAATTAGATTAAATAAAAATTACATTAAAATATCTAGTTAATCTCTTCAATTGTGACACCATATGGTCTCTCGACCCTGCTGCCACATCAAGACGCTCTGCAACAGTGATTGTAATAGCAATGCCTGTAATCTGCATGTCATACTGAATAACAGTATTATTTCACTAACACAGCACATTCCTTATGCCTGTTACGACAAGGCAAAGTTTTCTACACCCCTATTGAGGCTCTCTGTAGGCCAGAAATAGGCGTTTTTGATAGAGATTTGCCACAAATAAATTTGGCTTGAAAAAAATTTTTGGGGAACATTCGGCAAATCGGCCGAATCAAATTTTTCAAAAATTCACTCATCTCTAACTTATGTGGCTCAGAAACTGAAATAACAAACTGTCTGCTTCTTTAACCGTAGAGAAATTAGCCTAGAAACTGTGCAGATCAAACATAGGGTTGGTACTGACGTCATACTCTTGCCTGTCTGGAATATTTATCACCGCCAGAATGTTATTTATCACTGCCAGTTGGCAGGAAGCCCATTTGGTTAAAAACTAGCTCTCTGAGGACAAACCTTCTATCATGCAGCTCTTTCATGGTACCTCTATGTTTGACCACATTTCTTCTCTTTAAAGTCTGGCCTATTTAATTTGTGCTTACCATGACAGATGGTACGTTGCCGAAAATATATGTATCAAGTTTCATTATCCAGATGTGTTTGTGGGCATTGTGTAGGCAGCTAGACACTTGCACCATTACATCAGATCTTGATTCTGATTTAAATTTCTGCTTTAATTTCGCAAAGAGTTCTTGCTTTCTATAGGCATTCGACCCCTGCAGCGTTAAAGGGGTATTCCGGGCAAAAACATTTTATCCCCTATCCAAAGGATAGGGGATAAGATGTCTGATCGTGGGGGGCCCGCTGCTGGGACCCCCCCACGATCTCCCTGCAGCACCTGCATTCTATGCGGGAGCTGCCTCTCCAGTTTTGGAAACCTCTGGGTTTCCGGGACTGGGGACGTGACGCCATGCCCCCTCCATTCATGTCTATGGGAGGGGCCGTGACAGTCATCACGCCCCCTCCCATAGACATGAATGGAGGGGGCGTAGCGTGACGTCCCGTCCCCAGTTCCGAAACTGAAGACGCAACTCCCGCATAGAATGCGGGTGCTGCAGGGAGATGGCGGGGGATCCCAGAAGCGGGCCCCCCACAATCAGTTTTCTTGTCCTCTATCCTTTGGATAGGGGATACAATGTTTTTGCCCGGAATACCCCTTTAAGGTCCTGGCCTCTAATCTGATCAAAGGCAACATCTTCATGGAGTTTGTATGTATTTCCCTTGTTTGAATAGGTTTTCACCTGGTATTCCAATTTCTTTCCATGCTCTAAAAACATTCTGATGTTAAGGTTAATGTGAAGTGAATATTGTGAGCCCCATAGGGGACAGGGACCAAAGTAGGTGATGACAATCTCTGCTTAGCCAAGTGGAATATAGTGCTATATAGATAACTGGTCCCATTTGTTCCAAGACACAGTCCTTCTTTACATTGTCAACAAACTCTTTAGCGAGTAAGCTACGCTTTCTTATGTAACTCTTAGCTCCTGGGATTTGCTGCTTTTAGTTTATAAACTCAGTCAATTTCCTTATGAAGACATGGTTTATTTTCATTAAATGTCTCCATTTAATTCATATGTGCAGCGATCTCATCTGTCAGGCATAGTTTAGGTGCACTTTCTGCCCATTCAAGACTGTGTCCACTACAGGGAAGTTTTGCAGGCTGCTTACTTACAGTTGTTTTTCTGTTACTCCTATCACAAGTCTGTGTTCTTTTGGCAAAAGAAACTCATGACCTCTGATATTGTGCAAGCTGCTGTGACTGCCACCATGTTTTTAACAGCAATATTAGTAGCACATAGAGGCCTCCCTTCTCCTTTTTGTGTCTTCCACAGTCTGCAACTTTTCTTGTTGGTCCTACTCCCACATCACGTGTGGTCAGATCCAGGGGTGGACTGACCAGCTGGTCCATTTGGACAAGGTACGAGGGCGCAGCCGAATAAAGGGCCCACTGCCGCTGCTACTGAGGGTCCAGGACACTTGTCCCGGATCCCCAGGCATACAACACTGGTTTCTGCTGTATGTGCAACTTACGCACATACAGCAGAAAGCCTCCTCTCTGTGTAAGCCGCATCTGCAGTCTACACAGAGAGGAGACATGACCTCTATCCTCACAGCACAGTGCAGGCGCCAATGACATCACTCATTGGCGTCTGCACTGTGGAGGATGGAAGACGCAGTCCCCTGCTGCACACTGGAAGAGATCGCTGTGTGGGACATAATCAGGTGAGCAATTTTATTTATCCTGGGGAGAGGAAGGGGGGTGTTGGGGCTGGGGGTAGAGGCAGTGGCAGATCCTTGGGAACCTGGATGCCTACCTAATGTCTTCTGGTAATGTAATGTGGGGGAACTCTGCTGCCTATACCTAATGTGGGGGAACTCTGCTGCCTATACCTAATGTGGGGAACTCTGCTGCCTATACCTAAAGTGAATCTGTTGGAATAATAAAAAATAAGACCAATACCGATGCCTCATGTATTACCCTCAGAGGATCAGGTGGCTATACCACAGAGGGAACCCTGCTTACCTCAAGGAAGGTAATAAAATCACCTATCACACTAAATAAGTGGGTTACAGATGATGTGGAGCCGCTGCTGTGCCGGAGGTTCACTGGACAGAGTGGAACTCATCCTGGGTGTATATGAAAACGGGATATGAAGAAAAACATCCCTTCAGGTTCCAGACGCTGAGGATGCAAAGGAGCCAGAGCGTTCTGTTTAGGATCCTAGGCCGGACCATTTATTGAAACACATAAATAAAAATAATGGGGAGGAGACATTCCTTCATCAGATCAGAATCTAACTACCTACATACCTGGCCTACATACTTGGCTGCCTGACTGTCTACCTACATATCTTGCTACCGAACTATCTAACTACGTACATACCTGGCCTTTTTACATGGCTGCCCAACTACTAGCTATGTGCCTACTTGCCCTTTTACTGCCCTTTTAAGGACATTAACCCTTTAAGGACCAAGCCCATTTTGGCCTTAAATGGGCACTCTGGTGGAAAAAAAAATTCATATCAACTGGTTCCAGAAAGTTGAACAGATTTGAAAATTACTTCTATTAAAAAATCTTAATAAATCCAGTACTTATCAGCTGTGGTATACTCCAGAGTAAGTGGAGTTGTTCTTTTCTGTCTGACCACAGTGCTCTCTGCTGACACCTCTGTGTGTACTGTACCCTACCCCGAAGAAGCTTCTGTCCCCTACATAGACAGTGATCTACAGCTTCCAGCAGATCTTTCTTACTTATGAATAAAACTGCTTTATCTGTATTAGTTATATACTTATTTTTTTTTCCGTAAATCTTTCCTATTTTTCGATGACATTTTGGGGCTTCAGAACCGATTATCAGGTTAGGTAGGTTATGGTCTTCACATGGATTGTCCTGGAACGAAGAAAATGTAGCTGGCACTGCTTAGACTTCCCAGTGCAAGTGTGCAAGTATTTGTGCCCAGGATTTCAATGAACCGAATGTGACAGTGAACAATCAGCTTAGGAATCAGTCCAAGTATGCACAAACTCCAATAGAAGGGAATGCTGCAGCACATGTCCACTCCAATTGTATTGTAAAAAAAAGTAGGTTACAATGTCAATTGGGCAACAACTATTTTGCTGCTAGTGCAGCATAGTCATAGCCTTTGAGGAAGCTGCACTAAAAGCGACATCTCGTAGTTATATTCTTGTACTTAGGGGTCAGTATTGACACACTACAGCCACATGAGGTCTAGCATTGTCTTGCATTAGGAGGAACCCAGGGCCAACCGCACCAGCATATGCTCTCACAAGGGGTCTGAGGATCTAATCTCGGTACCTAATGGCAGTCAGGCTACCTCGGGCAAACACATGGAGGGCTGTGCGGCCCCTCAAAGAAATGTCTCCCAACACCATTACTGACCGACCACCAAACCGGTTATGCTGGAGGATGCTGCAGGAAGCAGAACATTCTCCACGGCATCTCCAGACTCTGTCACGTCTGTCACATGTGCTCAGTGTGAACCTGCTATCATCTGTGAAGAGCACAGGGCGCCAGTGGCAAATTTGCCAATTTTGGTGTTTTCTGGCAAATGCCAAACATCCTGCACGTTGTTTGGCTGTAAGCACAAGCCTCACCAGTGGACGTCGGGCCCTCATACCACCCTCATGGACTCTGTTTCTGACTGTTTGAGTGAACTTGATTTGTGGCCTGCTGGAGGTAATTTTGCAAGGCTCTGGAAGAGCTCCTACTGCTACTCCTTGCACAAAGGCAGAGGTAGCGGTCCTGCTGTTGGGTTGTTGCCCTTCTCCGGCCTCCTCCATGTCTCCTGATGTACTGGCCTGTCTCCTGGTAGTGCCTCCATGCTCTGGACACTACGCTGACAGACACAGCAAACCTTCTTGCAACAGCACGCACTGATGTGCCATCCTGGATGAGCTAAACTACCTGAGCCACTGGTGTAGGTTGT
Organism: Hyla sarda; assembly: GCF_029499605.1. NCBI lineage: Eukaryota > Metazoa > Chordata > Amphibia > Anura > Hylidae > Hyla > Hyla sarda. Next base: position 129,756,139 of record NC_079194.1, on the reverse strand, counting down.
AAACTCCGTCTCATGCTACCACTAGAGTGAAAGCACCACCAGCATTCAAAAGTGACCAAAACATCAGCCAGGAAGCATAGGTACTGAAAATTGGTCTGTGGTCACCACCTGCAGAACCACTCCTTTATTGGGGGTGTCTTGCTAATTGCTTATAATTTCCACCTGTGTTCTGTTCCATTTGCACAACAGCACGTGAAATTGATTGTCAATCAGTGTTGCTTCCTGAGTGGACAGTGTGATTTCACAGAAGTGTGATTGACTTGGAGTTACATTGTGTTGTTTAAGTCTTCCCTTTATTTTTTGAGCAGTGTAGTAGTTATTTCCTTGTACATAGGGGTCAGTATTATAGTAGCTATTTTCCTGAACACAGGGGTCAGTATTATAGTAATTATATTCTTGCACATAGGGGATCGGTATTATGGTAATTATTTTACTGTGCATAGGGTCAGTATTATAATAGTCATGTTCCTGTACATAGGGCATCAATAGTATTGTAGTTATAGGGTAAGATTTATCAAAACCTGTGCAGAGGAAAAGTTGTTAAGTTGCCCATAGCAACCAATCAGATCCCTTCTTATATTTTTGACAAGACCTCTGAAAAATGAAAGAAGCAATCTGATTGGTTGCTATGGCCAACTAGTCAACTTTTCCTCTGCACAGGTTTTGATAAATCTCCCCCATAGTCTTGCACATATGAGATCAGCAATATCAGTACAGTGACCCCCCGACCTACGATGGCCCCGTCATACGATAATTTCAACATGCGATGGCCTCTCAGAGGCCATCGCATGTTGAAGGCAGCACCAACATACGATGCTTTTGTATGTCGGGTCCATCGCATAAACGGCTATCCGGCTTCAGCTGCCACCGGATAGCCGTTTACTGTGCCCCGTGTGCTCCGGTGATGGTCTCTTACCTGTCCTCGGGGCTCCGGAGGGTCCTCTTCACGATCCCCTCCATCGCCGGCGCTCTCCATCGTCGTCATCATCAGGTCGAATGCACGCCGTCCCGTCATCCAATAGGAGCGGCGTGCGTGCATAGTGACGTGATGACGGCTACGATGGAGAGCGAGGATCCTGGGGAAGCAGAGACATCCGGAGCATCGGGGACACCACGGGGACAGCGATTGAGGGCGACATCCAGAACAGCGGTGACGGGTCCGGAGCGGCGAGGACAGGTGAGTACAGCTTCCTATTCTTTACATTGCACGGATCCCTAAACATACGATGGTTTCAACAAACGATGGTTTATTTGGAACGGGTTACCATCGTATATTGAGGGACCACTGTAATTAGTCTTTTTTGTTATGCAACTCCCTAAGTATTTGCAATTAAAAAGGTGTTATATGTAGTATTATGCAGACTCAGCGTACATTTTGCTTTATACTACTTGTTGGCACTGAGGCACCATCTTGTGCTGTCATTTAGAAGGAGATATATAACCATCCGGCCCTGCAGACATGTCATTAGCTGCACAATGACTGCGCTCACACACCTCCTTAGCCAGCCCTGAAAACATATTACTTGAGTTTGTTGAATTGCAAGAGACAAAATGCAACAGAAAATTGCTCCGATAAATGACTGATATTTAGTTGCTTTGCTTTAATAGCAGTCATTTCAATGTGGCCGCTGAACACACACTTCACAAGTGAGGCCTTTTAAAGTGAGCGGTCAAGAGTTGAATGACAAAAGGTAAAAGAATCATTTATTTTTCTGATTACGGTTGTGCGCTCGGCCTGGAGGATCCGGGTAGAACGTTAGTGATAAGAGGAAATGTCAAGCTTTCTAGATATATGAATATACATGTCACGTCAAGTAGAAAGCCTGGGAGTGACACTGTAAGGTAACTATTAATTACAGTGGGAAATTGCAGCAGCACCTGATACTGGCAAAGAGTGACCAGAAGCAAAAATCTTATTAACCCTTTAAATTCCAGCAGTACTGCCCACAGATTTTAATGGACAGCAAACAATGAAGTGGATTAAAGGGGTCATCCAGGAAAAAACTTTTTATATATATATATATATATATATATATATATATATATATATCAACTGTCTCCAGAAAGTTAAACAGATTTGTAAATTACTTCTATTAAAAAAATCTTAATCCTTTCAGTACTTATGAGCTTCTGAAGTTAAGGTTGTTCTTTTCTGTCTAAGTGCTCTCTGATGACACGTGTCTCGGGAACCGCCCAGTTTAGAAGCAAATCCCCATAGCAAACCTCATCTAAACTGGGCGGTTCCTGAGACACGTGTCATAATAGAGCACCTAGACAGAAAATAACAACCTTAACTTCAGAAGCTCATAAGTACTGAAAGGATTAAGATTTTTTAATAGAAGTAATTTACAAATCTGTTTAACTTTCTGGAGACAGTTGATATATATATATATATATATATATATATATATATATATATAAAAAAAGTTTTTTCCTGGATAACCCCTTTAACTTAATATCTGGACACAACAGAATATCAGCAGGCCAACAGAACATGAGAGTGTATTCTTTCAGCACTGGTAACACCTTTATATTGCCTCTAGTCCAGTGGTCTTCAACCTGCGGACCTCCAGATGTTCCAAAACTACAACTCCCAGCATGCCCGGACAGCCGATGGCTGTCCGGGCATGCTGGGAGTTGTAGTTTTGCAACATCTGGAGGTCCGCAGGTTGAAGACCACTGCTCTAGTCAATCAAATTCGACTTCCCTACTTGTCTCAGATGACTTGACTGGTAAAGGATGCAAGAACTATCACGGCTTCACAGAGGGAAGGTTACAGATGACATTACTCAGCTCCAGATTGGTACTGGAAAATGTGCTGTTAGTTCCTGCTGGACGCGGAGGAGAGAGCTGCTTTACTCTCAGCCTGGACGCAGAGCCGATCACATGATTGTTACAGAATCACAAAACTAATACAGACAGAACAAACTTTCTCCAAGTAATGCAGCTATTGTTGGGAGATTACACATATACAATAGACAGCTTTTTAGTTGTGTTTGTTGTATGTTCAACTTTAATTATCCTCCTGGGTATTAACCGTATACGACTTCTTAAAGCTTACCTGTTGTTGCAAAAAAATGTTAACACCGATAAGGTTTTGGTTAACCTATGGAGTAGTTTTTTTTTTTTAGTACTTTCACTACCATTACTTAGCCCCTGAGAGTTCCCTATGGGACCAGAGCTGGGCTGCTTTGCCAGTAGTACATGAAGAGCTTCCTTTCCCTTACTTCTCTGGCCAATCACAGAACAGCACATACTTCTCTTTGTAATGCCATGACATAGTTCTGGTAAAAGTGCACTAAACAGGCTGGCAATGTTCTGGAATCACAATTTACACAATGCAGTACTATAAATGGCCTATTGGGGGAGCACAGGTTACTGATGCACTAACTTTGCAAAGTCCTATGTGAGCAGAAATATAAGAAACAGCCGCAGCTCAGCAAAGAATGAAAGTAAGAAAGGAAGGGATGACAGTAAGCAATGAACTACTGCTGCTGACAGGCTGAAGCCTTATATGGTGCAGTGTGTAAGACGCGGGGCTGATGGAATTACCCTAGGGGCAGATGGCATTAACCCCTTGTATTTGTGATGCCAGAGCATGGTTTCTCCTGAATACCAGCCAAAGGTATACCGTTGGATCCTGGGCTAGGCACAGGGGCAATATTGACTCCAATGCCAAGTTATGGACAATGGTAGCTTTACTGAGGTTAGACAGGTGGAAACGTCTATACAGTTCAGCCAGGCCCACGAAGGTGACCAGTGACTTCAGAGACCTTAAGGGCTTGCTGGGACTTGTAGTAGACCGGGACAATTTAGTGCAGGCCACGCGGACTGGACAGAGGACTTTGCCTTGACTGACTAGTGACTGACAATGCTCTGACGGTGGCTTACTTGCAGGTTTGTAGCTTGTGGCTGCAGACTGGACTTGAGGCTCCTATGACTCCAGACACACTCCTAGACTCGACTGCACTGCACCTCAGCAACAAGAGCTCTAAGCTCCAAGAGAGAGAGAGAGAGAGAAGAGGCTCCACCCAGGGCTTATATGGGGGAGACTCTGGTGGGATCCCATTGGTCACCCCTAAGTCACCTAGTCTCTGATACCTCCTGGGTAACAATCACATGATAACTTACATGTTAAACAGTCTTAAAGTGACAATGCTTTCTTCACACATTACACAGTATAATATATGGTAAACATATGTACATGGGGGGGGGGGGGGGCACTGAAGGGAAGCTGCCTGACAGGGCAGCAAGGGTACAGGGTAACAACTCCCGTACTGGGCCACCACACTTACCTAAAAGTGTCTCTAGCCCTCTTCTCCAGGGGCAGTGAGAGAGAAAGAGTGGGGAACCAGCTTGGTACTCATGCCACTCCTCTTTTTTATACTGTAACAGATAGGATGTTGAGCCCTGTTATAATATTTCCTTTATTTATATAGCACAAACAAATTTTCTTTGTCCTCATTGGGAATCACAATTCCAAATTCCAAATTAACCAATCAGTATGTCTTTGGAGAGAAAGGGGAGTTGGTAAAGTGATATGGCGACTACGGGGATCACCAATTGCACCTCCCTCAGCTATGTACACCCCTATTTACAGCAATGCAGAGTTTGGCTGGACTGCAAAGTAACTGCTACAGTCTGTAGACTTGTATCCCATTTAGCAGGTACAAATCATTCAGCGAGTTCTGGTCCCAAGTGCTGAACTAAATAACTAACCGTGAAGTTGTGTGTGTGTTTGTAGAATCGAAAAAAAAAAAAATCAATAGATGTAATATAAGAAAGATTGTTCTGTTTGTACCTGCAGAGCTTAGATGGCAACATCCGACTCCTCACCACGACATGGCAAAGATCAATTTACCAGCCTGCTCCACCGCCTGCACAATGCTAATTGCCTGCAGCCCCTCCATCTCCTGTACCCCAGCCTTGCGCAGCAGCAGCACCCCCTTCTTCTGCTAATCCCTGCAATGTTCATTTTGTCTGGAACAGATGCCAGGTTGCTTTCTCCTAATGAAAATGATTTTGCAGCAAAAGAAAAAAAACATTTCCTTTCACTGACAACATGGTCCCATTTATCACGCTGACAAGGTAAAATTGAAACAGATGCAACAATAGGTCTAATGGTCAAACTGATTGTTATTGATCCAGTGCCACTATGGCTAATTAATAGTGTACCAACTATGTGCATAGGATGCTGCTATAGTCAGGACATGTGAGGAGATGTTTCCTTTATCTATCAAAGCTTCCATGGCGTGTTCAGAAGACAGCTAGGGTGCATAATTTATAGCTACAAAGGAGCCTGATTAATTAATGGAGGAGTAGGTGGGTGATAGTGAACAACACAGTGCCAAGGAAGCCTGCAAGACAGTGGCGTCTGCATAATAGTCTATAGGTCGACTTGAATATGTCTTAATACAAAGATATGCTGGATTAAGATGTCCGACATTCACTAAAGGGGTTATCCCACAGTTTTAAATTATCCCTAATACATAGGGGATGAACAGAGGGGGTCCCAGCAGTCGTACCCCCAATAATTACCCTACAATCCTCTAGCACATATGTTTCAAACTTGTGTAGAGAGAGAGAGAGAGAGAGAGAGAGAGAGAGAAAAAGGGGGTGCTCTCAGAGAAAAATGTAATGCAGAATCTTGTTGCAGATTTTGCTTGAAGCGGTTGTGAATTGATGAATGGGAGCTGCCGCACTCCGACTGGGTCTGGGCTCTTAAGAGGAGAAACAGAATTGGTAGCTAAATGCTACAAAAGAAAACCGGTCTGTAGGAGGCGCTGATCGCATATGTGAAAGGACGGAGAGACTTAAGCCAGCACAGGTAAAAAATATTATTGTGCAAAAGAGTGGACAACGCGTTTCGGCACACACAAAGTGCCTTCCTCAGGTACAAAAAGTACAATGCAAACTTCTTTGATAGTATGCAGAGTTACTGGTGATGATCCTGTGTACAGCGGCGCTTAAGACCCATGGGTTAAATCCAGGCCATCACATCATTTTATGTGTCCTGTGAGGTCTGGAGGCATTTCAGAGCTTGTAGCTACTCCCAAGCTGGAGCTGGTGCTACCCCTATGGAAGCTCAGGCTGCATCCTCTGCATTTAGAATGCAGAAAACACAGCCATTCCATGGCAGACGGGATCAATCCAGCTCAGGGAGTGGGTGCCATTTTGGATTCTGTGCTCCACCATTCATCTTCACACCCATTTGTTCAGCATATCACAGGCGTGCCACTGTTTTGACAGCTCTACCCAGGCACCCATCCCACCATTCCCAATTTGAACTACTTTTTGTGTGTTATGTGTCTCAGATCATTTATTGATAAGTTAAGCAGTAGTTAGGCCTCATTCACATCAGTGTTAAAGCTCCCTTCAGCAGTACCGTCAGGGTAAAGAGGGTCCCAAAGTGGAGGACTCCAGTGCTGCAGAGCGCACATGATCGACATTCAGCCTTAACCCCCACTATACTGCAAACCACTCATACAGCAGCCCTGTGCTAACAGGGTAGAGTGGGCAACAAATAGGGGGCCTCCAGCACTGCCGAGTGCTGCTACTGATCTCATCCCAGCTCTGCATTTAATCCACTACATCGGCACGGTGCTGTCCGTGCCAGGAATATGCAATGCTAGAAATTTGACATTATCACCTTTCATTCATTGCGGGGAAGTATCACCATAGTACTTACCAGCACACCAACCATAGCGCAAGTGTCACCTATTTCACATGCTTTTATATGTATTTTTTACTGTATCGATATAATTTTAGTATGTTTTATTATATCTTGTGACTCGTCTGAAGCAAGGGCCCTGCTTAGGACCTCACATTACATTATTTAAATAAATGTTATTTTAATACTGGGCATCTGCTCTGGCATCTTCTTTTCTCCCATTTTTCGTTTTGTCTGCTGCCAACACACGTCCCCTCCCACACCTGTGTGTAACAAGGCAGAAGAAGCATTAAAACACTTCTCGTACTGCATGGAAGGTGCTAATGGACGGCAACTTAAATAGTCGCCATTTAGTGCGGCAGTAATATAAATCCCAATCGTAAACTGTTTGACGTTTGCTACTGAGATCCTTTTATCACTTAATAAGAGGGTTCTCCCAGCGTTTTAGTAAATTATACACTGATGTTCTCTTGCTTTGTGATGCTCCAGCTATTTTACCAGGAAAGATCATTACATAATAATTTATTACATGGCGAAGAAATACATTTGCGCCCGTCATTTCAAGGAAACGGCGTTGAAAGCTGTTGAGGCGAATCTGCAGAAATATTTCCAAAACATTTTAACAAAAGTGTGAGTCATGTGCAAAAAAAAAAAAAAAAGTCCAAAAAGTCAAATGTGTTCTTAAAGGAGAACACACCTACATTTATCATCTGGCACGTTTTATGGATGGGGCCTATTAGCTCAGATCTCCTTTACTCCCCAATGTGAATAGTATTGGTGGGCTGCAGTTACTCCTGTGGTGGTGCTCAGAGACGAATGCTATTTGGTACCTAAAATGGAGCTGAACCTTCCCAATAGAATGCCACTGATTTTAAAAGAATTGTATCTTAAAAAGCACCTGTCACCAAATAAACTTTTCTAAACTATCTTGGGCTATGCTCCCTAACTACTCCTAACACTCCTCCCACCCTTAAAAAAAATAAAAAAAAATAAAAAATCTGAGCTTTAAGAAGTTCTGTATCATACCTTTATTCTTGCTCACATAGTGCAATCACCCAGCAGGAGAAAGTGGGCATTTCTCAGCAGACATGAAATCACTGAAGCCTGCTGGGGGACCACTTCCACCCTCACATGGTTGCAGTGTTGTGATGAATAGAAGACCTCAAGCTCTGTGCATGTTTCAGTGAGGCTCGGTGCAGCTTTCAGTGAGGTTCTGTGCATGTTCCAGTGAGGCTCTGTGCAGCTTTCATTGAGGCTCTTTGCAGCTTTTAGTGAGGCTTTGTGTAGCTATCAGTCTGTGCAGCTTTCAGTGAGGCTCTTTGCAGCTTTCAGTGAGGCTCTGTTCGGCTGTCAATCAAGCTCAGTGCAGCCAGAAGTACTCCCCGAGTTTGGTCTTCTGTAAGGCCGGAAGGAGACCAAACTCACTGTAGTAATTGTGGGAGGGAACAGAACAGAGCCACCTAGTGGCCGTTTTTTCTATTACATTTTAAACATATTTTAATGCAAGTGAATGGGAAAGTGCTAATTACACAAGGAACACAATATTAAAAGTTTTATTTGGTGACAGGTACTCTTTAACCCCTTAAGGACCCAGGGCATACAGGTATGCCCTGATGTCCTGGGACTTAAAGGGGTACTCCTGCTTAGCATTTGGAACAAAATGTTCCAAATGCTTAGAGCCAGCGTCGGGAGCTCATGACGCCCCGCCCCCTCATGACATCAGCTGCCGTGACAACTGCCATGCCCCCTCCCATAGACTTGCAATGATGGGGTGGGGCATAAATTCATGAGGGGGCGGGGCTATGACATCATGAGCTCCCGGTAGCGGCTCTAAGCGTTAAGAACATTTTGTTCCAAACACTGAGCAGCGGAGTATCGCCACAAATCACTGATCAATTCAGATTGGCAATTTGCGGTGATTCCGGGTCATTTGGGCCCCTGGTGACCCAGAAAAAAAGGGTGATAGTGCCGACCGAGAAGGCACCTATCACCCTTTAGCAGCAGGAATCAGGACTCCTGCTGAGGTGGTGTCCCTAATGGCACCCGCTCCGCCCCTATTCAGGAGGGCGAAAGCAGGTACCAGGAGTCCTCACCTGGACCTGGGGCCCCCGATCTCCGGCATTGTCGGCTGGATCGGGGCCCCAGGAAAGGAGACAGCGGTGGCAGTGGCAGGCAGGATCCAGCAAAGCAGAAGCAGGAGGTAAGGCCGTGCCTCCTTCTGTTGCCTAGCAACAACTCCCAGCATGCAGAAAAGAGCATGCTGGGAGTTGTTATTTTGCAAAAGCAGAAGGCACAACTACAACTCCCAGCATGCCCTTCGGTAGTTTGTGCATGCTTGGAGTTGTAGTTGTCCAACAGCTGGAGGCACATTTTTTCTATGAAAAAGTGTGCCTAAAGCAGTTGCATAACTTCAATCCCCAGCATGCATACTGGTAATTGCAGTAGTGTGCCTCCAGCTGTTGCATAGCTACAAGTCCTAGCATGCCCTTTGGCTGTAAGAGCATGCTGAGAGTTGTAGTTTTGCAACAGCTGAAAGCACACTGGTTGTGAAACACATAGTTTGTTACCTAACTCAGTGTTTCACAACCAGTGTGCCTCCAGCTGTTGCAAACTACAACTCCCAGCATGCACTGAAAGACCGTACATTCTGGGAGTTGTAGTTTTACTACAGCTGGAGGCACACTGGTTGTGAAACACTGAGTTGAGTAACAAACCAGTGTGCCTTCAGCTGTTGCATAATTACAACCCCCAGCATGCATAGAAAGCCAAAGGGCATGCTGGGAGTTGCAGTTTTGCAACAGCTGAAGGTTTGCCTTCCCCTGCCACCAAGTGAATGTACAGGAATGTACATTCACACGGTCAGGTTTACAGCAAGTTTCTCGCTGCAAGTTTGAGATGCAGCAAATTTTCCGCTGGAGCTCAAACTCCCAGCGGGAAATTCCCTATGAACCCCTGCCAGTATGAATGTACCCTAAAAACACTACACTACACTAGACAAAATAAGGGTATGTTCACACTGCGGAATACCCGCGGAATTCTGTATGCGGAATTCCGCGAGTAAAATTCCGCACAGTGAACGTCAGTGAACGTTAGCATCTGTGTGAATGGGTCTCCCGCCGCTTAAATTGTTCAGCGCAAAGAAAGAACATGTTCATTCTTTGCGTGGAAGTCCGCGAGCACTGCATAGCCCTCAATGGTGACGGCACAGTGCCATGCGGTCCTACCGCCGCCACCTGCCAGGCTGAACCTCCGCTCACTGAATTCCGCGAGCGGAGATTCAGCTACAGTTCCGCAGTGTGAACATACCCTAAAGGGTAAAACACTACATATAAATACACCCTTACACAGTCCCCCCCCATCCCCCCATTAAAAATGAGAAACGTCTGGTATACGGCACTGTTTCCAAAATGAAGCCTGCAGCTGTTGCAAAACAATAACTCCCAGTATTGCCGGACAGCCATTGACTGTCCAGGCATGCTGGGGGTTTTGCAAAAGCTGGAGGCACCCTGTTTGGGAAACACTGCCGTAGGGTAATTTTGGTATCGGAGGCAAGTGTCATTCTTCCATCCGGGTCCGTCCCTATGCAAATCCCTAATTTAGGCCTCAAATGCGCATGGTGCTCTCTCATTCCGGAGCCCTGTCATATTTCAAGGAAACAGTTTAGGGCCACATATGGGGTATTTCCGTACTCGGTAGAAATTGTCTATCAATTTTTGGTGGGCTTTTTCTCCTTTTACCCCTTATGAAAAGGTAAAGTTGGGGTCTACTCCAGCATGCTATTGTAAAAAATTTAATTTTTTACACTATCATGCTGGTGTTGCCTCATACTTTTCATTTCAAGAGGTCAAAGGAAAAGAGACCCCCAAAATTTGTAACACAATTTTGGAAATGCCCCATATGTGGACGTAAAATGCTCTGCGGGCGCACATCAAGGCTCAGGAGTGAGGGAGCACCATGTACATTTGAGGTGATTTGCACAGGCTCCCTAAGTGCGACATGCCCCCAAAAAACCATTTCAGCAAAATTCACTTTCCAAAATCCCATTGTTGCTCCTTCACTTCCGAGCCCTCTAGTGCACCCACAGAGCAGTTTACGTTCACATATGAGGTATTTCCTTACTGGAGAGAAATTGGGTTACACATTTTGGGGGGCTTTTTCTCCTTTTACCCCTTTTGTAAAAATTAAAAAACTGGGTCTACAAGAACATGCGAGTGTAAAAAATGGAGATTTTAAATATTCTCCTTCACTTTGCTGCTATTCCTGTGAAACCCCTAAAGGGTTAAAAAAAACTTTCTGAATGTCATTTTGTATACTCATAGGGGTGCAGTTTTTATAATGGGGTAATTTATGGGGCATTTCTACTCATGATTCAGCCAACTCCAGGCTGTGCCATTCAGCCCCTAAAATCCACTTCAAACCTGAACTGGTCCCTGAAAAATTCTGATTTAGAAAATGTTGTGAAAAATTGCTGCTGAACTTTGAAGCCCTCTGGTGTCTTCCAAAAGTAAAAACATGTCAACTTTATGATGCACATATAAAGTAGACATATTGTATATGTGAATCAATATATAATTTATTTGCAATGTCCATTTTCCTTACACGCTGAGAGTTGCAAAGTAAAAAAAAAAAATGAAATATTTTAACATTTTCCATCAAATTTTGGAATTTTTCACCAAGAAATGATGCAAGTATCGACAAAAATTTACCACTAACACAAAGTAGAGTATGTCACGAAAAAACTATCTCGGAATCAGAATGAAAAGTAAAAGCATCCCAGAGGTATTGATGCTTAAAGAGACAGTGGTCAGATTTGCAAAAAATGCTCAAGTCTTTGAGGTGAAAATGGTCTGGGTCCTTAAGGGGTTAAGGGTCACACTAATAATCCTTAGTAATGCTATTCTCTGAACCGTGCCAAAAAGGGCTGTGACTCCTTTATATTAGAAACTGGAAGCCATCAATGAATTGGAAAGTTAATGTAAATTCTTACCTTAAATTTAGATTTCTGATGCCACCCAAACTCATAGTAGGTATGCCCATAAAGGAGCCAAAGCCAGTCTATGAATGACCATCGCACTGTATTGTAGTTGTGTTTCCCACTTGCACGCATAGAGGCAACTAAGCTCTAATTCACACTTATAAAACGTAGATATAATATTCAACAAATCCGTTATGTTTGTATTTACAACCATTATTATAACCTCAGGACATCTTGTCATTTTGTATATATAATATATAGCATCTACACAGACCTATGTGTTTCCATGGTTACAGACTACAAACTATATATATATATATATATATATATATATATATATATATATATATATATATGTAGTCTCATATACAGTCATGTAATAAGCAGTGTTCATTTTGATTTAGTTATAGTCATGATCTTTTGACTAAAATGACATAAAATTTTAGTCATATTTTAGTCATCTCAATTGTTTTTGTTTTAATCGATTAAATCTACAGTTGGAGTCGGGAAGGAATTTTTACCTCTAGTATGAGGTTTTTTTTTTGCCTTCCTCTGGATCAACTCAGTAGGGACTCATTAGGGTTATAGGTTGGACTTGATGGACTCTGGTCTTTTTTCAACCTTTTGAACTATGTTACTATGTTACAGTAGGTGAAGGTTTAATGCAAATTCTAGAGAAATCCTTAAATAAAGCAAACTACTTCTGGTGAAACTGGTTATTACTTATGGTATTAAGATTTGAACATTAAATATAGACAAAAAGATTAGTTCTGATGGGATATCATCATCAATCTATTCCACCTAATATGTTTGTCTAGTTTTAGTCAGCTGACTGAAATGTCGATCGATTTTTGCTATAGTTTTAGTCATTATAGATTTTAGCTTAATTTTGGTCACAGAAAAAGGGACTAAACTGACTAACAACTAACAAAAAATATAAGGAAGTTAATTAGTTAAATAAATGAACATTTAGTATTAAGTCAGCTATCTATGTCCACCCATATGTGGACATATAGAGCTTGGAAAAAACATATATTTAAAGGGGAACTCTGGTAGAAAACAAATGTTTTCAAATCAACTTGTGCCAGAAAGTTGTACAGATTTGTAAATAACTTTTATTTAAAAATCTTAATCTTTCCAGTACTTATTGGCCGCTGTATGCTCCAGAGGAAATTGTGTAGTTCTTTACAATATTACCACAGTGCTCTCTGCTGACACCTCTATCCATGTCAGGAACTGTCCAGAGTAGAAGCTTATCCCCATAACAAACCTCTCCTGCTCTGGACAGTTCCTGCCACGGACAGAGGTGGCAGCAGAGAGCACTGTGGTCAGACTGGTAGGAACTACACAACTTTCTCTGGAGCATACAGCAGCTAATAAGTACTGGAAGGACTAAGATCTTGAAATAGAAGTTTACAATTCTGTATAACTTTCTGGTACCAGTTGCTTTGAAAACATTATTTTTCCATTGGAATTCCCTTTCAATCATAAATATTAAATGATGAATGGACAACATGGTTAAAATGCTCAAACATGTAGTGATGCAATATGTGTCAACAAATGACTCTCCACAAAAAAAAAAAGTATATATATATATATATATATATATATATATATATACATATATAGGGGAATAGGCCTGCGGAGTGCTTAGTGGCCCTTGAAAGCTCCGTCACACCAGGAGTGGTGAACTCTCCCTGAGTTAAATACTCATCCCGTATATATATATATATATATATATATATATTGCTATTGTCCCCCCAAAAAAAGAAAGAAATGGTAGTATTATATATCCTGTGCGCTCAATATAAATAGGACCATATATCCCACGAGTTGTTATTGGCTAGACCATTATGTATAAGTCTCTATATACATCTGGATATATAATATTACTATAATACTACTTTTTCTTTCTTTTTTGATACAATAATAAGAGATAGTTATCTTTTGTGGGGAGTGACGTGGTGATGAGTATTTTCATTGCGTTGCATTTTAGAGTATTTTAACTGGGTTGTCCATTCATCACTAATATTTCTGATTTTAAATATGTTTTTTTTTTCCATAAAAAAAAAATTACATTGTACTGTATACTTACCTGTTGGTAAAAGGTGCATTCCAGCATAATTACCCCATCCAATCGTTGTTTATTTAGTAAATAAAAATGTAGGTTTTGCTTTCAGGTCATATTTTGTAATGTACATGAGTGCCTTTACTCTGTAACATCTGCCTTTTTGCCTGTAGAAGTGGCGCAACAAATGACGGCAAGACCAGACCACGTGGAGGACTTCTTTGTAGTCAATATTCATGGAAACACATACGTTCTACATAGGAGCTGTATACGCAAAACAGTAGATTTTGGAGATGTTTTTTGAGAAATATATGCAATATTGGTTTTTTTTTCCCCTTTTGTTAGATGCATTGCAGCAAAACAGAAAGAAGTAAAAAGAAGAAAGTGCACTTACCTTTTCTGCTGATTGTGATGTGCCAAAAAATATTGGAATGAAAGCCAACCATACTATGCAGGTTGTATACATTGTAAAACCTATAGGCTTAGCTTCATTGAAATTCTCAGGCACTCCTCTTGTTTTGATGGCATAGACAGTACAAGTCACCATGAGAAGAATGCTGTATCCCAAGGAACAAATGATTTGTAGATCCGTAATGTCACATTTCAAGACACCACGTCTCTGTTCGGGATCAACCGTCTCCGGCCCATAGTCAATGATGATGTTTGGAGGGTTTACACCAAACCAGATAAATACTCCTAGAAGTTGGATGGATATCAAACTGGAGGTGATGGCCAACTGTGAGGTGGGGCTGATGAGCCGAGGAGCAGTCACTGACTTCTTACCTTGCTCAAAGATTCTGTATATCCTGTTGGTTTTGGTTAAAAGAGCAGCATAACTGATGCACATACCCAATCCTAAGAAAATGCGCCGGAAGGAACAGACGGCCAAATCAGGTTTAGCGATCATCAGAAATGTGATGATGTAACAGAGGAAGATCCCGGTCAATAGGACATAGCTAAGTTCCCTCCCAGAGGCTCGTACGATGGGGGTGTCATTATATCTTATGAAGGTTGCCATAACAAAAATGGTGGCAATAATACCAAGCATTGCAAGAAAGACAGGAATTACAGCCCAAGGTGAGTGCCACTCCAGCTTGATGATCGGTATGGGGTCACAGCCAGTGCGGTTACGATTAGGGCGCATGTTAAAATCACACCGGTAACAGGTGACCTCATCTAGCAGGTACTTGTAGCCATCACAAAGGTCACATTGCCAGCAGCACGGCATGCCTTTGGCTATCTTCTTCCTCTCACCCATCTTGCATGGCAAGCTACAAACAGAAGGCGGGATTTCATGCATTCCTTTAGACCACTGCATGTCTTCAATCTGCAAGAAAGTGGAATATAAGAAAATTAAAGGGGTATTCCATGATTTTTTTATTTGACTATGCTACAGGAGCTGTAAAGTTAGTGTAGTTCATAATATAGTGTCTGTACCTGTGTGTGACGGTTTTCTCACAATTCTTATGTGATTTTCAAGCCAATATTTATTTTTAACAGCATATAAAATGACTGTTGTCTCAGATTTTTCCCAGGTTGCAATGAGGGCAAGACCTGACTCACTAGTCAGCTGATGACAGGGAGCCTGTCTGCTTCAATGGTTGGAGGGATCGCTTGGTGGGAGAGAGACCAATCTGCAACTAATGCAACAGCTGTAGGCACCCTGATTGAAAACCACAGGTCTTTTGAATGGATGTAGCTCATTTATGTTTCAATGGGTGGGGTGGCTGATGTGTGGGAGGGAGGAAAATGGAATTCTGAGATTTGTAGGCAAAAAAGAAAACTCAAACAGGAAATGCCAGTTCACAAAAAGCTAGCCACAGTATTATGGTAATCTCACAACATATCCATTTAGCCCCAAGACAAGTGCAGATACTTCCTAAGCATGCCCATTACTGTCTGCCAGGTACGTACTAAAATTACCCTATGGCAGATAACCCCTTTATTAGAAAACAAAAACTCAGTAATAGCATCACAGATTGTGTTGAAGGGCATCTCCACTCACAGACAATTTACTATGGGTGCAATGAGCCTCCTTTATATGTGTGGTAATGGGGAAATTTTTTATGAAAATTGATCATTAATGTCCTTTAATGGATCTAAAAATCAAAGACCATTATGCTTTTTAGCAAGTAAATTCAAACTTCTTCTAGAGTGGGAGGAGCTTCCTGATAAGGTCCTTTAACCTAATTTGTATATATATATATTTTCAGATAAAATCAGGAACGGATACAACACAGAAATAAACTAAAGTAAAAAAAGTTTGCATTGTTTTCTGTATTTTTTGGAGGAACCACTTCTGGTTTTGCGTAACATAATACCCAAGATACTAAGTGTTAACTCAGCCTTAAAATTCTTAGGCCAGGTTAACATACTGTTCTTTTCCATCTATTTTTGTAGCTGTTTAAAAAAAAAAAAAGAATAAAGAAATTTTTGTAAAAAGCTATTTTTATACAAATTGGTTAGAAAAATTGGTTAGATTTTATGTTTTATGGCTGATTTTATTATTATTATTATTTTTTTTACATTTTATGGTCAATATTTGTATTTTGGTCAATATTTGGTCAAATCCTATTATACATGCATTTAATGGACATTGAAAGAAAATTTCTGTTATGTGTGCCCTAACAGCAGATTTTCCATTGACAACAATGGAACACATCGATAATCTAAACTGGATCCAAATGTAAAAAAAAAAAAAACTAATTTGTAAAATATTATTCATTCCTTTGAAAATTATTGTAAAAAGTGTTGCACAAATATATAAAAATCAGGCAGAACTTTGGGCTTTATTTTATTTATATGACCAGATGCCCTGTGTTTCATCTTTTTCACACTTAACAAAACTTTTCTTTCTCCTATTCTCTCTCTTTTGCATTCCTCTATTTTTCTTATTTTTGTGCATGGCAACTTTCCCCTCCAAACCTCCTATCCATACTCCCCGCCGCCATACTTTCCATTAATCTTCGGTCCCCTGCTTTGTCTCCTCCACCATTCATGGCTTAGTCCATCTGCCTCATTGGATTTCAGAGCTTGACTAGTTGTGTGAAGTTCAGGAGAAATGACAGCCTACAGATAACTCATTTACCCGAACATTCTGTGTTCAGAGATAGCGGCTACACAGGGCTGTAATTATGGAGACTTCTTTCACTTCTCTACTTACAATATACCCAGATAGCTTTATACCGGCACTGGCACAAAGATTTGCAACTCTTCTTTCACCTCTGGCTGCAAAATAGCTAATGAAATGCAAGCCGCCCGATAAACTGTGTGGAAAGAAGAGATTAGGAGACGGATTCGCACTCGGAAGCATCATACAAAAATCCATGTTGTCAGGGATATAATTGGCACCCAACTCCAACCTTCTGCTGGGAATGAAATACTTCCGATAAAGAAGTTTTATGCTGCCGAAAACACACCGGATGGACCTAGAGACCCTTAAGTCTGTCCATGCCATCATTTGAAAGGGTGTCAGGCGTAGCGCTGGATGCACAATGGAGCTCTTCGCGACAGAGCATTCCATTGCTGACTGACACAGTGACACTGCGGTGGGGAATGCTTGATTGATGTGTATAAAAAGGAATGGGAAGAGGTGCATATTGTTTAGACCATAAAGACTCTGGTTTTTAATTTATTTTGACATCGGCGCCTGCCAAAAAGTATCACTGGAGCCAACAAAGGTGTGAATTAAATGAAGAGGAGGAAACAATAAAGATGGAGATGCCTAGAATAAGCTATAATAAGACTGAGAAATGGAGACTTCATGGTGACCGTTAGTGCAGCAGAGCAATTCACATGTAGATTTGTTAATATTTGTATCAATTAATTCGTATTCATATGCTGCAATGATCCTGCCCAGGGAATGTAGATATTTGCATCAATCCTGACCTCAGACAACTTTATGGAACTTAATATAGACTGGTTTTATTTGGACATAATTGGCTGTATTTTATAGCCCAAGACTAGAATCCTTTGGTTATGTTCACATGATGTATTTGAAAGTGTAACATGCTATGCATCAAAATACACCACTTGTTCATCCATCATGTGTTTCTCATTGAATTCAATGGGAAACCACAGTATGTTATTTTTACAGGCCTAAAAAGAAGTGACATCACTTCTTTTGAGGTATATTTTGTGTATATTTTATTGAACTGGAGTGAAAAAAAATTCTTAAATTCATTAAAAGAAAACCTGGGTATTTTAGTTTTTTTTTTTTTTTTTTTATGCGCCGGGTACTTAGTCAAAAAAAAACAAAGAAATAAACAAACAAAACAAACAAAGAAGCCTATACTTACCTAGCTGCAGTCCCCCACAGCTCCATCCAGTCCCCCTGATCTTCTGTTTTCTTTCTACTTCTGAGGCGAGTGCTCACTGCAGTACCTGCCTACTTAGCCAACCACTGGCCAAGATTGTAGATCACTGCAGCAAGTGGTTGGCTGAGTGGGAAGGTCTTGCACAGAAGCAAGAAGACAGCAAATTAGGGGACTGAATAGAGCCATGAAGGAGATGCAGGGGGCCAGGAATAAGTGAGTATAGGGTTTTTTTTCTTTCTTTTTTAACATGGCTCCAGCTACATAGGATTAACAAATGCCAGGACGCCCCTGTAAAACACACATTATGCAGAACTTTTCTATTTTGATATGTATACTTCTGCTTTCCACTGTGCAAACTTAAATGAGAAATTACCAAAACCATGAACCTACAAGAAATCCATCCACCAGAAATCCATCCAATGCTACATTAAAAATTCTAGTTGCTGCTTGGAATATGTCAGCGCTGTGTTGACAGATACATCCATGAAAGATCAACAGAGACTGTATACAGAGTATGGCCTGGACTTAGGACTGATAAATATTACTAACAATAATACTTTGTAATAAACTATTAAGATGACAGAGATTTGTGCTGCCCATGTGTTAACCTCTACACTGGATCCAATCGTAACAACCCTTAGCTATTAGATTTGAACAGCCTCTGGATATAAGCAAAAATTTTCCCATACACTGACAGCAAACAGAGATCTTGAAACAAAATATCTAAAACAAATATACTAGAAAGTTGCAGAATATTTTGCTATACTGTGAGAAATCCTCTACACCTCACCTCCAGATTTGTGATTTCATTATCCTGATGAAGTTCATTACACCATGGGATGTATATAAAATATAAAGTTCTAATCACAAATGTAAAATTCATTGTGTTATTCCTAGATGTTCCTTTGATCTCGGCCCTGCATTTTCAGTACATTTTAGGAGGATATAGCTAAGAGCCATAACAAGTCTTATCACCTGCATGCATATGGCTGCAAATGGTCCAAGCTGATAGGCTTCTCTGTGCTGCTGACCATCACCCCCAGACACATGCGGAGAGGCTCAGCGCCATTTCCTTCTGACCTTTCTGCTGTCATGCTAGAAGCCTTATGGGAATGTATATGGCAATCCAATTTCTGTATGTCACACTTAGGCTTTAGTCCTTGTCACCAGTGGACTAGAGTGAGGACGCTCGTAATGAATAGGAATGGAATTAACTCTCCATACTCCATTATTCCCTTCTCCTTCCCTCATAACCTTTAATCAGATGAGTAAGACAAATGACTTTCACACTGGAGATCAATACGAGTCCTGAAAGGGTCTACAAGACAGCTAACCATGCACAGAGACCTGCAAACAAGTCATGAGAAAGGGTGTACATGCTAAAGAGGACGCCCATGCATCTGCTATGGGGTCCACTAGGAAGGCCCATCCTCCCCATAGACACAGCAATATTGGGGCACCGTTTAAGGTTCTTGGTGCTCTTTTCTCCTAAAAGAAAATGGTTTGAGAAGGGCAAAGAGATTGGGGCTATGGGCCCCCTCTGCTTTATGTACACCCCTATTGGAGAATTAAAGTCCGTATTTATAAGGAACAAATTCAGATCAATGCCTAGCACACCTCATTATGTTTCCATGGTAAATTGCAAGTACAGTGACCCCTCGACCTACGATGGCCCCGACATACGATAATTTCAACATGCGATGGCCTCTCAGAGGCCATCACATGTTGAAGGCAGCATCAACATACGATGCTTTTTTATGTCGGGGCCATCGCATAAACGGCTATCCGGCATGCCACCGGATAGCCGTTTACGGTGCCCCGTGTGGTCCGCTGACGATCACTTACCTGTCATCGGGGCTCCGGCGCGTCCTCTTCGGGGATCCTCTGCATCGTCGGCACTCTCCATTGTCGTCATCACGTTGCTGCGCACGCCGTCCTTTCATACAATAGGAGCGGCGTGCGTAACAACGTGATGGCGGCGATGGAGAGCGCGGTTGCCGGGGAAGCAGAGGCCTTGCACAGAGGACTTTCACACTGGAGATCGATACGAGTCCTGAAAGGGTCTACAAGACAGCTAACCATGCACAGAGACCTGCAAACAAGTCATGAGAAAGGGGGTACATGCTAAAGAGGACGCCCATGCATCTGCTATGGGGTCCACTAGGAAGGCCCATCCTCCCCATAGACACAGCAATATTGGGGCACCGTTTAAGGTTCTTTGTGCTCTTTTCTCCTAAAAGAAAATGGTTTGAGAAGGGCAAAGAGATTGGGGCTATGGGCCCTCTCTGCTTTATGTACACCCCTATTGGAGAATTAAAGTCCGTATTTATAAGGAACAAATTCAGATCAATGCCTAGCACACCTCATTATGTTTCCATAGTAAATTGCAAGTACAGTGACCCCTCGACCTACAATGGCCCCGACATACGATAATTTCAACATGCGATGGCCTCTCAGAGGCCATCGCATGTTGAAGGCAGCATCAACATACGATGCTTTTTTATGTCGGGGCCATCGCATAAACGGCTATCTGGCATGCCACCGGATAGCTGTTTACGGTGCCCTGTGTGGTCCGCTGACGATCACTTACCTGTCATCGGGGCTCCGGCGCGTCCTCTTCGGGGATCCTCTGCATCGTCGGCGCTCTCCATTGTCGTCATCACGTCGCTGCGCACGCCGTCCCTTCATACAATAGGAGCGGCGTGCGTAGCGATGTGATGGCGGCGATGGAGAGCGCGGTTGCCGGGGAAGCAGAGGCCTTGCCGGAGCGTCGGGGACACCTCGGGGACGCAGCGACAGGGATGGACGGCGACATCCCAGGCAGTGGTGACGAGCGGTAACTGTCCGGAGGTGCGGGGACAGGTGAGTACAACTTTCTCTAACAGTGGTCTACAACCTGCGGACCTCCAGATGTTGCAAAACTACAACACTCAGCATGCCCGGACAGCCAACGGCTGTCCGGGCATGCTGGGTGTTGTAGTTTTGCAACATCTGGAGGTCCGCAGGTTGTAGACCACTGTCCTATACTTTAAATTGCACGGATCCCTCAACATACTATGGTTTCAACAAACGATGGTCCGTTTGGACGAATTACCATCGTATGTTGAGGGATCACTGTATTACAGTTTAAGGTCTTTTGGTTACTCTGAGTTCCTCTATTATATAGCTGACTAATCATTATACCTAAAGGGTTTGGGCTAACATCTATACATTTTGTTCAGGCCCATATGTCTAGTGCAGTGCGCCACATGACCACATAACAGTTTCCACTGTTTTCATGGAAAACCTTGTATGGACACCCTAGGGTATCTGAAGGTATCCTGCACCTACCCTGTATAACTATGCCTGTCAAGCTATATTGGTAGCGATAAAATCAGATTTTATGAAATGACAGATACAGATAGTTTCTGGCGTCCATCTTGAATCAGATAAATCAGTTCACTTTAATTTGAGAGAATGGAAAGTTTGAGAAAAACACAAAAGACAGAGTGGAATGTGAGAAGACAATACCCATGATGTTTGACAAGTCTAAAAGGGAAAGTCCTGGAGAGTGAAACTCATTGTCTATCATTTTTTACTCCAATGGGGGGGGGGTTTGCTCGGTACACAATGAGTGGTCTGCACTGTACACCTGGATACTGGTGTGTGTGTGTGTTTAACAATGTGTTGTATTTGTATTCTAGTTATCTATATCTCTGGCCATCTATTTAAGATGCCTGAGGAGTATCAATGGCATTGTCTTGTCTTGGATTATGTGTATACGGGTGATAAAGTGGCCACAATAATCTTTTGCATCTCTAGCACAATTATAGTTAATTAAAGGAGTACTCTGGTGCAGAGTACTCCTGCTCCGTCCTGCCCGGGCTGCAAAAAAAAAAAAAAAATATATGAAAATAAACCATCCCTCACCTTCCTGGGTTCCCGCGGAGCGCCACTAAAGCTGATCGGTCCTCCGATCAATCTTCTTCATACTTCCGTGTGAACGAAGCGTCACATGGCGCTCAGCCTATCGCCGACCGCCGTGATGTTCTGTCTTGGCCCATAATAGGCTGAGCGCCATGTGAAGCTTCGTTCACACGAAAGTATGAAGAAGATGGACCGGAGGACCGATCAGCTGTAGTGGCGCTTCGCGGGAACCCAGGAAGGTGAGAGATGGTTTATTTTCATTTTTTTTGCAGCCCAGGCAGGACGGAGCAGGAGTACTCTGCACCATAGTACTCCTTTAATGTTTAGCTGTGATGTCATGTAACTAGCCCTGATCTACATAGTTAACACCCACCAGTCATCATTGGGTGACATTATACAGTATTTGTTCGGGTGGACCCTTAAGATAGAAAACAATCTAAAAGCAGGTGTAAGGAAGACAGAGGGGTCAGGTTCATCACAAGACCCCATCCTCATCACAGAAGCATTACAGAAGTTCCTACAAGCTACCTGAAGGGGCGGAGCCATGAAAAGGCAGGGGGAGAACTTGTCCTTGGCCCAATCTTCTCTACTAACCAGTTGTGACTACAGGCGTTTCCATGGACCCCAGGCAGCCATCTTCCCTTTATCCAGAAGTACTATGTATACTCTCTGTAAGATACACAGGTTTCTTATTTGATTAAGTTACCTCCTTTTTATTATGGATAGAATGATGTCATGTACCTGAGCAAACATGGCTTATATATAATCTCAATTATGAGATGTAATAGTAGTTTATGAACCACACCCCCTTCTACTGCAGATGAACGGGGCGCGTCTTATTGGGATCAATGCAATCATATTGCATATTAGCATAGTCTAATGGGATCTTTCTCTGTTCCACCACATGATATAACAATTTCCACGAAGAAACTTAATTTGTCTTTCTAATTAGTAGTGTCCTATAAACTATATATTTAGTACCGTATCTTACCAGAGATAGTTGTGGTTAGAACTGGGTGGGGTTTAATCCCATTTTATATATTTAAAATGCCCATTTGATATAATTTGATGTAATGATCTCTATACAAAGTAATTCTTAATATTTTTTATATTTTTGTTGACCATAATTAATAATTCATAAATGAGTTATTAACCTGACATGCCCTGTATACAAGGGTCAGTTGGGGTTTTGTGTCCCTTTTTTCTTTTCACCCTGTTTTTGTAATAAATGCCATTACTCTTTTAACAAGGGTTGTCATCCAATAGTATAACTGCCTAATGTCTGGGTGGCAACCAACATAATGGAGGCAATCTTGATTGACACCAGGTGTAAGGAAAAAAAAGGCTAAATCTTATATCATGCAAAATCTTATATTTTTTGAAATGTATTAAATTTTCAGACACTAATTGTGCTATAGTGATTGAAGGAACACAAGGGAATAACTCGAAGCTGGCACCAAATATGTATTGTGATCCCCAACTAGCATGTGCCATTTATAATACCTATATGTCCTTTTCTGTGTCAGGATTGTCTCAGAGCCCCCTCACGTAACAGGTCAGGGTACAACTGATATACCTGCACCATCTATAGCAAGGCTCTGCCTGTACAGTGTGCATGGGGTGCTGGAGTGCTGCCGTAAAATCCTATTCCAACATTGTCTAGGGCAGCTAATCATTTATCCATGGGCTAACAGAGCTAATCCATAAAGCGTAGAGATGGCGGCTCTCTTCATCAGGCCACAAGGCTTCTTAGCGGCACATACTACCAGCTCAGCTCTTTACCCGGCTCCTCTTATCGAAGGCCCCTGATTAGACCTGACAAACAGTCCCCAGTGCTGGGATAATGAAGTTTCAGCCACTTTCCTGACTGTGCAGCTTCTCACTAACAAAGCCAGAGACGTTCCTTCCAGATCCACAGGAAGACCTTGCCCTGCCCGGCGGGGGAGGGAGAGGAACGGCTCCTAGTGTCTGATGAGCCTTGTAATGGTCATGAAGACTTGGTATGATATGGTCTCATTATACTACATCCTACTATATCCGTTACTGTCTACTAGTCTGCCCCAGCCTGGAAAAAGGCAAAGGACAGGATAATGGCAGAGCAAAGGCTGACAAGAAAGCAAACAAGCTGCAACAATAGACCAATACATTTATTAAGGAAATGAGAATACTTTTGACTGAATCCTGACACCTAAGGGATAAATCACATTATGGAAATTCAGTGAGGAATCTTTTCACTGAATTCCATCAGCAGATCCACACATCCCCAATTAAGTTTCATTTTGTGCAGAACTTGCAGCGAAACTTAAACCTTGCAATTCAAAGTCCAATTGACTAATGGGCATTTCTGATCGGATTTTGTCGATGAATGAACATATTCATTTTTTCTGTGGAATCTGGATCCCTGGCAGATGTTCTGCTATGGAAATTCCATAGTGGTCACTGAGCAGCAGAATCCCAGTGAGAACAATGGGATTCTGCTGAAGGCAGACTCTGCTATAATTGGGTTCTGCTCAAAGCCATATTGATGTCAAGGAAAGTCCCGATGAGGATTATTTTCTGCAGATAATATTCCTTGTCAGGACCTTCCATTGACATCAATGTGGCTTTAATTCCATGAGAATTATTTTTCAAATTACTTGGGTGCCATGGTTTTTGCAGGGAGAATTAGGGTATATTCACACGACAGACTGTCTGCACTGAATTTTGCAGGAATATTCCGCACGGACATTCCACTGCAGCAGGGTCCCATTAATTTTAATAGGATTCTGCTGCACTGTGCACATGGAGGAATTTCTGGCATGGAAATACCCATTTCAGTGTCCACAGAAAGAATAGACTTGTCTATTCTTTTTGCATGTTCCCCCTAGAAATGCATTGCCATCTATGAGACAACCCATTTCTGAGAGGTCCTAGCGTCCACCGGATTATTAAAATGTGTGAATGTCCGCCCGTGTTTTTTGAGTGGACCTGCCGCACATATTCAGCCCTGTGAACCCGGCCTTAGAGAAAATTTTATTAGTAAATTCTGCCATGTGAATGGGCCCTAAGAAGCAGCACTGAAGTCAAATAAATGGCAGATGAGTTGGGTAGTAGCTCTGCATTAGTACCATCACACGACACTATTACCCAATGGGAAACATTTTGTACAGGACACTACTTCCATGGTGGAGAGATTATTGAAATCCATTTCATTTGGGTTAAGTTGCTATTTTAGACCCAGAAAAACAATGGGTGAATCAATGTATCAATTATGAGGAGAACCTTAATCCCTTGTTTATATATATATATATATATATATATTTTTTTTTTTTTCCCTTGTTCTCTATAAATATATAGAAGAGCTGTATTGTTTTTGCCCTGTGATATCTAGATAATGCAGTAGGGTTATTAGCAGCCCTGTGGAAAACAATCTTTTTAAAATAAATTGGTGCCGGAAAGTTAAAGGGGTACTCCGGTGGAAAACTTTTTTCTATTAAAAAATCTTAATCCTTCCAGTACTTATTAGCTGCTGAACACTACAGAGGAAATTATTTTATTTTTGGAACACAGTGCTCTCTCCTAAATCTTGAGCACAGTGCTCTCTGCTGACATCTCTGTCCATTTTAGGAACTGACCAGAGCAGCATATGCTTGCTATGGGGATTTTCTTAAAATGGACAGAGATGTCAGCAGAGAGCACTGTGCTCGTGATGTCAGCAGAGAGCTCTGTGTTCCAAAAAGAAAAGAATTTCCTCTGTAGTATTAGCAGCTTATAAGTACTGGAAGGATTAAGATTTTTTAATAGAAGTAATTGACAAATTTGTTTAACTTTCTGGCACCAGTTGATTTTAAAAAATAAATAAATAAAGTTTTCCACCGGAGTACCCCTTTAACTTTCTGCCACCTATTTATTTTGAAAAGATTGTTTTCCACAGGGCTGCTAATAACCCTACTGCATTATCTAGATATCACAGGGCAAAAACAATACAGGTCTTCTATATATTTATATAGAACAAGGGGGAAAAAATATATAAGGGTAGGCTCATACTGCATTTAGAGCTTCTGTGACAGGTACGTGTCGGCTGCCATCATATACTGTAGCGGAGAGCAGTGGATGCTGTTCATTTCAATGACCCAAACTAAGTCACCTTGGGACTATGTTTGGACTGTACATGCAAATTTAAGCATACTGGACAATGTATAAAGCTACACTTTTGAGTCCACTTAAATAACATTAGTGTTGCTCACCAATATTCGTTTTTTTTTTTTTTCACAGTACACATCACAGTGACCATCCCTCTCTGCTCCCAGCTTGTGTGGAGTAAAGAAGGCTCTAATACTACTGTGTGAGATTGGCGTGTGCGAATTTTCGCACATGCAAATTTTTGTATATGCTAATTTTTGCATTTGCAAATTTTTGCATATGCGAAAATAAAACGCGAATATTACGAATATGCAAATTTTGCAAATATATGACGAATATCGCAAATTCGAATATGGCCTATGCTGCTCAACACTAAATAACATATACAGTCACTAAAGAACCACTGAAATGATTGACATCCACTACTCTCCACCACAGTATATGTTGGAATCCTGTTCTCGGCAGAATGTCAACATATACTTGGGAGGAAAGTACTACATGCAGTATGAACCTAGCCCAATATACTTATATGACTTAGCTTTACTTTGTATGACAAACTCATTTATTTTGCATGCAACAAACTCATCTAACAAACTCAGCTCACACTCATGTAGTGTGGTGAGGGTGTGATGAGGGAAGATAGAATTACTTTAGGGGCAGATGGCATTAACCCCTTGTGTTCATGACGCCAGAGAGTGGTTTATCCTCTACACCACCCGAAGGAAAACGGCTGGATCCTTGGCTAGGCACACAGACAGTCAGACAGGTGTAACAGTCTATACTGCTTGGCTGGGCCCCAGGAGGTGACCAGTGACTTCGGAGACCTCAGGGCTTGCTGGGACTTATGGTGGAATGTGACAATTTGCTGCAGAGCCACGCTGACTGAACACAGATTGACTTGGACTGACTTGACTATGGCGGACTATGACAGACTTCACCCCTTCTGTAGCTTACCAGGCTTTGACTTGGACCTGGGGGGTAGTGGACTTTAGGATCCGTGGCTGCATGGTAGACTTTAGGCCTCTTTAGGACTCCAGACACACACCTAGGACTTGACCTTATTGCAACTCAGCAAAGACTTAAAGAGAGTGAGGAGGCTCCACCCAGGGCTTATATGGGGGAGACTCTGGTGGGGTCCCATTGGTCACCCTTAGGTCACATGGTCACTGGTTACAATCACATGACAACAGGTCTTAAAGGCATAACACATTTTATATACAATACTCTATACAACAAGCATAGAAGCAGATATACAAAGGAACAGGTGCAGGGGGCGCCAAGGGGTCACTGACAGGGCAGCTAGGGTACAGGGGTGCAACTCCTGTACTGGGCCACCACAGTAGTCTACCCCATCTAAAAATCAGTTCTGCTGTACTGAAGATAACCTCATCTCTACTAGCTCTGAATAGCAATAAATTTAATCTAAAAACCCAATTCTACTTCACCTGACAGGCCAAGGTTTGCTACAAGTGACAATTCCAGCACTGCTATGTCTGACAAACCCCTCTCTAACCAACCACTGCTTCTGCAGACACTTTCTCTGTAACAATTTCCCATTAACTGCCCTGGTAATAAATTTGCCCCTATCCCTGTTCCTCTTGATAAGGAATTTAATATTGAATGAGGTTTTCACAGCCACAAGTGTGATGTTTCATCTTCCCCTCTGCAAATCAGAGCAATGTGAAAGATTTATTACCCAGTCAGAGTTTTCAAGAAATCAATGGAGGGCGTCTCCGCCTATAAATCTGATGGAGTTTTTTTCATGTAAGGTGAATGGAGGCAACATATGCAGATTATGTGCAGGCGCGGCGTAGGCCGAGAGTTCAGTATTACATGGCACAGTCAAATACTACGTGGTTTTATGCACAGTCAGAGACCCTGTTTATTTTATCTTTTATTCTTTTATTGTCAGGATTACAAGGGAAGGAGTGGTGTGTAATCTGTCCTCCATAACGTTGTAGAAAAGTGGACCAAAAACATATAGGTTCAACAATATTGCCTAATCTGAATTTAGGGCCTTGTGATCGTAGCTGTAACATCTGTAGATTTCTACAGACAAAGTGATGGAAACTATCTAGGTAGTACCATGACAAGGTCTTTTTCTTTATTATGCCAGGCTATTGTTACATGTAATGCAATAGCTGGGTGTTTACTAGAATGAGAGCTGATCTAATATGGAGGATCTTCTTTCTGGCTCATAGAGGTTTAAGGGTCTCAAGCAGGAGACATTCCACCATGATGTCCATATGCCTTAGCAGGGTGTGTATATATATATATATATATATATATATATATATATATACACACACACACACTTCTCAAAAAAATAAAGGGAGCACTAAGATAACACATCCTAGATCTGAATGAACTAATCATTTGAAATACTTTCGTCTTTAGATAGTTGAATGTGCTGACAACAAAATCACACAAAAATTATCAATGGAAATCAAATTTATCAACCCATGGAGGTCTGGATATGGACTCACACTCAAAATCAAAGTGGAAAACCACACTACAGGCTGATCCAACTTTGATGTAATGTCCTTAAAACAAGTCAAAATGAGGCTCAGTAGTGTGTGTGACCTCCACGTGCCCGTATGACCTCCCTACAACACCTGGGCATGCTCCTGATGAGGTGGCGGATGGTCTCCTGAGGGATGTCCTCCAAGACCTGGACTAAAGCATCCGCCAACCCCGGAAAGTCTGTGGTGCAACGAGACATGATGTCCCAGATGTGCTCAATTGGATTCAGGTCTGGGGAACGGGCGGGCCAGTCCATAGCATCTATGCCTTCCTCTTGCAGAAACTGCTGACACACTACAGCCACATGAGGTCTAGCATTGTCTTGCATTAGGAGGAACCCAGGGCCAACCGCACCAGCATATGGTCTCACATGGGGTCTGAGGAGCTCATCTCGGTACCTAATGGCAGTCAGGCTACCTCTGGCAAACACATGGAGGGCTGTGCGCCCCCCAAAGAAATGCCACCCCACATCATTACTGACCCACCGCCAAGCCAGTCATGCTGGAGGATGTTGCAGGCAGCAGAATGTTCTCCACGGCATCTCCAGACACTGTCACGTCTGTCACATGTGCTCAGTGTGAACCTGCTTTCATCTGTGAAGAGCACAGGGCGCCAGTGGTGAATTTACCAAGCTTGGTGTTCCCTGGCAAATGCCAAATGTCCTGCACAGTGTTGGGCTATAAGCACAACCCCAACCTGTGGATGTCGGGCCCTCATATCACCCTCATGGAGTCTGTTTCTAACTGTTTAAGTGGACATATGCACATTTGCGGCCTGCTGGAGGTCATTTTGCAGGGCTCTGGCAGTTCTCCTCCTGCTCCTCCTTGCACAAAGGCAGAGGTCCTACTGCTGGGTTGTTGCCTTCCTACGTCCTCCTCCATGTCTCCTGATGTACTGGCCTGTCTCCTAGTAGCGCCTCCATGCTCTGGATACTACGCTGACAGACACAGAAAACCTTCTTGCCACAGTTCACATTGATGTGCCATCCTGAATGAGCTGCTCTACCTGAGCCACTTGTGTGGGTTGTAGACTCCATCTCATGCTACCACTAGAGTGAAAGCACAGCCAGCATTCAAAAGTGACCAAAAAATAAGCCAGAAAGCATAGGAACTTAGAAGTGGTCTGTGGTCGCCACCTGCAGAACCGCTCCTTTATTGGGGGTATCTTGCTAGTTGCCTATAATTTCCACCTGTTGTCTGTTTCATTTGCACAATAACATGTGAAATTGATTGTCAATCAGTGTTGCTTCCTGAGTGGACAGTGTGATTTCACAGACGTGTGATTGACTAGGCGTTACATTGTGTTGTTTAAGTGTTCCCTTTATTTTTTTGAGCAGTGTATATGTGTGTGT
Source organism: Hyla sarda (assembly GCF_029499605.1). NCBI lineage: Eukaryota > Metazoa > Chordata > Amphibia > Anura > Hylidae > Hyla > Hyla sarda. The sequence goes on along the minus strand of NC_079194.1, from coordinate 129,726,208 downwards.
GTGTGTGTGTGTGTGTGTGTGCAACAACCAATAGCATGCAGTAGGCGAACCTGTGGGCTGGCTGTGACTTGTAGTTCTATACCAGTCACAGTTATGAACAATTGAACATACTGTCACAAGGGCTTACACAAGATTATTTTGTGCTCTGTGGGCTGGCACAGTGGAGGAGGCTAAGCAGATGGTAGCAAATGGCAATGGTTCTCTCTGGGCTCTACCTGTAAAGTATCTACCTGGATGGTATATTGGGTGCCCTAAGTGGTAAAGTGCAGACAACAAGCAAGACACTGGAAATTAAGTGAAACCTTCTTTACTGAGGTAAATACTTCTGCCACAGTATGGTAGCCACAACCTCTTGAATTCACAATGTGTAAAAATGGCTGAAAGCAGGGCTGTATTCACAGCTTGTGTTGCCCCAGGCTCTTGGACTGAATACGTCCCATTAAGGTGATTCCACATCTATCAGAATCCTTTCATGCAGATGTGCAGGAGAAAGTATGTGGAAGTGTGGGTTTCCCCCGGGGGTTTCAGGTCCTGGACCTGAAGAAGGAGGGGGAGCCTTCAGAATTGTGTTGTCCACCTTAACCTTTACTCACTGGAATAAAGGCTTATTATAACATATAGTGTATCCTCATATCGGCGAAGCACTACTGCCAAAAGTCGTTTTTTTAGAAGACAGGAATCCCGGCTGGGAAACCCACATTTCAACCTTCTCCTGCATCGAGCACCGTGCTCCAATGGTACCGACGGCCAGCAGCTCCCGAACTCTGGTTGCATAACCACAACTAAAGCACAGGGCAAAAAGTAACAGGGCAAAAGTAATCTTTTTATTTAGGCCACAACATAGCGGCAGCAGCCATATCAAAAATATTTTTGTTTTATTTTTATACTCACTGAAGTGCTGCCCACCTCAAGGCTGCCACCCTAGGCACAGGCCAATGGAAAATACAGCCCTGGCTGGAGAAGGGGGTTACTCTTGTGAAAGTGAAACAGGATAGTGGGGTTCACAGAATCTCCTTCACTTTGCTCTAGCCTGAACTAATGCCAAGGTTTTAGTCTCAACGGGATTTACTTATAATACAGTGGTTGGCTCCCTGTGGATTTCAAAGAAAAGTATCTTCCATTTTAGCTTGAGCTGTAATGCCAATGCAAAAAGCAGTGTCAGAAAATATAAAATTATCTTTTGTTTTAATAAAGTTTTGATGGGGATCATATGCTTGCTTTAGCCAACCAGGGCTGCTGCCCTGCCTCCCCCAAGTCTGCTAGATTGGGTGGAGTTAGTCAGTGTTTAGTGTGGAGGAAAAGAAAGTGAAGGTCACCTCTAGACGTCTGCTGTGGACCTGTACCTCACTACATAAGGATAGGCAAAAAAAATCCAATTGCTGCACTAAATTGTTCCAGAGCTACAGCACCTTTTACAGGATCACGCTTACCAGGACGTCCTATCCAGTCAGAAGCAAGTCTGCAATGGGGAGAAGAGCCAAGAGAGCCCACAGACCTCCATTAGCAAACAAGAGTATTACAGGAGATAGAAAGCCTCGGGCAACTCCGGTCCATAAATCTACAGTTTTCACCTAGCGGTAAACTCTAATTCCAGATACATATGTGGAGAGTAGAATCATTGTCTGTCAGTTCCCAAGTCTCCTATAAGTTAAACAACCCAAATCCAGAACAGCATCAACATAATTAGGCAAGCAAGAAGCCAGTTAGTAGGCAAGGACTTCAAGTTCAGCTTCACATAATGCCCTGAAGCAACTGTAATCCCTGCAGCAAACTCCAGCCAACTTTGCACTACTGTTGAACTGTTCCTGTATATTTTTTCAAGTTCCTGAGTAAAAATTAGTAGTTTCTGTAACCCTGTATCTTTGGTCATTATTACCTCAGCATTTGGTCCAGAAAGCTACTATCCTTGGATCGTGGAGGTCAACGCTACTCTGGGGTTACGAACTGTTAGTTGTTATTGATACACCTATTAAGACACGCATTTTAGCATGCCCTTCCACATATTCACACTTTCAATGCATCTCTACTTCCTGAGATATCACTGTTTTTCCAGCTGAGATTTTTCCTTGCATTTGCTGCTAACAGAGCTGTGCCCCTATTCTCCCATCATGCTGCACATTGCTTTGTGACCGCGCTTGTCATGAATCAGTAGACACTTTCTAGGGAGAACAGCCGGGAGCGAGTGCAGCACAGAGACCATGAGGCAGCAGGAGTGCACACATCACTGAGGGGCATTACTTTCTGTCGAGTAATACTGGGCAACTGAACCCCTGAATCAGTGGAACAAAGGGACAGTTTCTTAGCCTGTTGGATTATTAAACATGGAAAATAATACTAGTGCATTGCTCTGTCTTCAAAAGACCAAGGGCTAGAGTCCATAGCTCCAGCCATGCTCTATTCGTGCCTTAAAGGGCTACTCCGGTGGACAACAATTTTTTTAAAATCAACTGGTGCCAGATAGTTAAACAGATTTGTAAATTACTTTTATTTAAAAATCTTAATCCTTTCAGTACTTATTAGCTGTTGTATGTTCCACAGGAAAAAAAAATCTCAGTCTGACCACAGTGCTCTCTGCTGACGCCTCTGTCCATGTCAAGAACTGTCCAGAGCAGGAGAGGTCTGCTATAGGGCTGAAAACCGAAAATGCATTGCCCCACCCCTTTTTTTATTATATAGTTTTTGTTAGTTTTATAACTTTTTTTGGGGGATGTGATGTGATCAAAATCAGCAATTTTAGCATTTTGGATTTGTATGTGTTTACGGCATTCAAAGTGCAGGATCAGAAACATAATAATTAAATAGTTGGGACAATTACGCACACGGCAATACCAAATATGTTTATTTTTATGATTTTTTCATATTTTTTATATGGAAAATGGGAAAAGGAGGGTAATTTAAACTTTGAATATGGAAGGGATTAATGGGTGTTTTTTTAAACTTTTATTTAACTTTTTCTTTTACATTTTATTAGTCCCCTTTGGGGAATTTTAGGAGGAATCATTAGATTCCTCATACAGTTCAATGGAGTCCCATAGAACTTCATTGATCTGTGTGCTCTGTGCTCATTTTGGTTGAGTCTGCTTAGCCAGGCTCAATCAAATGAAGAGCCACGGAGACAAACGATGGAGAGGTAAGCCCTCCGGCTACCTCCACAGTGGATTGCCAGTGGATAGCAGCAGGCATCTCCCGTGTATGACGCGGACCCGACCAGCGGGTCCATGTCATTTCCTCAGCCATGACATACATGTATGTACAGGAAGGGGTTAAGCCACGTTCCCAAGGGCATTTTCAGCCGATAATCTTCGGCAGCCGAAATGTCGGTGCATCCCTAGTAAATATATGTTACTGCATAACGTCCAAGCAGATGGAGATATTTAGATAATACTTGGTAACATGTTACTTATATGTCAACTAAAAATATAGGATAGTTTATTTAACCGTAACCTACCCCCATTTGCAAGGATCAGGGTTTTTGTTTCAAGTCCCATGCAAGTATATAGGACTTCTGGTACCTTTCACCACAAGCTCCGCTCTGCATCCCCTGGTGTGTCATTCCAGCTGCCAAGCCACACCCTTTCTGCATGCCATGCCTCATCTTGCACCCTTTAAGCCACACCCCCTATTTTGCTTACAATGTCTTCATCACAACTCAGCCCCACCTGAGGATTAGATATGAGGCCGGGATATGAGATTGGGGTATGGGGACCTGATATGGGGAAGGGATAGGAGGTCGGGATATGAGGATGGGATATGAGGTCAGGATATGAGGACAAAAAATTAGGACAAGATATGTGGTTGAGGACCGGATATTAGGAGGGGATTTGGGGTCGGGATATGATGAAGGGATTTAGGGTCGGGATGTGAGGACAAAAGCTTCCTCCTTTGTTGATTTTCCGGGCAACGCCAAGTACTCTGCTAGTAATACTAATAAAACCAGTACTAAAAAAAAAAAATGGTCAGCACCTCTAAACATAATGAAATTCTTGTTTGAGTGCACGCTGTTAGTTTTGTGTGTTACCAGTAAGGGACAGGGGACAAATAATATTGCCACACCATGACCACCATTACCATTACTACTAATACCACGATATATAGTTACTGAATAAACTCCACAATGCAAAGACCAATATTCCCACATACAATTACCATATAGTAGATACCAGCAGTACAAAGGCTCTGCAGACTAAGTGATTTTATACTGTTACATCTAGTGATTTAAGGTGACATAATCTCTGATCACAGTTGTCCTGTTTCCTCTTCCTCTCAGTCCAGATCAGACTGCCATATCCACTTCTTCCGCCCTCCCTTCCCGGTGGGAAAGGAACCCACCGGGTGGGCGCAACCAGATTGGTGGTGCAGGAAAAAACTAAATCAGGAAGGTGGGAGACATCTATAGCAGTCTGAAGCCACCTGCCCAAAACTATGCTCCATCCATCTAATTGAGGCTCCAAATGTGCAGGCAGCCTGAGCAGCTATAGAACAGCATTGTTCAGTGTATGCAATCGCAAAGGTTGCATGTAATAGTCCCCTATGTGGACTAAAAAATAGTAAAAAAAAACAAAACTAAATGTTAATAAATACTAATAGGCCACTATCCTAATAAAAATTCCTAATAAATTTGAAATTACCCTATTTTATTTTCCTTTTTTTTAATATAATTGTAATTTTTCTAGTTTCTGGCTTAGCTTGTAGTTGCTGTGGTGATTCCCTAGCCCATCCCTTGTTGTTTTATTATCCATTCAGATTCCATCTTACATCCATACCCTGCTAGTCCTGGGTATTTAAGCCTGCCAGGTTCATTCACTTGTGCCTGTGAAAGAAGTAACTTCTGAAGCTAGCATTTTCTGTATGGTATTCTGTGTTCTGTCATTCTGACTTTGACTGTGTTTCTGGATTAACCCTTGGCTTATTGATTCGGCATCTCTCTAGTTCTCTCTGTTCTGAGAGAGATTTTTTGACTCAGATTTATCTGTTGGTTTGTTTGTTTCCCTCTGTATTAGGGATTTGTGTGTTTGTATACATATTGGAGGACATTTATCATTGTTTGCTTTGGTAAGCATATTCTAAAGGTTTTTTTTTACTTTAGTTCTGCTTATGTGCTACATATATATCCTACTATCACAGAGGTTGATACATTTGGAGCACATAAGCAAAACCAAAAAGTCGCAGCTGAGACTTTTTTGAGACTTTTTTAATTTGCTCACGTACGGGAGTTTTTTGTAAGTTTTTTTTGCCTTTCGCACATCATAAATACGTGACCACTGCAAAGTGAAAACTGAAATTTGCTTAGGTAGGGTTGTTTGTAACTTTTTGCTTACTGATAAAAGTCACACAAAAAAGTGCTTAGGCGCATGTGAGACTTTTTGTGTGCCCGGAGTAGGCAAAAAAAAAAAAGCTCTAAATACCTTAACAAATGTTCCCCATTAAGTTTTCATTCACCCTAAATGTCTAGGATGTCTACTAGTGGGGCTACAAAAACATTAATCTTCAGGAAGGCTAGTTTTCAACAAGTAAGAGGGGACCTCAGTGACATAGATTGGGACCGTGACCTCAGTAATAAAAGTACACAAGCTAAATGGGACACTTTAGAGAGCATCCTAAATAGATACTGTAAAAAACATAGTAGCATAAAAACACACAAATCACTGGGGGTTTTTCAGGAATTAAGTACCGTGCTAGACAGACCCTTTTTTTCTTCTTATATTTAAAGATTCTATAATGACTGGGATTGTTCCACAGGACTGGCACTTAGCAAATGTTGTATCAATTTTCAAAAGAGGGTCAAAATGGATCCTGGGAACTATAGGCCTGTAAGTTTAACCCCTTAAGGACCAATACAAATAAGCCTGTACGCCCCTGAAAGACCAGGCCTGTTTTTTCAAATTGGGGATGTCTGTCTTTATTAGAGAATAACTCTGGTAACGTTTTGCCAATCACGATAATTCTGACATTGTTTTTTTGCAACAAGTTGTCCTTCATGTACATAGTAAAAGTAAGCCGATATCATTTGTAGTTTTTTTTTATAATGCAAAAAATCATGAAATTTTTACAAAAAATTACGATTTTTTGCTATTTTAACACTAATAGGGTGCATATATTTATACATACTGACCAAATAGTTTATGAAACTTATACTTTCAGATGTCTACTTTATTTTGACGTCATTTTTTTTGTTTTTAATTAACATTTTAAATTAATTAGAAGCCTAACAATTTAACTTGAAATTTTGAAAATTTGAAAAGTACATCTTTTTTTGTGTGCTATGCAAGGTTTGCAGAAATTAAAAGGTAGTAGAACATAGGAACACCCCCCAAATGACCCCATTTTAAAAACTAGACCCCTTAAGGTATTCGCTAGGGGGTACAGTGAGTATTTTAACACCATAGTTTTTTGGCAGGAATTATTACACAGTCAGTGTTAAAAATTCGAAATTTGCAATTTTTCACAAATGCATCATTTGGGGGGCATATTTTTTGTACATCACTTCTGATATTGAAAGAAATGCACCCTATATTTTATTTAGCTGCTTGTCCCATGTTCGGAAATACCCCCGCTTTGGCCATATATGTTTCCTTGGCCACGTGGTAGGACTCAGAAGGAGAGGAGCGCCATTTGGCTTTCAGGGCAGAACAGTACCCCCACCCCCACAAGTGACCCCATTTATATACCGCACCCCTACTAGTTATTGGCTGCACCAGGGGCCACTCTGATTAGTCCTTGGTCGGCTGGCAGTATAAAGCGTCTGTCTGTGACAGTTAAGGCTCCTGATGGATATATCCGCCATGTTGTGGGAATAAACACCCGCTCATGGCGAATATATCCATCACTGCTGTGGCTGGGTAGCTCAGTGTGTCCGCTCATGACTGCTGGCGGGAAATCCGCCGCTATGAGTGGACACACAAAGCTACCCAGCCGCAGCAGGGAGCTCATTACCGTGCTGCATAATGTGTAGGATCACATGGTGGACATCCACAGCATATTACATGCTGTGGATGTCCGCCAATGCGATCCTACACATTATGCATTTTTTTTTATTAGATTCATTTAATAAATGTATTTTTAATTTATATATAATATATATATATATATATATATATATATATATATATATATATATATATATATTTTTACACTTTTATAAAATTTTTATTTATTTTTACACTTTTATTTTATTTATTTATTCATTTTTACACTTTTTAATGCTTTGGAATACTTAGTATTCCAAAGCATTATAGTTATATGCTGCCTGCCAGTTTTCACTAGCAGGCAGCATATTAGGACGTGCCTCTGCACGTCCTTTCAGGCAATACCCAGGGCAGACCTGGGGGTCTTTGTAGGACCCCCGGCTGCCCAGGTATGCAGCAGCACCCCGCGATCGCGCTGCGGGGTGCTGCAGAGGAGACAGAGGGAGCCCCCTCCCTCTGTCAGAACTCCTTACAGCGCGCAGTCACTTCTGACCGCGGCTGTAAGGGTTAAACTGCCGGGAGTGAAGTGAACTTCACTCCCGGCAGTGCGGCAGGGTCCCGGCCAGCCGCGGACACACACAGCACCCCGCGATCGCGATGCGGGTTGCTGCAGGAGTGACAGAGGGAGCTCCCTCTGTCATAACACTTACAGCCCGCGGTCACTTCCGACCGCGGCTGTAAGGGTTAAAACTGCCGGGACCGAAGTTTACTTCGGTCCTGGCAGTGCAGCAGGGTCCCGGCTGTGTGATACAGCCGAGTCCCTGCCTCGATCTCGTGGGTGCACTGGGCAGCACCCACGAGAATAATGGACGAGTATAGACGTCCAGGTGCGGGAACGCCCGCCAACCTGGACGTCTATACTCGTCCGTGGTCGTTATCGGGTTAAAGGGGTATTCCAGGCAAAACCTTTTTTTATATATATATATATATATATCAACTGGTTCCGGAAAGTTAAACAGATTTGTAAATTACTTCTATTAAAAAATCTTAATCTTCCAATAGTTATTAGCTTCTGAAGTTTTCTGTCTAACTGCTCAATGATGATGTCACGTCCCGGGAGCTGTGCATGATGGGAGAATATCCCCATAGGAACTGCACAGCTCCCGGGACGTGAGTCATCAGTGAGCAGTTAGACAGAAAACAACAACTCAACTTCAGAAGCTAATAACTATTGGAAGGATTAAGATTTTTTAATAGAAGTAATTTACAAATCTGTATGGAGTATTGTGTCCACATATGGAGTATTGTGTCCAATTCTGGGCACCTGTATATAAAAAGGAAATGGCTGAACTGGAGAGGGTACTGAGAAGGGCGACAAGGATAATTGATGGTATGGGAGGATTACAGGACCAAGACAGGTTATCAAGCTTGGGGTTATTTGGTTAAGAGAGAAGATGTCTTATGGGCGATCTGAGCACAATGTACAAATATATGAATGGACAGTACAGAGATCTTTCTAGTGATCTTTTTATACCTAGGCCGATAACCATGACAAGGGGGCATCCTTTACGTGTAGAGGAAATAAGGTTTCACCATCATCACAGAGATTCTTTACGGTAAGAGCAGTGAGACTGTGGAACTCTCTGCCGCATGATGTTGTGATGTCTGACTCAATAAACAAGTTCAAGGGAGCCTAGATGTTTTCCCAGAGAGTAATAACATTAGGGATTATGGATAGTAGATTTATGGGGATAGAACATTGATCCAATGATTTATTCTGAACGCCATATTGGGGTCGGGAAGGAATTTTTCCTCTTTCATGGGGCAATTGGCATCAGCCTCAAGGTTTTTTTTTTCCTTCCTCTGGATCAATACAGTAGGGTTTTAGGTTGAACTCTTGTTTTCTTTTTTTTTTCAATCTTACAAACTGTGTTACTATGTTATGTATTTGCTTCTCTTGACTGTTTCCCCTGACCACTGTGTTTTTGTAGTTTGTTAATTTGACTGGACAGGTAGGGACGGTCTTAATGGGTTGTGGATCCATTGCTTTGGACAGATGCACAGTAGGTAGGTACAGGCTGCAGGTGAGTGTAGGGCCTTACTAATTCCTTGTCTGTACGTGACAAAAATAATGTAAACAAAACAAATACATGTGGTATCACCACATGCAGAAATTTTTGAACTATTGAAATATAATTTTAATAAAACTGTTTGATCACTGGCATATAGCTGTATACGTAACAAATATCAAAGTTCAGAGTTGCTGTTTTTTGATAACTTCACACACCAGAAAAAAAATCATAAAAAGCGATCAAAACAAAAATTGTATTGATAAAAACTCTGGATCACAGTGCAAAAAATTAGCCAATATACATCCCCATATATTGAAGAATAAATGTGTTTTAGGGGTCAGAATTGGATAATTTTAAGCATACAAATATTCTTATAAAAAGTTATTTTTTTAAGTAGTAAAATAAAATAAAATCTATATAAAATGTGTATTGTTGTAACCACATGGGCATACAGAATAAAGATAACATAATTTTTACTGGAAAGTACATTGCATGGAAAAGAAATCCCCCCAAAAATGTTTCCAATTTTGCCCCATGAACACATATTTTTTGTTTCACCTTTTGTCTGGTAAAAAGATGATGTCATTACAAAGTGCAATTGGTGGAGCAAAAGCCAGGTAGCCAGGTAGGTAGCCAGGTTAGTAGGTAGCCAGATAGGAAAGAAGCTAGGTAGGTAGGTAGCCATGCATGTATGTAGGTAGCAAGCTAGGTAGTTAGATATAGCCAGGTAGTTAGGTAGTCAAGTAGACAGGTATGTATGTAGCTTACTAGATAGTTAGGTGCCACAGTCCAACCCACACAACTAGGCCAAAAACTAAGGTGAGACTTCCTGTTCTGTACAGATCACTTCCTAGTGTCCCCCAAAACAGGCAGGGTTATAGTGAAAGGTGACACCATTGTATAGATAACAGTGGTAAACACAATAACTGTTGCTCACAGCTTAGCCTCCTCTTCTCTCTTTAGAATGACCTCTAAAAAAGTCACTGAGCACACCCAGACACCTTTCATGTGACTGGGACAGCTTAAGTCTATTGTCACCTATGTCCATGGTGCTTGCTGTAAAACATATTTGCAAATGCTGTTAAAAACAGCTCAAGCATAATAGCTGTCCTCATAATAAACAAACAAAAAATGAAATAAAAAAAGAATACAAACAAAAAAATGAAAAAGATACAAAAAAGAATATATTTCAGTATCTGGCTCAAATCTGTAAAACGGGGGTGACAATAGGAAGCCTCTTAAAATGACTGCCAAGGACATGAGGGTGAGAGAAGGAGAGCCCAGGTAACAGGCTAATACAATTACACTGGATTGTAGGCTAAAAAAGAAGCCCGGGAGACCAGGCTGCAACATTATGAGATATCACGTCTTATTTGTTGGCTGCATGTACTCTTAAATTCGTATTTCATAGTCACAGTGCGTTTCAAGAAACATTTTCAAGACAGTACCTCAGGGCTTGGCTTTCTTATTGCCTGTCATTGAAAAACATCACTCACTTGCATGTTTCAGAAACATTTCTATCCTTCCTTGTAGCTTATATTCTAACATTGTTAATTCATATACACATGATTTTCACTGTTTTTAGTGACGTGACGCCATGGCCACGCCCTCTCAATGCAAGTCAATGGGAGGGGGCGTGACGAATGTCCGATCGACGAATGACTGCTCCATGCCTAAGATCCAGGCAGGAGCAGTCAATCGCCGATAACACTGATCACAGGCGTGTTAATACATGCCTGTGATCAGGATGAGAGATCAGTGTGTGCAGTGTTATAGGTCCCTGTTAATTAAGGTCATTTAACCCCTTCCCTAATAAAAGTTTGAATCACCCCCCTTTCCCATAAAAAAAATAAAACAGTGTAAATAAAAATAAAATAAACATATATGGTATCGCCGCGTGCGTAAATGTCCGAACTATAAAAATATATCATTAATTAAACTGCATGGTTAATGGCGTACGTGCAAAAAATTTCCAAAGTTCAAAAAAGCGTATTTTGGTCACTTTTTTATACCATTAAAAAGTGAATAAAAAGTGATCAAAAAGTCCGATCAAAACATAAATCATACCGTTAAAAACTTCAGATCACGAAAAATGAGTCCTCATACCGCCCTGTACGTGGAAAAATAAAAAAGTTATAGGGGTCAGAAGATGACATTTTTAAACGTATGCATTTTCCTGCATGTAGTTATGATTTTTTCCAGAAGTACGACAAAATCAAACCTATATAAGTAGGGGATCATTTTAACCGTATGGACCTACAGAATAATGATAAGGTGTCATTTTTATCAAAATATGCACTGCGTAGAAACGGAAGCCCCCAAAATTTACAAAATGGCGTTTTTTCTTCAATTTTGTCGCACAATGATTTTTTTTTTCAGTTTTGCCGTGAATTTTTGGGTAAAATGACTAATGTCACTGGAAAGTAGAATTGGTGACGCAAAAAATAAGCCATAATATGGATTTTTAGGTGGAAAATTGAGAGGGTTATTATTTTTAAAAGGTAAGGAGGAAAAAACGAAAGTGCAAAAACGGAAATACCCTGAGTCATTAAGGGGTTAATATCAAAGAGCTAGCAATCTATATAAGAGACCACACAATTGTTCAATACAAAAGAACCATAAAAACATCACAGACGGTTTTGGATATGGCGGGAGTATTTCCACTGTGTATTTTCTATGCCTCAGACAACACAAGAAAAGCTGTGCCCGGCCCCTGGCACAGAATGGCATGGCAGAGTACATTTGCCTTGTTTATGCAGGGATTACGCAGAAGGATTTATGGGGTGTTAGACTGGCTTAATGCACATGTTTGTAAAGCCATATTGATAATTATACATGCCATAAATCTTTCAGGCAGGTCTGCAGAAGGCCCAGGGTGATGTATGGCTGTCTGCTAGATGGCTGAGGAACAAAGGCAAAGGCAGCAGACATGTTAACCCTCTGCCTGCTCACCTGTGACTGACAATCCACGGTCAGGAGCTGTCCAGCTACTTATCACCTGAATATATAGACAGAGCAATTCCTTTAGTCTGATATCTCACAATCCAGACATTCCCAACTAAATCCTAGCACAGAACTACAAGATAATATGGAATCAATCTATATATCTCTATGATGCAGCAGGATTGGATTTTATATTAGTCCATTTATCTTAATGAATCTAGTTAATAAATAATGCACTGTAGTAGATATTACCTGCAGTCGTATGTAACACCACTAATGACATACAGTAATGATTATTTCAGTAAAGTTCTATGGAACACCATAATATACAAATGTTGTAGATTTTACTTGCTGACCTTCAGAATACCACAGATAAGACATTAGTTTAGATAAAGAAGGTGACAACTGCAGTCCTATGTAACACCACGTATAACATCCTAAAGATAATGTAGTAGGCAGAGGCGTAGTTTGTAGCTTCCGGGCCCTGATGCAAAATCTGCAACAGGGCCCCATATGCCAATTATAAGACTGGTCTCTCATGGGGCAGATGTGATTTGGGGCCCCCTTAGACACCAGTGCCCGATGCGACTGCTACCTCCGCTAACTCTATAGCGACACCCCTGATAGTAGGTAACATGTGGTCCCACATGAAATACATTTTACCGATGTAGTAGTTTTGACTTAAAGTAGTTATGGTAGAAACAGTTCACTTTCTGGAATACTTATCACTCATATTAAAGAAGAACCCTCCAGTCAACCTCTCCTCATAATCACATGACACAATTAACTCTCTCTTTTTTCTTCACCTCTTAGCAATTTGCGATAGGGCGGAACCTATTACTTTGGACGGTACAAATCGTTAGTGTAGTGGTGGATCCAGGGGGGGGGGGGGGGGCAAGAGGGCAATTCCCCCCCCCCCCCCCCCCCGAGATTTCTTCCCCCACATTCTAGCATGGTGGAGCGGGAGCTGTAAACCCCCTTTACACATTTCACTCATATGTTTACCTTTCTCGCCACGGGGACGTGATCCATGGCAGTCCGGTGCGATGACGTCACATTATCGCACCAGCACCCGTAGATCCTGTCTCCACTCGCATGTCTGCACACTGCACTGTGCAGGTAAGAAGAAGAGAGCTGCTCAGCGGGGGAACATAATGTAAGTGTATATTGTTTTAACTGTTTGGCACAACTATATGGCACTGGGGCAGGGGCAATTAAAAAATGTAGGGGGCACAGAAAAGGATACATTTAATGTGAGGGGCCATGACAGAGGGACATCTAATGCCCCCATCATGTGGGTCACATCACAGGGGGCTTTATATGTTAGGGGCACAGGACATTGGGCATTATATGTGAGGGGCACATGATGAGAGCATTATATGAGGGGCACAGCACAGGGGGTATTATATGTCAGGGGCACAAGACAGAGGACATTATTAATATGTGGGGGGAACAGGACAGACATAATTATTATGTGGTGGGCACACAGGACGGGTTATAATTATTATTATATGTGGGAGCACAGGATGGGGCATTATTACTACACTGCTGAAAAAAAAAAAAAAAAAATGGAACTCTAAGATAACACATCCTAGATCTGAATGAATGAACTAATCGTATGAAATACTTTCGTCTTTACATAGTTGAATGTGCTGACAACAAAATCACACAAAAATTATCAATGGAAATCACATTTATCAACCCATGGAGGTCTGGATATGGAGTCACACTCAAAATCAAAGGGAAAACCACACTACAGGCTGATCCAACTTTGATGTAATGTTCTTAAAACAAGTCAAAATGAGGCTCAGTAGTGTGTGTGGCCTCCACGTGCCCGTATGACCTCCCTACAATGCCTGGGCCTGCTCCTGATGAGGTGGCGGATGGTCTCCTGAGGGATGTCCTCCCAGACCTGGACTAAAGCATCTGTCAACTCCTGGACAGTCTGTGGTGCAACATGGTGTTGGTGGAGGGAGCGGGACATGATGTCCCAGATGTGCTCAATCGGATTCAGGTCTGGGGAATGGGCGGACCAGTCCATAACATCAATGCCTTCCTCTTGCAGGAACTGCTAACACACTCCAGCCACATGAGGTCTAGCATTATCTTGCATTAGGAGGAACCCAGGGCCAACCTCACCAGCATATGGTCTCACAAGGGGTCTGAGCATCTCATCTCAGTACCTAATGGCAGTCAGGCTACCTGTGGCAAGCATATGGAGGACTGTGCACCCCCCAAAGAAATGCTCCCCCCACACCATTACTGACCTACCGCCAAGCCGGTCATACTGGAGTATTTTGCAGGCAGCAGAACGCTCTCCACGGCGTCTCCAGACTCTGCCACGTCTGTCACATGTGCTCAGTGTGAAGAGCACAGGGCCCCAGTGGCGAATTTGCCAATCTTGGTGTTCTCTGGCAAATGCCAAACGTCCGGCACAACCCCCACCTGTGGACGTTGGACCCTCATACCACCCTCATGAAGTCTATTTCTGACCATTTGAGTAGAAACAAGCACATTTGTGGCCTGCTGGAGGTCATTTTGCACGGCTCTGGCAGTGCTCCTCCTTGCACAAAGGCGGAGGTAGTGGTCCTGCTGCTGTGTTGCTGCCCTCCTACGGCCTCCTCCACGTCTCCTAATGTACTGGCCTGTCTCCTGGTAGCGCCTCCATGCTCTGGACACTACGCTGACAGACACAGCAAACCTTCTTGCCACAGCTCGCATTGATGTGCCATCCTGCATGAGCTGCACTACCTGAGCCACTTGTGTGGGTTGTAGACTCCGTTTCATGCAACCACTATAGTGAAAGCACCGCCAGCATTCAAAAGTGACCAAAATATCAGCCAGGAAGCATAGGAACTGAGAAGTGGTCTATGGTAACCACCTACAGAACCACTTCTTTATTGGGGGTGTCTTGCTAATTGCCTATAATTTCCACCTGTTGTCTGTTCCATTTGCACAACAGCATGTGAAATTGATTGTCAATCAGTGTTGCTTCCTGAGTGGACAGTGTGAGTTCACAGAAGTGTGATTGACTTGGAGTTACATTGTGTTGTTTAAGTGTTCTCTTAATTTTTTTTGAGCAGTGTATATGTGAAGGCACTGAGTGTTTTGCATTTCAAAATGATAGTATTATATTCAGAGGGCGCAGTGTGCGTCAGTATTATATTCAGAAGGTACGGTGTGTGGTGGTATTATATTCAGAGGGTACAGTGTGTTGTAGTATATTCAGAGGGTACAGTGTCAGAATTATATTCAGAGGGTGTGTGCTAGTATTATATTCAAAGAATACGGTGTTTGGCAGTATTATAATAATTATTGTTTTCATATAGAGGATCAGAATCCGCTGACATAGGGAGGACCCATCTGAGCATCAAGTTCTGGAGAGAGAAGATTTAGCTGGAACAAGTCATGTCGGTATGTTCCATCTGAATTAGATAAGGAAAGACTATAGAGAAGACGTCACCTATAGTCACTGATATCATTGTGTATTCTCCTCACTATAGAGAAGACATCATCTGTAGTCACTGATATCATTGTGTATTCTCCTCACTATAGAAAAGACGTCACCTGTAATCACTGATATCATTGTGTATTCTCCTCACTATAGAGAAGATGTCACCTGTAATCACTGATATCATTGTGTATTCTCCTCAAAATACAGAAGACTTCTCCTGTAGTCACTAATATCATTCAGTATTCTCTTCACTATAGAGAAGACGTCACCTGTAGTCACTGATATCTTTGTACATTCTCCTCTCTATAGAGAAGACGTCACCTGTAGTCACTGATATCATTGTGTATTCTCCTCACTATAGAGAAGACGTCACCTGTAGTCACTGATATCATTGTACATTCTCTTCACTATAGAGAAGACGTCACCTGTAGTCACTGATATCATTGAGTATTCTCATCACTATAGAGAAGACGTCACCTATAGTCTCTGATATCAGTGTGTATTCTCCTCACTATAGAGAATATGTCACCTGTAATCACTGATATCATTGTGTATTCTCCTCAAAATAGAGAAGACTTCACCTGTAGTCACTAATATCATTCAGTATTCTCTTCACTATAGAGAAGATGTCACCTGTAGTCACTGATATCATTCAGTATTCTCTTCACTATAGAGAAGTCACCTGTAGTCACTGATATCATTGTGTATTCTCCTCACTATAGAGAAGAAGTCACCTATAGTCACTGATATCATTGTGTATTCTCCTCACTATAGAGAATATGTCACCTGTAATCACTGATATCATTGTGTATTCTCCTCACTATAGAGATGTCACCTGTAATCACTGATATCATCGAGTATTCTCTTCACTATAGAGAAGAGGTCACCTGTAGTCACTGATATCATTGTGTATTCTCCTCACTATAGAGAAGACATCACCTGTAGTCACTGATATCATTGTGTATTCTCCTCACTATAGAGAAGACGTCACCTGTAGTCACTGATATCATTGTGTATTCTCCTTACTATAGAGAAGACGTCACCTGTAGTCACTGATATCCTTGTGTACTGTCCTTACTATAGGGAAGACGTCACCTGTAATCACTGATATCATTGTGTATTCTCCTCACTATAGAGAAGACATCACCTGTAGTTACTGATATTATTGTGTATTCTCTTCATTATAGAGAAGACCTTCACGGCCATGTGCATGCCCCTTTAATGCAAGTCTATGGGATCGGGCGTGGCGGCCGTCACGCCTCCACCCATAGACTTGCATTGAGGGGGCGTGGCCATGACATCACAAGCTGGCATGGCCTTGACATCACGATCCTCCGGCGCTGCACCTAATGCTCTAAATAAACGCCGGGTGCAGCAGGGAGATTGTGGGGGTCCCCAGCGGCAGGACCCCCAAGATCAGACATCTTATTCCCTATCCTTTGGATGGGGATAAGATGTCTAGGGGCAGAGTACCCCTTTAAGGTTGAACCATTTTCTCTGATTCTTGCACACCTTTATTCTGCACTTGGTAGTATGAAAAGGCACTATACATGATGTAGCTACAATGCCTAGTGTATTCACTCACTGGCAGTCTTATTTGGGCACCTAATTTTAGCTGTGCACTGTTTCACACCATTAATATGGCACTATAGCATATTAGCTTTGTTTCTAAAAGTGCCCTTTGACTGGCCAACATGTACCCACCCCTCTTTACCAGCTTCAGTTGGGGGGGGGGGGGTGGATTTACTTTCTACCTCAAGCAGTAGAAATGCTAGATTCAGCCCATTCAGGATTATCTTTCAGAATTCAGCTTATGTACAACAAGCTACTCGATGGAAGAAGAATGAAAAAAAAATAGGGTGTCAGGTGGATGGCAAAGTAGACCCCCCCCCCATCGCTTTGAGAAGTAAAGCTGGTATTTCATGTGCTTCAGCTGCAAATCTCTCATGTAACAGGAAACTTGCTAGAAACAAATAATGTACAAGGTTCTTTGCTTTGATCAGCAGAAGCCGAAAGATACAATATCTCTCTGACAGATGCACAAAAAGTGTCTTCTGACACCATCCAGAGAGAAATCTCATTATCACCATGTGCCCTGCATGAGAACGAGGCCAAGCGGTGCTATCATAATTATGGTAAAACCTTGAATTAATACTGAGCACATCACAGACAGCTGGCGGCTACCTAAGCAAGGGCATATTTCCCCCGTAGAGCGCTAAATGGACTGGGCCAACTAGATACAATATGAAAACATTTAAAGGTGAACTATACCTTAATATATATTTAATGGCCCTTCTCGTACCTGCTTGTTCACCCCCATTAGACTACAAAGAATTTCACTACCAACAACACGGCAGTTACTTTTCCTACACATTGGAATTAAGAAAACAATCCCCACTACTTGGCCCAACTTGGTGGTGTTGTTTTGGTAGTTCTGATGGACGTGATGCTTGTAGTGTTGATGTTGTTGGTGTGGACAGTATTACCGGAGGTGATGCTTTTAGTGTAGGAGATGTTGTAGTGTTGGTGTTGTTCATCTGTTGGATGGTATTAGTAGTAGTGATTGTGGTGGTGATGTCGGTGTTGCTGCTAGTGCTACTAATAGTGTTGATGTTTATGGTGTTGGTTTGTGTTGGAGACTGGTTATGTCGGTCATGATATTGATTGTAGGGTTTTGTTGGAAGTGTTGCTGGTGTTTATCATTGTGGTGTTGATGATGGTATTGATAATGGTCATGTTGTTGCTCATTGTGTTGGTATTGCCCATGGTGATATTATTGGTGCTATTGGTAGTGTTGATGTCAGTTTGTATTGATGCTGGCTGTATTGATGGTAGTAGTGTTTATGGTGTTGCTGTTGATGTTGGCATTGATTGTTGTTATATAGGTGTTAAAGAGGTTTCCCAGGGAATAATTTATTGATGACCTATCCTCAGGATAGTCATCAATTTTAGATTTATAAGGGTAGGGTTTCAAAAACCAGCACCTCTACCGATCAGCTGTTTGCCAGAGCTGTGGTGCACTCATATGCACAATTAAACAGAGCAGGAAACAGATAGCTATGTACAGTGGCAGTGGCAAAGCTGGGTTACACCGATTCAGCTCCCCTTGAAGTGAATGGTTGCTGAGCTGCAGTAACCCAGCAAGGCCACTAAACAGTATACATTGCTGTCTGCTTTTTGCTCTGTTTTATTCTGCACCCCAGCTCTGGCAAACAGCTGTTCGGCAGGAGTGCTTGGTGTTGAACCCTCACCAATATTGGTGACCCATCCTAAGGACAAGTGATCCAAAATGTTTGCATAGAACCCCCTTTAATAGTGGTGTTGTTAGTGCTAATCATGCTGTTGATGTTGGAATTGATCATGGTTATGTTGGTGGAGATGTCCATAGATAAATGAGGGGGACGTGTTTCGACCAGCTTCCGTGCTGGGTGCAACACTTCATTTCAGGAGAAGAGGCGGGGCCGACCCGGGACCCTGTACTGGCATTAGGGGGATACATTTTTTTGTGGCATGTGTCCTTTAAACACATCTTTCACACTGTTCGTGTGTCACACTTTTACGGCAGCTTAGATTTCTGGCATAAGTTACACCAAAAAGTTATATCAAATCTGTTTATCCAAGGGAGGCCACTGCCATCCTGCTAAACCCCACCCAATAAAAAAGCTGTGTTGGTGGCATTAAAAAACTAAATTTTGCGAACACCAGTATAAATCTTTATAAAATTCCCCCTTTTATCTTTAGCAAGTCATAATATCTAGAAATGATGGCAACAAATTTAACTCGGGAATGTTCCAGAGGTAGCCTCAGCAAATGCTTTGGTCTGGAGACAACACATTTAGGACAGAACCATAAGTTCCCTATTATCACTAATGCCACAAATGTTTTGTGGTGGCCCAGTACCCTTGCTGCCCTGTCAGGCAGCCTCCCTACAGTGTCCCCCGGGCCCCCTTGCATCTGTCCCCCCATGTAAATATGTTTCTAGAGTATTATACATATATATGTAATGTGTTCAGAAAGCGTTGTCATGTGATTGTTACCCAGGAGGTACCAGTGACCATGTGAAACCAGTTGTGACCTATGGGCTCCCTGCTAGCCTCGCCCATATAAGCCCTGGGTGGAGCTAGCTCTTTCTTTCCTTACAAGTCTTTGCTGAGGTCAAGTCTAGTCCTAGAGAGTGTCCAGAGTCATTGGAGGCCTCAAGTAAAGTCTGCAGCCACAGTCAATTACAAGTAAGCTACAGTCATAGCTTTGTCAGTCATCAGTCAAGTCAGTCCCTGTCAGCAACTGTCAAGTCAGCATGGCCTGCATTAAATTGCCCAGTCCTACCACAAGTCCAAGCAAGCCCTTAAGGTCTCTGAATCACTGGTCACCTCCTTGGGCTCTAGCTGAACTGTATAGACTTTACCATCCGTCTCAGTAAAGCTACCGTTATCCGTAACTTGATGTCCAAGTCATTATTGCCCTTGTGCCTAGCCCAGGATCTAGGGTATACCTTCGGGTGGTATTGAGGATAAACCACGCCCTGGCGTCACGAATACATCTGCCCCTAGGGTAAAAACATCTGCCCTCATCACACCCCGTTACCACAGTTTCAATAAACTTCACAACATTTTTGTGCGCTGATTATAATATCAGTAAGAAGCTTGAGAGTGATAGTTATGTCAGAGATGCATTTTGTCTCTTAATTTACAAGGTACTATCTGACTGAGGTTCCAGGCAGTGACTGCAGGTCATGGATAATGCATTTCTGGTGAACATCGCTGTCAGTCCTGAACGATCAAGGGAAATATAAACTGCAAAACTCACATCTTTAAGAGCTGGAAAACTCAATTTTGCTCCCCAAGCATTGAAGCTGCTGCTCAGACTTGTGAAAATGTGCTTCATAAAAGCTTTGATGACTAAGGGAACAACGTCAGCTCCCACATAGCACCTTGAGGCTCCTCACCATGTTCTGCCTGACTCATAACCATGCAACATGTGGTACAAGTATACAGTCCCTGACCTTCTCTTCGCTCACAACTATGCAAAAACACAAAACAGGCATTCACTTTTATAACAAAAAAAAAACACATCACAAATGAGTGCCAGACAGCTGCTAATGGCTGATATAATAGTGTCCATAAAGTTATCAGCCAGCTTTCCACAAACCCTGAATATCATAAAAAGAGTAATAATTATTTCCTCCAGATCTTCTATTGTTCTATCTGCACATCAGCCTCACTGAACCAGGACACAAAGGATGACAAGGTCTATAAAACAGAGAAAGGTCATGGGGGATATTTATCAAAGGATTTGGACTGGTTTTTCCTGTCTAAATTTGCCGCACAGAAAATTTGTCGCAGTCTAAATTTGTGCGACTTTTCTGTTACTTTTGCTTTGGAGGATTTGTAGAACATGATACATTCTAGTCTACTTTAGACAGAAAAATGCATTGGTGCTGAATATATCAAAAGCGACTTTTCAGCGACAAGTCGCATCGGCTGAAAGTACGCTGAAATGTCAGACCGTGCTGGATCAAGTTTAAATATAGACTAAACCATAGATCCTGAAGTCTGTGTGCAGAATTTATCAAGTGCGGTGCGACTTTTGATAAATTAGGCGCACAATAGACCGGCCTAACCCTCTGTAGTTTGGTCTATAATGATGGGGGACATAGACAACTTTGATAAATATCCCCCCATGTGTCTATTGCATAGTCATGAAAAAGAATTTGGGATATGGAACCAAAAAGTTCACAATGGGTTTGTTTGGACATGGGGAAGTTGAAGAATGGTTTTGTCGCTGCTGAACATAGCCAAAGAAGATTGTATGTTGTAGAATGAAACCAGAGTGACTCACGTTCAGCTGCAGCTCGTCCGTCCACTGTCCGATCAGTCGGTATCCTGGTGCCGTACGATTTCCCATCTGGAATTGGAAGATGTCATATCGACCCAGAGCGTCTCCATTCTTATTAAACATAACTGGGGTCCCAGCACTTCCTGCAATGAAAATAGACAAAGATCTTTCTTAACTCTATATGATACATTGGGGGTTATGTTCAAAACTCTTAACATCAAAAGTTTCGAGTTTCTATGAGGTCCATCAGAAAAAGTTCCCACCAGGTATTCAAAGGGTTTTACATGAAAATGATCCAAGGTTCACATTAGTTCCACCAGTTTAGCAAAAGTGGGCGTGGTTATGTGAATGTCATGTTTTGCTTGATATTTTCAAAAGGGTAAAAAGAGTCCATTTTACTACAAAATTTCACACCAGCTCTTTGCTAGTGTAGAAATTGTAGTTTTTTTTTATTTTGATTTAATCAATTATTGAAAAATAAAGAATTATCATTGAAAATGTTAATAAAAAAAAAAAAAACTGGACATGGTTTATTTATACAGTTATCGCTTGTACTGTATGAGCATAAAGATTATGTGAGATGCTTCTGTTAGAATTTTCTGTGATTCAAAATTTGTTGCCAAAATCAGCAATTTTGGCGCAAAAAATAAAGATGGCGGCAAAACATTTTTTTATGGCGTTATGTCGCTATAACAAAAATTACAGTCAGTTTTTTTATATCTGCTCTTTTTTAAAGGGGAATTCAGGATTATTATTTTCCTTCAGCTTTTGAGCCCATGATGCAAAGTTATAATACTGTGTAATATGCTTCTATTACGGCTCTGCTCTGGGACGGCTCTGCTCATCGCTATAGGCACGCTATTGAAGCTGCGAGTGCTTCTTTTTTGTCTGCCCCATTCACAGTACATGTGTCCTCTTGCTGTCCCTCTGCATGTCGGTGACAGGAGAGCAATGTGGAGGGATGTCAGTGATGGTGAGGGTGGGGGGAGCAGTGTGTGGAGGGAGGTCAGTGATGGAGGGAAGTATGTGGTAGGGTGTCAGTGACGGTGTGGGTGGGGGGAGCAGTGTGTGGGGCGACGTCAGTGATGAAGGGAAATATGTGGTAGGGTGTCAGTGACAGTGTGGGTGGGGAGAGCAGTGTGTGGGGCGACGTCAGTGACGGTAAGGGTGGGGGAACAGTGTGTGGGGCGACGTCAGTGACGGTAAGGGTGGGGGGAACAGTGTGTGGGGCGATGTCAGTGACAGAGGGCAGTATGTGGTGGGATGTCAGTGACGGTGAGAGTGGGGGTAACAGTGCGTGGGGCAACGTCAGTGACGGTAAGGGGGGGGGAACAGTGTGTGGGGCGACATCAGTGACGGAGGGCAGTATGTTGTGGGATGTCAGTGATGGTGAGGGTGGGGGTAACAGTGCGTGGGGCGACGTCAGTGACGGTAAGGGTGGGGGGAACAGTGTGTGGGGCGACGTCAGTGACGGTAAGGATGGGGGGAACAGTGTGTGGGGCAACATCAGTGACGGTAAGGGTGGGGGGAACAGTGTGTGGGGCGATGTCAGTGATGGTAAGGGTGGGTGGAACAGTGTGTGGGGTGATGTCAGTGATGGTAAAGGTGGGTGGAACAGTGTGTGGGGGGATGTCAGTGACGGTAAGGGTGGGGGGGGAACAGTGTGTGGGGCGATGTCAGTGACGGTAAGGGTGGGGGGAACAGTGTGTGGGGCAACATCAGTGACGGTAAGGGTGGGGGGAACAGTGTGTGGGGTGATGTCAGTGATGGTAAGGGTGGGTGGAACAGTGTGTGGGGCGATGTCAGTGACAGAGGGCAGTATGTGGTGGGATATCAGTGACGGTGAGGGTGGAGTGAGCAGCGTTTGGGGCAATGTCAGTGACGGAGGGCAGTATGTGGTGGGATGTCAGTGATAGTGTGTGTGGAGATGTAAGTGGTGGGGGGCAGTTACTGATGTACAGAGGGGCGGCGAGAGGACACAGGCTACGTGAATGGTGAATGGTGTGGAGAGAAAACATGTGCTTGCAACTTTGGCGCCAAGCCTATAGCGATGAGCTGAGCAGCAAATTTGTCGACCTGCATAGGCACGAGGACATGCAAGCAGTATGTGCGGAGGTGTGTGCTTGCTTGAGGGAACTTTTGTGTGGCAGCTAAACCAACATCACTGGAAGAAACACGATCCACCAAGGTTGTGCCAAGGTATCAGAAATTAACAGTGATAGTCAAACCTGGAAAATTGCCTTTTTATTTTTCAGCCACGTGTCAATGAGGCAGAGCTGCTCAAGTGCCACACCTTGGCATGCCTCCTTGCTCGTCTCCCCTCCCAGCCCCTCTTTGGCTGAGGTACAAAGCCCTGTAAGTCAATTAAGGTGAGGCTGAGAAGTGAGGTCAAGTGAGGAAACATGCTAGCCAATTTTCTATGTTTTGCAACCACCATCAGCTCCAGGAAAGGTACATTCTCTTTTATACCCTAACAGCTATCCAACAGTGTCTGCAACTCTTAGAATCATGTACAGCGGACAGATTCTCTTCAAAGAATGGATTATGTACTGAACCCTAATGGAAAGATTTTTTTCTTCATCAAACTTAGACCAATGTGTATCCTGCAGTGATACAAAGGACCCAGAATCAGGTCACCTGATTCCCATAGTGTGGGCCCTATTACTCACAGCAAGCTGCACATTAACGCTCCATACATTAGGGGTCTCCCATTAATGCCACTTGGCTCCAGCTCGTCTCATACTCGCTATATGCACATTACCCTGTAGTGTGGGATTCTCTTCAGCTCAGGAGTCTTATTATTTTTTTTTCAGCCATCCAATGATTTCTTTAATAATTCTCTCCATTTCCTACAAACTATAATTGAGCTAATTTTGGTAATTTGGCCAGTATTGTGTGCTGGAGACAGAAAGGCCTATTCCGGCTAAAATGTGGGCAAGGTTTCATGTCCAGCTGCTAATGCCTGCGTCATAGAAAAAAGCTGCGCTAATTATTCAGCAATTTAGCTGCAGATTTTGAGTATTTTAAGCCGATATGAAAAGATCCAGCCAAGGAGTTAAATTAATTCATTCTTAGAGAAAAAATCAGGAGCAGAATTGGGTTTTTCACAAAACAGAAGAATCTGTTTCATGTTCCCTTTGATAACACATCGTAGGCTGTAATCATTCAGAGCGGTATCTCCCATTAGATGTAATGGCAGAGGAAACTGTAACTGAGGAAGCAGCGAAAGAGCCCTGGGACATTGCTGCTAGAATGTATTCTTAGTCCATAAGTAACATCATATATTTCACAGGTCTCATATTTGTGCAGCTGTCTGTATATATTAGATAGAACTTCCCCATAGATTTATATTACAGTGCAACCTCTTTGAGAAGACCACCCACAATTACATTGAAAAGGGGTCTTTAGTATGAGTGGTCTTCTTGAATAAAATGGCCACTATGCAAAATATATAGTTGACTGAAAATGATTTACAGGAAATTCAGTCTGGATAAGGGGTTGGTCTTCACACAGAGGAGGTCTTTTGGAGAGGTTTCACTAAATATGAACGATCCAGTGTTAAACACAGACTTTAGAGGACCCAAATAAAAGAAGTGTATATGGGCCCCTTATACTCAATTAGCATAAAGCACTTTACTTACGAAAACAGAGACAGGCGTCCCTACAGCTGTATGTAGTTTCCACGACACATTACACTGATAGCGTTGAGCGCCTTATGATAGTGTAGTGTAATGTAGTGTACCACCAATAAAGTTGGTGTGGTAACATCAGTATGTCATTCTAAGTCTCTGTTCACCGTAGAGATGGTAGAGTGATGATTTGCTCTCATATTAAAACACAGATCTGGATGATGCTCTATGCCCCCCATTGATTTATAATCTTGTTCTGTCTCCTTTAGGGTAAGAATAGTATTGTAGGCTGCCAAAAAGAACCTTCAATAGAGGCTCCAACTGGCATGCAATTTATTAGCACAGTTCTTACATGCACAGGTTAAAAGTATGGTGTGCCCTTTTATGGAATCATCCTGCATGATGGCCTTGAATTACATTGCTAAATAATGAGGTTGGTATGTTAAATTTATTCCATTGTTCTTTGCTCTTAACTGTCTTTTAGTGGTCAATGGCGAATGGTCCTTCATTAATGTGACATCTTAAAGCTGTGCAGAAGCTACACCTGAACCATCATAGGTGACCACATTGGATCTCCATGTTATTGAGATCAATATACTCAGCTTCTATACAGAGAGAGCTGATACATGTTTTTATAGAAAGAGTTACTGAATATTTTCTTTCATTTGTCTTTTGCTGATATTGAGTTTAGTTATGTTTAAAGCTCAGTTCATATCCAAAGCTAATGGAGAGGAGAGAGAGAGGAGAGAGAGAGAGAGAAGAGAGAGAGAAAAGAGAGAGGTGAGAGAGGAGGAGAGAGAGGAGAGAGAGAAGAGAGAGAGAGAGGAGAGAGAGAGGAGAGAGAGAAGAGAGAAAAGAGAGAGAGAAGAGAGAGAGAGAGAAGAGAGAAGAGAGAGAAGAAGAGAGAGGAGAGAGAAGAGAGAAGAGAGAGAAGAATAGAGAGGAGAGAGAAAGAGAGAGAGGAGAGAGGAGAGAGAAGAGAGAAGAGAGAGAAGAAGAGAGAGGAGAGAGAAAGAGAGAGAGGAGAGAGGAGAAGAGAGAGGAGAGAGGAAAAGAGAGAAGGAGAGAGAAAAGAGAGAAGAGAGAAGAGAGAGAGAGAGAGGAGAAAGAGGAGAAAGAAGAGAGAGAGAGAGAGAAGAAGAGAGGAGAGAGATAAGAGAGAGGAGAGAGAAAAGAGAGAGGAGAGAGGAGAAGAGAGAGAGAGAAAAGAGAGGAGAGAAGAGAGGAGAGAGAGAGAGAAAAGAGGGAGATGAGAGAGAGGAGAAAGATATGAGGAGAGAGAGAAGAGAGAGGATAGAGAGGAGAGAGGAGAGAGAGGGGAGAGAGGAGAGAGATACGAGGAGAGAGAGAGAAGATAGAGAGGAGAGAGAGGGGAGAGGAGAGAGAAAATAGAGAGGAGAGAGAAGAGAGAGGAGAGAGAAAAG